>NC_056664.1:44843396-45475563 GCF_018350195.1 Panthera tigris | reverse complement strand
TGTTTATCCTAGAATCTTTCCTGTAGGGATATCTCAGATCATATAACCCAATGATTTGGGGGGAGGGGGGATGTATAGTGCAGAAGTGATTTTACTTCCATGCTAAATAAGATCCTAAAGGTTACAGGATCACTTCTTGATTAAAATCTTTTCCAAACTGAGAAATAAATCACTGCACTAGCATGCAGGTAGTGCATGGTTTTTCCCACAAAGCAGAATTCTTAACCTTTTAAAAATGTCATGGAGCCCCTGGGTGGCTCAGGCAGTTAAGCATCCGACTTCGGTTCAGGTCATGATCTCATGATCCATGGGTTTGAGCCCCACATCGGCTCCGTGCTGACAGCTCAGAGCCTGGAGCCTGCTTCAGATTCTGTGTGTGTGTGTGTGTGTCTCTCTCTCTCTGCCCCTCCCCCACTCACTCTGTCTCTCTCTCTCTCTCAAAAATAAATAAACATTAAAGATAAATGAATTAATAAAAATAAATAAAAATACCTAACCATTGGAAATGCTCATGAAAGATAACGATCTCATCCTCAGAGGAAAAACTAACAAATACATGCACATAATCATAATATGTCTATATACAAATGCCAAACCTGTCACAGACTCCTAGGACAGCATTCATTATCCAGAAGTGAGGGGTACACTCTTTGGTTCTGGAGGATATGAGTTATCATTGACTTTGTCATTATCATCCTTGGCCTCATCACCACCGTCATTATAGGGTATTTCTAAAGTAGTTCAAAATTTTCAAAGTGCATGAATCTATATTGTTTGATTTTCAAGACCAATTTTATGTTTGTATGTGTGTGTGTGTGTGTGTGTGTGTGTTTAGCAAACATTCACTGACTACTTTGTGCCAGACACTCTTTTAGAAGCTAAGAATAAAAATTAAAATCTGCCCTGGAGGAGCTCATATCTTTTGGTGTTGACAGACTGACAACAAATAATTATAGAGTAATTGGAGTACCAAGCCAGGAGAGCAATATAGATAAGTAAATGCTGCAGGAGCACAACCCAGGAAACAACGAATTCCTTCTTGGGGGAACTCCATCACTAACGCTTACATTCCAGCAGAGATGGAATATCAATATTTTGTCAATAAACTCAAATTATCCCTACCACTATCACTACCCATTTCATTGTCCCCTATTCTCGAAGACGCATTTCTGTCCATTTCTTTCTAATATTTTTCTAACACATGCACAAACCCCGGCCCCTTAAGCATCTTCTCCCATACTTAACAAACAAGATTAAAAATCTGCTATATGGGGCACCAGGGTGGCTCAGTAGGTTAAGCGTCTGACTTTTGGTTTAGGCTCAGGTTATGATCTCATGGTTCTTGATATTGAGCCCTGCGTTGGGCTCTGTGACAGCGCAGAGCCTGCTTGGGATTCTCTCTCCCTCTCTCTGCCCCTCTGCTGCTTGTACACTCACTCTCTCTCTCTCGCTCTCTCTCAAAATAAATAAACATTTAAAAAAAATCTTTTGCTATAGCATAATCAGAGAATAAATGTGGCTTTGTCCTTATACTAAAGTTTTCTTGGACATGCAGTATATCTTCTCATCTATAAATTTTGGGAACTTTAATCATTGGTATACCATCTTTCTAAGTTATATAACATCTCTGTCCCGTTTTGTTTTTCCTTTTCTGACTCAGGCAACGTTTTAAAGATCAGTGTAATATATTTACACACGAATTAATCAGTTTTTATTTTGTGCCCATCATTGTCCACACTTGTCTCCTTAACACCCTTCTAGTCTCCTTTTTCTGCAAGACTGATATCTGGTTAACTTTTTCCCGGCAGACTGGTATCCGGTTAAATATTCTTCCAGGATGCAAACAAAGATCTTCTTAGGAAGACGGAAGTATCATTTTAGAACTGAAAGAAATGGAAAAAATCTCCATGTCTAGCTTTCTAGTTCTGGGCACGGCTTATCCTCAACAAATAATTACTGAGTGCAGCACTGGCTACATAATTTGCAGAGCTCAGTACCAAATAAAAATCTGGGCCTCCTTATTTAAAACTTAAGAATTTCAAAATGACAAGAGCAAAGCATTAACCCAAATAAGGCTCTTCTCTGCATGAGGCCCAGTGTGATTATGCTGGCAACAGTCCCATGAGGATGGCCTTGTCTTGTTTTTTTTTAAAACTCTAGTTAGTTAACATACAAAGCAATATTGGTTTCAGGAGTAGAATTCAGTGATTCATCAGTTACATTCAATACCCGGTGCTCATCACAACAAGTGCCCTCCTAAATGTCTTAACATATGTCATGTGCAAGGCAGTTAAGTGTCCAGACTACCAAAAAAATTAAGAAGAGATCAGGGCCTTACAGAGGAAGCAGACAAGTAAACAGACAATTGCATTAATAATAATTTAGAATAAATCAATCTGGACAGCACAGCCTCACAGTCAATAGAATCTCTATTCTGGCATCTAAAAAGCACCAAAGAGCAATTTAAATGTCTACTGAAGTCACTCACTAAAGTGATAAAAAAAAATTACATAGAGAAAGTTAGGAATTTCATCTGTTTTATTTTCTTTTCACTGTTCCAACTGGAGAACCCTGACTGAATATGTGTGTCCTCCCCAAAATTCTTATGCTCAGAACCCACCGTGCCGGCACCCTGGAGGCTCGAACCTCCAGCCTCCAGAACCGCATTCTGCAGTCAAATGGTACGTCGTTACAACAGCCTAAACAGAATTAAGACACTGCCCTAAACGCTTTTAATCTCCTAAAATCTCAGAACTCATCAAAACAGTACCTCAAAACTCATCCACACTGATCTTTTTCTCTCCCCTCTTTACATTTTTTGGGGTCTTTTTTTTTTTCCTGAAAAGGAGCTAGCTCTTGGCCCTACAAATGAAAATCAATCTATCTCTCGCTGACTTTCCCAGGTAACCCTCCCCTCTGACTCCTTACTCCAAATGCAGCTCACATAAAAAGTTTCCAGGAGGTGGTCAGGGTAACACAGGAACCTCCTTAGAAGATAGAAAAAGGAGTGGGGGAGAGAAGGCTGGTACACACACAGCTGCAATGATATATTTTTGCCCTATGATGATATATTAATGAATATTGGGTAAATCGCCTAGCTAGTAGCCAGCACTGGTCATACAGCCTTCAATTTTGTGGGCCTGGCTCTGAGAATGATAAACACACAAAGTCATAGTCTCCTAGGATGATAGCAAATCCTACCTAGAATCCAGAAGCCACATATCCTGGTGCCTCTTTGGGTCTAGGAGTGATAAAGGCTTCTCACATATAAGCCTTGCAGTAATGAGCTGTTATTAGTAGACTCGGTGGTTTCCCTACATCCTGCTCCCACTTATTTCTGGAAAAGATCTTTAAGTTTCAAAGGACAAGAGGAATTAAATACAAATGTGGGCAAAGGGGATCATGCTACATTATCTCCCATTTAGAAAGAAATTCCCCTTCACCCCTTATCCCCCTGCAGGGGCCACTGTTATATTCTTTTGCTCCCGTGCATAGCAAAATTCCTTGCGGGTTTCTCTTTTGAATTCATTCCAGACAGGTCTCTGTTCCCATCACTCCACAAACATTGACAAGGTCACCAATGAACTCCATCTTGTCAAATCCACTCTGTTGACACATTGACCTTTCCCTTCTTCATTTGCTCCAAGGATCCAGTCTCTTGGGATGTTTTCCTAACAAAGCTACCATTTCTCATTCTCTTTTTATGGTTTTTCTTCATCTTTCCACCTTCAAAAAGTCTATCTTTTTATTATCTACCCACTCCGTAGGTGGCCTCATCTATACCTACGGCTTTAAATATCATCTATATGCTGACATTCCCACATTTATAGCTCTGTTCTTTATCTGTCTATTCCTTCATCAACCCTCTAGCTGTCATTTCTCAATGGACATTCCATTTAGATGTCTAATAAGCATCACAGCATTCACTTCCCCAAAATCAGAATCTTTTTTTTTTTTCCTCCTTGTAAACCTGCTTCTCTTCACCTCTTTGCCTTGGCCAAAAATGTAAGAGTTCTTTTGGAACCCACTAGCCTCACTCTTCTCATCCAATCTCTATATAGTCTCAGTCATTCTTACCGTCTCGATGTACCTGAATCTGACACTTCCTATCTCCACTGCTTCACACTACTGGGGCTGTCACAGTCACTGCTCACTTGAGTCCTTGTAATGTCCTCCAACTGCTGTTCTGCCTTTTGCTCTCTCCCAGCTTCTATTCTTTACATGAGAGGCAGGGTTATCTTCAAGATGTAATTCAGATCATGCATCCTCCTTGCTTCCAACCCTCCGGAAGTTGCCAAGAAAAACAATCCAAGTTCTATACTGCACGTAAAGAAAGAGACAGGAAAGAGGAAAGAGACAGTATATTCAGATTGGGGTTTTGAGGGGAGAGTTTGATAAAGAAACTGTTTTCAATAGTAGGAGCAGAATGTGGGGAAATCACAGCTAATAGATCATTACCCCAGGCTAGTAACTAGAGACTGTTATTTCTGGCCCTTGCAAATGGCTAGCAAGGGCCTGGTATCTGCACCCTTGGGTTTGGAGTTTACTTTCTTTGATGGCACTTATCAGAATTATAATAAAACAAGGTTTCAGGTATTTGCTTGGAGTTTATCTCTCCCAAATAGACTTTAAGCTTCCTAATACCAGGGATAGTGGGAACATGTCCGTTGTTCCACACTGTATCCCCAGGCCTAGCTCCGCCTGGCAGAGAGTAGTCACTCAAAAATACATCGATTTAAAATATTTATGGATGGATGAAAGAGTGAACTACAGCAAGCTCCTGGGGCCTAAGGTCTCTGGTCTAACGTTCTATTACAGAGACAAGGAGCAGAGATCCCGGAGAATCTGGCTCCTGTAGACACATGCACAGTCATTGCCTGGAGAGAAGCTGTTCTTATCAAGCCCAGGTGGGTCCTGCTGAGCTCCAGGCAGTTGCGACTGAAGGATGACACCCCCGTGATTTTTCTTTTATCTTCTTTGCGCTTTATCCAGTCTTAGACCCTTTCTGACTTGGGAACCCTTTTTTTTTACCCCCTCCCACTTGTCTCCAACCCAAGCGGCATTTTCTCCAATGAGTATTGTCTTCTGTCTTTAGAATGTTTGAAAGAAAAAAAAAAAAATTAAACTCTAGAGAGTGCTTCATTAATCATTCCTCACATTCCTTGTTCTAACAGCAGGCGTGTGATCTGCCTTCTGAGTATGTCTAGTCACTCTAAGGTCCCCAAAACAGATTTCTCCATCAAAGCTCTAGGAAAATTGGCATCAGATCTGCAGAATCAGCCCTTTGTTCGTTTCCAAATAATTTCCTTCTTTTTTTTTCCCCAGAAATATGGCAGCTTGGATGTTCAGGAAAACTTTACTTAGCACCAACACCTACAAAATATTAAATAAAACATTTTGTAAGAATCTTTTTTAGAGTGAAGCTGCCCTGACATTAAAGTAATGAAAAGAATCAGAGGTTACAAATGACAAGGAAGCACAAATCCATTGATGTAACTGTGCCTTAAAGCCAGTGTTTGCCCGGAAGGGAGCTGGTGAACCCCATAGCCTAAAGCTTGGGTTTCAGTGGGTCATGCCTGACAAGACAGGAAGGAAAGCCTGGCACCTGAGAGGAGTAGGAGACAGAAATGGGATCTCACACATACACCAGACCCTCAAAGGGTGACATCTTTTTTTTGGTTGAACTGGTAAAAACTCATAATAAGGTAACAATATTCTGGAATTTATAAAAGATTCCATTTCTCAGTCAAAAAATCCTAAAGATCTTAAGCAGTATAAATAAGAAAATATCCATACCATAGCACATTATGTTGAAGTTACAAAACTTTAAAGACAAAGAGAAGGTTTTATTTTATTTTATTTTTTTCAAAGAGAAAATTTTAGGGGCATCTGGGTGGCTCGGTTGGTTGAGGGTCCGACTTCAGCCCAGGTCATGATCTCATGATTTGTGGGTTCGAGCTCTGCATTGGACTTTGCACTGACAGCATGGAGACTGCTTGGGATTCTTTCTCCTTCTCTCTCTGCCCCTCCCCTGCTTGTGCTCTCTCTTTCTCAAAAATAAATAAACATTAAAAAAAAAGTGAGAGAGAAGATTTTAAAATCAAAAAAGCAACCAGAGAGCAAAAGAACACATAGTGGAATGAAATTTAAACTGGCAATTCAACGACTATAAAAGTAGAACATAATTATCTTTAATGTGCTAAAAAAAAAAATAGCAAATAATATGGAATTTGATGTCCAGCAAACAGCATCTCTTACAAATAAGTGTAAAATAATGACTTCTCAGACCAAAAACAAACACATGAACACAAAAGGAATCAAAACTTACTGAATTTAGCTAAAAAATAATTAACACTCAAGAAACAGCTAATTTTGTAATTCAAGAAGAAAGTAAATGATCCCAAAAAGAAGATGCAAGATACACAAAGAAATGTGAAAACAGAAAATATCAACTTTATGGTAAATTGTATATAAAATGGTAATAATATCTAATAATAAATTTTATTCATGCTAGTAATTTTTTTTTTATTTTTTTAACGTTTATTCATTTTTGAGAGACAGTGAGAGATGACACAGTGTAAGCAGGGGAGGGTCAGAGAGAGAAAGGGAGACACAGAATCCAACAGAGGATCCACGCTCTCAGCTCTCAGTGCAGAGCCCAGTGCGGGACTTGAACTCATGAACCATGAGATCATTACCTGAGCCGAAGTCGGACGCCTAACCTACTGAGCCACCCAGGTGCCCCTGTGCTAGTAATATTTTAAAGAAAATGATTACTTTCTCTGGGAAGAGGTCAGGAGAGGGGAAGAATGCATAAAGTTATCGGGACAGAGCTGAATAACTGGACAAAATTAGTATATACGTGGGGAGTGACATTACCAATATAAAATGTTTTTGAATTGTTTGGTGGAAAGATAAAGATATTAATAAATTTCAGGCTTTTTTGGTTTTTTTTTACAGAAATTAACATCTAAAGGATTCGTTAAAAGTAAAGAAATAGAATAGAGGAAAAATTAGGAAAGGGTATTTGTAATATATTTCTTAGGCTGGGTGGGGTGTACAGGAGGGTTAGTTTTATTTTATTTGCCTCTTTAAAAAGAACAAATAGGTTATACATGCCAGTAACATTTTTAAAGAAAATTGTACTTCTCAAATTGGATGACTGAACCTTAACCTGTCGTGGGAGGGATGGATTCACAGAATGAATAAGGTGAATTATTAGAACATTCATTTTACTTAAAGATGTTTAAAACTCTTTAGCATACTCCAGCTAATCAGTCTTGTACCCAACAATTATAGCAAGGCATTGCTCCCCAGTTTCCTTGGGAGACATGTTCTTCTCTGTCTTTTGCCCATTTCATATCACTGCCTTGCAGAAGTAAATGGATTCTGTCACCTCTAGATTTGTCACTTTGTTTTTATTACCTGCTCAGCATTTACCGGTACCGATGATTCCTGCTGGATCTGTGACCCTGCATTCATCCACATTCTCAAATGGCTCCTAGGACAATTACCTTCTTTGGATTTTGAGCAGATGTAAACAGGCAAGGTCGGAAGTCAGACTGTGAAGAGAGGGAAGGGAAGGAGCAGGGAGGAGCTGGAAGTCTCCCACTTCTGGCCTGAGGTGACCCGCCAGGGAGGACTCTGATACCTTAGTGTCGGCCATGTCAGATGTGCCAGGCACATTCTTGTAGGATTCTACATTCCCCTGCACGCACTTGTACATCATATCGTATTATAATTGCTGAATGCCTCTCTTCACCCACTAAGCCATAGGCACCATGAAGCAAGGAGCAAGTTTGCCTCACTGTCCACTGCATTTCCTGCACGGAGCTCAGTGTTTGACAGACTCTTCAATAAACGTTTCTTGAGTGGATGAATGGACAACAGATACGTTCCCGAGTTTCATTTGCAAGCGTACATATAATCGCAGCAGCCTAAAGAAGTACTTGAGGGCTAGTCCCCTTTTCCTTCCCTCTCCCTCTCTTTTCCTCTCAGAACGTACTTGTTAGTTCAATGTGAGTCTTCCAGAAGCCTTCTAAATATAGATTTGTTCAGCTCATTCTCAGGCCAAAAGCCCACATCAAAGCTTTATGTGTCTTCATGGATCATTAAGATTAGGTCATTTGAGGAAATAATTGTTGCCATCAGGCTGATTTTTATTAATTTCTTTTGTCTTTTATTCCTCAAGGGCTCTCTTTTACATCATCTTCACCTGTTAGAATCTAATGCATGTCAGAGATGGATCGAGGGTCCTGCCGAGTTATTTTCATTGACGTTGTCTGAGAGGTCTCTGAATAATGTGTTATTGATTAGGGGTTGTCCTTATTTTTGCGAAGTAAAATTTGGAAGATTGGAATTTTTAATGGTGCAGTTACAGTTAGGTTTGTATCTGTCCTTAATTGATTTCCATAAACCATTGTGCTGTGTGTTTGCTCCAGCTGCAACGCTAGGTTTAATTTTAGCCTGTGCAGTTATTATTATAGAAATATAGAGCTCTGGGATGTTGGAGATGGAAAGCTCTTTTGAGACAATCTAGTCCTACTGTCTCGTTTTATCTGTTGCTTCCTAGCTCTGCCGTTCCCTTTCTGAACAGATATGTACAAAAGCAGAAACTGTTTCTGACGACTGACTTTTTTCCAGAGGTGGAGATTAACCGTCCAACATCAAAAACTTTTTTTATTACAAAACTTTGTTGGAGGAGTTTATAGAAAATATTTACTAGGAACAAAAAATAGAAATTTATTAGAGAAATCTTTAAGATATCTATGATTCTAAAAATTTGACAAGATAAGGTGGAAGGGACTTCATAGCCAGAGAGAGTGGTATTCAAACACCTGATCTGTAACTGTAATGTCTAAACCAGGGGAAGGCAAAGTTCTTTTCTAAAGGGTCAGTTTGTAAATATTTTAGGTTTTGCAAATCCTCTCTTTAGCAAAGACTTAGCTCTGTCTTTGTAACTGTAGATACACATCAACGAATGAGCTTGGCTATGTTCCAATAAAACTTAATTTACAAAAACAAGCAGCGGACTGGATTTGGCCTAAAGCCTGTACTTTTCAGACCCCTGATAAACTGTCATTTTCCAGGTTGCATGAGCTTGAGAAGCTTACTTAAATTTACACATTATAATTGACAGTTACTTGATAATTAATACATTTAATTGCCACATTCCCTTTTCACCTCCGGATTGTGATTTCCTCCAGATTCCAAGCTGCATATCCCCAAGGCCTAGCACAGTGCTAGACCACAGTAGGTATTTATTCAGCGTTGGGTGAATAAATGAAATGAAATGAAATGAAATGAATGAACGAACGAATGAGGGTATGCTCAGGACAAGTATAGAAAATCACAAAAATAAAGACGTTTGTGGATAATCGTCAAAGAATAAAAAAAGAAATCTACAGGACTTTATAAACTATACATTAAGCATACATAGCACCGTATGTGTTTAAATGCGTAAATCTCGGATCAGCATTTCTAGGTATTTTTAAATTTTAAAATACATGAGGTCTTTGCAATCCTTAATCTGTGATGGATAGGATTCGGGAATGAGACACGTCCTAAAGACTCGTCTTGATAAATTACTAAAATCTGCATTCAGCTGGATCGAAATGGATTAAGTGGATCAATTCTCATGAAACTATATAAAAAAAGGTTAATTCATAAACCAGTTCCAAACAGCTATTGCAGCCTCCAGGATTGCCACAGAATGCTTTCATTCTATGTTAAAATGAATACCTGGAAAAATATTTTTCAGCTTATCTGACATATTCTTGCTGCATTTCTCAACGGATTCCTGAGACACTAAGGAACTAAAGGGAAAATTTTTACACCTGAGAGAAAAAACAAGACAGAGATTATTTTTTCCTCTCTCTCCCCCGGGTGACATCTGCCAGTAACAAAAAGTATGTCTCACTTTGCAAAACTGAGTAATGAATGCAAGGGAAAGCATTGAAGGGCAAACACTGGTTTGCTGGAAAATAAGGATCCCTGCTTGTTTTTTGAAACCAGATTTTCCCCAACTGGAGCTTCCAAATTTAATTCTGTATCTAACTCTGTAGGTAATGGTTAGGGCAACCTTGGCCACCTTTGCCAGCTGTTACAAGAGGAACAGAGAAAGATCATCTTGACCCTGCAACTTACATTTTCTGTCCTTGAAGCTGTTTTGTCATTTTTTTTAATTTTTAAAAATGTTTATTTATTTTGAGAGAGAGAGAGAGAGCAAGAGAGCACGCACACAGGGGAGGGGCAGAGAGAGAGAGAGAGAGAGAGAGAGAGAGAGAGAATCCCAGGCAGGCTCCATGCTGTCAGCACAGAGCCCGACGCAGGGCTCGAACCCATGAACCGTGAGATCATGACTTAAACCGAAATCAAGAGTTGAACGCTTAACCAACGGAGCTAGCCAGGCTCCCCTGTTTTGTTATTTTTCTTAATTGTGTTGTATTTTATTATTCTCCATTCTCACTGCAATCCCAGAGGATTTATGAAGGGTAACTGCCACATATGCATGGAGAGAAGAATTATTTTTCTTTAAATGTATCAACCCAAGAGCTCTCTCCCGTTTTCAAGAGTTATTCTGAGAGGCTCTAAACTTATGCCAGTCACAGAGCCATTGTCTAGGACACATTTGCAGCTGCTCAGCTGGAATCCCTTTGGATTCTCTGCTGTTTTGAACATTTTTGAGGGAAGCAATGCTTCATCTTTTGAGAGTGTGTTTGATTTTGTATAAACAGTCCTAAATCATTCAGAGCTAAACCACATGAACAAGGCGAATGGCCAGGTTGCATAATACAATTTTTCATCCAACGCTGAGATGAATGGTCAGGGAGAAATGCAGGAGCTTGGGCGCTTCCTGCACCAGGCAGAAGAATGGACCAGGGTCAGAACCACAGTTTTCTTTCTTTTTTTTTTTTAACGTTTATTTATTTTTGGGACAGAGAGAGACAGAGCATGAATGGGGGAGGGGCAGAGAGAGAGGGAGACACAAAATCGGAAGCAGGCTCCAGGCTCTGAGCCATCAGCCCAGAGCCCGACGCAGGGCTCAAACTCACGGACCGCGAGATCGTGACCTGAGCCGAAGTCGGACGCTTAACCGACTGAGCCACCCAGGCGCCCCCAGAATCACAGTTTTCTAATGCGGCTGCTGGACGGGGTGTAGGTACAAGTCCCTAAATGTCCACGTTCCAAGAATATTTTGAGCACTGGAGTTCAAGTCTAACTTCCCAAGGAGACCACTTTTAAGCTAGTTTTTAAATTAACTTTTCCTTTGGCAAAACTCATTTAGTACTAACCATGTGCCGTTCCTTTTCCTCCAGATTTTACAAACATTAATTCACTAAACCACACAAAAACTCTATGGGGTAGGTACTGTCATTAATGGCATTTCACAGATGAGCAAACCGAGGTCCAGCAATTTATTCAAAGTCAAACAGCAAGTGAGCGATAAGTGTGAATTATCTCCCACTCAGGTCAGCTCCCGGTTCCAGAGTATTCAGTGTGTTTCTACGTGGCGTCTGTTTTGCTACTTTATGGCTGTGCTTCCCAGCAGACTAACCCAGGCAGGGTGGATTCCTGTAGGGAACCTCTGTCTCCCAGTCCATCTCCTTGTCTCCATCTGCATGTATCATACAGTTTCCAGCAGGAAAAACGGGTATCTCAAGCCAGAAGAGATTTAATAGAGGGAATCGGGAGCTTCAGAAGAGACCAAGCACACAGAAAGCTTGCAGGAAGTCAGCTTTGCCACATCTGCCCCCACAGTGCACATCTCGCATCTGCCGGAGCCCATGTGGCTTTGGCTTTTGCCAAAGAACATGAGAACATTTCCTGCTTTTCTTCCACCTTCCAGGTGTCTCGAAAAGGTACATGCTTCTAGAAAACGTGGTGCCCAGGGATACGGCTCTTGCCTTGGATGGGAGAGGTGAGCAGTGGGAGAGTGACACTAGGTTGCCAACAGAAAGGCACACTGGAAGTCAGGGAAGGTTTGTTCCAAAACAATTAACATAATGGCGCACTAGGCAGACCAGATCATAAAAGGTCTGTAAGTTAGATGCAGTGTCACAAAGGAGCAAAACAGACGCCAGTATTTCTTAGCTACCCTGTTGTTGAGCAACAATGGAAGAGGTGCTCTGGGAGATATTAGACTTACAACCGCCTTCCACATTTTAATATTGATTTGGTTACTAGCTTAGGGTGGCGAGTTCCTCCCTCTTGAAATTGGATAGAGACTGATATGAATCCTGAAACTAAGCAGGAGGGAATAAATTGGAGGAAAAGAAAAATGGAAACATGTAAATTGGCTTTTCTCTTCCCTTATGCTCTGTGTGATTCTGCTTTTAAGCCATGTTTTTCAAAGTGCTATTTCTCATATAAATAAGCACAGTAAAGCGGCAAAGGGAAATGCCTGTTTTTACCAGATTTTAAAGAGTGTAGGCGTTAAGGCTTTAAGTATTTATGGTTTTAATTTTAGTCTCAGATGCAGTACGGTGACCTAGAAAGGCTAAGGCTTTATGGTATAAAGTTTGAAAAATATTCAGCTGAATGACTGGGTAACTCCCTTTGGAGATGAAAAAAGTCATGTGTTAAATTCTCTCTCTCTGTCTCCGCTGTCTCTCTCTCTCCTGCCCTCCCTTCCTCCCTCTCTCTCTGAGATTTTATTTTGAAAGTCATCCACTAGGGGAAAAATATACAGGCAATGTGCACCCCAAGCATTGCTGACGGCTAGCTAATACTTCTTTCTAACTACACTGCATGGGGCAAAATGCAGGAAACCCGATATGGACCCTTTAAAATCAATATACAGACTAGTTACAGCTGTCACATTGTCCAGTAAGATTATAAAATGACCTTAAAGACCCAGTTGAAACGTTTCTATGTATTTCCATAGAGTTTGGTTTATGATTTTCTTTGTGATCACATATGAGATCCGAGACAAAAAGGTCACAAAAGAACTGCGGTCACAACCATTCTACACTGAGAGACCTGCACGGCAAATAAAACAATTGCGATTATAATTATAGTTTACATCTGGATAGTGACAGTGCTTTCATGTTATGTCAATGTCCTTTACAACATTTGTACGTCTAAGGAACAGATGTCTAAATCACCTCAAGTTCAATTTGTCATAGAGGGTCAGATTTTAAAATTCCAAATAAGAAGAAGAAAATCATAGGGGCACGTGAGCGGCTCAGTCAGTTAAGCATCCAACTCTTGATTTCGGCTCAAGTCATGATCTCGTGGTTCATGAGTTTGAGTCCCGTGTCGAGCCCCTAGTCATCGCTGCCAGTGTGGTGCCTGCTTGGGATTCTCTCTCTGCTCTCTCTCTGCCCCTCCCCCACTCATGCACGTGCACTCTCTCTCTCTCTCTCAAAATAAATAAATAAACATTAAAACAAACAAAAGAAGAAGAAGAAGAAGAAGAAGAAGAAGAAGAAGAAGAAAGAAAGAAAGAAATGCATAGAGTGCTGCATCAAACCAGGGGCGAAAGATCAGTTTCAGAGCAAGACTGGGGATTTCAAGAGATCTCATTTCAACAAAGCACATAAGGAAATGAAAAAATGGCAGGAACAATTGTGTTGAGATTAGTGAGTCCCGTGTATCAATCCTGCCCTAACTATCCGAGCATTAATTCACTTAAGCTCCCAACAACCTCAGCAGGTAGTTTCTGATCTTCCCCCTACAAATCTGCTTCCCAGCCGCCTTCCCTATCTAAGTCAATAGCAAACTTTAGCATGGAATAACCCATAACAACTCCCCTTGCCCCAGTTTCCCACCCTTCTATTAGAGTGTGTGTGCGTGTGTGTGTGTGTGTGTGTGTATTATATATATGTTTTATATATATAAATATATATTAAATATTATAAATATATATGAGTATATATATTTATCTGGAATCTCATAATTCTCCCCATCATCACCCCACCATTACCCTGGTCCAAGGCGTCATCTTTTGTCTGGTTGCTGCAGTAGCCTCCTGCCTTGTCCTCTCTTTTTCCCTATGAAGTGTCCTCCCCAGCTCACCCTAACTGATGCAGTTAAATATAAATGAGATCAAGTCGCTTCTCTCCTTCAACTGATGCAGGGCGTCGCCTCTCACTTATAATACCTCAACCACTCAGTATGGTCTACACAATCCATCGTATCTCTGACTTTTTTCCTGTGAAAAAAGTCCCGTCGCATACTTGCTCCAACAAAACTCCTGGCTGCCTTTCTACTGTGCTACACACGCTCTTGCCCCAGGGCCGTTGTACTTGCTACTTTTTTCTGCCTGAAATTTCCTGCCCTTACATATTCACATATCTCAATACTCCTCACCTCTCCACTTAAATAGCCCTTTGTCAACGATATGATAAGTCGATATAAGTCGACAAGTCTTCCCGTTGAACCACACGGCCCCTCGCACTTTCTACCCTCCTTATCTGCCTTATTGGCTTTGTTTTACTTTATAGGATTTATCATCATCTAACATTATATGCTTTGTAAAGATGTATTTATTGTCTACCTCCCCCACTGGAATATAATACCAATTCCAGAAGAGTGTTTTTCTGTTGCTATATCCCAGCGCCTAACACAGTGTCTGGCACCTAATCAGCCATCTATATATTTGTTGGATAAATGCATAGGTGAAAGAAATCGAGGGCATGGTTAAATGCAAATCAGATATAAGTCAGCTTATTTAAAGCAATAACAACCAAGCCAGGACATGTGAATGCATTGGTTCTGATGAATTTCCCTCAAAATATGTTCACAGTGTTTGGGGCCTCCCTTGATGTGATTTGCTACTTGAGGAAGAGAATATTGAGACAACCTTGGTGGTGATGGAAACGAGAGGTGGCAGAAAGCACAGGGCATGCCAGCTGGTGTTACTCCACTTGAGTTCATACAGACATCTGAACAATAAGAAGTGCCCCACAGCATATTCTCCTTCAAAAACAAAAAAATCCGACATATTAATTCCTTTCCTAGTTTATATTCACTCTAAGAACAAACCTCTAAATACAATCTAAAGCCACCAGTGAAGAGCATAGGGATGCTAGACTTCACAGTGGATTTCATAGCTTAATTTATGTATCTAACCTAAGAACAGCCTTCGTCAGGAAGGTTATGAGAACGACATAAAGGAAAATGGCTTTAGTCCAATGACGAGAGACTCCTGAAAAAGCCGTGATTTCTAGCTGTGACTCTGTCACGCAAAAACCACTTACTAGAAATGAAATACTCACTGTAAACAATAGCAAGTAAGCCGTGCGATGATATCCTTTTGAGCTGAATGTACTCTGTTCCACGAACACAGCCTTATTGAATTCTAGGCCTAGGTAGATTGAAATATTTAAAGTCTTAGTTAAATAGCACAGTAACACAATAATTTCAATCGTCTGAAAGAGTTAGAAGTATGGAAATCTTTATTTAAAATTTATCTTCTCAAAATGGATGTAGATTTTACATTGGAATACAGATTATACCCCTCACCAAAAGATGGATATAACAAAATGAAAGTGGGGGACAGAGGAAGTGAGTGAACGAATATATAAATTTGTGTTTTGGAGGGGAGTGATGGAGTGAAAACTGCCACTTAATTTCAGTTCAGTCCCAAATGCTCTATGAAGAAGATGCAGGTTTAGAAAGAGTTGAAGGAAGATATTAAGAAGAATTTTTAAAAGTGAACTGAAAGGGGGCACCTGAGTAGCTCAGTCATTTGAGCATCTGAGTCTTGATTTCACCTCAGAGTATGATCCCAGGGCTGTGGGATCGAGTCCCGCATGGGACTCCGCACTGAGTGTGGAGCCTGCTTATGATTCTCTCTCTCTTTCTCTCTCTCTCTCTCTCCCCTTGCCCTTCCCCCAGCCCCTCTAAAATAAAACAAAAAAAAAGGGAACTCAAAGTCATACTGGTCAAGTTTAACTGCTCATATGTGCTTTAGCAAACTAAGTCACACATACTAAAATTAAGTTACTAGATTTAGATGTGTAAAATGTTCTGGAAATCCAGCACCATATTAGTCTTTCTTTTTTTCTTGACATACTATTCAAAAAGTTTGTGCATGCAATAGTGTTCAGTGTAATAGTCTTGTGAGGAACTTGGTGACTTGGGTGCATATTTACATACAGTACACATCAACGTTTTAAGTTACAGACAGATGACTATGCTAATCTACAAAGAATTTGTTTTTTTTTTTTAGAGAGAGAGAGCACAAGTGGGAGTGGGGGGAGAGAGAGAGAGAGAGAGAGAGAGAGAGAGAGAGAATCGTAAGCAGGCTCCACTTTCAGCATGGAGCCCAATGTGGGGCTCGAACTCAGGACCGTGAGATCATGACCTGAGCCAAAATCAAAAGTCAGATGCTCAACCAACTGAGCCCCTCTACAAAGAATTTTTAAAGACAGCATTCTAACTGTTGAGTATAAAAATTAAGTGAGTCATAACGACTTAATTATTTTACATATTTTATGAGTAAGTCATTTTTTTACATTGTGTCGTAATTAAAATAAATCATTAAAAGTTCAGGAAAATAATATAATCATCAGGTAAATTTTTGTTGCTTGAAATGGAGTAAAAAGGAGGTGTCATTATTCTTATAGATAGGGCATTTTCCCCTTATATGTGAGGATTGGCCTCAATAGCTAAGTCATACTGATGACATTCAAAAGGATGAACTAATTAATGTCAACTACTGGGATGCTAAGACCATGACTTTTCAACTCTTGATTGACTTGTGTCTTACTGTCTTGCATAGAAAATTCAAACTCAGTTACCTAAAGGTATATCTGAATCCAGTTCATCTTTAAGGACTCATCAGGAATTTGCAAGCACTTAAAATGTTTGCTGGCTCCTCACTGAGGTATATAGATGGATGGGTAAATATTCATTTTCACTTTGAAACTTCTCCAAACTAAAATTATTTCAGCCAAGCATTGTCTACTGCACAGAATTAGGGACCTTGAAGATCCATTTGTATCTTATAGACTCAGAATTCTTTCCTGAGAACTGTTTGGATTCCTCCATAGGTAGCCCTGCTCATAGTTGAGGGATGGTCTTCCACTTGCCAAGTGTTCAGCTGGGCTCCTGCTCTCTCATTACAGGTGTCAACATAGCCCTCCACTTGGTTGATTATCAGAGCATATGGTTCTCCCTTTAATTCTTCCATATAGAATATATGCAGTCTAGGTTTGTGTCAGAAATTCTGATCTCAAACTCTCACTTTTTTGATCAAAAATGCACTAGTAAGAAACGTTATTTATTGTGTGTGTGTGGCTTAAATTGTGGGTAATCTTTCTTCTAGATATTTTCTGGTTTTTTTCCTTTGATTAATAATAGCTTAAACTTTGTACCAGGGTACAATTCTAAGCCCTTCACACCTATCAACTAATTTAATCCTTAGAATAAACCGATAAGGTGGATAATATTATTATTTCCACTCTATGAATGACCACACTGAACCAGAGGCCTAAATTGTTGGGTGACACATAGCCAGGAAGTGACAAAGTTGAATTTCAAACTCAGGCCATTTTGTCTCCATACTCTTAACTTTTATACTACACCATGCACAGCTGGCCATGCACTTGTACCAGAATGTGTGGGCCCCCCAAAATTATGCCTTTCTCTAGCTTTGCTTTGGCAATGATCCGTCTATTGTACTGAGGACCATCCTAAGAAGTAGCCTTATGATGGGGCACCTGGGTGGGTGAGTCGGTCAAGCCTCCAACTTTGGCTCAGGTCATGATCTCACAGTTTGTGAGTTTGAGCCCCATGTAGGGCTCTGTGCTGACAGCTCAGAGCCTGGAGCCTGCTTCAGATTTTGTGTCTCCCTCTCTCTCTCTGCCCCTCCCCCACTCATGCTCTGTCTCTCTCTGTCTCAAAAATAAATAAAAAATTTTTAAAAAGAATAATAAGAAGAAGTAGCCTTATGAAACTCACCATGGGACTTATTGAAAAATATTGCTCTGGACATAGTTCACTACACCACACCAGGCACCCTTTAGGGAAGAAATTTCTCCCAGCTGTCAGAAACAAGCCAAAAAAAGCTGTGCTTTTATCATATGAATACCATTAATCTCATTCTCATAAATGTGTTTACCCCTTTATTCCAGCCACTGGAAAGCTCCAAACCTAATTTTTTTCTCCACTTCTATCCCTCTTCTTCACCCTCTCAGTACTCTGTGCACTGACCCTACCTATTAGTCGGCCTTATTTTCCTACATCCATCTCCTTTGTTCTATTCTTTGTGCCTCTTTAAATAACTTCAAATGCATTTTTAAGAGCAAGCATGAAAACAAATCATAATACAAACGAACAAATCTTAGTACTGATGGGAATGTTAATTTGTGTGAGAGGGCGTGATTTAGTTGTTCTTTCTGTAAAGATTATGTGCTATTCCAGTGAATGGCTAATGTTATTAATACTTGTGTCTCGTCAAAAAGCATTTTAGGGTCAACAAGCTATAGGTAACGGCTCAATACACTTTTCATCTCCAAGCTCACGGCCACCCAGGATACCCCTTCTTCAGTAGAGGTGTCTAAGAGACTTTAGGCTCACATTCAGGAGCTGAAAGGAGAAGGGGAAATTTGAGGGTCAAGTTCCATCTGGCTAGGAAATGAATGGGATAGAACAGGGCCCTTTCCAAGATGGTAGAGGTAGGAAGGAGCTCTGGAAAGCAGAGAGACAAAAGAAAAGGATGAAATTCTGGTTTCTGGCTTATAATTAATAATAAACAAAGGAATCCTAGAACAAACCATCCAGTCCGGGCCTTACTGGAGTCAACTGAATTATATAATTTAAGAGAATTGCTTCTCCCAGCACCCCAAATCCCAATATTAGTAATTCATTTGTGTTAAAAAGAAAACGCTCCCTATGAGGAGTGAGAAAGGGCCCCTATTACATGATTCTATCAACTTATGTAATAGTTAGCTTTCCTAAGACCTTGCTTAGCTTTGGCTAAGGGGACCAGAGTTTTGATGGAAAGTGAGAGAACAAGAGGAAAGAGGGGTAATGTTTGGGCATGGGGCACTTCAGTGAAATACCAGGGTAAGTGACAATTCTCTGGGGGAGGATTTGATGCAGGGGGGAAACAGAACGCAATTCTGAACATATTGAACTTTTGGTGCCTTTGGAACATCTAAGTAAAGACACTGTGGTAACCATTTGATAATATGGGTCAGAAGTTCCCAAGAAAGATCTGGAAATAGGTTTAGAGTGGTCAGTAAAATGGCTTTACAGTCAGAGGAGTGAACGCAGCATTGAGGTGTAGAAGTACATCTAGTGAGAGGAGAGAGGAATTTAGAACAGAGCCCTGAGGGTAGGGGGTAGAGAAAAGGCATCCAAAATAGAAGCTAAGATGAATTGGCCAAAAAGAAAGGAGGAAACTGGAAGAGGGGTATAATGGAAGTCCCAACGTGTGCCAGTAGTCACCTGGCTTCACTCTGCCGGGAATTGCAGCACAAGTAATGCTCCAATAGGAATACCGGTAGGACTGTGGCCAGTCAGCTATGGGAGCCATGGACAGAAGAGGTCTTGTCTGAGAGGGAGAAGCCTTCCAGAAAGGGAAACACCAGGAACAAAGGCATGCAAGTAAACTTACTGTGTGGTAAGTTTACAAAAGTAAACGAACAGTTTGCTTTTGTTGGAGAATAAAACGCTAGGGAAAGCAGAAAGTGACGGGTGATTTTATTCACTTAACAAACACATAAGGCTTGGCATGGACCCGGTACTGTTCTAAATGCCTTATACAGATCAGCACTGAATCTTTTCAACAGCCCCTGAAGTAGCTTTGATTATAATCCCTTTACAGATGAGGAAATGGAGATTGGGAAAGGATAGGTCACTTGTGTGGGGTCTCACTGCCAGCAAGGAGCAGAATGGACCTTCACACTCAGTCAGCGTGGCTTCAGAGTTGATGTTCTTAATTGCCACACCTGGAAGCTTCTGCAACAAACAGGAAGAAAGAGGTATAATGGTAGGCGAGCAAGAGAATGTTTCTTGAAGGAGGGGGATTCTGCGTAGAGGGCTAAATGGGAGTGGTTCCCCTGCTGCATGGACTTTGAGGCCCACTCTTGGATATTTGTGGTATCTTATGGACTTCTATAGTGTCCGGGTGTCCCTGGAAAGCCCCTTAGTCCTTGGATCACTTCACCTTTAGACCTTCATTTCCCACCAATAAAATCACTATGATACTGGCTGCTCTTTCTCTCCCCCAGGAAGCTTGGGATGTAATTTTTTAAGTTTATTTATTTTGAGAGAGAGAGCTGGGAAGGGGCAGAGAGAGAGGGAGAGAGAATCCCAAGCAGGCTCCCCCACTGTCAGTGTGGGGACCCCAACACGGTGCTGGAACGCACGAACTACGAGGTCATGACCTGAGCCGAAATCAAGGGTCAGATACTTAACCGACTGAGCCACCCAGGAGGCCCTCGCTATGTCATTGTTATGCTTTTGATGACTTTTATCAGCTTCAGGCCAAAAGAAGAATCTGTACGTTTATTCAAAGAGTATACAGTGCAAGTGAAAATAATCATTTGTTGTTTCTTCATATCCTACTTGGAGAATATGCTTAAAAGCAAATAACATTTTAACAGCAAGGAAAAGATGCATTTCATTGCTCTTCAGTCAAACAGTAATGATTATACAATTACCTGTTTTTTCCCCATCTAAAATTACCACCATAAATGCGCTCCTTTATTCATGCATTTAATTCGTAGCCTTTCAGCTGCCATTTGAAACACTTGGCCTGAACTGCTCATCTTCAATGACATGTTTGTCCATTAGAAACGCTTCTCTCTCCAAATATGGAAAAACTCATCAAAGAAAAAGCGCCAAGTGCTTATATGCAACTTTCATTGGACTCTGGTGAAATTTGCACGCATAATGGTAAAAAACAAAAATCTGCCAACTGGCTGGTAATGGTGTGGGGACGCGGGAGGTTCTGACTGGAGTGACACTGGCTGGCAGACTTTTAGATGCGGATACAGCCCCTTGGTGGTGGTAGACTGGGAGGACTCAACAGGGCACTGTCAGATTTCGCACTCAGGGACCTCAAGAGTTGATTAATGACCCTTCTGGAAGAGGCACTGTCTTATATAAAGTAAGTGTCAAATAAGCCAAAATACTCTTCATAAATCATGCGAAGTAAGGATGCTGCCATTTCCAGTAGCCTGACAAAAATCCCATAATGCACATCAGCTGTATGTCTTGCTCAATTGAAGAGAAACAAGGTCTCTCCAGGGTAAAATCATCAGATATTCAAAACTGTCTCTCTCTCTCTCTCTCTCTCTCTCTCTCTCTCTCTCTCTTTTAACCCCAGCCTCTTCTTTCTGGCCCCATGCACATTCTTCCTTGATAGAAAATTACTAGACTTATGTCCCTTCCCAGTATCCACACCCAGAAGGACCTGGTAACCTGGCATTTACAGACCGACAGACCCAATTAAATTTTTACTAAAATCAATTCACACTACAGTGTTATCTCAGTTTCAATTTAAGTCCCATCAGGAAATCTCTCTCTGTAACTCACACACCTTCTTAAAGGTATTTTTCTAGGTATTAGCAAAGAGATGAAGGTCTTGGGAAGCTAAGGTACAGATATCTCTGAAATCAAAGGAGACCCACTTAAGGCCTCCCACAAAGGAACCTGACAGTTTATGGATGACAAAGGTGGGTGGCTCAGAGGTTACAGTCTGTAATCTGCCCAGACATAGAGAAGGACATGGAGTCCTTCCAGGAACCCCATCCAGCCTCCTCCAACTAAGGAATAACTCTGTCTCCAGAATTGCTAAGGACAAAAGAGCCTATCCTTTTTTTAATTAATTTTATTTTTTTGGTTTTTTTCCCTGCCTTTATTTTTTTTAATTTAAATCCAAGTTCATTACCACATAATGTAATAACAATTTCAGGAGTAGAATTTAGTGATTCATCACTTATGTATAACACCCAGTGCTCATCCCAGCAAGTGCCCTCTTTAATGCCCATCACCCATGTAGCCCATCCCCCCACCCACCAATCCTCCAGCAACCCTCAGTTTGTTCTCTGTATTGAAGAGTTTCTTATGGTTTGCCTCCCTCCCTCCCTCCCTCTTTTTATCTTATTTTTTCCTTGACTTCCCCTATGTTCATCTATTCTGTTTCTTAAATTCCACATGTGAGTGAAACCAAATGACATTTGTCTTTCTCTGACTGACTTACTTTGCTCAGCATAATACACTCTAGTTCCACCCATGTTGCTGCAAATGGTAAGATTTCATTCTTTTTGATCGCCGAATAATATTCCATTTCATGTGTATACCGCATCTTCTTTATCTATTCATCAGTCGATGGCCGTTTGAGCTCTTTCCATAATTTGGCTGTTGTTGATAGTGCTGCTATAAACATTGGGGTGCATGTGCAAAAGAGCCTATCCTATGCATTGGTCACTTCCTCTGTTAGGACTACAGCCTGCCTTATCCAGTTTTGCGGCCAGCCATGCCTCCTCCTGGAAGTCCTTCTTTTATACAGAAGAAGCTCTAAGGCCTTCCCCCATTGCACCACCCCTGACCCTAATCGGTGCTTCCCTCTGTCAACTTTCCTGGATATATATGCCTTTAATGTTGCGTATTTGACCCATTGTTCTTCATGGTTTGAGAACTGAACTCCCTTTGTCTGGTCATAAGAAACACAACCTAATGATACACATGTTTAATATATACTTATTTGGGGGAAGTTTATGGTAAGAAAAAAATGTTCCTACTAGAGTATTTTAGGTATTAGGAGTATTATAATAATACCCTTGTTGTTATATTTATTGAGCAGTTGTGTCCAGCTCTGTGGTGGGCCCACGAATAGATAAAAGGCAATGTTCCCCTCCTTAAGGAACTCACAGTTTTAAGAGGACACATGACACACATGTAATAAATAATATTGGCTGGTTATCTTCAGTGACATACTCCATTAAAGAGGAAGAAGAGCCTCGTGTCGTTATATATGGAAGTGGAAAAAAGAAAAAGTCAAATTATGTCTACGTTTGCCTGAATTCTCTGAATAGTGCAAACCAGAGCAGTGTGTCCTGAGTTACACAAGTAATTGCTGCTCTCGGTCTTGGAATGTTTCATCAGTGTTAAATAACTGGGATAAAAAGTAATACAGAAATCCATTCTGCAGCCCATGGATAAAGGAATCTTGTAGACTCTCAGGTCTTATTATTTAGGAAATACATTTCAGGGCTCCTGGATGGCTCAGTCGGTTAAACGTCCGACTCTTGATTTCAGCTCAGGTCATGATCTCATGGTTCATGAGTTTGAGCCCTGCATCGAGGTCTACACTGACAGTACAGGGCCTGCTTGGGATTCTCTCCCTCTCCCTCTCTCTCTGCCTCTCTCTCTTTCCCCTCTCTCTCTCTCTCTCAAAATACATAAATAAACTTTAAAAAAAAAAAAGAAAAGAAATACATTTCATAAGGCTGTCGCTGACACAGGTAGCAATTCCTCTGATGGATCTGGGAAAAGAAAACTGCAGACCCTCTGGAAAGGAGTCACCACTCTCGATGCCATTACAAAGCATTCATGATTCG
Organism: Panthera tigris; assembly: GCF_018350195.1. Taxonomy (NCBI): domain Eukaryota; kingdom Metazoa; phylum Chordata; class Mammalia; order Carnivora; family Felidae; genus Panthera; species Panthera tigris. The sequence continues at coordinate 45,452,041 of NC_056664.1, read as the reverse complement.
CAGGAAGAGGTCAAAATATCAACATTCATAGAAGTTTGGAATTCCAGCTGTCACGGATGACTTTGAGGAGTTCAAGACTTCAGTGGGCGAAGGAGCTGCAAATGTGGTAGAAATACCAAGAGAACTAGAATCGGAAGTGGAGCCTGAGGCTGGGACTGAATAGTTGTAAACTCACGATCAACCTTGAACAGTTGAGGAGTTGCTTCTTATAGATGAGTACAGAAAGTGATTTCTTGAAATTTCATTTCTTGCAATGAAGATGCTGTGAAGATAGATGAAACGACAACAAGAGGTTTAAAATATTATATACAGTTAGCTGAGAAAGGAGCAGCAAGGTTTGAAAGCATTGACTCCAATTTTGAAAGTTCTACTGTGGGTCAAATGCTATCAAACAGCATGATATACTACAGATAAATTGTGCACGAAAGAAGAGTCAACTGATGTGGCGAAACTCATTGTTACGTTATTTTGAGAAATTGCCACAGCCGCCCCCACGTTCGGCAACTACCGTCTGGTCAATCAATAGACATCAGCATCAAGCATTGAGGCAAGACCTTCCACCAGCAAAAAGGTGGCGATTCTCTGAAAGCTCAGATGATGGCTAGCGGTTTTTAGCAATCAAGCATTTTTTAATTAGGGTACATACTTTTTTTTAGACATAGTGCTGTTGCACACTTAATAGCACAGTGCAAACATAATTTTTATATGTACTGGGAAACCAGATATTTAATGTGACTTGCTTTATTGTGATCCTCACTTTATTTGGATAGTCACTTTATCGCAGTGCAGTGGTCTGGAAACGAATTCACAATGTCTCTGAGGCATGCCTATAATAAGGAAGCAGAAACAGTTCCGGGGTCTTGCTTATGTAATATAAAGTTGCTAATTCACACTAATTCTGAGACAGAACTATCACTTGAAATACACATTTCTATAGAACTCTGTGTACCTTCTACATGAGGGCATACACAACCCTCATGAATGTTTCCCTTTGGGTTTTCTGTGAAGAAGGTCTCCTAAAAATATTTTCTTTACTGTGTACCATGAATCCCTGGGAGTATGTGCCTGGGAATATATAAAAATATGATGATCCAGTAGACACTAATAGCTAGCTAAGGTTTTGTTGCAAGAATTGTGTTGTGGAGAGTGAAAGAACCTTGTATGGGGAAAATCTACTTGAAAAATCCATGTCTCTATGACAGTCTTTCTCTGAGATTCCAAACATCTCTGTGCAAAGCAAAATTTTCATCCAATTACCTGGATATGCTTGGAATGGATCCTTGGATTTTTTTAAACTTAGTTGAATGTGAAGATGCAAAATATCATTCTATGTCTATAAACCATCTACCCTTTTTTTTGCCCTTTTAGAGTGTGCCTTTGGACTGACTCCAATGTACTGCTTCACTTCCCACTCTCTTCCTTTACCTCTTGTCCTTCTTTCCCATCCACTTTAGGGAAATCATTAAGAAAGAAAGAAAGAAAGAAAGAAAGAAAGAAAGAAAGAAAGAAAGAAACTAATACATGCAGAGAACAAATTGGTGGTGGCCAGAGGGGAAAAGGATGGGGGATAGATGAAATAGATGAAGGGGATTAAGAGGTATAAACTTCCAGTGATCAAACAATTATGTGATGGGGATGAAAAGGACAACATAGGGAATATAGTCAATAATGCTGTAATAACTTTGTATGGTGACAGATGGTGGCCACACTTAGCATGGTAAGATTCCATACTATATAGAATTGTTGAATCACTATGCAGTGCTTGAAACGAGTGTAACATTATATGTCAACTGTACTTCAACTGAAGAAAAAAAAGCCCACTATTTTCTGACAGCTGATTTAAGGATGCTGACCCAGTTTCAACTACAGGGCATGGAGGTTGATGGACTAGTCAAAACAAGTTTCTTCCCTAAGACTATGCATAGGAATCTAAGAAGCTGTTGCAAGCTATCGAGCAAAAAGCAGAAGGCGTTACTTTCATTGGGTATGGCTCCCAGCTCCTCAATCTGGAAGGAGCAGAGGGCACTCCCATCTGTGTGAAATGAAAAGCGAAAGAGACCAGAAAGAGGCCACAATCAACCACAAATAGCTGGTAGTGGGCAGGATTGCCATGGTGGCTTACGTACAGATGTCATACACTCTGAAAGTCCATAAATCATGGGAATCCGAGCGTGAAAGACCCCACTTCTGAGGCAATGATTCAGACCTTTGAGAGCAACCTCAAGTTCCCCTCTGGAAATTCACAATTTCACATCTATGGACATATGTGGCACCAGGGTGTCATAAACTAAACTGCAGTGCTGATTTGTCAGAGTTTACAACCTTTTTACCTACTGCAAGAGAAAAACAGCAAAAGTTATGTTTGCTTCAGAATAGGCAGAAATTCAAAATGCTCGCAAGATTCAGGGAGCAAAAATTACAATGCATTGCCACAGAAGCATCCCTTTGGGCTTATCAGATACTCTTCCCTGTTACGGTTTTATTAAATACAAATATGAGGACTAAAAAATAATAACTTGCTACCTGGGTGCAAATGGGTTCTTGATATTCAGTAACCTATCTGAATTTCTTTTTTAAATGGAATACTTTTTTACTTCTGTTACATTTTCCTGAGTTCAAATCCTTACCTTAGTTCAAATGAGCATTTCCATTTTGATATGTAAATTGTCTTTTATATATGGATTACTTTACTTGCTTTGCCAATTGTTTTCGTTTAGTACTGTTTATAAAGAAGATGTTGGATATCAAGGTGCTCACATAGCACTTGATAGAAATCTACATTAAAACGAATACATATTAAAATTATGTGTTAGGTACCAATTCATAATCTTAATGAGAGCCTCATTCTAAATGCAGCTCCATTTAGAGCGTTATTATTTTAGAACATCCTTTTTACCCCAAATGTGGCTAGATTCAAATCACATTATTTTTATTTAGAAATTTTCACTGAGAAACAGAGAGCACACAATTTGTTATAATATTTCTCTCAAACACCATTAAAATAAGCTTTGCATATTTGTACAATGCATATTGATTTCTTCATTAAATATTAAAAACACATTTATTGAGTATCAACTGCACCAAGAACTGCCTTAGCCCTGGGGGGACAAAAATGATCAAGACATGGTCTCTGTCCTCAAGAAATGCACAATCAAGTAGAGTAGGCAGAAATGGAAATAGGAATTGCTATGCAATAAAAGCGATGCTATAATGTGATATATAACATCATATAATACAATAGCATATAGTAATACACAGAGCATAGTGCAATAACAAGACAGAAGGGACAGATTCTTGATGATTGGGAGGACAGAGGGAGGTGACATTGTTTCGGGTGAATTCTTAAAAAGGAAGATGTGTGTTAAATGGTAGGCCTGTTATCCACTGCTATAATTTAATCCAAATCGGTGAAGACTAAACAAAATCTAAGTTACTTTAGACTTTTTTTCCTCAATTTAGAAAGACCTTTTGGACTTTGGTGCCCAGTCCTTGGTCTCTGCCTTCAGATCCACTGAAATGAAGCATTTCTTTAGATTTCTTTGTTTCTTTCTCACTGAATTACTTATTTATGGAAATAATTGTCCATGCCAGTTGCAGAAACGATTCCTTGTCCAACTTGGAAGGCATTTTTGCTCATCGGATAAGGAATGCTCTTTCAAAATTACTTGGGTAGACTTTTTTTTACCAGAGGAGTTCTTTAAACTCAGTTACCTAGAAATCTTCAAATATGTGTGTGCTTGGGAAAGGCAAGAAAGATCCCAGAAAAACAGAGCCACTGAACCTCACATGGGCCACAAATTGTTTATATGAAGAATTACAGACAAAGCAAAACGAAAGATTAAAGACTTTTTAATCGAACCAGTTTAAGATTTTACTATATAAAAACTGGCTATGAAATCTATACATTTTCACAAAAATCTTTGGATTTTTCATCTCAAAGCATATGAGGTAAATAAGAAAAAAAGTAACAATTGACTTTTAAAGTGGAAAGATCATTTAATTCAGTATTCTCATTTTTGAAATGGAAAATCCAAGGCCTACATTCATAAAATGTACTGGAGAGATGGGCCAGCTAATTGTATACATGGAATTAGACTGCATCTTTGCTCCCAGTAGAATGTTCTTTCTCCTGCTTCTTTTTGTATGAGATCTAGTTCTCGTCCCTACGTCCTAACATCTTTTACCATTTAGGTTAAAAGATTTTTGTCTGCCACTCTTCAATCTTTACCCAAATAATATAGGGCAAAGGGCTTGGGTAAATGTGAGTAGAGTCGCTTGGAGCAAGCTGGAACTCACGGCAATAGCCCCAGCGGTGAATGAGCCCCCCGCTAGTTAAGTATCTTACAGAAAGGCCACAGATAGACTACTTGGCTTCATGGGGAACTCCTGGCCCCCGGAGTTCTCCATTTTTAATAGGGAAAATATGGGGTAGAGTGTAGACAGTACATAAACACGTTGGGCGAAGGATCCGAGGAGCTGAGTTTAGGTGCCAAGATAGTCCTGGAAGATGATGGCTTCCAACACCTGGAAAGCTTGGGATCCTCAGTCCCCTAAAAAGTTGAATTGGGTGTAGCCTCCCTTCTCGGTCACAAAGGGCCCTCTAGTCCTTATGGAGCTCAGTGACAGACAATCTGGAGAGAACTCATTGAACAATGCTACTGGCCTTCCACAGGATAAACTTCAAATGGGTGAAAGACTTTCAAGAATCTCTTAGCTGTATAGATTTTAATGAAGCAACAAGGATAGTTATCATGCTCTGGTTCCAGAAATTACGTGTGGTGGTCCTTTACATGTATAACTTTTAATCCCCACATCTATCTCAAGGCAGATGCCATTTTCTCCACATTACGAATTAGAACACTGAAGTAATTTTCCCAAAGATTATTAGTAATGGAGCTGAAATCCAAATTCACATCTATGTCCTTTCCACTTCACGCTATTGTTGGCATTTAGATAATTATCTTATTTAGCTTCTGAAATGTAACCATACTACCCCAAAATATTAGAGCTGAAAATCAGTGCTTTGCAACCTGCAGCGTAGGTTTGCAACCTTCTAGGAGCAGGTTGGAATGCAACTTCTAGTTCAGTAGATCTTGGGTGGGGCCTGAGTCCCTGCATTTCTCACAAGATCCCAAGTCAAGCTCATGCTGTTTCTCCCAGGACCACACTTCGAGCAGAAAAGTATAAAGTGGAGATGCCTGGGTGGCTCTGTTGGTTAAGTGTCCAACTTCGGCTCAGGTCATGACCTCATGATTTGTTGTGAGTTTGAGCCCCGTATCGAACTGTCTGCTGTCAGCACAGAACCCACTTTGGATACTCTGCTCCCTCTCTTTGTGTCCCTCCCTGGCTCACTCTCTCCTCTCTCTCAAAAAAAAAAAAAAAAAAAAAAAAAAAAAATATATATATATATGTGTGTGTGTGTGTGCGTGTGTGTGTGTGTGTCTTATGGATAGCCTAGTCTAACTCCCTCATTCTCTGAGATTTAAGTTCTAGAAAATTAGAGATACTATCAATAAGAAATAAAGAATAGTTGTATCTCATTTTTATCATATAAATAGCAATTTTTAAGCAGGCATATCCTTTTACAATAATACATTTGTATACCATTAAGCTCCTTGAGGAAAAGACTTTATATATTTCATATCTATGTGTATATATCTTTTACACGTATATGTATATGTGTGTGTATATATATATATATCTTTTATATATGTATATGACAAACTGACAGACTTCATTCTAAAAACTGAAGTTTCCAAGTGTCAAGAGAGACATATGCTCATTGGTCACTCTCAACCTAGAGCACCCACCTTTCCTCCCAACCTCCGGTAGTGACCTTCAGCCCAGCGCCCATCAAGGATCCTACAGTTGTAGTTGCACTGTTGAGGGGAAGATGTCCTTCACATGTCCTTTCATGGCCCAGATGAAGTGAGCCCCAGCACCTTTGAATACAGTGTGGTATTTGGTGGCCATGGGGGTTTACGGAAAGAGGAAGATGAACAGGAGTCACATGTGTGACTCCTGGAAGCCCTTCCATAAGCCCGCAGGCAGAGCCACAGCCTCTGCACAACAGATTGCTCATTAATGCAGAAAGCTCCAGTCATCAATCCCCAGGACCTGTTCTTTGCTCAGCTGAAGAACAGTGAAATAAAAGAGGCATGGGAAACGGGGAGCAAGTTGGGAAACCAGCCCTGATAAATTGCCCCTGAGACTGAAAGCTAGACAAGCACAGTACTGAGTCCTATGGGAAGGAAAACCTGTGCGAGTTTATTGGAAAGGAGAGAATGACTAAAAGCGAGCCAACAGAGAAAATGCCCGTGAATTCCCCACTTTGCGGACAGTGACACTGGGCCGTGGGCTGAGAGAGATGAGACTGGCAAAAAAATTAAGGAGTTGTCATGTTCTGGCATTCTTTCGGAATGGCAGCGGGTCTAAAAGGGACTTCAAGTCCTCTGGGAAACAAACACTTTGCTCTGATCGCATGAGTTGGTGCCATGTATTAGAGAAGAACTTTTATGGCCAAGAAAACTAAGAATACTATGAAAACGTGTGGCCGATCATACCTATACCTCTGTCTAACTGCGGCTGCAGAGATGAACCATAAAAACAATAGCTTGATAAACATGAAATCAGAAAAAGTAACATATCATAGTTCATTTAACAAGTGAATTCAATTAAATTCCTTCTTTGTCCCCAATATTTTTCTGGGTGCTAGGGAAACAGAAGTAAATCAAACCAAGTTTCCTCCCTCCTGAAGCTTAAACACAGGGGAAGGAGATTACTACTACCAGTAACAAAACATAAACACCACATACTTAATAAAATGTCTGGCTACAGGTACTGTACAAAGAAACAGGTCAAGATGAGAGGAAAGAAACTGATGAGAAGTTCTGTTTTACATGGGGTAGGCAGAGGGGTTTTCTTGAGAAGGTGACCTGTGAGCAGAGATGTGAATTAAATGAGTAAAAGAAAGAAAAACTTAGAGGCAAAGGACTGTGTTTGTGTTCTTTACTTGAAAATATGTTACAATCCGCTCTCAGCTGCTTTGGAATAAAGCCTGGGTGAAAATTCTTTGCAAGTGCATGACCGGGTTCGTGAACCTGTTCTTTCAAAATGCCAGTTACAGAAAGCATGTTATGCGTCAGGCACGGTGCTAAGTGGGTCAAGGTCCTATCTCCTGTAATCCTCACAGGTTTACAAGGGAGATGTCATGATTTTCATTTTACAGATGAGGTAACTGAGACCCATGAGGTTAAGACAGCAGCCTGAGGTCCTCAAAAGCAAGTGGCGGGTGAAGATTCGGTCCTCAGTCAGTCCACTTGACGTGACCTCCACACACCCTCCCTCAGTTTGAATGCCTCTGTACCACTGGGTTTCAAAATCATCTTAATCTTCATTTTGCCTATAACCTGAAACAGCCTGTTAGACGTCCTTCTCTTTCTCCCTCCAGCTCAAACTCATTTTGTAATGAGGCTTCTCTCTCTGGTTTTTTTTCCCACATAGTCAGGACTCCATCGTACTGGGCGGGCAATAGGGCAATACTGACCGGGAGTGGCCTGGATCGACCATCTGGCCTTGCAAGTGGAGTGGGGTGCGGCTCAGAAGAACAAGTGACGTTGACCGTGAGATTGAATTTCATGTAGAGATCAGTCAGGGAATAAAGGATTTAGTGGGCAAAATACAGAACCTAGATAGATAGAAATATTTAGGACAGTGTCAATAAGAACTCAGAATGTCAGGAAGAGTTCTGACCACCCAGAGATTGGTTTTTGCTCTCCATTTACACTTTATTTGTGGTGCTAGCCTTCAGCCCAGCACTGTGAAGGGTCACTCAGAAATCAGAGGATCTCCAGAGATCACTGCCCTTGGCTGGGGCAGGGGACACATGCTAAGGATACTCTAGTGACTTGGTTCCCGTGAGCTGATTGCCGGGAACCCCTTGAATTTTGCAGTCAAGCACTTATACATTTTCACACTCATTTTTCCATCCAATGAATACAAGTGAAAACAAGGAAAACCTAACAAGGAACTTGCACCTTTTGCAATGGTTTTATAGTCATAGTTGTCTTTATCGTGAAACATAGACCTCAAACTTGACATCATCTATGCCGTCTTCACTTAGGGCAAGAAAAATTATCAGGCGAAGGGCACAGAAACAACACTGTATGGTTATGAAATGTGGAGGAAATAATCCTAGCATGAGTTTCATTAGCCAGCTTGTTTTTGTTTTATGTTGTGTATGGCACAAGTTAAGTTTATATGTGAGGACCTAGAAAAAAACAAGACATAAAAAATACAATAACTTGGGTAAGGACAAGAGATCTTAGGTTATGTTGGTGAAAAGAGTAGTAAAGACAACTAGAACTTCTAATTAAATACAGCATATAATGCACTACTGATTCCCAGAAATTAGGGGGAAGAAGGCCTGTACAGAAAATAAGACTAAAGTACACAGAGGAATCTCTATATCAAATATTTTTATTTCCTCCCTTAAACTTCAAGTTCGAAGAATTTTTTTAAATGCCATTTCTGTGATTAAAATGTTTTCTTAATGGCTGATGGATTAATCCATAAATTTGATTAATTTCCCAGCTAATTTTGTTGGTATCTTTCCCCCTCTATGTCTTTGGCCAGCCCCAGTCCAGAAGACAGCAGCACAAGAAGAAACTGAGAACCGAGACAATAAGAACCAAACAGTACTCAGAAAAACAAAACAAATAACTAGATAGGAAAGCACAGATAATAGGAGCTACCAGAAATGGTGTCAGCAGCAGTCAAGATATATGCAGGTAACAAATGAATGTCAGTAGGGCTCTCAACTGTAATTAGGAATAAAAGCAAAAAGAACCCTTGTTTAGGCTGGAAAGCCAGTAACAAGAATGGCACTTAACACTAAGTCTAAGGGTGCTCTCAATTTGGGGGACCCTTCTATGGCTTTGTTTCAGAGTCCTATTGTAGATGAGCCGAGCCTGCTAGCAAAGGACTCGCTGGCTGCAAACACGGCCATGAAGTTCATTGCATGAGGGCACCCAGCCAAAGGAGTAAGGAAGGATTGAAACCCAGCCCAGGTTCTGCCTGCCAAACCATATGCTCTGTGTGGGATTGGATCCAGCAGAGGAAGGGGTACCTTTTTCTAATTCCCACAGTCATGAACCAGTGGACTTTTAGCCACCTTGAGGATTGCATCTTGCTAATTCCTACAGCGGGGCCAGTTAGGCTAGTGAAGGTCGTGGGGAAGGAAAGTGGACACATATACCCAGAGTAGGAAAGTGGTGGTAAGGAAGGAGAAGGATGAAGAGGGGTAGAATGGAAAAGAAATGGGGGGGGAGAAAAGAGTCAGAGGGAAGGGATCAAGTCAAGATACGAAATCTAGCATTTCTGTTTCAATAAGTTTCTTTCATAGTTTCTTGCATTGAAGGGATTTCTCAAGCTAACAGTCTTTTGAAAATGAAGATTGGATTCAGTATCCACATTAGTTAAGATTAAGTTTAGCTGAGTGACAGAAGTCTGTCAAATAGCAACTTAAAAATTGAAATCTACTCTTCTCTCACATAAAAGTTTTGATGCAGGCAGTCCAGGGCTGGCACAGACTGTCATCTGTCCCATCATCTGGAACCCATTTTGCTTCCACGGGGTCAGGTACAGAAGATACCCTTCTTCTCATGACCCAAGACAGAGATTCAGCCATCATATCCATGTTTTAAGCATCAAGATGGAAAAAGTAGGTAAGGAGTGCATGTCACTGCCTCTTAAAGAAATTTCCCAGAAGCTGCTATGCTGTATTTCCACCAATATCCCATTGGCTAGAATTTAGTCATGTGTCTCCTACTAGCTACAAGAGAGGCCAGGAAATGTCTTATTTCAAGTGGCTTAATGCTTTGCTAAAAGCTAGGGGCTTGAAGAGGGGAAAAATTGATATTTGGGTGGGAAAATAGTAGTCTCTAACACAGACCAAAATTTATGCTGGAAAACAAAGTCCAAGGATACGAAAAATTGGCAGAAGAGAATATAACTGGGTAAAAAATAGGAGGGCAAAAGTGTAATGTACTATACTTTAAAGGAATGTAAATTAAAACAGGGGAATGACACTTTCTCCTATCAAATTAACCCTCCAAAAAAGAAATAAAATTGCTAAGTAATTTATAGAGAAGTGCAATAGCTAACAATAATTATCTTGGAACAGTGGAACTACAAATAATTTGTTTTTCAGAAGAGCTTGTCTGAAATTCAGAGCAGTGACAATAATAATCTTTTCTTTAAATGTTAGCTAGACTTTTTTTTAACTCTTCCTCTTCATTTAACTTTTGCAACAGACTATTTTAGTCCTCACCTCAGTGAACCTAAACTGACAATGTGGTAAATGGAATTACACCTCAGTGATCACCTTTTTTCTTTCGTCTTTCTATAATCTCAACAACAATCAGCAGAACCTATTTAGCTGTACTTCAGATGCTCCCAGTCCTCTTGTCCTGTTCTTTTCTTTGACACTTGGGTGGGAGCCATCACTGTCTTAGGAAGAGAATTTTAGCTAAAACCTATGTATCTACCCAAGGTCTAATTCTGTGTTAATTTCCTTGTCCAGGCTCACATCTTCCTAATGTTCCTCTCTGACATGATTGTGTGTGTGTGTGAGTGTGTGTGTGTGTGTGTGTGTATCTTTAAAAGTGTTGCGAATCCCAACAGAAGACATTGGTAATGAGTGGGCATGCATGTGAGAAACAACCTATTCGGTGGACAAGTACCGTGAATGCAAATGTTGGTTAAGTCCATATGATCTGTTGGATGATGATTCCAAAATTTATCTTCAGCCTTTCCCTCTCCTCTGGGATATAGACTCATATATCCAACTTTTCCAATTCAGTGTCTAATTAGATATCTAAAAATGTATCCTAGCCAAAATAGAATGCTTGATTTCCCCCACCCTGCATACACTTGCCCCCTCCCAATCTCCCCACCCAATGCCCGCAGTTAATGAAATTGTGAGCCACACAACTGCTCAAGTAAAAATCCTAAAGTCATTTCTCATTTTGTTTATATCCTTGTTAGCTCCATTCTATCCATCAGTAAGTCCTGTTTGCTCCACTTTCTAATTATATCCCAAATCCAGTCACTTCACCCTGCCTCCAAGTGGTACCTTTGGTCCAAGCCACTGTCATTTCTTGTTCAGACCACCACAGTAGCTATCTGTGTCAATCAGGTTAGTCTGACTGCTTCAGCAAACAACACCCAAACTTCAGTGACTCACCACAAATAAAAGATTATTTCTAGTAGGGAGACACTGCTCTGTACAGTCATTTGGGGACCATGTTCATTCAAGTGGTGGCTCCACCATCACCAAAGCCCTCTAAGTGCATCATCCAACCACAGACAAGAGATGAGAGAACTCATGGAGATTCACAGAAGTGTTAGGATTCAGGCCTTAAAGTGGCCTACATCATTTCCACTCGTATGTCATTGGCTAGAAGGCAGTTGCATGGCCCCACCTAACTGCAAGGGAGACTGGGTAATGTAGACTTCCTGACTGACCAGGAGGAAAATAAAACATGTTTTGTCACACCTATTTCCTGCTTCTACAACAGCTGGGGCATCTTTTCAAGTGGATTAGAAGTCAGAGCATATCCCTGCCCTGTTCAAAGCTTTCCAATAGCCACCCACTGCGATGACATCAAAACGCAAACTTGTTACCCTGGTTCCAGAATCACTTGTGATCAGATACCTGTATGTCTCTCTGACCTTAGATACTTCAACACTTCCTTCTTTTTACTATTTTCTGATGCCCTCAGCAACTCGAAGGTCCCTCTTAGCTTGGGGCTTTGACACACTGCTGGCCTCCTCCACTAGACCCCTCTTCTTCTGCATATTTAGATATTTAACCACCTCTTACCATTCTGATTTTAGGTTAATTGTCATTTCCTCACAGAGGCTCTCCATCATTAACTCTTTAGAAGTAGCATACCCTCCTGGTATCTAACACCTCACTAATAGATTACTATGTGCCATTTTGTTTATGGCATTTATAATTATGAGATATTACCTTATACATTATTTAATTTACTTATTAGCTGAGGCTCTTCACTCTATCAAGAGCAGGGACCTGGTATCTTTCGTTCACTGGCAAATCCATCATTAGAACAGTGACTGATTTAGGATATGCGTAAAATATCAATTTGTTGAACGAATGAAAGAAAAAATACATATTTCACTTGGAGATGAGGTTGGGTTCAGCTGCTATGCGAGGAACCCAAAATAATGAAGCTTAAATATGATTAGACCTTATTTCTCTCACAAGTAAATAATTCAGGTGTAGCAACTTGCATTTATGCATTTAATAGGCCAACTTCCCAAAGTCCCAGATCCCTTCTTCCTTGTTAATCTGGTAGTACTAGGGGTTTGTCCTAATCCACGTGGTCCACCATGACTCTGAATTCTAGCCAGCAGGTGGGAACAAATAGGATCCAACTTTTTACATCCAGACTAAGAAGCTGAACACACCATTTCCTCTTACATTCCATTGCCCCAAACGTAGTGTTGTGGTCACACCCCGTTGTAAGAGTAGATGAAAAATGCACACTTAATCTGAGTAGCTATGTGCCAAGATGCAAAACTGGGGTTCTGTTATTATAGAAAAAGGGGAGATGCACTGGAAGAAAACTAAAAATCTCTGCCATAATACTTGAAGTGATTGTTTTTTCCATTTCAAATTTTATGAGAGAAAAAAACTCCACCAAAAAGAACTGAACCTTCAGGAGGGAATGACCTCTACAATATTTGCAACAATTAAATATATTTATAGCTAGCCCAGTACAAAAATTGCGCAAATATTCTAACATTAACTAAAAATCCCTTTTCATCTAATTATTTGTAATATCTTAGCAAAATCAGTGTAGGTCAATCTCTGTCCCAGTTCTGATTCAACTTTTCTGGCATTTGGTTGCCCTGGTTCCCGTGTCTTGCTCACTTCTACATCCCACACAGTGTTATTTCCCTAGGCTGATCTGGATCTTTCTGGTTTAGAACTAATGAACTGCTTATTAAAAACTCTCAATTTCAGGTTGAATCTTTGAAATTAAAAAGCACTGTGTCTTTATTACTACATTGATCCTCCCCCACCCCACCCCTTACCCCCCGGCAATGGTCTTTCCACTGTCTTAGCTACTTCTTTTCCTCCTTGGAGATGCACTAACCTGTCCAAGGTGAAAATTTGAAAGAGTAGCTTTCTGACACAAATGTGAACATTTTTGGGTTTTATTTTTATATTTATTTATTTCGGGGAGAATGCAAGGGGGGGGGGCAGAGAGATGGGGACAGAGGATCCAAAGCCAGGTCTGCACCAATAGGCTGACAGCAGCGAGCCTGATGTGGGGCTCAAACTCATGAACCATGAGATTATGACCTGAGCTGAAGTTGATGTTTAACTGAATGAGCCACCCAGGAGCCCCATGTATGAACATTCTTAACTCCAAATGTCTGTGGATGCCATCTGCACCTATTGGCAGAGAGGGTTCCTGGACTTGGTGTGGAAAAGGTAACTCTAGGTTGAGTCCAGGCTAGAAAAAGTATACTGTGGGGACACCTGAGTGGCTCAGTCGGTTGGATGTCCAACTCTTGGTTTTGGCTCAGGTCATGATCCCAGGGTCGTGGGATTGAGTTTGGCATCAGGCTCGTGCTGAGCATGGACCCTGCTTAAGATTCTCTCTCTCCCCCTGTGTCCCTCTCCCCCACTCATGCTCTCTCTTGTTTTCTCTCTAAAATAAAAAAAATAAAAGTATGCTGTGAAGTTCTTTCCTCCACTCACTTTTTCCTATCTCCCTCTGGTCTAGATCCTGTCCACCACCCCATCCACACCCAGTCACCATTTGTCTTTACTGCAGCAGCAACTTAAAATTTACTCCTTGAGATAAAATTCTGCTCAACTTGATTTTTCTATTTCATGTACATTTTTAATGGTTGCAACTCTATCACCATCTTGTTACTTGGATTTACTTGTTTCTTCCCCGAGAGTGGCTTCAGCATTATTGGAAATTTTCAGGCATTTCTGTCTTCAAAAAAGTTGGATGAGATCCCTGGAGATAAATTTTTCAAACTTCCAATAACTACATTTAAAGGACATGTATTGGGGGCCCCCTGCTGGCTCAGTTAATAGAGCATCTGACTCTTGATCCCAGGGTCATAAGTTCAAGCCCCACATTGGGCATGGAGCCTACTTAAAAATGAATAGAATAGAATAGAATAGAATAGATAAAATAAAACATATATGTACTGTATATTCCTTTGGCACTTGGAAGCCTCTGAAACTCTTTTCTCCAGCAAAGGTCTCAATTTTTTTAAGTTTGAGAAAATTTATAACAGAATATATGTAGTAAAATCAAGTGTCTGCTTCAATATTGGTTGATGATCTCAAAGGGTTATAGCATCCTTAAAGAAGGAAGTCTTACGAGAAAACCTTCCAAGCCCAGAACACTGTAGTTTATAGAATTGTGTGTTCTCTCACATCTGCCTACTTGATCATGTGCATTCATCTCTGTTTGTTACAGCCTTTGTTTCACGGGTGCATTTTCCTCAGCTTGGCTTTGTTATTTGGACTATGTAGGTCAATTGTTGATGTATGCAAGCTTAAAACATGACCTTGAGCAATTGAGTTAACTTCTTTGTAGCCTAGGCATTTTGGAAGGGACAACTAATTCTTTTATCCTAACTCTTTGAAAATGTAGTAACTGTTTTGCCCAAAAGTAGTATCATAGAAAAAATTAGAATAAACAATTGTTAAAAATATATTCAGTGTTTTAAAAGTAGAGTTGTTCACCATGTGTTATTTTATACTGTAGTTTTAGCTTAGTTGTTTATTCTACAAACAACTGGATTTTATTTAAATTCAATTATTTTTAAATGAGATAATTTCTTCAAATGATACGTGGAGGAATGCCAACCCAGGAGAATACAAATACAAAATGGTTATATTTTTCTCCAATTAGTGATGTCAACTTGAGCCTTAATTTTGGACAGATTTCATGATTTCAGATCAATTTTAGGTATTAAAATTCAGCTTGTTTCACTATAAATCTCTAATTTCCTGTCCCATTAGCTGTCATCTACCAATTGTGGGAAGGGGCGTGGCATACTCTTCTCCTTCTAACTTCTCAGGGTGTGTGTGTGTGTGTGTGTGTGTGTGTGTGTGTGGTGATGGGGGGTGGGCAAGAAGGTTTAGTGCAGAGATACCTGCTTTTTCTCCCTCTTCCATAATAGGAATGGAGAAGAGGAATTAGGAGGGGCAGATCTTCTTAAGCAATTAATTACCTGTGGGTGGTAGAGTGGAAGACACAAAGCAAGAGCTCTGTGGCTCAAAATGGTCCCACTTGCTGCTGAAGGTACTCACAGTTGTGGGGGTCTCCACACAGATGATGGAGGTGATTTGCTGAGGATCACCTCAAAGAAAGTTGACAGCATCTCCCCTCAGTCTCATGTATGAATAGGTTCCCAGGTAAGCTGTAATCTCCCTTGACCAGTTTATGCGTTGGTTGCCTGTGTCCTGCCTCCTCCATTACCCATCCTGCACCTTCCATGGAACTAGAGAAATTGCTAAGGTCTCCACCTACTCAGGGAGCTACAAGAACCCACAGGAAGTTGCCACAACCCTTTACTCCCAAGCCACATTACACTTCAGCCCCATGTCATTTGCTGGTGTCAGCCACTCCAGCAGCCTTCCAGCACTTTCTGGAATTCACAGCCACCAAGCTCTTTGTTCACTCTCACAACTGCAGGACATGCACATGTCACACTCTCCCAAGAAACCTCTCACCATGCACTGGATGAGAGCATGAGAATGGACTTCAGGATTTTCGGCTCTGAAATATTCAAGCTGGTCTGTGTAAAGGATTCCTTTAGAAACCACCAGCCACCACCCCACCCCTAAAAATTCTCCACTTTCTTTCTTCAGCTTAGACACTCAGTTGTCTTCTTTCAGACTTTGTGACTGGTATTGTATGAGTTAGTACAGATATCAGGGTATTTTGTGCCTCTTTGTTCCAGTAAAGAGCAATTTGGAGGCAACGGGCAAAGTCCCAATCTTTGTTTCTAACAAACATAGTACTACTGCCTCTTGAACAACATGGGGGTTAGAGGTGCCGACCCCCTGCACAGTTGAAAATCCATGTATAACTTTTGACTCCCCCAGAACTTAGCTACTAAAAGCTTACTATTGACTGAAAGCCTTACCAATAACATAAATAGTTGATGAATGCCTATTTTGTATGTTGCATATATCATATACTATCTACATATAAAGTAAGCTAGAGAAAAGAAAATGTTAGTAAGAAAACCACAAGAAAGAGAAAATACATTTACAGTACTGTATTTATCAAAAAAAAAAATCCACATATAAGTGGACCGACACAGTTCAAACCCTTGTTGTTTAAGGGTCAACTATAATTATAACGGCCGGGTACTATAATTTTATTATCAGATTCATTACAAATCAAATGTGTTGCAAAGTAGCCTGACTTCCTGTGTGCACCGTGCAGTTTTCACTCTTCTTTTGACTTTAGTTTTTCCTATATGTAAAAAGTACCTCCCCTATATCTTCCATGAGTCTACTCTACCAACTCAGAACCCTTTGGAAACTTCCACAAATTTAGTTTAGAAATGATGTAACGATGGTGCCACTATGAAAGCTGCTTAGGACTCTCAATGCCAACAGATCATTGTCCTCTGTAAATGGGACAATGTAAATTGTCATCCTCTTGACATGATCTCCATAAAGAATTTTTCTGTGTCGGCATACAATTGAATTCTGACTATGCTTCAAGAATGAGAAATATTACAATATAGACCTAATACACAAATCAACACACCTAGTAATTTTTAAAATGACGACAAGGGACTAGATATGTCATTTTCTTGAATAAATAAGAGCTCAAAGATTTAACATCAGATTTTAAAATCCATATTGACAAGAGTTTTAGAGAGCCTGAGGCAACCCTCTTCATGGTTTTACTTTTTAAGCAGAGAAGTAGTAAAAAGTCTGTGACATTTAGTTAGGTTTCTTTCCCATGGAATTACCTGTAGACCTTTTAATATGGATGTTTAATCACTACCTTAGGCAGATAAATTTTATTGCCCCAAATCTGAAGTGAATTCCAATAAAGATTTAAGAAGTTGCTTTGAGGAATTTTGACAAAGTTGATGAGAAGAGAAAGAGAAAAGAACCTCATGATAAATAATGTATCATTTTCATGTTCTCTTTAAACTGCTTGGTGCAGTATTCCTTCTTTTTTTTCCTTATTTCTTTCTTCTATTGATTTACATGACTGTATTAGTCAGGGTTCGCCAAAGAAACAAAACCAGTATATAGATACAGCTGATCCTTGAATGATTCGGGGTTTAGGGGTGTTGGGGTGCAGACCAAAGGGGTTTCTTCTATTTTTGTCTTTACCAGTCTTGTCCAGAATTTACAACATTTTCCTCATGATGAGTCATGATTTCATCTTATTAAGCACCAGTTCACCATGAAAGTGCAAAACCTTTTCTCTCAATTCTTCTGTTTTATTAAAGAAAAAAAGAAAAAAGTTGTTAAAAAAAAAAGAGCAGAGCATTGCTTCAGTTTTTGGAAATGAGAATTGGGACTACAGGTCACCTAGATTGAAAAGAAGCTAAATAGTGTGAAATACTTGTCCTCATTAGAAGAATGAGTAAGATTTTCCTTGGTGGGGAAAGTCATAAGAAACAGTGTCCCAGTGGGGAGCATCATAAAATGAAGTTCACGGAACATATACCACCAGGATCCTCCACTAATAATAAAGTCTACTTGTGCCAAGTAGAAGAAAGGAAACTCATTGAAACAGACAGGAACTGAGTTAATTATCACTTACTGGAGAAACCATTGTTTTGCAAAACTGTGCTTGCTGAGTCTGAGGTTTAGTTCACTACTGGGCAAAGTTACTTGCCCTTCTTTGGAAAATTTACAGAACAGAGACATCCCAAATTATAGCAACTGATGATAAAATATAAGAGTTTAAATATGAAATATGAGTTTAAATATGACTGAAGGTCATGCCCAGAAATTCTTGGTAAGTCACTAAATGTGTGTAACAATTTCTAAATAGACAATAAATGGAATTGCACTTGAGACATTTTGTAATCGTATCACCTCCAGTACAATCTACCTAAATATCTCAAACAGGGGATTTAATACAGAGGATTAAGTACAAAGATCCTAGAAAAACTAGAAGTTCAAAAGCAGAAGGAAGAAACTAGAGGGGCAAAAGGTAGGAAGGCGTGATACCCAGAGATGAGAGGCTGCTATTATTTCTGGGCTGTAGCCACAAGCTTACACTTTGGAGGTAAGTGTTGATCATGGTTGATCCTGGATCTCCCAGAATTTCCACCCTGATCATGGCTGAAACTATTGCCTGAAACCAGCCTGACAGCTGTCATTTCTGTAACCATTATTGTATTGTCACTTCTACTACTGGAAAACAACCACCAGAAACCATAAGAAAGAAGAAAGCCACTTCTCCCCTTCTCTTGCTTTCCATCCTTCCACCAGTGCCTCTGTTTCTATGAGTTCAGGTTTTTTATATTGTATATATAAGAGAGATCATGCACTATTTGTCTTTCTCTCTCTGACTTATCTCACTTAGCATAATACCCTCTAAGTCCACCATGTTGTTGAAAATGGAGGATTTTCT
The DNA here is from genome assembly GCF_018350195.1 of Panthera tigris. NCBI lineage: Eukaryota > Metazoa > Chordata > Mammalia > Carnivora > Felidae > Panthera > Panthera tigris. Next base: position 45,433,358 of record NC_056664.1, on the reverse strand, counting down.
TCTTTTTATGGTTGAATAATGTTCCATTAAATATCCACATCTAGATCTATGCACATACCACATTTACTTTATCCATTCATCCATCAATGGACACTTAGGCTGTTAGCATGGATTGTTCAGTAATAGAATTCTTGCTTGCCTGATTTCTAAGTATTGAATTACCTCAAGGCTCAGTCCAAGGATCTCTGTGATATTTCTCTGTATTTATTCCCCAGATCCCATCTAGTCCTTTGACCATGTATATATTCATTATTCTTAGAATTAATCCTTAGCCTAGTCTTTTCTCCCGAACTTGATGCACATACCCAAATGCCTACCTCGCACTGGACTCAGATGTCTATTAGGTATCTCAAATTTAACATGTCCAAAATCAAACTCAATTTCTGCCCACCCAGGGAACCTCCTCCAGACTTATCATGTGTTTCTCAACTCAGCATCATCGTTATGCAAGGCTCAAAACCTTGATGTCCATCTTTCACGACCCCATATCCAATTTATCAGCAAATTTTGTTGGCTTCACCCTCAAAAACACTCTGTATCTGCCATATCTCACCATCTCTACCTCTCTCATCTTAGTCTGAAGTACTACCATATTCTACGTGGACAGATTGCTGCCATGGCCTTCTTATTGGGTTCCCTGCATACACTCTTCCCAGAGTCATCAACTCAGGTTATTCTGTCCAATTATTCTGATCACCTCTATCAGACATTACACAGCCTAAATGATCTGGCCCTTGTTAACTCTCTGACTGACTTTCCTGTAGCTCTCTTCTCCCCCATACCATGCTCTAACAATACTGGTCGTTTTGCTGTTACACCAATATGCCAAGCGTGTTCCCACCTGGAGCCCCAAACAAATGCTATGCCCAGAAAAGTCTCCCCCAAGACATTATCAAGGTTTACATCCTCATTCCATCCAAGCCCTTTCCCCAAAGCCACCTTCCCAGAGAGGCCTTTCCTGGTCACTATGTCAAAAACAGCGTCCTCTTCCCTCTTAGTTCCCTTACCAGTTACATTTTATAGTGCTATGTCAGCCAAGGCCCAACATGGGAAAAGGAGCCCACACTAAGTGGTCCAAAAGAAGAACTATAATATAAGGAAGTAGGATCAAAGCTGTTGAAAGAGGCAGCACAAAGATTAGGAAGATCAGACTGCAAGACCCTTAGAGCTGGAGGAAGAAAGTAAGAAGATGGTGTCATCAGAGCCCAAGAGCTGCCCTTGAAAGACGATACAGGGTAAAGGGGAGATACCCCAAGTCACTTACATAGAGAAGAGAAATGGCTTATATAAAAGAGATACAGCCATTGTTTTGCCTAAAACAGAGAAAAGACAGGAGAAATGCCATGGGTTTTCCCTTCCTCTTGCCCTCTACTCTCTTCTCAGAGCTTTCCTCTGCCCCAAGCCAGCTGAGAGCCAGAGGACAAGGGACCCTCAGAAATGTATTTTCTAGAAGGAGGACTGGGAATGGACCCAGGAACAGTGAACAAGTGACCACCACAAATATTAATCACTACTTGACTTTATTGGTGCATTCAGCTACTTATTGTTGTTGTTAAATGTCTGCCTTTCCCATTAGAACATAAGCTTAGTAAGAAGATGTAATTTGTCATTTTTGTTCTCTGGAACACTGCACTGTGAAAACATACTTATACGTAAGTGGAGGGTGGTTATTTTTAAATCAAAACATTTAGGACATGCCCTTCTATCCAAAGTTTCAATGAAGGTCTTCTCTTTCTTCAAAACCTCTTAATATCTTGAAGCACATGATTATCCCTCACCAAGAGAGAAGACTACATATCTCTTAGCATAAGGGATATTTAGGGAAGGGAGGCTAAGGGTTGAGAGAGAAGGCTGTGAATAAAGCCGTACTAGAAAGTAGAAAACGTGTAGAATCACAATGAGTTTGCAGCTCACAAGGGATATCTTATTTTAGAGAGCGAGAAGAATTTCTAGTACAACTAAAAGAATGTAATTTTCACACACATGGAAGAGCAACATGTAGGGAGAGAAAATTGACTTAGACTGGAAAGCTTTTTCTAAAGGGCTTTATCAAGTAAGAAGCTTGATTTAGATTATTTAGGGGGAAGTAGGAAAGAAAATAAACTCTCTGACAAATGAGAAATAAGGCTTTCCTCTTAGGGACATAAATATTCACAAGCAATATGTCCTGCCTCTATGCTCTTGTTGTCCACACTGCAGACGACTGGCACACTCAAGTCTGAACTGCTTACTTCACCGTCCTGTGGAGGGGGTTTTGAGTAACTCCAGAGGGCAGCAGACACCTTGGGTGGGTGAGGCAGGAGGTGAAAGGTATCTCCTCTGCTAGTCCATAATATCATAAAGTGACTAAGTGATAAAGACAAAACCCCAGATATTAGTTAATTAAGCAAAATGACACACTGCCGAAATCTGCAACCAAAAAAGTCTAGAGAGAAAGGAAGTGCTTTGCACAGTCGGTAAAGAGCAATGGTAGGAGTGCCAATATCTTAATTATCCCCCACTCAGGGCTCACTGCGTCTGGTCAGATTTCATGAATATCAATTCGTTATTAATTAACTCCTAAAAGCAGCTAATTTCAAAAGCATTTACTTACATTTTCATAGCAGCTTCTTTCAGAGTGCCCCCAAAACATTGGAGACATAAGCTTAAGATTCAAACCTGGCATTTCCCAGGCCAGGTCAGAGCCGGGGGACTAGGACCTGTATATTAGTCAGGGGTCTCCACAGATACAGAATCAATAATATATACATATATGATTTATGTATATAAATCAGGCTCACACGACTGTGGAGTGTATGTTCACATTCTGCCATCTGCAGGCTGGAAAACCAGGAAACCAGGAAAGCTCTTGTGGTGTAATTCAGTCCAAACCCAAAGGTTCAAGAATTAAGGGACTGATGGGGTAGATGCTGGTCTGAGTTTGAAGATTTGTCTAAGGTCAGGAAAAGTGGAATGTCTTACCTCAAGCAGAGAGACTTATTGGAGGAGCTCATCTAGAGAACATACCCGCTCGTTGACTGGCAAGCAAAATCCAGGCAAATGGAGGCTCTTCACCCCCTCCCCTGTCCTTGGAATGTATGCTTCCATACTAGTAGTCATTTCAAGGACATAACCTTGAGGAAATAAGGTGTTGTTGAGATCATCGAAGCTGTTTTTGTGACTGAACTCAGTTAAGACCTCTACATAAACTTTTAAGATTCTGTTGGGGGTGGGTGTAGAGATCTCCTTGTCTTGTGGCCACCCAAGACAAGACACATATGTAAGTTCTCTTACGTCTTATTAAAACTGCCACCTGCCAATCTGGACTGCCTCTTTCTTTGCTCTCTCCTTGACCTCCACGTATGGGGGCCAGTTTGCAAACCAAGATGACAGGTTTACCTTTCTTCTGCCCTGTTGTTCCGATGGAGCTCTCAGTGGGAACTAATGCCCACACACATTGGCGAAGACAATCTTCTTTACTCAGTCTACCACTTCAAATGCTGATCTCTTCTGAAGACACCCTCACTGACACAGTTAGAAATGATGTTTTTACCAACTCTCTGGGCATCCCTCCACCCAGCCAAGTTGACCTATAATAATGATCACAACCTGTAATATCCTAATGTCATGAATTAGAAGAGGAAGAAGGAAGGAAAAAAGGAGAAAAACTTTGTCCAAGGAAATAAAAAGAAGTTAAAAGCAAGAAAAAATAAAACTGGGAAAAGTAGGAAATGGATTACAGAGGGAAAGCAGATCATGGAGAAAGAAAAAAAAAGTATTGAGATGTCCGAGCTCCACCCGCCATCGGTTGATGGTAGAGGGGATGGAGTGGCTATGGTTGTTCTTCTGCTGCTGAGGTCTTTAAACACAGTGACTATAAGTGATCCTAAGTGGCAGAATGAGTTTGTCACTGACAGCTCCAGTTGTTATTAATCTATGGATGCCAGGAATGAGACCCCAGCCTCTGTTTTGACTTCTTTGTTTGGTGTTGTGGGTGTTTCTGAGGTGATCATGGAATAGCCCATCCTGAACAAAAAGCTGACATGAATGTTTGATATCAGAAAATCAGGTGTTAGTTGCCTTTGTTTTATTCAGCTTCCAGGCAGGACCTCGTCTCAAATCTAAGCATGTCTTTGATGGAAAGATAAGGAGGTAGTTGACCAATAAATAAAAACCTGCTTAACATAAAAGGCAAAGCACCGTCTTTAAATAAACACAACATGTATCTCTGTCTCCCAACCAAATTCCAAGTACCTGGCCAAAATTTGGAATGTGTGTGTGTGTGTGTGTGTGTGTGTGTCCATGCATGCATGCCTGTGTATACATCCTTGCCTGTACAGTGCACTAGACCTCACCCTGACATCTCAGTTACTCTTCTAACCACACTGTCAGGCTCCCAATAGTTTCCTCCATTCAAAGGAAGAAACCCTCAAAACAAAGGAAGCCATTGTCTTCTGGTGCCATTTCCAAGAATTTAGTACCAGATGAGCTCTTACAAACCAAGTAGTGCAAAATTCTAGATTCAAAAATCGAAGGTCAAAAAAGTGAAGTGCCTACCTGCATCCCATTGTGGCCAGAAAGAGGTAGGGCAGTCTTTTCCTAAGTCGAGGAGGATGCTGAATCAGATCCTCCTACTGTCGTAGCCATGTCGCCCATGTGGAGAGACAGCGCACCCCTAATATTCCAAGAATCAGATTCTCTTTTGTGTCCTGGTGTGACACATGTGCTAGGCCTGCAGTGCGGCAAGGCAGCAGACGTGAGAACCCAGCAGGGGTAAACGTTACAGAGTCCAATTACTCATCTACATCTCCACTGTTAACCTCCTGGCCCAATCAGTTAATTGCTGCTCCTTGTTTATTCATGTGTAAAAAGAGGGAATAATATTACCGACTCGCTTCAAAGAGTCTAGAGATGGAATAATGAAGAGTGAGAATGGTGTAGTAATTGAGTTTGAACAGGAAGCGAAATAAATCATTATTAGACAATTGGGGATAACAAAAGTATTTGTCATTTGGCTTATAATAACTCTTTTCTTAGCTTTTTTTTTTAATTGTTATTTATGTTTATTTATTGTTGAGAGAGAGGGAGAGAAAGAGCATGAGCAGGGGAGGGGCAGAGAGAGAGGGAGACACAGAATCCGAAGCAGGCTCCAGGCTCTGAGCTGTCAGCACAGAGCCCAACGCGGGGCTCAAACTCACAAACTGTGAGATCATGACCTGAGCCGAAGTCAGACGCTCAGCTGACTGAGCCACCCAGGCGCCCCTCTTCTCTTAGTTTTAAAACCCTGACCTCCAAACCAAAGAATACTGCATTTTAACACTAGACAATATTAATTTTTTAAGTTTTATTTCTTATTAATAATATTTTGAGCACATGCTTATTGTCCTTAATGTACATATCTAAGGAAATGCCTATTGAATTCCTAGTGGCTTACAGTAGAGTACCATGTGAGCACACGCTTTCAGCCTCCCCATTTGGTAAGCAATACTTACTATTAATCTGCTTCAGACGATATGAACGAGATATTTAAGTAAATGTCCCCCCAGAATTACAGACCTGGGGTAGCTTTGCAAACTCTGTGGTCTGCAGGTGTCTCATAGGTATTTTCTCTGATACTTATATCACTTCCTCAAAGGGTCACTGCCTCAAACTACAGTGATAATCTCTACCTCGGGATTATAGTTCACTTCTAGATTTCCTATGACTATCACGACTGAAGTAGCATTTGGACTGTCCGTTAGTGTGAACAAATGCTTCAAAATATAACCAATGGTTTTAATTTTGGTAAATATATATTAGCACCCACTGTATACCAGGCACCCTGTTAGGTAGATTTCAATTCATGAAGCGTTCCTAAATGAGGGAGGCTTTTAAAATGAAGGAACCATAATGTCTTCTCTATTTACATCACTATTATTATTAATTATTCACATATTGTAATCTCCTCAAATGGATCATTAGTCACCTACAGTTTTACATTTGCTCTCGGGTGGGGGGGGGATATTTTATTAAAATGGATATTTTATAAGTTGAAGTTAGTAAGAAAGTTGTAGGTCCTAAGTGGCTGAATTTATAGACTCCTGGAATAATTAGATATGAATAAAAGATTTGGTGGGTTAAATTTTCATTTCTGACAGAAACCATGATACTTCTTTAGGAGAATATTGGCCAAAACCATGTCAAAGAGTGGCATGAGGGAAACTGACCCAGCTCAAGGGCAATTTGGGGCATTGTATCTAAAAGCCACCCCCCCCCAAAAAACAGGGCAGCATTATACTTCTCTGCAATTGATCCATTCACAAGAGTCTATTTATTACTGGGAGCGTGTGGAACAGAATCAGCTTTCTCTCCTGGAAATGTCAGTCAAAGTCCCAGAGGTGCGGGTTGGAATCAGGGCTCTGAGCTCTAGGCAGGAAAAGACAAAATCGCAACTCATGGATCAGATCAAATGAGCAAGAGTTGAAGAGCAGGGGCAAAGCTGAGCATTGGTGAATGGCCATCAGAGTGTCCGGAGCTCACTCAAATAACAGTAAGTGGATTTTTGAAGCATCATGTGATAAGGCTCTGGATCCTAATTATTTTTTTGTTTTTAGCAGAGTTCCTCTTTTGGCTCATCATGCAGGTCCTGGCCTACTTTTGTGGGATGTAGTACCAATGACAACTTATTTGTCACAGCCTATGCAGTGCTATTCCGGTCTGCTTTGTTTGCAGACTGCTCAGAGGCCCATATGAACACTTAGGCAGTATTCTATACTGTATTTCCATCTCAGACCTTTGGAAGTGCTAATTCTAATCAGTTTCATGTTGGGGTTACTAGGGATCTGCCCACAAAACGCAAAGAAATTCTTTCTCCAGCTCCCTCGTCTCCAAAATCCACCCCAACTCTCTGTAAATTGGTAAGGGGAGGAGAGCAGCTTGGGGCAGGAATCTAGGAGATCAGGTTTCCCCTCAGTCCCTGCTGAGACCAGTGTGGCTGCCAAGGGCTGTTCCCAGGGGGAATTGGAAATCCAGGCTCTCCACTCAATCTCTGCCAGTACCACAGGGGATATGTTCCCTTCCACGATGTTGGAATGTAGTAAGGTGGGCTTTGTCAAAAACATTGCCACCCTGCTGGACCCCCCATTTTCTGGTTCTTTAGCTAGAGAGAGCACACTTTTGGGAGATCTTTATGGTTTGTGTCTTTTGGGACTTTCAAATCCAGCCAGGACTTCTCCAGCAGCTGGCCTGGGATGTATGGGAGGAGGAAAAGAAAGTGTGGGGAACTCATCCCACATTGTTAAAATCCCAAGGTCCCTAATTAGTATGCGCTCCTCATTCCACCTTTCAGAGTCTTCTTATGCTTGTCTGTTGTATTATGTCCAAGGATATTATAATTATACTTAAGAGGAGATATAGCAAGAAATGAGCCTTCTCTATCTTATCCAAGTCCAGTAGTCTCAGTTCAATAACATTACTTGTTATAATCATTAGCAAAACTGATTCTTGCCTGTGGCGGTACTCCTGGGAACCTGAAGTAATGTAAATTAAGACCAAGACCATTTGGCTGGCAGAATCTTAGGAATATTATTGACTCCATGGGCAAGAAAACAGTCTTTGACTGCTAAAAGTTGTCTCAATTCCAAAGACTCTCATCTCTAAAATGCCTTCCCACCGGTTCCACTTGGCCACTAGAGACCTGTAACTGCCTCCAGAATTTGGAGGCATGTTTGTTTCAAAGGGTGTTCTACATGGAAAGAACAAAATACAGGCATTGTAATAATGTATGCCATTCAAAGTGGTCCTGCTTTGGAAAACAAAGATGGGAGGCAACACATCAGAATTGAAAGTCTCTGTCTCTTTCTGAGACTGACTTATGATTAATACCAGGTTTCTGCATGAATAATAATATTGTAGATTAATAGGTAACAACAGTAAAACCCACCATAATTCTCTAAGTGAAGTCCGCAAAAGTCAAGGTCACACTATAATAAAGTTAATGAAATGACAAGGGTGAGCCTACTAGGAGAAATTGCCAATCTTGTATTCAAAATTTGCAAAGTGAGCCACATCACCACAGGGATTTCACCACAGCTACCACTTAATCTAATGCTGATCTCGTGTCAGGATTTACACAAAGGGCTTTACCCTCAATGGAAGATTTCATTATTTTCCTTCTATAAATAAGATTCGGAGAAGTTAAGAAATTTGCCCAACATCAAACAGCCTGAATATGGCAGTGTAAAGAAAAAGAATGAGAGAAACTAGTCTCCAAATACTTGGCTTTAGTCAGTATTCTACCTTTCCCTCAAGAACCATAGTCTGAGGCTTAATTCAGGCTGCATGTCCTGGTGAGATTAAAGTTTGTAATATATTCTCTGAGTTGGCTCATCCTGGATGGGTCTGACCCCACAAGTGGAAGTGATTCCAGCTTGGAGGGCGAGGGAAAGAATAGGGCTGGGCAGACTTGGCAGCAGAAAAAGACCCTGGAATATTCTTCATTGTGTGGAATGACTGTTATGAACTAGCTTACCTGAAACTTCATCACAGCTTACTTTGTATTTTTGAATCACCTAATGTGTATTAAAGTGTGTGCAAGGCATTCTCAGAGGGGTAGAACCCCACAACCCTCCTATAGATCCCAGCGGAATCAAACAGCTCTTGGTCGCAGCGTAGGATAAGGTTGTTAGGTCCTCGAATTCTATAAAGTATTTTAACTTAATTTGGCGTATTTGCCTCTTATCCTTGGCTCCCTTTCACACGGTGAGGCCAAACACAACAACTGGCTGTAATCCGAATAAAGGCAGGCAAGCTGTTAGCACAGGGAGAAACACCGTGGTTTGGCAGGCTATCTGATCATGGCATAAGGAAGGTCTGTGGCAAGGACTAGGCTGGCTGGTAGCAACAGAGCAATATAGAAGGAGCTGAAATTGGCACATCCAGTCACTGAAATCAGTGTGTTTGGAAACAATGAGTAAGACAGGAGTCCAGAGACATGACTTAAGTCATTCTCTCAAGCCTCAAGACCCAAGCCTCTGTCATGTGTGAGGTACCTAGATACTGTGCTTAGCCCTGGGGATATGGTGGTGACTAAGATTCTTTCACCAATCAAGCCAGTAGAAACTTTCCTTCCCTCAGTCCCCAGTAGTACTCTATCAGGTCGTCATAGAGAATTTAGAATTTATCATAGCCAACTACATAGAACAAGTATCCATATACTTTTCCTAGTCTTCAGAGCTATAGGTTTATTGAAGGCAGAGACGGTCTACCATTTATCTTTGCTCCACCAATATAGAACCAAAAATAATATTTTGTTCATAGTAAAAATATAGTAAGTACTTGTTGAATGAAACTGTAGACACCAGCTTCATGTAATCATTATCTCTCTCCTGAGTCACTTGCAAACTAGCTCCTAACTGGTTGATAGCCTTGAATTCTTGGCCCCTTCAATTCATACTCCTCATGGGGCCAGAGTTCTGCGTATCATGACTATTTTTGCCTAACGTCCTTCAGTGGACTTACAATAAAATCAAAACTCTTCCACATGATCTATGAAGCCTTGTGTTTTCCAACTCATTCTTTATCTGCAGCCACACTCCATGACTCTCTCCTCATTGCTGTCAAAGGTTCAGCCATTTGTGTGTGTGTGTGTGTGTGTGTGTGTGTGTGCGCGCGCGCGCCTGGGGTGTATGTGTTTGTGTGCCTGTCTCTGTGCTTTCTTCCTAGTTCTTTCAATTGTGCATCCCATTTGCCACCTTTGTATATCCTGTTTCTGATATGAAATCCTTCCTCTATTGTTCCCTCCCACTCGTCCTTCTGGTCTCATCTCAAATGGCCTTTCCATTGAACTCTCCTAATATAAAGTATGTCCCTTATCCTTTCCTTCATGGCACTTAGTGCTTTTGTAATTAATAGATTTACTTGTGTGTTTATTTATTTGATGTCTCTCCAGCTCATTAAATTTTGTGATTGATAAATGTCATTTTCAAAGAATATGTCTTGAGTGAATGAATGAAGGATATTCTTCATTATCTTTTATTGACCAACTAATCTTATTTTCATACTGCCTCATTACTAAACCCCAGATATGCTTCTCTCCACCTTCTGCAAAGTGCATACACTATACAGAATTGTAATGAAGAGAAACAATGGTTCTTGCCTATGCTGTTTTGCATATCCAGAAGGCAGCTTCACTGCCATAATCCTCCTCCTAGGAGATTCTAAGTCAGAATATGCAAACTTTAGGTAAAAGACCAAATGCTACATATTTTTTACTTTTCTAGCCATTTGGTCTCTGTTGCAACCACTCAACTCTGCTGTTGTAGGGGGAGAGCAGCCATAGGCAATGCGTAAATAAATGAGTGTGACTGTGTTCCAATAACATTTATTTCCAAAACAGGAAGCAAACTGATTTGGGCCCTCAGGCTGTAGCTTGCCAACCCCTGTACTAAGTGATCAGAGTCACTCCTTTAGATAACACATCTCTGTTGCCTGGATTATTGCAAAAGCCTCCTAACTGGTACTGGGTTTTTTTCACTTGCACCCTTGCCTTCTATTCTTATTCCAGAATCCTAGGTGATCTTGCCAATGTTCCCCCATCCTGCTCCACGTAAAAGCCAGTGTTTGCACTGTGATCTGCAAGGCTCTGTCTGTCCCTCACCATGATCTATCTCTCTGAGTTTATCAATAATCAACCCTCCCTTCTTTCGGTCCACTCCAGCCACATTGGCCTTAAGATGTTATCTTTGAACAAGTCAGGCAGGTTCCTGCCTCAGTGCCATTGTACTCAAGGTTTCCTCTGCCTAGAATAGTCTTCTCCTGAAGATAATACAGCCAGGATGTTCACTTCTTTCTGGACATCTTTCAAAAGTCATCTTTATGGTAAGGTTTTTCTTAGACATCCTATCTAAAATCTCCCACCCCACACACCTAACCAACCCCTCTTTTCTGCTTAAGTTTTTCCTGATTTCACCAACATATAGCATGTTATATATTGTGCTTATTTATTTTATTTACTATTTGTCTTCTTCACTAGAATATAAACCCCATGAGAACAGGGACTTCCTCTGCCCTGATCACTGCTGTATCCTTAATGCCTGTAAGAGTGCTTAGTACATTTTATACACTTAATGAGTATATATTGACTAAAAGAATGAATAAATTAGCAAGCCCTCTTTCCTCATAGGTACTTCTGCGCCGAAGCAAAACACCATCACAAGTAATTTTTTTCTTTTCCTGTTGAGTGTGTGTAAGAAAACTTGTCAAATTTTGAGCTGAAAAAGTTTGCATATATTGTGTTCATCTGCGCTCAAATTAAGAATGCTTCATAGTTTCATTTTAGCCACTTCCTCTGAAATGTCTGTCTGCACTGCCTGGATGGAACTAGAGGGAGGGAAATTAGGTTGCAAAACTCAAAAAGCAGACTTTTTTTTTTTTTTTCAATTAAATGCATGCACAGAAATTGGCTATGGAGAAGTCTTGCTTCAATTCTGTGGGTATTTGTGAATGCTCTAACCAGACCCTTCTCCCATGGATCACAAAAATGTCAGAAAAACTTTTCTTAGAGCTCCAAGAAAAACAATTCATTTCTGTAATTTTAAACAGAAAGCACTATATGAAGTATGTTTCCTTTGTACTTTGGAACAAAGGAAAACATTGAGGTTTTTTGAGATTCAAAAGTGTTTGTGGGTTACTTTTGAGCATATGAAATTGGCTCAAGTTAAGACATATTTGACGATTGCCCCATCAAAAGAGACAAAGAAAGAATAGCATTTGAATTTATTTATATGTGATTAAAAGGAAATCAAAGTAGTTGACATTTTTTTTAATTGGCTGCTCTGTTTGAATGGAAGGGAAAACGATTGCTAATTAATATTCAGGCTGAAATCATGAATGTCTCCCATTTCTTTGTCAGCCAATATGCTCATCATTTTCTGAGTTCTAAAATCATTCCCTTCATTTCAATTTCCCCATGTATTTGTTTCCCTGGGCTCCAATAGTTTCACCTCTAAATGATATTCAGTGCCTTGAACACAGTAGGTAAAAAATAAATACCTGCTTGCCTGGATTAAAGCATCTTGAATTCTTATTTAAGTATTTCTTAAATATATGCCTTTTCTCAATGAGATCGTAAACCCCTCAGAATAAAAAAGGCATCTAAACCTACTTTCCTCTCTAATCACTCAATACCCAGAGCATACAAGTTACTAAATGATGTAGAGAACAAAGGCAAAAGAAATATAGAAGAAAAATTAAACTTCCTAAAAACTTACAGCCCAGTGACAAGTACTTGAGACGGGCAGAGTCACCTTCCTCAAGGAGCTTAGCTGCCTCCATGCTAATGCTTTGCTGGAGGCAAAAGGCAACCTTAGCTTGACTTAGCCCAACCTCCAGGATCCTGAGGATCTGTAAAAAATCCTCCCTTATCTCTGCTCCCCGAGACATATGTTGGACCATCCTCTAAACATATGGCCCACGGGTACACATCTGAAGGTTGTCAAGAATAAGGTTTTACCAGACAGCAGTAAATGACTTTTTCCTAACAACAGCTAGCCCCTCAAGGTCTTGGAAATCTTGTTTTCAAATTTCTTACAGACTTATGCTATCCCTAACCCTATCTCAACTTGAAAGTGTATAATCACAGAGAAAGACAGGCAGATACCATATGTTTTCACTCTTATGTGGATCCTGAGAAACTTAACGGAAGACCCTGGGGGAGGGGAAGGGGAAAAAAAAAAAAAAACTTAGAGAGAGAGGGAGGCAAACCATAAGAGACTCTTAAAAACTGAGAATAAACTGAGGGTTAATGGGGGGTGGGAGAGAGGGGAGTGTGGGTGATGGGCATTGAGGAGGGCACCTGTTAGGATGAGCACTGGGTGTTGTATGGGAACCAATTTGACAATAAATTTCATATTAAAAAATAAAAAATAAATAAATAATTTTTTAAAAAAGAAAGTGTATAATCAGCCACTCCTCACAACCCCAGTTCCGCTCTTTCTGCCCATGGGTCCTGTCCCCATGCTTTAATAAAACCACCGTTTTGTACCGAAGATGTTACAAGAATTTGTTCTTGACTGTTAGCTCCCAAACCCCAACATTTACCATCACTACTTGTTAACTTGATTTGTTAAAAAGAAACATTAATGTGCAGCAGATATTTAGGGATTAAAGGATAATAATTTTACAGCATTTAACATTGAGCATTTCAGTAAAACCTACTGTCATGAGGAGAGCCAGAAAATGTTAATTCATCAAGAACCAGACAGGTTGTTGTGTTACTGGTTATGTTATTGTTGTTTTTAAAATCTTTAATTCTCCAATGTCTTCAAGTAGTTAAGTCAAAATAAGAGCTAAACTAAGAAAATAACACTTAATCTAACTGTAGTTCCTGACCTGCTCATATTATTGTTATTATTATTATTATTATTTTAAGTTTATTTATTTTGAGAGAGAGAGAGAGAGCACAGGGGAGGGGCAGAGAGGGGGAGAGAAAGAATCCCAAGCAGGCTCCACGCCTTCAGCACAGAGCCCAACAAGGGGCTCGAACTCACAAACCGTGAGATCATGACTGAGCCCAAACCAAGAGTTGGCTGCTTAGCCAACTGAGCCACCCAGGCACTCCTTGTATTATTTTTAAGGCATCAGTGAGTTATCTCCACTGAGTTTACATGAGTTTAGAAATTCAGTTCTAAGGAAAGACAGGAAGGAAGGAACAAAGGAAGGAAAGGAACGAGGGAAGGAAGGAGGTGGGGGGATCCTCTGCTAGGAAGGAGGAAACTAAAGCACAATTTCAAAGATTAAACATGAAGATTCCTCTCATAGAGTCTAAAAGGTAGGAAACAATATAATGTTAATCACAAGTAGAGTGATCTGTGAAATCCTGAGATTCTATTCTCATCTTAGAACCCAGCTATCTGCTTCTTAGAGGGTAAGTCTGCTCCAGGCATTTCTTTCCTCCCTGTGCTTAATGCCACACATCTGCAAACACGCCATCTCGATCTCTGTCTCCCACCTGACTTCTCTCGTGGGAAAACCAAATTGGTTTAAATCATGTGGGAGCATTATAAATACTGTTTGGTGATTAGAATAAATTGGTTCAAATCACATAGGTACTTTCCTACGTACTGACTGATGAGGAAGTTTAGATATGCTATAATTTATCAACAAAATGAAGGAGGTTATCCTGGCAAGACATGAGAGGTAGGAACAGTTTTTGCATTTAAGAAAGTGAAAGGGAAGAGAAGGGTACATTTCCCAAATCATTCTAGGAGGCCAGTATTACCCTGATTCCAAAACCAGATACCAGAAGGAAAGAATAATAATAATAATAATAATAATAATAATAAATGCAAAATTTTTCAACAAAATATTAACAAATAAGATCCAACAACATATGGAAAGGATTGTACACCATGACCAAATGGAACTTATCCCATAAATGCAAGGGTGGTTTAACATCTAAAAACCAATTAATGTAAAACATCGTATCAATAGAATAAAAGTCAAAAACTACATGATCATCTCAATACACACAGAAAAGGCATTTGATAAACCCTTTTGTCATAAAAACACTCAACGAATTTAGAAAGAAACGTTCCTTAACATGATGAAAAACGTTTATGAAAAATCCAAAGCTAACAGCGTATTTAATGGTGAATGCTTTTTCCCTAAGATCAGAAGCAGGGAAGTCTGCTCTCACCAAATCATTTCAATATTGTGCTGAAAGTTATAGGAAGAACAATTAGGCAAGAAAAGGAAATAAAAGTCATTCATATTGAAAGGATGAAGCAAAACTTCTTTATTTGGAGATAAGATGATTTCATCATATAAAATTGTAAAGAATCCACCAAAAAATGTTTGGGACTAATAAATGAGTTAAGCAAGATTGCAGGATACAAGATCAATATATAAAAATCAAATCTATCTGGCATACATACATACTGGCAATAAACAATTCAAAAATTAAATTAAGATAACAATGCCATTTATAATAACATTAAAAAGAATAAAATAATTAGGAATTGAAGTGCAAAATTGTACTCTGAAAACTATTCAACACTGTTGAAAACAAACTTTAAAAGACCTACATAAATAGAAAAGCATTCCATGTTCGTAGATCAGGAAAATGACTATAACACAGCAGTAATGAAGACACAGAGGTACTGGCATGAGGACAGACGAATCGATCAGTGGAATAGAATTGAGACTCAAGAGATAATTCTTACATTTGTGGTGGTTTGGCTTTTGACAGAGGTGCCCAGATAATCCAGTGGGACAAGAACAGTCTTTTCAACCAATGATACCAGAACAACTGGATATCCACATGAAAAATCGTGAAGCTGGACTTCTTCCTTACACTATATATAAGTAAAATTTAACTCAAATAGATCAGACATAAATGAAAAGCTAAAGCTATAAATCTCTTAGAAGAAAACATAGGAGTAACTTCTGATGGCCTTGATTAAGCAGTCTTCTTGGAAATGATTTCAAAAGCAACAAAAAGAAGATAAATTGGACTTTCTCAAAATTAAAAGACTTCATGCTTCAAGAGACACCACAAAGAAAGTGAAAAGACAGCTGACAGAATGGGAGAAAATTATTTCCAAATCACATATCTGATCTGACATATATTCAGAATATGAAAAGAACTATTATAACTTAATAATACAGACAAATAACCCAGTAAAATGTGAGCAAAGAATTTGAATAGATGTTTATCCTAAGAAAATAAACAAATGGCCAAAAAGCATGAAATATGCTTGACATCATTAGTCATTAGAGAAAGGCAGGTCAAAACCACAATGAGCACATGGATAGCCAAAATAAAAAAAGTCAGACAGTAACAAATAACAAAATAACAAATGTTGATGAGGTTGCAAGAGATTGGAACCATTCATACATTGCTGGTGGAAATGTAAAGTGGTGTCTCTGCTTTGGAAAAGAGTCTGATAATTCCTGACAGGCTAAGTATAGAATTATGACCCAGCAATTCTACTCGTTGGTATACATTCAAGAGAAATGAAAACGTGTGCCCACACTAAAACTGGCACACAAATGTTCATAGCAGCTTGACTCATGTTAGCAGATATTCATCAACTGATGAAGAGATAAATAAAATGTGGTGTAGCCATATAGTGGGATGATATTTGGCCATAAAAGGGAATAAAGTACCGATACATGCTACGATATGAATGAAACTTGCAAACGTTATGCTAAGTAAAAGAATCCAGTTGCAAAAGACTAAATTATTATATGTTTTCATTTACATGAAATAGACAAATCTATAGAGACAGAAAGTGGATTAGTGGTTGCCTAGGACTAGGGGTTTAGGGGGAAAAGATGGGGAATGGAGAGTGACCACTAACTGGTATGGGGTTTCTTTTGGGGTGATGAAAAACTCTAAAATTGATTGTGGTGATGGTTGCTCAACTCTTTAATACACGAAAAATCATTAAATTGTATATTTTAAATGGGTGGATTGTACGAAACATATCTCAATAGGGTTGTTACAAGGAGGGGTTCGCCTTCATTTTTTTTTCCACTTAATTTGGAAACCCCATTAGAAGAACATGCAAAGTTATTTCAGCAAATGTTTGATCCCAGACTAATTTTCTGTACCCAATAGGATGGATTTGAATTCAGAAATCTTTAGTATCTTTACACTTTTATGCCTACATTACATTTATGGAGCATGATAGATTACAATTGTTTCCACAGCCATTTCATAAATAACGTCCTATTTGGTGGCAGTCAGGAAAAGTACTTCATCAAGTTTGTCAAAAATGTTCCCTAAGTACCTATAATGATCATAGTACAGTGAAAGCTCAGGTATTGAGGAGCAAAGAGATGTCAGATATTGCTTCAGGAAGTTGGCAAAATATGTAAATTGATAAGAACAACAGAGAAGCAATAAAAAGTATTTATGCATATTACATGGAGGAAACTCTTTGACAATCCCAGGATTTGTGTCATATAGAGTATTATATAGCCTTGCTATAAAGGGGGAGAGGCCCTTCTAGACCTGTATTTACTTTGATGTTTTGTCTTAGGATTTAATCTCTTGTCTCTTGTAGGAGCAAAAACTCTTCCACTTATGGATTCTCCTAGTCTTCTCCTAAAGAAAAAAAAAAATCTAGGAGGAAATATTTCTGTTTATTCATACAAACCCTTCACTGGATTTTTCTCCAGGGATTTTTCTCTCTTATTGGAGAAATAGGGAGAATCTGATGTCCAATGGCCCCAGTACCAGTAGGGACCAAAAAAGGAAACTTGTTTCTGTTCCCCCTATTTCTTCTCTTCTTTCCTTTCTTCCTTCCCTTGTTTTTGCTTCTCTTTATTTCCCCTCAGCGGCATGCCCTCCTTCCTCTTGCAAGGGATGCATGCCTTCCTGAAGCGACTTTGCTTTTAACTGGAAGGATGTCTACATGGGGTTAAAAGGTAGAAGCCTTCGGTATCCTAAGCAAGCTGATGAATTCATTGCTGTTTCGCTCTGGTCTTTGTGTTTACTCTTTTTTAAACAGCCATTGGAAAGAAATGTGAGTGGTACCATGTGCACATTGAACTGACCTTGAATCTCCAGCATTACTGTTGAGAAGTTCTTCTGCTAAATGTAAAGTTAACCCCATGTTCCCCCCATGCTTCCATTCTTATTCAATGAGGAAAATTCCTTAGACATAATCTATGTTTTACAGATTTGCCTAATTACTGAAAAGAGGAAATAGTTGAAAAGCATGGGGTCAGGTCAAATAATGGGAATGATACTCTTTACGGAGATATTTAAAAATTAATATTAGCCAAAAAGATTCTGTAACTTACCAAAAATTTTAGCTACAGGGTTATGATGGTTTACAATGCAATTTAGGGGCACCTGGGGGCTCAGTTGGTTAAGCATCTGACTCTTGATTTCAGCTCGGGTCATTATCTCATGGTTTGTGAGAACAAGCCTCATATCAGTCTCTGCTCTGACAGCACAGAGCCTGCTTGAGATTCTCTCTCTCTCTCTCTCTCTCTCTCTCTCGCTCTTTCTGACCCTCCCCTACTCTTTGAGTCTTCTGCCTCTCTGTCAAAATAAATAAATAAACATCAAAAAAAAGAACCTATGCTTAATTCACAATTGTTCTGCATTCAGTCTATGATTCTTAAAAGAAAAACAAATTAAATAAAAATGCAACTTAGAAAATAAAATGCCATTTTGGAAGGATGAAATAACAAATAAGAAAGAAAACTGCAGCCTTGATATGAGTGTTTATGATATACCTACTGTATAACTAATACCAGACTATTAAATGAAAGATATATTCTTTCAGTGATCATGTCATAGGTAATGTGTGGAAATCAGTCATCTCAATCAATCAACCTTCCCCACTGCTGGGTTCCATGCAGTGGAGAATATATACCCAAGGAGCCTAACAAGAGTCAAATTTTCATCCTTATAAATGGAGGGATGGTATTTCCCAAAGTCTCCAAAGAATGGAGACCTTATATTGTACCAGAGTCTAATGTGGGGATCTCTGCCTAACGAATCCTAAATCTAGATTTCCCCTCTCCTTCCTATAAGGAGAATTAGGTCTTTAAGGCACCCCCATTAAGATTTCCTTAGCAGCCAATTGCATGGAAGACTGTGGTTTTCCTCACAAATCCAGTTGCTGTCAGAAGAGGGTACTGGAGACCAACATTAAGAGATGGCCTCCCATTAGAACAACAGGGCCAGGAGTGCTTCCACATGGAAAGAGAAACTGAGGACAAGCCCTCACCCTCCTTACTCATTCATTAATATAAGTAGTGCAGGGTAGAGAAATAGGGTTCAGCTTATTTCTTCTTTTAGAGGAATAGCAGCCAACCTACTGGTACATTATCATCAGGCTCCAACCATCAGATCAGCTATTCCCAGTACCTGAAGGAATGATTAAAGCATAAAAGGAAGAAATGGAATATACTATTCAGCACTATCCAAATGATATTGGATGGAAGCCACTTACGCATGGGAACATGAAAAGTAGGGAATGACAAAGCTGAGGACAAGTTCTGACCCTCCTTACTCACTTATTAATACAAGTACTCTCTCCAGCGCTATCCAAATTAGAATGGATGGTAGTTACCTCTTCTTGGAAACATGAAGTGTAAGTATCCCTTCCCCAACACACTAGAACACCAGAAATCTTAGAAGATCAGAGGTACCCACTGAGTCCTCAGTTTTTTAATAAATATTTACTAAGTGCCAAGTAGTGCCTTGGGAAATGGTTACATAAGAACCAAAGAACCAAAGAACACAGTCACTGCTCTCGAGATCAGTTTACTCACACTGGGGTGAGAGGCTAAAGATTTAGATTCTGGTCCTGACTACCAAAATCACTTTGTAAATGCTGTATATCATGGATTCTTCGGAAACTCCATTTCCTAATGATTAAATGAAGGGTTCGTGGGATTCATATACAGTGATATTCTTCAGGATCCCCTTTGTGCACATCTGCTCATCAGTGGCTCCTTCCTTTGTACCCAGCCTATTCTGTCAACACATATCTGTTTTAGGAAAGGATATGACAAACTCAGCCAAAAGAATGAAGAACCACTATGTTTACAAGGTAAATCTTCCCAGAAGCATTTCTATTTTCATAGAAGACTAACTCCTTAAGTTGAATACAGAAATAATTTCCACTTGTAGATTTGCATGAAGCTTAACTTCCTTTTCCTAGTATAAATCTAAAGTGTCAAGCAACTCCACTGACAAATTAGGCCTGCCATGCTGCATGGTGAGCTAGTATGGAAAATCTGTCTTTTGTAGTTTTGTTTTGTTTTTACATGTATTAGCTATTTGCCGATCTTGTAAACCGATCCAAGAAGCATTCCTAGGATACTCTGCCTCATGAGACAGAAATAGATCTTGCCTTTGAGCACCTCCATAGTTGGTGAAAACAGGCTTTGTACAATATTGACTTGACCACATCTGTTACAAAAATCACCCTTGCCATCAACTTACTAGAATGTCATCACCCACTACAGTACAGAAGATGGAATGCGTGTAATAATTGACAACATGTAGATATCAATCCCTCTGCTGTGTTCCCGAACTGTAATTAAGAGATGATCACAGGACTTACCATCTGCCACTCCCTGTAATGCTTCAGCCTGCTTTTGAACTTCGCATGTTTAGCTACAAAACTTTAACAACACAAGACTCAAAAAATATTCTTTAAGTACTTGCTGCATTTACGACACTGCTAGGTACCAAGGGACAAACAAAAATGAAGACATGGTCCTTGGTTTCAAGGCACTTTTACTGCTACACAGTTCTTCAAATTGATTCCTCTGCAGATGTCATCAGAGGAAGAGTCAAAGTAATGGGATGATTGGCCTGGAGAAGACGGAAGGTTCCATGCTATTGTCTCCAATATTTGAATTATTGGGTATGTGGCAGAATAACTGCCATATGTTCCAAAGTATACAATTAGTAGCAGACTTTGGAAATTTGGGGGTGACTAGCATCGACTCTAAATATGGAGGAACTTTCCAAATTTCAAAAAGTATCTGGACAGGATGTTCACTTGTTGGGTATGTAGAAAGAGTACACTCATCAGGGTAAAGCTAAGTGTGCTGTCGTGTAGCACCACAACTTGAATATGGTAGGTCCTTCCTCGATATCTGTTGATTAGTTGATCAATTTCTTTGAGAGCTGTGCTATTTTATTGAAGATTCCCTACCGGCGTTAATAGAGTCTACCCCTTGAGAAATCTCAGAAGGTGTCACAGAGATAATACATTTTGCAAGCTGCTGATATTCTTTCATCAGCTCTTTACGTACTATTTCTGGGCCCTGAATTGTTGTCAGTCAATTATAAGTGAAAATGGTCTGGAAATAAATAATGTGGGCCTGCTTGGGTTTTTTTTTTTTTTTTTTATAAATGCTAGAATAGCCCTAGAGTTTTCATATACCTCAAAGAGCTCAAAACCTTCAGATTATCTCCCTAAACTTTCTAACGGTCACATGGCCAAAACTCAACCTTCCCCAAGAGTCCAGTTAGCTGTTTTATAGTCATAGCAATCTGGGTGAGTTTTCATCTGTTTCTCATGAAGAACAGATGTTCTTCTCATGATTGTTTCTTGATGAATCTTTGCCTAATGGAAATGGGCTGGACAAAGTCCATAGGGATTATCAAGATGGAAAGGAGTAAGATTTATCACAAGAGGCAATAAGTGTTTCCTACAATTTTCATTCACTGAAGCTATGTTTAGTGGCCTGCCGTGTTATCATGACTAACTGTCATTTCTATTGATAACTTCAAGAATGAAACAGCCATGTGCTGTAGTGAACAACGAACACAAAAAGCCTAAGCCCCACACGAGCGCTTACCCATAAGCAAAAAGTGATGCTAATATTTACTGAGTGTTTGATACGTGCCAGGGACTGTGGTAAACATTTTATGTGGGTTACCTTATTTGTTATTATTTGTTATTTGTTATTCTCAGCAACACTGTCAGGCTTACATTCTCTGCTCTGCATCTGAGAAAACCAACATGGAGAGTACCCATGGAGGTATCCAGTTAGGGAATAACACCGCTGAAGTTTGAAGCTGTGCATGAACACAAAAGCCTGTACTCAGGACCCCCTCTGCCAGGCTACTATCCACATGACCCACGGTCCTCTATCCCCTGCCTTTGAGAATTAACACCTAACAAGAAATTGTTATAAGAAGCAGAAAAGATGTAACTCTTATTTATAAATTCATGCTATGACAAAGCCAAGCTAAGCTGTGGACCACTAAAAGTGGAGAAAGTACTAGAAAGTACTAGAAAACTTCCATCTCAGCTGAAAAGGAAGGCTGTATTCATCAGGGATACATTCAAATAATATCAGCTCTGTCATTTGTAGGGCCTTCTGCAAATGGTCTCTTTGCTCTCTGGATTGATGGAACTCAGCCATCTGTCCAGCAGCTCTGCTGTGTTCTCCTTCTGGAAATGACTGGGGTTCCCTCTGTGAGTCAGAAACACACAGTGTCTGGAAAGCTCCCTTTCAGCTTCCCTCCTGCTAAATGAGAGCAACTCTATTAGCAACCTTGAATAAGAACACTCACGCAAGGAATGCCACAATCAGTTGAATCTAGTTAACGAAAACCCTTTATTAATCAGTGCTTTTCCACAATTAACTTCTAAGGACAAAAAAAAAGAGGCAAGTTTCAAAATAAAAATCAGAGAAGAGAACTTTTAAACTTTTCTCTAAACCTGGTACACATTCATCCAAACTCCCACACTTCTACAACTACATAATACTCTTCAATAATAGCTAACATTTGTGGGAGTACAAATTGTGTGCCAGATATTTGTACTAAGGGCTCCATGGGTCTATTTTTCCTTTAACATAACAATCCTTTGAAGCAGCTACTGTTATGCTTTTGATTTTAGAGATTACCAAATCCAGCCATGGAGTTAATTTGCTCAAGGTCATACATCTAGTTGATGGTAGTGAGGAAGCTCAAACCCACACAGCATGTAATGCTTTAACCAATATGCCATACTGCCTCCTGATTTTTTGTGCATAATAAAATGATGATCCTGTGGAGTATTATTCAATAAATAACAACAGCTAACTCACTGAGTGCTTCCTGTGTGTCAGGCACTGCTATAAGCACATTATAGCTACTATTTCATTTAATCTTCTTATTTGCCCCTTAAAATAGGTGCCATTTTTATCCCCATTTTCTAGACTAGGAAAATGAGACATGTAGAGGTTAAACTAATTGATTCTCTCCACATCACACATCACACAGTGATAGAGCCAGAACTGGAACCAAAATGTGTTACTCTAGAGTACATCCTTTTAATTGCTACACATACTGTTTTCTTTCCAACTTCCTTCTTTCCTTCCTTCCTTCCTTCCTTCCTTCCCTCCTTTCTTCCTTTAGGACAGAACACGGAAGAGTAATACAAGTCTAATGCATTTTAGAAAGATTTTCTCCAATAAAGTTAATCAACCAATAAAAGTTGAATCAAAAAGGAAGTTCTGGTTGATTAATTTAATGGCTATTCAAATGATCCAATTTCTGGGCTTTCTGGTTAATTGAGTTTCCACTGGCTTTGAGCCACTCTGTTCAGAGAGAAATTCCAACACATGGGATATTTTATTTCATCTTCATTGGTAAAAAAAAAAAAAAAAAAAAGTCACAAAACACTCAAGGATGCTCCCAGAAAACTTGCCCTTTGAAGCATTACACTTCTTTCAAGAATTCATGCTACTACTTTGAAGATTTCTTTTGAGTGATATTTATTAGGAACTAAAGCTATGCGTAATTTAGGTTTGCTAAGTAAGATTACTTCTATTTCAAACATGTTTCCCAATGATTGAATCAGGCATTTTGAAATCATTCTCCAGATCTTGATGTTACAGAAATCCTAATTTATCACCACTTTTACTCTTTATAGGATAGAAGATCCCCAAAGCTTATAATTAATGAAATAATAAATTCAGACATATGGATGTGATATGGTTTTCAAGTGGGACAAATGGGAGTTATTAAACTTCAGAAAGATGACATTTGACCATATTTTCCTAATGGGAGGCACTCAGGAAATGTCCTCCAAATGAATGAATTAATTCTTCTAACTAATTTTTGTTCTTTAAATATCTTTCGCTCAATAAACACTATATCTTAATTTTCATTCATTCTTACAAGTTCTTGTATTTATTATTTTCTTCCATATGATTCCTTAGTCTAAGTCTTGACTTTTTAAGCATGTGCTTGTGTTTAGTTTCTAAACTGCAAACTCACTTCTTTTAACAATTTTAAGATTTTCAGCCTGACCACTCATTCTTCCATTAATTGCTCTTCTTTGCTTAAAACAATGATTTCTTAGTATCACATGACTGCTTGCTCCTCGCTTTTCCTATTAATATCTGTGTTATCTTCCTCAGAACATCTTCCCATTTATATACCCAACTGGCATTCTTTTTTCACTGAGAACACAACCAAAATATTTCTTCCATCAGGAAGCCATCCCTTGATTTGGAAATTCAAATCCTCCAGGGCTTAACTCTGACTCAGTACTCCTGCTCTAACTCCTAAACTCAAAGAAATCAACTTAAAGTCAACAACAAAAGCTTTAACTTATTTTGTTTTCCAAAAACACCTATTCATAATAATATGTCAATGCCCCCCCAGTCAAGGACCACCAGGAATACTACTATAAATGAAGAAATTTGGATTAACCGACTCATTACATTGAGAAAGAACACATACCATTGGGGACTGTGGAACAATTCAGGAGTAAGGTATTAGAATGGACTTATATGATTTTTGCATGTGTTAGGTGATTTGGAAGAGGGTTCAAGACAGCACGGTTGGTCACTATCAAGAAAAGAGGATAATTCTATGATCAGTTATCTTAATAATACTGACACCTAGAAGGCAAGAAGACCAGACTAAAGACCAGGAGATGAAGACTAAACTGTGATTGGCAAAGAAACAGCAATCACTCCTACCATTCTTGACATTAGAAGGTGTTTGGTCCATTTTATGGCGGTTTTTTGTTTTTGTTTTTATGTTTTGCTTATATTCGGTCATAATCATGAGGTGGTCTTGTTTTATCTCAATCCATCTCAGTCAGACTGGTCTTATCTGATGCAATTCTGCCAGACTGTCTGTGGTCAACGCTAAGCCTAGCTGTGGGTGCCAGACCAGGGCCTGGCAACACCCAAGGCCAACTTGACAGCTGCTTTTCTCTTTCTCAAAAGCAATGTATCTTCATTTCATAGAACTTGAAAGACATGGAAAGCATTGAGAAAAAAACAAATAGCTTGCTTGTAGTCTTTTTTCCCCTGAATGGGAATACCAGAAAGAGGGAGAGGACGAGAAAGCAAGCCGTCGTATGCACGCTGGCTCTGCAGGATTGCTTCATCTTCTGGCAGCACTGGAGGCGCCACAGCAAGAAAAGCTGAAAAGAGAGCACTGGGGATCCCCCCCCCAAAAGCCAACTCAGCTGTGGTGGTAAAGATAGCAAAAACCAAGCTGCATTCAGAAGGTGGCATTCCACGGCAAATGATTTGGAATGTTCTTGATGCAAACAACCTGCTGTTGCCAGCACCAAATTTTTCCATTCAATAGAGCACTTACCGTGTGCCAAGTGCATATGTTAACTTATCTGAAACTGATAACAATCCTATGATGTAGCCCCCATTGTTATCTAATTATAGATGAGGAAACTGAAATGTAGAGCGGTTTAAAAAAACAACCTGCCCAAGGTCACAGAGCTAGGAAGAAAGGGTCCTGAGATTTGAACTCAATCAATCTAACTCTGGGGATGTGCTAGTAACCACATTGTCTACCTAGTTTTACCCCCTCTGAGTATTAAAACTTTAGCTGCAATAGTCACCAGGTTTTGAAACAATCCCATTCCCTATCTCTATTGCTATTTCCTTCCCCTTCTTTCTCTCTCTCTCTCATATGTATATTGAGATCTACATATACTCACATGTGTATGTGAGGACACACACACACACACACACACACACACACTTATTAGATTCTTTACACTCAACTTTATGTAGAACTACAAAATAAATTAGCAAAAATGATGGAATGCAACTCTGGAGTGAGACTATATGCCCTTTTCTATACATTAGGATATGTATAAAATACACAACAGCTCTGAAAAAACATACAGTAAGAATCTGTTACTAAATTCCATTTTTTTTCTCTTAGGAACCTAATAAAATCCTCTAACCTCCTACTAAGTGCTAAGAGTGGCTGTTCAGATTCCTTCTAATTCCTCTTTTCATTGCAATATGGTGCCTCTTTACCATGCGTTTTAGCCTATTTCCTTCTGTACGGGGATGGGGACATTTCAAGAGAAGTCACTTCCTGGGTAACAGTAATATGAAGCTAGACCCACCCCCATTGCACGACACCATCACAAGTTTCAGGTAAAACAATCAAATATGCCCCTGGCAACAGCAGCTTGCACCTGTTGGGACGAGCACCGGGTGTTGTATGGAAACCAATATGACAATAGATTTCATATTAAAAAAAAAAAAGAAAAGAAAAGAAAAAAGAAAATTCCTGTTGAGGGGCACCTGGTTGGGTCAACCTGTTAAGCCTCTGACTCTTGATTTCAGTTCAGGTCATGATCTCCTGGTTTGCCCATTGAAGGCCCACATCAGGATCCAGGCTGGCAGTGCAGAGCCTACTTGGGATTCTCTGTCTCCCTTTCTCTCTGCCCCTCCCCTGCCCACTTTCTATCTCTGTCTCCCAAAATAAATAAATAACTAAACATTTTTTTAAAAAAAGAAAATTCCTGTTAAATAACATCCTACTCTATGTCTTTTAGGCTATATAGGTATCAAAAGGCAAGAGCCCTGGCCATCCTTTGTGTATAGAGCTTGATAATCACCTGTTTATTCTGATGAACACTGATTAAAAGTAGTCAGTCTAAAATACACACTGATCACCACCTCCAGGTGAGAGATTATGAGGATTAGAAAATGTCTAAAAAAAATCCATCTCTTAGGGAGCAGGAATACTTTACAAAATCATTTCTACCCTGCCAAATAACAATTTAGAACAAGCTTTTTAATTTGATATTCCATTTCTCAGACATTTGTAACGCTGAACCAGTCAAATTAATGAATTACATGCTACTTTGCAATTGAACGTCACTGATACCTATCATTGCCTCTGCCATAGAATCACCACCAAGGTAACACTCAAGTGCCCTTCTCAGTAAAATGAGGGAATTTCTATTTCACAGACACTTATGCTAAATATAGAGTTCTTAGTAATAATCACGGCAAGCACACTTAAAAATATATCTTTTTTAATGTTTATCTATCTTTAGAGAGAGGCAGAGACAGAGTGTGAGTTGGGGAGGGACAGAGAGGGAGACACAGTATCCAAAGCAGACTCCAGGCTCTGAGCTGTCAACACAGAGCCCGATGCAGGGCTCAAACTCATGACCTGAGACTGAGTCAGATGCTTAATTGGCTGAGCCACCCAGGCGCCCCTTAAGAATATCTTTAAGACTAGACACAGATCATGGCCAATTCAATTTCACAAACATTTATTGAGCGCCAATTAGTGTCAAATAATTGAAATATAAAAATGGAAAAGACAGTGCCTACCCTAGACAGTGAGGGCCTTACAGACTTACATAAAAAAAACAGGCACACCGATGGATAATTTTATTAGTTGACATTACCATATGTGTTGGAATGCAGAGAGGCTTCTAAGCATGTGAGTTAGGGATGAAGAGGGCAACCAGAAGATATTAGAGATGAGATCATGTTTGAGTGGTATCTTTAAAATATAAGCGGGAACAGCCAACTAAACAGAAGGAACAATGGATGAGTATCCCATATAATGCTGAACAGGTGAATGGTAACTAAAAATGCTGATTCAATATCCAGATTTTGGGGTGGTGGGGGTGGTGGTGGAGTTGTTATTGTTGTTGCTGTTCTGTTGTTGCTGCTGTTAGCTGCTTTACTGGCTCAGTTGGCTGGATTTTATTTTTTTCATTCATTATTTATTCATTTGATTAGTATTGGGAAGTCACCTAGCCTGAGAGCCCAGTAGAAAATCAAAATACACTTTTCCACATGAGCTTAAGGGTGATTTCCACAAACACAGTTACTGAAAGCATAGCCAACCAAAGCAGAAGTAAATGAGATTAAAGAAATAAATAAATGAGATTAAAGAAATAAAAAGATTTCTCTGGAGCAGATCATAAGAAGGAATATTATTTTTGCCTTATTTCTTATGTTGCTGAAACCAGAGATATCAAGCTCTCATGACCTGCAGAAGGCTTGACATATTCAAGTATAAAGGGAGGCCCACTAGTACATCTCCTCGAGGCAAATGAAGAGAATTCTAATTCAGCTGATTAGAAAGAATTAGAAGCCCACAGATGGTGCTTATTAAAGTAATATATCAAGAAAAGCCCAGTAGGGAGTACTAATTGAATCAGTTACAATTAGTTCTGATTAGATTTGATCCTTGTTAAAAGTATTTTCTTTGGAATTCTGGTTTGGGGAGAGATTGGGTTTGGGATTGACATGGAAACTGTCAAATTTGTATTGCATTTACTGATGAACAATACTTCCTTGGAAGAAAGTCATTTTAGGCCGAGCCCTGTCACCAGTTTTCCTAAGTCACTGTAGGTACAATCACAGTATGGAAATTTACACTGGAATACAAGAGTTTAGAGAAATGTTGTTAAATGTGGGAAGGAATCTGTTCTCGGAGAACATCTGTCTTACTTTAGAAGTCCTGTTTAGTTGTCTGTAAAGTGATTACTTCAGGCTCAAGGGAATTACAACCCATTCTGAATATTGTTCAGCTCATTTATGACTGAAATCAGTTTTGTTTGGTAACAAAAGTGTATGTTCTTAAATTTTAACCATTCAAAATTTTCTCTCTGGCTGACCTACAATACCATGACCAAAAGAAGAATCCACATAATCTTCATTTTTTTTTCATATTTATCCATTGTAAATAGGAGAAATTGTTAAATTATTGTTAAATAGAGTAATATTCCTAATACTAATCAAACGCCGGTTCAATATCCAGATTTTGTTTTAGCCAGGTGTCATGTAAGTTTCACTTGTTATTGCACAAGGCTTCCCTTTGCTTTCATTTGGAAAGAGGTCTCCAACAACATTGCTGAAGACTTTTGGAGTATTCAATATACACACATACACCCAAATCTTTTATTTCATTGCCCTCCTTGAATTGTCCTCCCGGTTCCAGCTGTCCAAAGCATTTTTAAGAGTTCTCTGTTTTTTCATGAAACTTTGCCAAGAGAAAGCTTAGTTCTCCCAGTCGAGCCGCTTATTATGGTATTGTAATATAGTTTGCAAACATATGCTAATAATTGAAGGAAATCATGATCAAAGTTTGGCAGTCATCTCCTGAAATAGTAAATGCATTGTTCCAGCAATGGCATAACCGGCTATACCAACAAGCTAATATTAAAACCACAGCCACCTCCTCTTGATTTACAGGCATTTGTGCCTGAATTCATGTCATTCCATCAGTCTAGACTGCATCATCCTCTATGTGTCAGAAACTTTTGGAGCTTTCCCTGATCCCTCAGAAAGAACTGTGTTTTCACAGTCCATAGCATTCATCTCCGCTTAGAAAGAATTCCGGTTATTCTTTACAATCCAATTAACGGCTCACGTCTATGTCTCTCACCAGTCAGCAACTCGAATGGAGTGGTTCATAAAGCAGAGGACTTAGGTGGAGATTAAGGATTTGTGCAGGAATGGGAGAGAAACAACAAACTGTCAGGACTAAGGCACCAAAAGGAAATACGATAGAATTAGTTCAGGTCATGGTCCAGTGGGGCAAGCCACACTATCATCATCATCTGTGATGGTAGGTCACTTTCTTTAATTTCAGGTATCTTGTCTGAATTGCAATAGGACCCTTGGTAAGTGTGGAAAACTAGTGAATATACACTTTTAAAAAGCTATGGGAAATAACTTGGCTTCTTTCAAGTGAGTAGATGTTCAAAAAATGGTTTTAGCCTCAGAATGGAACCCAAAGTCAAAAGTAAGAAACCAAGAGAGAAAAACCTCTGCAAGGTTTGGAAACAGGCTTCCCACAGTTGACAGGACAACTGGATAGCGACAAGAGTAATCCCAAATTCTAATTTCTCTTTACAGGAGCCCTGTTCTGTTAGATAATTAAGTAGTTACCAATCTGGATGGATGGGTGGATGGATAGATAGATGGATGGATGGATGGATGGATGGATGGATGGATGGATAAGTTTAATACATACTTGTATACATACAAAACTGGCAGAAATATGCAAAATTGTTAACAGCAATTATCTGTGTTGCAGGAATATAAAATAACTTTGAACCATTATTTTTTCCATCTTTCCCAATTTTTTTAATGGAATTATGTCCTGTTTTTACAATCAGGAAAAGGTGATTAAAATACATATGTGTGTGTGTGTACTTTTTTTTTTTTAATTACACCAGTAATTCTCAATTGGGTGCAATTTTGTCCCCCAGTCAGCATTTGGCAATGTCTGGAGACATATTTGGTTCTCACAATTGTGAAGTGTGCTGCTGACATCTAGTTAGTAGAGGTCAGGAAATTCTTCTGAGCATCCTACAGGACAGCTTATAAAATTCATATCTATAATCTCTGTCTCAGAATTACCCAAGTGAAAATGACCTTCTGGTCTGACAGATATTGGAAAATAGTGTGTTTCTTGTTTACCTTTATGTTTTATATATTGACTAGTGTAGGTACTCATGTGTAACAAGTCAAAATAAATACATATTGGGTTGAATTGAATGAAAAGTGTATTCTTCTGGACACAATGTAGATATAAAGATGCATAATAAATCTTAGAATAAGTAATGAAAAGATACATTTTTATGACCCATCTAGAATCAAGAATTGATTTAATTCAATAAGAGATTAGTGGGCATCTTCTGGGCATCTATAATTCTGCCAGATTGTTCTGCGAAGCATAAAATGTATTCCCTGACCTTGAAGAATTTGCAGTCTAACCAAAGAAATAGAACATATCCTAGGAAAACCATTTTGTTCCAGAGCAGAACAGCACATCGTTTTGTGCCAAAATGAGTAACTAATTAGTGCAGTAAGACTTTAAGGAACAGAAAAAAAATCAATATGTCTGGAATTGTCAGAGATGAATTCCTGGCAAAGAAGAGAACTGAGCTGACACTTAACAGATTGATGGACAAAACGTCCATATGACCAGCGATAAGGAGAAGGTATTGCAAGACAGAGAAAAAAAGCATGAATAAAACTAAGAACTTAAGACCGATCATGGGCAGGTTCATGGTGAGAAGAAAGACTACCCTAGCTGAAGCAGGTCATAGATTAGACCAGCAAGGAAATGGCCAGATTATGGTGAGAATCAAATGATTCCTATCCGTAGGAATAGTCTGTAAAATATCCAAACCTATGAATGGATAAAATGTCCTCTCCAAACAAAGTTTGGAAATTATGTTTTCAGTTTTCACTTTATCACACTTAAAGTGGTTAGTTAACCTAATATAGTTTAGCATCATCTTCCCACACGTACAGACCTTTGTACTATATAAAGCAACAATCTGGCCTACATAGTGTACCTAATATTCACAAAAGTGACCATTAGTAAAGGAAAGCCAAATTTAGCTGTAGCCCCATGTAGCCTTCTCCCCCTTATAACTACAAAGATAGCAAGAGTCCTCATTTCAGAAGAGAAGTGCTCTAATTAAAAGAATTCTTTTAATTACTTCAGCTAATATTCTAATATTATGTTTTTGTCAAGGGAATGAAAGATCCGGTATTCTGTTTTGTCAAGGAGTCTTGCAGAAGATAGAAATGAAGAATTAATGATGTTAAGAAGTATTAGACTTGGGACTCCTGGGTGGCTCAGTCGGTTAAGCATCTGACTTCAGCTCAGGTCGTGATCTTATGGTTCATGGGTTCGAGCCCCACGCCGGGCTCTGTGCTGACAGCTCAGAGCCTAGAGCCCAGAGCCTGGAGCCTGCTTCAGATTCTGTGTCTCCCTCTCTCTCTGCCCCTCCCCTACTCACACTCCGTCTGTCTCTCTCTCACTATCTCAAAAATAAACATTTTTAAAAAATTAAAGAATTATTAGACCTAATGCAATGCACATACATGTTGAGCTAGTAATTAAATGTAATAAGTAATAGATCACTGCCTCCAAAACAACAACAACAACAAAAAAAAAAACTTACCTTATACATAAATGCAATTTGCCTAATCTTTTCTATTTGCTAGGATAAATTTATCTTTTCTGACTGGAGACCCAGAAGAGAGAACTTTGGAGAATCAATAGATTTATATTTAGGATAAGAACAACCCCAATGCAGTAACAATTAATAATTAATCTTAAAAACTCCCAAAAGAGATGAACCAATTTTTTTAATCAAATTATAATTTGATTATATATATTATATATATATATAATTGATTATATATAATCAATTTGATATATATATTTGATATATAATTTGATTATATATATTTAAATGTATATATATTTAAACCTGTAAATACTAGAGTCAAATTAACTATAAAGCAAGAATTCTTAGCTCCTCATAAAAGAGGTTTAAGTAAATGTTAACTCACCTACAAAGCTTTGTTGGTTAGGAAAAAGTTCAACTGTATATGATAACCTTACTTACAGTGGCTTAGATAAGCAGAGACTGGGTTCTCTTTAAAGATAATTAGAGGGGCGCCTGGGTGGCTCAGTCAGTTGAGCGTCCGACTTCAGCTCAAGTCATGATCTCGCAGTTTTTGTGTTCGAGCCCCACGTTGGGCTCTCTGCTGATGGCTCAGAGCCTGGAGCCTGCTTTGGATTCTCTCTCTCTCTCTCTCTCTCTCTCTCTCTGCCCCTCCCCAACTAGTGCTCTCTCAAAAATAAATAAATGTAAAAAAATAAAAAAATAAAAATAAAGATAATTAGAAACGATGGTAGACCATGGCTCTTACTGGTGGCTCCATGATACCATTTACGGCAAAGCCTCTGGTTTTCTAATAAGCATCCTTAGGTGACTATCAGTTATACTATCCAGAAATACATCATACGAACCACCTCGAGTTGTAAGGTAGGCTGAGAAATGGTTTTTAATCGTGCCCATTGTAGTCCCAAATAAAAGTAATAAAGAAGGGGAAAATTACGTATGCCAATTAGCAACTCTATCAACAACACAGGATCAGTGGTTATAGTAAGACCTCAGCCATTATGTTTGTTAAAGCATTGCTAAGTGAGTTGCTCCAATATCTAGGTGTCCCACAAAGTCCATTTTCCAAGTTTTCTTGAACTAGGTCATTTTGTGCCCTTAAGCTACATCCTCCTGTAATGGATTTCTTGGAGAAGAGCCCAAGCACAGCTTGTATCCATTCATAGAAAAGGTTTGTGTGTAGTATTGCTTTGCCTACAAGGGCAAGAGTGATGCATGAAGATTTTCTCTCAGTCAGAAAGTTACCAATTGATGCATTGTGGATGGTAATTGACAGAGTTAATTCAGGGAAGTGAAAAAGAGGGAAATTGAAGGTATAGCATAGTCCCTTTGCTTTCCCAGCTGTTTTCTGCTTTGGCTGGTAAGGAAGCAAGTGGTGGTATCTTCAGAGCTCTTAAATGCCTGGGGTGGGTGAAGAAGCAGGCAAGGTGGGGAGCGGAGAGGGTGGTGGCAGTTCAATATCTAACAGTATCTGGTACATAGCAAGTGCTCAAGTAATATTTGTGGAATAAAGCTTTTGCTTATTCACGCCTACTAAAGAATGCACAGAAGCTGATTAAAAAGAAGCATTCCACATCCACTTTAAGGAAGTAAATGCTAGTCAGCGTTCATACTGTGTGAATAAAAGCTCTGTGAGGAACCCAAAGGAAATACTTGCTATGATCTCTTGCTCTGAAGGTCTTCCCCTGTCTTTTATGTGACCTGGTGGATTTTTTCAATTCACACTCAATGTTAATTAATCAAATCTATAGGAATTGGTTTCTAAGCCATCTGGCCACCAAGCAGATTATTAAACATTGCAAAATCAATTTTAAGTGATTTTTAAGTGTTTAAAATCATCTTATAATTTCCTAAATCAGCCCATAAGTCAGCTTGAAATGGAGGTTAGGGACTGTCAGTCAATACCTCAATTGATCGAGCAGTCAATTGAAGTGGGGCATTTGAAGATGTATGAATAACAGTCCCTGCCATTTACAACTTACGATCCACTTAGGGAGACAGCATGTGTCTGGGGCGGGGGCGTGGGGGTGGCAATCACATAATAATGTCAATTATATTTACGACTTGTAAAATTAATAAGACAGACAGTACATGTTTAATTTTATCCAGAACACCAATTAACTTGGACTTCGCTAAAATAGACACCCAGACTAACTATATCCTGTTGCGTAACTCAGATTTTGAGACCCTGATATGAGGATCATAGCATTTTGAAGATTAGAGTATAAAGTGCTGCTTAGCATAGATAGTCTATAAAGAGCTCACTTGAGCCATAGGAGGAAATAAAAACAATGATTCTTTCTCTTTTCTAAAAAAAAACTAGGTCATGGAACTAAAGGAGTGTTTGAGCTTCTGTCCGGATGGCGCAGAACAAGAGAGAATTTACCCTTCAAAGACAGGGTTGCAGATGCCTATTCTGATGTGATGGTCACCTATACCATGACCAGCTCCTTGTACTTCATTACCTTTGGCATGGGTGCCAGCCCATTCACAAACATAGAGGCTGTGAAGGTCTTCTGTCAGAACATGTGTGTCTCCATTCTGTTGAACTACTTCTACATTTTCTCATTCTTTGGCTCCTGTCTGGTCTTCGCGGGCCAACTAGAGCAAAACCGCTACCACAGCATCTTTTGCTGTAAGATCCCCTCCGCGGAATACCTGGACCGCAAACCTGTGTGGTTCCAGACAGTGATGAGTGACGGGCATCAACAGACATCCCATCATGAGGCGAACCCCTACCAGCACCATTTTATTCAGCACTTCCTACGCGAACATTACAACGAATGGATTACCAATATCTACGTGAAGCCGTTTGTCGTCATCCTCTATCTCATTTATGCCTCCTTCTCCTTCATGGGGTGCTTGCAGATCAGCGACAGGGCCAACATCATCAATCTACTAGCCAGTGATTCTCCGAGTGTTTCCTACGCCATGGTTCAGCAGAAATATTTCAGCAACTACAGCCCGGTGATAGGATTCTACATCTACGAGCCGCTGGAGTACTGGAACAGCAGCGTCCAGGAGGATCTGAGGAGGCTCTGTAGTGGGTTCACTGCAGTGTCCTGGGTGGAGCAGTATTACCAGTTCCTGAAAGTTAGCAACATCAGTGCCAGTAACAAGAGTGACTTTATCAGTGTCCTACAAAGTTCATTTTTAAAAAAGCCAGAATTCCAGCATTTTCGAAACGATATCATCTTCTCCAAAGCAGGGGATGAAAACAATATTATCGCTTCTCGCTTGTATCTGGTGGCCAGGACTAGCAGAGACAAGCAGAAGGAAGTCATAGAAGTGTTGGAAAAATTGAGGCCCCTGTCTCTGTCAAAGAGCATCCGATTCATCGTGTTCAACCCCTCCTTTGTGTTCACGGATCATTATGGCTTGTCTGTCACGGTGCCTGTTCTGATTGCAGGCTTTGGTGTCCTCCTGGTGTTAATCCTGACTTTTTTCCTAGTGATCCACCCTCTGGGGAACTTCTGGCTCATTCTTAGTGTCACCTCAATTGAGCTGGGCGTTCTGGGTTTAATGACGCTATGGAACGTCGACATGGATTGCATTTCTATCTTGTGCCTTATCTACACTTTAAATTTTGCCATTGACCACTGTGCACCACTGCTTTACACATTTGTACTAGCAACTGAGCACACCCGAACACAATGTATAAAAAGCTCCCTACAAGAGCATGGGACAGCCATTTTGCAAAATGTTACTTCTTTTCTTATTGGGTTGGTCCCCCTCCTATTTGTGCCTTCAAACCTGACCTTCACACTGTTCAAATGCTTGCTGCTCACTGGGGGTTGCACACTTCTGCACTGTTTTGTTATCTTACCCGTGTTCCTAACCTTTTTCCCCCCTTCCAAAAAGCACCACAAGAAAAAGAAACGCGCCAAACGGAAGGAGAGAGAGGAAATTGAATGCATAGAGATTCAAGAGAACCCTGATCATGTCACTACAGTCTGAAGGGTGTAGACAAATGGATTATTTTTCTTTTCCAGTATTGCACAATGATGCAGGGAGAGTAAAGCTCACTCCTCAGCTGCTTGGGCTGGCCAGGGGTAACAAGGAAAGTCAGATCAAGAGTGAATTGTTCATGACACATCAAGGTGTCCACTTCCTGGGGGGAAGAGAGAATCAAAGAAGAGGGAAATGTTCTTTACAACCTTGTTCTCCACTAAAGATAAGTTTGGGGATGTGATCTTAGAGCTCTTCCAAGGAATGGACGAATGAATGAAGCGTTGGAAGGCCAAAAGATCTCACTGCTTTTAAAAATAAAATGCTTAAGAAAGATGGAGAGGAGTAGAAAGGGGGCCTCTAAATAGGGGAAAAGACAGTAAATGTCAAAATTGCCATGGCATTTTTCTTATTTGTGTTTTGAACAGGTTGGTCAAAGGAAACCTATGCACTTGGGAAGTACATATTTAATCCCGTCTAAACCAAAGGACTTCCCAATCCATTTTACGTGTACATATATATGTATATATACCATATATACATATACTTAGATTTGTCTTTAGTGAACATTGATGTTCGTGTAGAAGAAGCTGTCCATTTGCAGATGGGCTGGACTTTCTCTAGAAAGTCAAACCTGCCTTAGCCAAATACAGATACATTGATGGCAACTCAAAACAACTCAAGTGTTTCAGCAGAAAGAGTATTATACAACTGTGTGATAAGCGAAATAAACAGAGATGTCAGTCCATTAGATTCTACATATCATGTCAATCTTGGAGATTCTTGCTTTGGATGACTTCAGAAAAAAATAAAATCAAAAAGAAAAAAGAAAACATACACACACAAAAGGCATTTAAACCAATTACCACATGGACAAGGGTTAAAATTTCATGTTGGAGCTAAATAGTTGATAAGGCTTTTCATTGAGGTCTAATGGTTCGCTATACTCGGGAAGGCTGGTTTGGCTGCTTTCAGAGAGCTTACCCACTGCAAATGAACACTTTACACATACTGTCCATACATGTATGTATAGGGTACACGTGTGTGTGCGTGTCTGTGTGCGTGTGTGTGAGACCGTTGAGGTATACCATAGGTACAGTGTTCTCATTTTAGATGACGAATATATACTGCCATGGAATATAGATAATTAACATAGGAAAAAGGAGATCTAACTAAGAAATGTCGTAGAACGAAACAGAGTAAATGGATCATCACCACTCATCATGCACCATCAACTGGTTCTTAGTGTAAGGAAAATATTCTAATCCTATAAAGTCTAGTGTGCTCCTTGCATTAATATTTGGAACATTGACCCAGGCCACGATCACTATAGTAGTGATCACTATAACTACCGCAATATCGTTTTGTAGCTTCTTGCAATATCATTGTTCTTGTTCCCTGGAAAGTGCTCCTCAGCTGGCCCACCCCCTGGGGTGTTCGTAGCTCTCCACGGGTCATGTTAACTGTAACTGCTGTTGAATTCTCTCTCAGAACAAGTACCGAGGTAAATGTTTTCATTGAGTTAACGTTTAAAACTGCTCCCCAGCAGATACACTTAGTCTGTTGGGTGCTTACTTGGATTAATGCTGTGCTTCCTGTCACAGAAAATTCCTAGAAAATGCCTTTTCCCATGCCAACCAGTAAAATAAATTAATTTTCAGGTAGGACTGAACAAATGTCCAGTGATGATAAAAACATTTAGTAAGCTCTTTTACCTGGAAGAGAGCTACTGTTTCCCACCAACTTCAGTTGTATATTTTAATTGAATTTCAAATACTAAAATCTGGAAACAAAAAGGAAAAAAAAAGAAAAGAAAAAAAAAAAACACCTCTTGGACTCAGTTAAGTTCAGAAAAGAGATACAAACCATTCCATTCTGGTTGCAGTCTGGAAATGAAGTTGATAGATTAATGAAGTAACAAAACAATAAAACAAGTATACTTTTCCAGATAAGGAGTTTCCCAGGATATTAAGGGAAAGAAGCACTGTCTCTAAAATGAAAACCATTTAACGAAATTTTATTTTATTACGTGAAGTTTGTTTTGTCCTACCTTGAGGTTACTGAGTTTCTTTCTATTAGAAATGATTCGTGTCTTCTCACTTGTGTTCATGTGGGCACAATAGCAGTAGATCAAGTATGCAAAGTAATTGACATAAACATACACAGCTATTGTTCTCCTATTCTTTGTGAAATTCACGTCACAGATAACCCTAGCCTTTTGCCTCCTGAACAGCTCTGCTGGGATGAACTGGTATTTGATACTAGTAGACCTGTAGACCATGATCTCATATCTGAAGTAGAAGTCTCTGAAGAGTTAGGCTTTGAGGGAAAGGAGGGGGATTCTTCTGCCATAGTTTACTCACCCTTTGTGAATATTTGTTTTACATCCCTTTCAAAAGATGGGAAATAATCAACCGAGACATCCCATTAACTATTACTCCATTGTTTGCCCAAGGTGTGCCATTCTCCATTCATTTACCAATTTTTAAAAAGCTTGCCTATTTGGGTCATTTTTTTTTCTTGATTACCTTAGACAATTCCATATTCCATATATGAAGATCGGCAGTCTGATTTCTAAAGAACGAATGAAGCATGCCGGTTGCCAAATGCATGTGAGGACAGTTTGGCATCTATTGCCAAACCACCAGGACAATTCCAATATCCTACCTGCGTCTAGATAGTCTCTATGTGGATGGAGGAAAACAGTTCTTTTTTAGGTTATGTCTTCAAGGATCACAGTGAGTAAAATAAATGTGAATTTCTCATTGCTCAACTGACAAGAAGGGTTGGATTTTGGAAGGGTCGTTATCTTTTCCAGGATACCATGGTATTCATTAATGAACTGTAGCAATAATTTATTGAAATGGAATTTCTTGTTCTGGAAGAGTTAATATACCATCCAAAATGCCCTAGCTCAGTCCTAGGAAGTAATTTAAGCCCATAAAGAATCTAACTGAGCATCATCTGACCTCCCAACCTCACTGTGCGACAGATATTTTCAAATATTCCGATTCCTCAATGCCAAGATACATCCTAACATATGAGATCATGATTTGTAGGTAATGCCCAACCTCTGCCTTTTTCAATAGCTTATATGTAACTCTCAAGTTTTTCTAGTTTACTCCCACTGTTTTTGTCCATTTGTGAAATACTCATGGCGTTCAAATTGGGAACCCATCTACTGCTAAAAGATGACTCATCAACCCTGGAAGAAAAGAACCCGTGGGAAATATGTCATATATGTAGAATATTGTACTTTGCTGAAATATGGTTTTCTCTTAAAACAAGAGATTTTAAAGTTTGTAGAAAGAAAGAAAGAAAGAAAGAAAGAAAGAAAGAAAGAAAGAAAGAAAAGAAAGAAGGAAAGAACACACCTTTTCTGAATTTAAACTGCAATGTGGATTTATTTTCTTCCAACAGATTATAAATTTGAATCAGAAAGTCCTGTAAGAACTCCACTCCCCATGATGGTTAATAAGCTCCAAAGAGGTGCTCACCTAAATTGCAGAAAGAGATTTGGTTAACCTAGACCATGCATAATATTTTAAATGAAAGGTGTGCTTAAATGTCACCCCATGAATTCTTCCAGGGATCGGGAACCTCTCTGACAGGTGTGCATGAATATTCCATGAAAGAATTATTCTTCCCTATGGTTGTATCATGTGAATGTTTCTTTCCAATTTGATTCCTATTTATTTCCAGAGAATTGGGGTTTTACCTTGTGAGTTTAGAAGAATTATGACAAATGAAGCTCCTATGAAGCTATAATAGCCATTCTTGAATGTTGAATTCGAGAGGGTGAGAGCTTTGTCCATTTTGTAATTACCCACGCACTTTCCCATAATAATCTTCCAATCCTTCTAGGCTTGTGGTTAGAGCTAGGGATTAACTATTGCCATCAGAATTACATGTATTTTTATAAGTTGACTGTAAATACCATAATTACAGTCACATATTTTTATAACCAAATAGTTATGAATGCCTGGCACTATGCATGCATTGTTACTAATAGTACATAGATTTTTACAAACACTATTTTCATGGTTATTGCAACTTTTATTAAAATTCTCATATCAGCTATTCATAAATGCCTTGTAGGTTTTGGTCTCAAGGGCCTAAAGTCCACAGAAAGTTTCATCCCAAGGGGGACAATTTAAAAATTGCCTTCCCTGGGTGTCAATAGCAGCAACCTCTTCTAGAATGTCCTCTGAAAAATCCTAGAGGCTAAATCTGGCTTCCAGGTAAACAACATAGCAGATTCTGTGTTAGTCAGTAATTATTCCAAGTTTAATTTCTTATGTTTGCTGATCTCACGGTGAACCAGAGAGTACAATACCTTGCGACTGAAATTTAGATCTGTCTCCTGTGAATTGGAGAACTCAATGATTGGCTCAACCTCTTTTTAGAGAGATCTCTCTGTTCTGTTGGTGTTTGCCAAAGGTATTGATAATCTTTTCAAATGTGAGCCTGAAAACTGTCATTTTTTTTTCAAAGTAATTTAGAAGCACTTTTATTCCCTTTAAAAACAAAACAAAGAAACAAAAAATATGTCTTGCTCCTTCTGTGTTACAAAACAATTTTGTGACAAATTTTATGACATTGACTCAAAACCTATCTATAGCTGAATTTGTATGCCCTTGGAATCTTCCCATCTTGAATCTAAAATAAAACTCAGCATCATCACTGTGGTGCAGGCATTTATACCAACCCTTTTAAGCCATGATCTGCCAATATATTGTATAGGGGAAATGAGCTAGATTTTTTTTTGAATGATTTGTCTTCAAGATCATGACTGCAAATATATTTAGTCAAATGAAAGCAGCAAAATCATAATGACAACAACAAAGATTCTTTGCATCAGGTCCAGCATGGGAGGAACTATATGTAGGCTTGACCGTGGTAAATTGTTTTGAATTGTAAACTAAATGGCCAAGGTTTGCCCCACCATGATGTTTTAGTTAGAAAGGAAAGAGGTGGTGTTCTGTGCTTGATGTTTTGTGCAGTTGGCTCAGGAAACATTTGAAATAAGTGTGAAGGAATGTTGGGAAATGAGCCCACATGCTCAGAAATCAAGATGTTGGTAAGTAGGTGTGATAGAAGAGGTGGGGGAAATTCCACATATATTAGAGTTTAGGATAATGCACAGAGAATTGCATCATTCCTCAAAACTACAGACTCTTAACTGCTAGCAAAATTGGTCATATGCCAATATATTTCACTTGAAGATTGTCTTCTTATTTGTCAAATTCATAACCTGATCTTTGCAAGGAAATTGCTTCTGAATTTCCATGCATGAACCAGAGCCATAGATAGTTTTGTGGGTGAAGAGTGGGGTACTAGGGAGCCTCCTTGAAAAGAAACTTCAAGTAAACCCCCAGGCAAGCATTATTCATTCCTAGAGATGGCTGTTGGCATTCCTTGATTTTGTCCCTCTTTGAGGCATAACAAATAATTTTTTTAATGTTTCCTCTGTACTTAATGAGGTCCTCTCTGTTACTGATAGAGAAGTCACTTGCTTTTCTTATAAAATGGAAAGTTATTCAGAGAGAAATCTATATATGGTAAAAAATCACATAACCAGAATGGTATGGATGACTGGTCTGTAGATAATAATATCTCTTCTGCACCTCCACAGATGCCATCAAAATTAAATGGACTTATATCTTAAACTGAGAACCTCTATAAGGTAGATATTTTTTAATATAAAGCATTTATTACAAAACCATTGCTAATTTTGCACTTTTATAAATTACAGAAAATCACTACTATTTTTCCCCCCTTGAAGTTTTAAGAAAGTGTGCACAGGTCATGCTAATTATGAAGTCTTAAAAATCGGAAGGAAACTTTGGAAACAGAGGAGTGAGAATATCTCCCGGTTGTGTGTGATTCCTACTCCACGTCACATGTTTATACTTATCTGAACAGGGGGTTTTGGAAGTTATTTGTAACTGGCTTCTGGATTCCCACGTGGCTAATGGTATGGCCAGATAGAGGAACGGTATGGTCTCCTTTCCATTTCCATAATTGTTAGAGCAACCACATTACCCACAGGGCTCTGTCAAAACAGTGAAGAAATCAGAACTCTAGGAGGAATCAGGAGAGACTGCCATGGATAAAAGACAAGTGGGGTTTATGGCAAGTGTGTTGTTTTCCAGTCTTGTGTAGATTTATTAACTTGGATTTGGGCAGAGGCAGTCTACACTATGTTGTGGGGAGCATTGAAGTCATCTAATGTAAGATGGCCAGTACAGTATCCACCTGGAAACTGGTCTTCCATCGTTCTAGTTAGTGGATTTACTGATTATTTGAGCCACAGTGAGAGAGCTAGAAAAAGGCTAAACTCTCATATTCCCCCATACCTTGGTGTAATGTGCAGCATCTATTTTGAGGGAGAATCAGGAAATTCTGGCATCTTTTCTTCTCAAACATAAAAGTGCTAGGTACTGATAAATTAGACCTTAAACTCACCAATGCAAATATCCCAAAGTTTTAGCAGACTTTAATCAACAACTTTATTAGACTTTCACGTTAATTAGACGTATTTCTCAGCAATCGACTTTCTTGCTCTTAAACAGGAAATCTATCACAGCTTGAAAAGGGCAGAGATCTCTCCAAGCTACCTCATAAGGGTATTTCAAGATGAAATGGCTTGCAACCT
This sequence comes from Panthera tigris, assembly GCF_018350195.1. Classification (NCBI taxonomy): domain Eukaryota; kingdom Metazoa; phylum Chordata; class Mammalia; order Carnivora; family Felidae; genus Panthera; species Panthera tigris. The sequence continues at coordinate 45,391,076 of NC_056664.1, read as the reverse complement.
TTGATTAAATGGCAATACATTAAAGCCACAAAGCAATATTATCTCATCTCCCTCACTTTCTAAGTCTAGATGATCTAGATGTAAAGGGAATACCCCCTGGGCAGTCCTCCTTTGCATTCCGGTTAACACGATGTTCATTAATGTGAAATCTCTCAGAGCTGTTCTTTGGTTGTCTCTCTACAGACATCTCCGAACATGAAACTCGGTTCAGAAAGAGAATACCTTGACATTGGCTTTGAGGCAGTGGTCTACCTAGGGAGGTGCACAATCAAATAATCTGTGAGTAACTCAGTAAAAATTCAAGTGCACTTCCTATCAATGGAGGGAAAATTCAATCTGTGTGTTTGCTCATTTACCCTAAGCAAATAGAAAGACACAAAGTTACTAGTATTTGGCATTTTACTTAGGTTTTCTTTTCCACTGGATAGGATCACTATCATTTTTGGCTAAATTAGGATTCTGAAACACAGGTCACCTTGGGAAACATGAGAATCAGTGAGAAGAAAACTACTAGGAGGAAAAGATCTTCACCCATGCATAGACAAGTTGCAGAAATGAAAGTAGAAGTTGAGCATTTTATTTCCTTTGCTATCCTAAACCAAAAGCCGAGGTGCTCTCCTGGATAAACAGAATGCTAATTTCTCTAACAAAGAAGAGTAATAAAATGTATGGTGTTATGAGACCCAGTGTCTTATCAGGACAAACCTCATAGCAAACCACCATTTTCAGATGTCTTTCCCTATAAGAACATTCTTTTTTTAATGTTCTATGTCATATAGTTTCTTAGCACATCTCATTCATGAAAACAGCCTCATAAAATAGTGCAAATACACTATTACACCATTTAAACTCTCTGCTCTGTGATTCTGAACCTTGCACTACAAAACTAAAGCTACTTATTAAGGAACACTTGAAAAAGAGTTTTGAACAAAAATGTCAATATAAAAAAAAAATTGCTGAAGTTATATTTTCATCCCAAAATATCTTCAAAGGAGGAAACTGTCAGAGTGCCCACCCATATCAGATCTTACTAACAAGCAAATGTTCTTATATGAGTCCTTCAGAAATTTCCAAATTACCTGAATTTGGTCCATTATCAAAATTTGTCTCTATGCTCTATAAGCAAAAAAAATTATAAACTAGGTTTTTCCTAATATAATAAAAATAGAGAAATAAATTATTTTCCATAGATTTACACATGTAAACATACTTAATTAGTAATTAATCTCATAACATAATCAAGGAATTTATGTTGCTGATAGTTCCTTGTTAATTTCATTATTATTTTCACACTTTGGATACATAGAGGTATAATAATTTTAGTTAAATTTCTCAGGATTATGTTATTTAAAAAATCTGTGATATAAAAAAAAAATCTATAATCTAAAGCCTAAAGGTAAAAACCTCAAGAAAAATAACAATAAAGTCTTAGCTGTTTGTAAAAAAATGTCATCTCAGTTATATTTACTGTAATGCCACTAAGCAAAATTATTTACAGTATTTCTGGCTACGCTGACCTTTTATTTTAACAACAACCAAAATCCATGTCCATTAGTTATAATAAGGAACAGTTAGCATATGAAAACAATGATAGGTGATATTTGGTGGTTACCCCTTTGTTCCTAGGGTCAGTTGACTTTGCTAAATTCTTTCTAGATTGCAATCCCAAATGCTGCAAACTAGGATATTGATAGATTCACTGTAGTTTCCTATTAATATTAAATGCCTCACAGAATATCATACTACAAGACTTCTTCATCTAATGTCACTGGGATCTTTGGGCTTCCTATCCTTTAAAGAAAGATTCTTCTAGACTACAATTCAACTTCTTAATCCTAATATCTCATGTCATCACAATGTAACATAACAATGTATACTTCTTTAGTCCATTATAGAATCACAAGTTCCAAAACTTATAAATTTTATCCTTTAAAAATTGATGAATAAATTCATTCAAAAAATACCATGATAATATATATTAGTTATATTTACATGGTTAAGATAGGGCATTCTGAAGCAAAGGCAAAATACCCTGGCATTTCTGAGACTTCTTTTAATCTTTAAATTCACAGATATCTACAACATGTAAATTACTAACGTGTTACTAAAATATTTAGATGGCCCTTTATGACCTCCATGATATTAACTTCATGTCTAACGCATTTTATAATCAGCTCAAAAAAAAATCCTGCCTAAAAATTCTTACTGTTACATTGTATTACTATAAGAACATAAATTGCAAAGGTGCTTGAAGCAACAATTTTCTCATCACGTGAGAGCTAAAGAGATGAAGACAATAATAAATAGACTGGTGGCTCTCGTGCAGTACGCAGGCTCATTCAAAAAGCACATCCCTTATCGTCTATGGATATGATACAATTCCAAGTCTGAGCAAAATTATTCATGAGTTGTCAGCACCACCCCTAAGTCATCGAAACCCAGAATGTTAAATCTTTGAATACCCGAGTTCACTCTGTGTTCTGAAAAATAATGTGGTGTAATTACAAGGAATACATAGATAACCAACATTCACAGGATTTAAGTGCACCTGATGCCAAAATTATACTGAAACAATTTCATAATCCACAATACACGTTAGAAACCTGTCATTTCAGAGTCAGCTCATTATTGACATTATTTGCATGAATAAATAAAGAATTCTGTCTGATAACATTTTATTATATATAGTTTTTAAATTTTTTTCAAACAAAAGTGCCCAGAATTTTGAATGGAAATGTTTGAGTTAACTCCATAGCCATTTTCCTGTCTAAATTTAACATTTTCATCATTAATTTATTTTGTTTCATTCCTTTGTTTAATATGTTCAGTCTTTCTCATTTTAAAATAATTTTTTAGAGTGACTAAAGCATAGTTTTCCTTTAGGTAAGAATGAGCATGCTAGGAAGGGGTGAAATAAGAAAATTTAGCAAGATTCACCTGGACAGGTGAACATATTTACAAGCATGGAAGTCTTGGAAAAGTATTATTCATTGTTTTCAATATGGGCAGCAAGCTGAAACTCCTTACTTGCTTTTAATAATGCCAACCCAAGGTGCTACCACTTAGACACTCACAAGTACCTATTTAATGAAATAAATTAAGGAATCCTTCTGCCTCTGACTTGTCTGCCTGTGACCCATGCCTGTGAGTTTTTTAACAATCTCAATCAGTGAGACCTATATTGGCTGTTTTGGTGGTTGTTTTGTTTTATTTTATTTTCTGGGATTATTTTTTAAAACCAGTTATTACACAAGAAGAAGGCCCCATATGAAGAATAAAATTCAGCTATGATGAAGCTAACTGTCCTTGCCAATAACTTGGGATGCTAGAACCTGGCACAATACACATCCTGACAGGGAAATAAAAGGCAATGTGATTTGACATGGAAAAAAAAATACCAAAGGACAGGGATGCTTTTAAAAAAAGAGATCAGTAAGAAAAAAAAAAAATGAAAAACTTGAAGAAGAAAATAAACACTGAACTAAACGTTTCTGGTTTGATTTGGTTTTTGTTAGTTTAGTTATTTTGTGTTTTTTTAATGTATTTCTTTTCTTAATATTTATTTTTTTGAGAGAGACAGAGAGACAGAGCATGAGTGGGGAGGGGCAAAAAGAGAGGGAGACACAGAATCTGAAGCAGGCTCCAGGCTCTGAGCTGTCAGCACAGAGCCCCATGCGGGGCTCAAACTGTTGGACCACGAGATCATGACCTGAGCTGAAGTCGGCCACTTAACCAACTGAGCCACCCAGGCTCCCCTATTTTGGTTTTTTCTTTTTAATAATAAACACATTGAAAGAGGTCAAAACAAATGTTGACAAATCTAAATCTCCGAAAGTTTATTGGCTATTAGGCCCTGAAGAAATAGAACCAGAAATTCATTTGTATTTTAGGAGCAAGCCTTACTGTGGGTAGGTTTCTGGAGCACTCTTAGATTGCTTGAGATTATATGCATTTATTTGGCACATACTTAGGAGCCCCTATATCGGTCTCTGTGTTAGGCTCAGGGAAAAATGCCAATATCCATACCCCTGCCTTTAAGGCACGTATAATCTGTTAAGGAAACTTCTGCCTGGGAAGTTCATGGAAGCCATTATGCAATATCCACATTGATGCTTGGATAAGATTCTAATAGATAAAGACAGTCTGGAAGAATACGGAATTCACAAAAGGACACACAGACTGCAAAGCAAAGTTGTGAAGAGTACCACAGATGCATTGCAACCCAGAGGAGAGTGGTCACAGTTGGATATTAGAAAGTAGATCACCAGAATTGCATTTGGACTTGGGGTCATGAAGAGACAGCTTGTCCTGAGATATATTCTTGGGTTTGAATGCAGTGAAAGGTTGACACAGTGTAAACACCACAGTCCCCTTTTCTGTGTTTCTCCTATTTAAGTCAAGGATCCAAAAATTCAGCATCAACATGCAAATTTCTAATCTTTATTGCTTATAGTATTTGCAAGAGCCAGTTTAGGGCATGAGTTTGATTCTCTTGACAGTGGAACACCATCCATATTCTGTCATAGATACCTGTGGCCACCTGGTCACCTCAGAAACACCCAGTGTCCTTCATTGTGCAAGAGTAAAGGGCTGACATGGACCAGTTGGAATCCAAACCTTCCAGAAAAAACAACTCCAACTAATACACTGAAACTAACCATCTCTGTCAAAATTATTAGTTTTAGTTACAATTCAAATATCTGCCCAGTAGGGTAGGTATTGTTGCCCCTGCTTTATAGGTTATTTTACGAAAGAAAACATTATAAACAAGCACTATGTCCCCATGATACAATATATCATCTTTTCATCCTAAATCAGGCATAAAAAAGTGCCTGTACAGAGTCATACAAATACAAATTATATGTGATAAGAACAGCTGCATAGAAGATTTTTCTCCCCCCCCCCACCACCCCTTTCTAAATACAAAATTTAAGACCATGCGTTGGTTAACATGCTTAAAACTATTTTTTAAATCATATGCTTAAGATTCACTTCTACTTCAGAGATCACAGTAAAGTGTAATATGTGTACATAGTTTAAAACTATCCAATTTATATACTAGCCTTTTCCTTTTTTTTATAATTAGTGTCTTAATTACAATAATGATTGGTGCTCCCAAAAAACTAGCAAGTGGGATTAGAAGGAAGTTTGGACGGATATATTTTAACTTTTATTTTTTTTAATTAATTTATTTATTTTGAGGAGACAGAGACAGTGTGAGTGGAGGAGGGGCAGAGAGAGAGAGAGAGAGGGAGAGAATCCCAAACAGGCTCCACACTGCCAGCCCAGAACCTGATGCGGGGCTCAAACTCACAAAACCGTGAGGTCACCACCTGAGCAAACCCAAGAGTCAGATGCCTAACCGACTGAGCCACCCAGGCGCCCCAACCTTTAAACCTGAAGTAAGCATTTCCCAATAATGTGGCTTAGAGTAAAGATAAGATTGGACTTGGTCTGGGGAAGCCACATTTTGGAGCTGATTGAAGGTTTCAACTTTTCACAGAGTTGATAGGGACATAAATTTACCAACCAAGTAGCCATAGGAGACTGTGGCCAACGTGCACACTCCAAAAGACATTTTGGGTATTCCTAGGATCAGCAGAGCCATTGGTCCTCAAATTTTCTGCGTATCAGAGTGACCTAGAGATATTTTTTTCTTTATTTCAAAGCCCAGAGAAATTAAATCAGTATCTCTACCAGTGGGACTCAGGTCTCAGTATTTTTGTACATTCCCTCATTGATTTCAGTGTACAGCTAAATGTGATAGGCAGTGGCTTAGACCACCAAGTCCACAAATTTAATCCCACAAGTGCTGATAGAGCCCTTACATTGAGTGAAGATATAAAAGTCATAAGACAAAGGTATCTATGGCATCCATAGCTAAAATACGAGCAAGAACTTGTAAAGAATCCCACGAAGAGTATCTAGAGGGTAGAGAGTTTACCTCTAGTAAAGCCAAACCTGGAAGACGTACATTCTATATAAGACAGCACTTCAGGTGGGGTTAAATTTTTGGCCTGAGCATCCCAGGAAGTGTGCACAGCCTAAGCAAAGATATTAAGCAACAGAAGCACAGACTGTGTTCCTGAATCAACGAACTCAATTTAGCTTAAGTGTATGTTTCCCGTAGAGGATTTTCATTTGTACAAGCAGAAGTTTGGCATAGGGACCGTGAATGTCATACTGGACAATTCACATTTGATATGATGGACTTTTGAATGGCTTTTTAAAAGTATTATTAGAGTCAGGATTTAGAAACATTAGTCTGCAATGATACAACCATAAGATAGATTGGAGATGAGAAACTTGGGCCAAAGAAAGTGTTGGGAGGATGATATAGTCCCCAAGGATAAAGGTAATAATGACATGAAGATAAGAAAGGAAGAAATGAATGCAACTAATTCTGTGGAACCGGCATCCATAAGGTAGCCTGGACACCCAGGAACTTTTGAGTTGTCAAAACACCAGCATATGTTACCCTATAATTGAACATGTTAGTGGGTTTGATAGGGTATCACAGTAACCAGTCACTCGTTCTTTGCATGATCTATTCACTCTAATATTCTAATTCATATTTTAATAATCAGGTTGTGTGGTTCTTATATGCAAAATTAGCTGTTGTTACCACCGAATGTCAGGAAATCACTCTTGACGGAATGGTTGATTTGGTTTTCCACATTTTTAGCCTGGGGAAAAAAATGGATTTAATTGGTTCACGTTACTGACATAATGAAAGATGTGTCAAAGAGGAAGAAACAGAAAATTTTAGCAAAATGAACACGTACCCCTGATCTTTTGTGCTTTTCTCTATGTTAGATTGCTGGATATTCAAGTATATGACATTTATCTACATGTATGCATCCGACCTAAGGAACTCATGACAATATTTAGATTAATCTACAGATGAAAACATCAATTTAATTAGCAAACAGTTCTTGAAATTTGTTTATATTTCAGGGAATTTAACATTTCAGGTGACCTATGCATAGAAACATGATCACTGTTCCTCCCATAATTAGAAAGCTGGTCTTCAGTCATCTGCTCAGATAGTTTTGTATAGGCACATATATACACCTCATCATAAAGACAGATGTTGTCATTTTTAACCATCAGCATTGGTTAATGCTGGATATGTATGTAAAATATAATTTTCACAGCATATCCTCATACACAGCACTTGCATAATCTCGTAGCTGGCCTGTCTCTAACTTAGTACTTTTTCCATGAAATAATTGTCCCATCAAACGTTTTGCATTTATAGATGCATGCTTATTAACATTAGCGTGTGTCTATAAGATGACCTGAGATGGTAATTCATCTGAACTCTTTGTATTCTTCCACAGTTTATAGAACTGAAATGCCTAAAGGACCAAGGAGCAAATGGTAGCTTGAGAAAAAGTAAGAACAGTTGGGCCTTGGAGCCCCCATGCCACACAGTGGGATCCCAGAAAAGCTTTACCATCCACCCAGCTTTATGATGTACACTGTGGGTTATGGCTTTTACTAGACAGCTTACTGAAAAACAAACAACAACAACAAACCATAATTACCTATGGACTCATTTACTCATCAAATCTTTCATTTAACACAAATTTTAAATACTCTCCATGTGCCAGGCACTGAGAATGAATACAAAGAAAAATCCAATCAGCTATTACCCGTCAAGGAATTCAGACAATCCAACTAGAGGCAAGACACCTACGTTTAACTACAACAAAAGTGAAGGGCGTTAACATAGAGTAATTATTCTCAGACTGAAGGGTACATCAGAATCACGTGGAAGGCACGTTAGACCACCGATTGCTGGGCCCCACCTCCAGAGCTGCTGATTCAGTGGGTCTGGAATGAGGCCTAAACGTTTATGTTTTAAGTTCCCAGGTGATGCTGATGCTACTGGCATATGAAACCACAGTTTCACTTGGAAAATTGCTACAGTAGAAGTCTGTAAACAGCAGTAGGCGTTTGAGAGTAGCTGGATGAAGTCTGCCCAGGGAAGGGGGTGATGATGAGGGGCAGTGCCTTATCTCTAGGCCTGAGAATTTGGATGATTAGAGCGTGCAAAAACATTCCAGCCTGAGGAAACAAAACCCCCCGAATTAGGGCCGTGTTTGTCAAATTTGCCTATTGATAACACTTACCTGGAAAGCTGGTTGAACGCACTAGGGGTTAGGCTTAGGCGTCTATATTTATAACAGGTCCCCCGTGAGGGCCTTGTCGTGAAGAAACTTTAAGAGACATTGAACCAAGTCATAGAGTATGAAAGGCTGTATCATTTTCAGAAAAGTTCTGATGGAGTGTTTTGACTGAAAGGCATAGGTTGCCAGGTAAAATATAGGATATCCATTACGTTGGAATCTCAGGTAAACAATGAACACTTCTTTTTAGCATGAGTATGTCCCATGCAACATTTGAGATATGCTAAAAAGTTTATTATTTACCTGAAATTTAAATATCACTGGGCATTTCATATTTTTATTTCTCAAATCTGTCGACGCTGAGAATGTAAGGTATGTGTCAGGTGGGCAGAATGACTAGAAGGAGTGAGGCTAAAACAATATTATAAAGTATAATATAATAAATTTTATTATAAAGCATATAAATTCTATTTTATAATATTGTTTTTCATGTGGGATGATGCAGATTTAGCACCTGATGAAGCTTAAATTTCAGGGCCCTTTGCTCGAGTGAGTCTTTCCAAGGCCCTGGAACAGTCTCCGGCAGTGTGTTCATATCATCATCGGTTTATATAAAGTTCGTGAAAGTAAGATAATGTTGTACTCCTTTTCTTACAAAGGGACTCCAAAATTGTTACACACTTCAGGTCCCACAAAATATTGATCTTCCTCTGCATGTGGGACCATCACAAATATCAAGTAAAACAGAATGATGGTGGTAAATATTAACTCCGAGGTAAAATACTAAGTACAATCAAAATCCAGACTATTAGGAGATCTTTTTATTCCTGTCTCTCCAATAGGAGCCTCTTGAAGTACAAATGGCTTCAATTCTGCCAAATGAAGCCTACCTTTCAAATTACCCTAGATGTTGCAATTAATTTCCCAGTAGGGTAGACAGAAGATTACATTTCCCAAATATATTTGGCTATGGGGCCCTATGTTCATGGAGCACCTTAGAAACTTGTGTTCCATGGAGCAAACTTTGGAAACTATCTTATTAGAGAATAAAAGAAGCAGTATTGATAGGTCTGTATACAAACCAGTTCTTGTTTGCTAAATAATATTACTATCTAGATAATTAAGGGATTTATGTCCTCACAGAAGAGTAGAATACTTAAACAAAAATGACTCATCTACATGGTAACTGCATTCAGAGTCTGGGTTTTAGTTAAAACAGTACAGAGTTGATTTTGCCCTTTGGTTTTAGTAGAAACTCAGAGAAGTCAAAGTAAATAAATGGAAACCAAGCTGAAAAAGACCAAAAAGAGTGAAATATGAAGGAAAAACATGACCAAAATGGCCTAGATGAATGGGTTATTTTATTTGTCATCCTTTTGAAAAATGCAATGACATTCTAGTATAAATGGGAAATTTGGGTTGTGAATAAAACACTTGAGAAAGGTTATTTCTTGAGAACTTTATATAAAGTAGGAAAGGGGAAATTTTTCAACCAAAAACAGTGTGTAATGTGTGTTGAAAATGGTTGTAAGCCTTCTTTGTCCTCATTATCACAGCTTTTATACCGTGATGTATGCCAAACCGAAGACACTCTTAAAAAAAGCCGTAATCTAGCAAAATCAACAGTTGACAAACACCAATTTGTTTAAAAAAAAAAAAAAGACAGAAAAAAAATTCACCACCACCAGACCCTCAAAAAGCCACGTTGGTCATCCAGGTAGAAGAAGGAATATTGAAACTTATTTTAGAGCTGTACACAAAATGCCTCTAGGGGTCATCAATCTCTTCCCAAATATTCCAATAGTTTTTCTTTATGAGTTATATCAAAATACTTAGAGCACCCAGCTACTTTTAGTAATCAGAGCCCCAACTAAAGGTTGACAATGGTAGAGAATAATTATTGATTGGAAGAAGTTTTTCAGCAACTAGAAATATGGGCAATTAGCTAGGAAATAGGAAAGGAACAGGGCATAAAGAAAATGCTGTATCATTCCTTCACTAATCCATCCCCCAAACATTTATTAAGCACTTACAGTGTGCCAAGTAATGGAACAAGTCCTGTGCTAGGGACAAAGCAATGTTCAAATAATTCAGAAAAACATCTTAATGCCGTATAAAAAGATGGAAGACATTATTTTCTTTAACTGAAAATAGTTACGTTATGAGAATAACTGAAAGTAGAGTTATTAGTTAACCTAATCTAAAAACTGTTCAAAAATTTTGATTAATATAAAGAGCAGTTACTCTATTATTTTTGTGTTTGTTTATTGAAAATAAGTACCAATGCGTGCTAGATATGTTTTGAACTAAATGGTAAGGTAGAAAGGCAAGGACAGGCAATTGATTAGTATTATTAACAACGCAGAAGATAAAACCTTAAGGGAGGAAATCATTTTGCTTGATATTAATACACTAAAACAAGTTAGTGACTACATCTACAAACAAGTGCCAAAACTCATAATTTGACCCACGGGAAGAAACACTGATAAACAGACCACTCAGACCAGAATTGAGACAGAGTAGGAAAAAAAAAAAAAAAAAGGAAAAAGCATTTTATGAAAGAACATCAGAAAAGAATGTTAATAAGGAGTCATTTCCTGCCCTGTTGTCACCGCCTCTCACTTTTATTTAGCATGGCAATGACTAAGGCATATTCAAAAGTATGGCTTAAAGGAAGGAGAAATCATGACTAATTTGGGAAAGAAAAAAGAGTCATCTATGGAAGGAAGAATACAATCTTGCTCCTTAACATTGGGTTCCCAAGTGTTTATCCAGTTTAAAATTTAGTTCTGGAAGTACTGTAAGATCTCGCCCAGGGGGACCGAGATTGATATGTTTCTCTAAAATGACAATTTGAGAGTCATCAAGTGGAATCTTCTCTTCTTGTTTGTTCTATTTAGCATGGAGCACATCAACATTTTTTTCCTTAGTTGGACTATACTGTCTTCCGTAGAGAGCAGATGAACAGTGTGTAAAAGATAATTTCAAGTCTAAAAATCATAAAGACCTTACCGTAAGAGAAATAATTTTTATGAAAGTGTTGTATCACCACTACTCATTCATGACCACTTCTTTTGTTGTTGTTGTTAAGTTTATTTATTTATTTAGAGCATGAGCAGGGGAGGGGCAGAGAGAGAATGAGAGAGAGAGAATCTCAAGCAAGCTCTACACTGGGGGCAGAGTTTGAACCCATGAACCTGTGAGATCATGACCTGAGCTGAAAACCAGAGTTGGACACTTAACCAACTGAGCCACCCAGGTGCCCCCATCCATGACTTCTTCTTAACTAGGTGACCTCAAGCAAATGTTTCAAATAAACTAGTGGCCTAATGGATTTTCACCCTGTAGTTTATGTCTCTGATATATTTATAATTTGCCACTCCACTGATAGCCCTGACTCTGCTAGGTAACAATATGCTGTGAAATTGGATACATAGATTCGGAAAGAAATCTCATGAATGAAGGCAGACATTAAGGGGAATGGATAGTAGTACTATTATAATAAAAAGAAGCCTGCATAGATGGGGCCCCCATTTTCTACAGGGCAGGAAGAAGGAGTGTACAAACATACAGAGATAATCTCTAAAGTAGAATGGGCAATGACATAAGTCATCAGATAAACCAGAAGATAATGTGTATTATCCACTGAGTTCTAACCTATAGGTTTGTTTTTGTTTTCATGGCAACATTCCTTGAATTTTTTTGAGTTGTGGATTTTTCTATTTTTTTCTTAATTAACATAATTTCTTTTATTTAATTACCATGAGTCTCAGTATTATGCACTGTAAGGGATGGAGAAAATGTATTACGTAGTTTCTACCCTTAAGTTGCTTGGGATCTATTTGAAGACACTAACAGAGGAAACAATCATAAGTGATAAAACACAGAAAATGGGTGATGACAACTTGCATGGTTCATCCTTTAGAGTTAAAAGAATCGGGTATCAGGGGAATCCTGCAGGAAGGAAACACAACTTAAGTCGTGCTTGAAGAATGCACGGGATCTGTTCATGTAAAGCATCCAGCGCTGCACAACCATTACTTCCGGTGGGAGATGTGGGAAAGCGGAAACTGTAGCAAATTTGATCCCTTGTCTCCTGCTCTCTTACCTCCTCTCCTGCCACAATCACTTTTGTCCTCCTGTACTTGCTGTTCTCACCACCCTGAAGGCTCTTTTCCCCCCACCCTTAGCCATAAGTCTTCTTCATTTTTTTCATGACATTTCTTCTTAATATCAGGTCATTAGAAAGGCCTTCCATAACCAGACTGTAAGCCTCCTACCTTCCTTCCTTCCTTCCATTGCTGTTTGTTTGTTGTCTCTCCTCAGTAGATTGAAAACTCTATGAGGACAGATTTTTTTTTTTCTGTTCTATAAACTACTAAAACTGCATAGTCCAGAATAGTTCCAGGCAAACATTAGGCATTCGATAAATATTTGGAGAAGGAAGGAAAGAAGGGAGGGAAGGAATAAGATCAAAGTGGGGGCCAATTTCAGGAGAATCTTGAAAGCTTCAGATGTTTCGATTGTAAAGCCATTGGATGTATCTCATGGTCTAGTAAGTAATTCAGGGTAGACTTACTTATAAATTGGAAATTTCTTACCTGTGAATGCCTTGCCAGGCAATATTAACATCTAGCCTTTCACTTTTAAAAATATTTATCTATAACTTAAATTTTAACAAAAGCTGTGATTTCCTTTGACGCAACAGAGACTGTCATAGGTTGCCCTTACTTGTTAATGGAATGAACGAACAAACAAATGGATGAAAGAAAGAAGAAGAGAAAGAAAGAAAGAAAGAAAGCAAGAAAGAAAGAAAGAAAGAAAGAAAGAAAGAAAGAAAGAAAGAAAGAAAGAAAGAAACAACAAAAGAAGAAAAGAAAGAGGAAGGAAGGGAGGAAGGGAGGAATGGAGGGAGGAAGGGAAAGAAGAGAGAGAAAGAAAGAAGAAATACGGCTCAAAATGTGAAAGACCATCATGGCAACCACAAATTTGAGTGGGAGCACTTGCTCTGCTTTTCTTCTTAGTGAAAAAACTCAAACACACTTCCCCAAGCCATTTTCAGTTGGAATTTTAGGATTACATGAGCACCCAAAGCCAGCCTGGCATAAGCATAAGTAAAATCTATCATCTGATGCTTGGGAACATTTCATTCTTCTCCCAAAATGAATAATTTATTGGTATTCTACCTGCTGTTTCTAAGCTCACATTAATGATTCATCTATTAGTCTCCAAAACAGATGCTCGTAATTAAGTCACAGGTTCTGTAAGATCATTAACTAGTCCTCAAATGGCTGAAAGAATTAAGAAAGTTTGTAGTTTAAGTTAATTCAGGGAGGAATATAGGAAGCATTTTCTGTACAATTGTGATATTCACTATATTGTTTTCCTTTCTGGTAGAAATTTCTCATCTTCTAAATTTTTGTTAGTTTAGAACTTGTTTTAGCTTCTTTAACATCAACAGATTGATTGTGCAATCCCATCCACAGAAATTCTGACTCAGATGGCTTGTTGCTTGTCCAAATTTCTTACTGCATTTTGTTTTTGACTTAGTTTATCTTTATTAGAATTGTTCCGAAATAACATAGTTTATTATGTTGGTGAAGCAGCATTGCAGTATTTATGCCAGAAAATGCTTTATTAATTATACCACATAGATTTCAGCATATACAAAGTTTTCTTTAAATTTCATAGATGATAGTTGCTTGGGAGATGTGATAGCTATTTCATTTCCATTAATGTTTCATCTCTGCCTTGTTCTCAGCTGAAATTGCTACTAATATTTTTATCCACTTGAACTTGACATTGAGGTAAGCTGAATATACCTGATTTGATTTCATCTACATCACTTCGTCCTCCATAAGGAAATTATTTTATGGAAGAAGGTGATGAATATTTATCAACTAAAATCAGGTTTTCTTCTTAAGTCTGCCTCCTAATCCAAAATTGGGGGTGCCTGCTACAAAATCAAGTATATTTCTACCTGAGAATACTTCCTCTCCTATAATTTTTGGAGTGTTCATTCAGGGCTCTCACTTGGTATAACTTCTAGCAAAACTCTTTCTAGGGAAGGAATAAGAGACTGCATGGACAGCACTCAAGTTTAAATGTCCATCGACAGTCTGGTTCTGCCTCTCTTTAGCTTACAAGCTAAATGACCTAATATGCTTCAGCAATCTTTGTGTTTGGATTTGAATAGGAGATGTGAAACAAATGGCATCCTTAAATGTGTTATCCTCGGTCCTCAAGGTACCGATATCAAATTATTTCTAATTACAGTTTGCTACAAAACCTGTATCATTAAATTAGCTTTGGGATGTGTTAGAGTACCAGGTTGTGAAAGAATATTTAATGCCAACTATTAGTACGTTTAATATCTGTGTGCTCAGCATAGTGCCATCCTTCCTAGAGGATTTACTTCACAACTTTTTCATTGCTATTCCCCAAATGAAACTAAGTCGTTTGTTAACAGTTTACAGCTCTTATGTTCAGACACTGTGGCAGAGACACAGACGCACTTTTCACTGAAACGTGGTTAAAGTGGTTCGATGATGGTATGAAACTGGGTCAGCATTGCAATGCAATATTGAGAAAATTAGAATGCAATAAACAAATGTAGATATTACATGTGACTACTTTCTACCCAGACTCCTCGTTTATTGTTTGGACACGAGAATTCTCCTATCTTGCCCAAAGGCAATCAGAAGTCCATGTGATGCTGCCTTTGCTCCAGGACAGAAGTTTTAAGAAGCGAGAGATTTTGAAATGATGTCGTATTGCAGGACGCGGGTTAGCCCCCGCGGAACCTACATGTTCAGATGAGACTTTATATTGTCAACGTGCATCTGTTCTTACTGGTCTGGGGAGAAAAAAGATTTACAGTTTACTGTTGATCAAACACCGTTTCCTGTAGACAGAGAAATACACCAGCACATGGTTAGCACCAATCTGGTACAAAACTGTTGAGAGAAAAGAAAAAGTCATTGTTCTGACAGAATATGAAGCAACGCTGATCATATGGAATTTCTTTCAAGTGGGGCAATACTATAATAATATGAAGTCTTGTGTCTAGGTTTTCTCCAAAAGATCATTTTTGCTGGATCCAGAAGACTCAAAAGTTCCCTAAGCAACTTTGATCATAAATTTTGTCATGCTTCAGCTTTTGGCAGTTTTGATTCATTACCAATTATTAATATCATTATTTAAATACGAATATTGTCCCTTCTCATGAAAAAGCTATTACAAACATATATGGATTTATATAAAGGTTGATGACTATATGCTTTTTTATATTAGAAAACCACGTGAAAACAAAATTAATCTGATGAATGCTGTTAATTATTTTAACTTTTTTATTAGGTATAAAATGTTCATAAAATTATTCTCTCTATAACTTACCAAGATTTATCAGCTTGTGTAATTTTTATAATCAGA
This sequence comes from Panthera tigris, assembly GCF_018350195.1. Classification (NCBI taxonomy): domain Eukaryota; kingdom Metazoa; phylum Chordata; class Mammalia; order Carnivora; family Felidae; genus Panthera; species Panthera tigris. Next base: position 45,375,510 of record NC_056664.1, on the reverse strand, counting down.
GGAGTCTGGTTTTCTAATTAAAGTTTTGTCAAAGAAAATGAATTGTGTGGCTCTTTCCTTCCTTGGAGGCATATTATTAAGATGCCAAAAATATTGTCCAGGTTTTCTCTCCTCCTCTATGTGGTATGCAAATGAAACCGTATGCAGCCAACACACCCGGTTTGGGGCTATTTTAAATTTCCATTACAGGGAAAAACAAACCAAAATACTCTTATGCATATCTGAATACCATTAGAAAAAGCTAAAACCAGGAAGTCCATGCAATTCAAAGCTGATCGTCTGGGAGGCCTAACAACATTAATTTACAAGTCACTTTTCCTACCTATTCCCATTTTGGGGAAAGGGCTAACATGTTATCTTAAACATCGTCATCCTCTCCTCAAACAAAGTGGTCAAATCTCTACATTTGTAAGCCTTAGTTATTCCATTCCAAGTCCCAAATGAAGAAATTTGCTGTTATCAGGAACATAATCACTGCATCTCAAATCCCTGCTATTCCAGGAAATAATAAGAGCAACTGTAAGAAAAGACAAGCATGAAATTGCACACATTAGCACTGCCATTGCCAAACTTCCTATGAAACAGATAACTAAAAAGGAAAATACTATCAGATATAGCTTTTAGTTGAAACTTTTCTTCTCCAAGGAGTTTGCCCTACTGACTCGCTGGGAACAAATTGTGTGAGATAAATCATAGGAGAAACAGTCAAGAAGACCATCTCCAAAATTATCAACTTCAGGACCAGGTACCATTGTATTTTCACTCCTTTGACTTCTGACCTTGAAAATGTAACCACTTTTAAGAATTCCCCATCAAGATGCAAAAGTCTCTGGAAAAGATGATATTGTAGATCAATAGTGGTAAATCTTAATGGGCTAGTTATTTCTTTATTCATTAGCACCTTAGCAGGGGTTAGCAAAAATGGGAGTTCCTTTTTTTGTTTTTAATATCGGAGGGATGATGTGTTACAGTTCTAAAAGGAGAGCTTAGGGAGAGTTTCATTTCACCCCTCCTCCTTTGTTTACCAAAGTCCAGAACTCCTTTTTTCTTATGTCATTTAATTGTATTTTCAACACAAGTTATCTGTCTCAAAATAACCAGATCGGCTTAATTATATGCCACAATGGGCTGTGAGGTAGATATTTTAATATAGAAAACACTACTCAAGCTGTAAGCCACTATCACCCACCAGAAGCCCAGATCTATTTTTCTGGGCTTCTACCCTCAGTTTATAAGCTCTGGGTCTGTACATCATCCCCGATACACTAAATAACCCATGCATCACCAACAGTGAGCACTTAGGCTAAACTGGGCTTGCTGGTAACCTACTATTCAGGACCAATGGACTTTTTCCTTAGAGAGTTGGTAGCACAGGGGAAAAAAGTAGCCTCTTGGTCGAAAAAGATCTTGGTAACTGCTATTCAGTAAAGTAGCAATTATAGGTTGGTGAAATATAAATCTAGTAATAAAGAGAAAATTAATAAATATGTCAGCCAAATGTCACAAAAGAGCCAAAGAGCCATGAGGGTAGGGGGCTGGGGGCAAAATGGGTGAAAGAGAGTGAGAGATACAGGCTTCCAGTTATGGAATGAATAAGCCATGGGGATAAAAGGCACAGTGTGGGGGATAAGCTTAGGAATCCCCCGGGCTTACACCAATTGGTTAACAAGGCATAAAGAAATACAAACTCATAAAATGGTCACACCCAAGTTTGGGTAAAACAGATTGGCACTCCAGGAATAGAGGGGTGCAAAGATACCCAGAGAATAGGGAGGCACAAAGGTGCCAGGATGAGGGAGATGCAAAGGCACCCCAAAATATGGAGGGGTGCACAGCCCCCAAAAATAGGGAGGGAGAGGCAAAGATGTGAAATAGAAATGGTGCAAAGGTGCTCAATACATAGGACTAACAAGATTAGATGTTCAGGATAGAAGCACCCCAATTTAGTACTATAGCAGAAAACCTGCTTTCACAGGAGAATAGGGCCAGGGTAGGTAAACTGGTGAATTGGACTATGGACCACTGCGCTGCAGGCAAAGCAACCCCGGAGCAGAGAGGATTAACAAAAGAAAAGGTGCCTTGTTAACCCTGAGGTTATTCCCCCTTATCTGTCTCATCCCCTAGGCCGGCAGAGATAAACAGGCACGGCGCCTCCTGTCTGCTGTTAACAACCATCTGCCCATCTGCCCAGCGCCCGGATTTTGTTTTTTGTCGACCCAAACCCCAGGGCTCCTGGGCTCAGTCGGTTGAGCATCTGACTTCAGCTCACGTCATGATCTCACCCTATGTCGGGCTCTGTGCTGCCAGCTCAGAGCCTGGAGCCTGGAGCCTCCTTCAGATTCTGTCTCCCTCTCTCTGCCCCTCCCCCACTCGCGCTATGTCTCTCTCTGCCTCTCAAAAATAAAGAAATGTAATATATTGACCCAAACACTGTATATCTTCAAAACCCCCTCTCCCCCCGTCACGTCCCCAAGTTAATGTTCACGGTTTCTTTGTCTCTTTGTGCCCAACACGTTTCTATGCCTTCTGATCTGAATAAATATGGCGCAAGGACCCTTATTCGGGGCTCTTGTCTTTTCCCGGTCTCTCATTTTAATCCTGCATCTGCTCTTTTGCTGGCCAAAAGAGAACTTTAGACTTAGAGTCTCTGACAGCACAGTATAGGGAATATAGTCAGTGGTATTGTAATAGCCTTTTATGGTGACAGATGGTAGCTATACTTGTGAGCACAGCATAATGTATAAACTTGTCAAATCATTATGTTGTATGCCTGAAACTAATACAACGCTGTGTGTCAACTAGACTTCAGTATTAATTACTTAATTAATAATAAAATGGTAGGCTATGAGGACCACACATTGACAGAAATGATCAAAATCAGGATGAAAGAGAAAATGAACATAAAAGCAATTATGCCCCTACAGTCAGACTTGCAGAAAACCTGCAAGATAATATTGCCAATATCGTACTTGCAAATTGCTAGGGCTCTGCACATTCTCATGGTTGCAAGCCTGACTGCATCACCAAGTCAACAGAAATGAATCTTGCTGAAGGGAGGTGTCATCTACAGCCCCTAGAGCCAAGCATCACTTTAAGTCTTCATCATTGATTCAGAACAACTGATAAACCCAACTGCAACTGATAATAAAGCAGTCAGTGCTTTACTATCTTGAGATTCTTTCCTGAATCTCACAAGGGAAGAAAGTCAAGAAATAGAGGCATAAAGATGTTAAGGATTTAACATTAAAGCATTAAAAAACTCAAATGAATTTGATAGAGAAACACACGGGGAAATCTACCAGAAACCTGGGTTGGGAGGTGGGGGGGTCGGCAGAAACATGAAAACAGTAGATAAGCCAACAGAGCTCAACACAGGTATGAGAAAGCAAGTTGAGACTACATGTTTAGTATTTATAAGAAATAAACAGGCCAGGGCTATTTGAGAGGACATGCAGTACGAAATTGAGAGATGCAAATAGTTTTTATATCCCACTGACATGGAAGGTTGGCCATTTTCATTCCCCAAAAAGTTGAGGACCCATTGAAAGGCTCAAGAACAAGAGGAAAGATTGGAAGCAATTAGACGAACACTTACAGAAAGCAGCATCCGCGCCTCAAGAAAAATACAGCAGTGACACACAGTGGTGATGTAAATTAGGAGGAAAATAATAGCCGTGAGCCAGTAAGCCCAAAATACGTCCCACTTGTTCACTCTCGGGCAGTTCTCGTGGTGCTCGTTGTAGTTACTTGAAAAAGCAACCGATGGCATTTCTAGAGACAGAGAGCGAGTTTCATCTCCGCTGTCATGAGGACCGTGGGAGAAAGAGATTCTATTGGCATCAACCAAGGTTCCTAAACTTTGAGTTGTGGAAGCCTCGCTTCAAAGATCAATGCAAACACCACGTTCATGGCGCAGATGAGCACAGCAGCTCTGAGGCCAGGAACCTGTCACACCTACCACTCTGCTTCCAAGCCCTCAAGCCCCCTGAAAAAATCTAAAAACCATCAGTAGATGAAAACACAGAGAATCCCCTTCATTCTGTCCCGATGTGGTAGAATGACAATGGCTGGCCTTGTCTCAAAAATGAGTGGATTACGTTAACGATATCTGAGGCTCCTTCCCTCTTTGGTCCCTACAGGTATGGTCTCTGCAACTTTGGCAAATGAAAACTATCATGTTAGTTTAACTCTTTCTGACTGAACTATGCCAAAAAGAGAGACCCTTTTCTCCGGTCATTTGACACTCCACACAAGCCACTCCACACTATTGATTGCCCGACTTCCTACCCACACTTGCCATCCTTTCTGCAAACATCTAGCCTCTGCTCACACACTTTTTATAATGGCCCCCTTGTGAGCCAACACCTTCTATCTTTAGATCGTTGTTAGAAAGCTTCTCTTTACATTGATCTAATATCTATGTCCGCCTTTGGCCCAATCAGAAGAAACCTACCCAATCTTTCACATAACAGATCCTCAACTGTTTGGAGAGATTTTTCTTGCTCCCCTGAGGACTCTTCCCTTCCAGAGAAATAAAATGAAATCACCAGCCCTTTCTAATGCTGCTCAGAGGACATTATTTGCTGGTGTCTCATTATGCTGGTTTGCCTGTTTGAACATGTCCCCGCTCATCAGTGACTGGACACAGAATTCAGCTGCGGTATGACGAACCATTTATTACACAGTAAGAGGGGCCACGTATTAGGGGTCATTGATGCAGCCTGACGTTACATTAGCTGTCTCAGCTGCCGCATCGCACTATGAGCACAGGCACGGTACGTTACCACCTGAGCAGAGCCTTAGTACTTCTCAGCAGCTCTTCAGTTACCTTCATACTGACGAGACTCTGGGAACCCACTCCTCTGTGATTTACTGACAGGAAATGGGGCAGGGAAAGCCCTGGGTAGCCCCGCTACAGTGAGCTCCTAATTTCTTGAGAAGCCAACACTAGCCACAGGAGAGAAGCTATTGCCTGCCAGCTTCCCTGACTCAGATCCTATGTCACGACCTTCAAAGACTGACCTGAGAGCAGTTTCAGGGCCCGCAGCGCTATCAGGAGTGAGTCATTCATTTATTCAGGCAGCCAAAGTTTACTGGACGTCCTCACCCATCCTTCCATGTTCGGGGTGTTAATTCCTGATTTGAACAAACGCTTCATAAGGTCCAGGCTGTAGAAGAAAGCGGGCACTAGGGAAATCTCACCATTTCTAATATACGTTTACAAAATCACAGCACATTCGGCCAATTCTCCGTGAAGCACTACTGAATTATGGGCCCCTTGCCATCTTCTTCGTGGGAATAGTTGTTACATATCATGCCCGCTGCATCTAAAACAGAAAAGGTGGGATCTGAAGTGGGATTTGTTCTGAGATACTGAAGGAGGTCATCTCCTATCTCATATGCGAAAAGCTTCTCGTTACAGGCCTTGCCCATGTTGGCCTTCTGATTCTCCCAGACCTCGGAACGTATCCTGACTCTGTAATTTGCAAGTCATGGGATATTTGGCAAGTTGCCTAACCTCTCTGAATTTCTTGCTCCTCACAAATAAAAATAGGTTATTAATAATTATGTGCCTAGAACTCAACATTCTTTTACTCCTTTCTTCCTGTCTGCTGCCTGGAATTTTATTTCTCAGTGAAGCTTAACCAGGTGATGTACATACGTCATTACAGGCTTCATACCCTAAAGACATTCTATTGCGATTTCAGACATTTCCATCAGAGCCCCTCTACGGCTTTCCTGGCCACAGTGGGGCTGTAGGATGTGGAGACATACTACAACCACCAGTAGGCCAGCTTCCAGAACTGCTCCTTTTTCCCCTGGTCCATGGAGTTACCACCCTGAAATGTTCGTCCGCTCTTCCTTCAGCCATTTACACTCGTCAGTCATTAACTGAGCACCTACTTCATGATAGGCTCTGGGATAAGATATGAACACTCTGCCCTAAGTAGCATACATGTTACCAGAGGGAGTCCAACATGCTTTCTTTCCAAAAGCACTAAGAGGAATAATATATATTTGGCTAATGTCTGCACAAAGTATGGAAGAGTACTAAGGGAAAAAAAATGTTCAATTATACCTGCTTGGAGGTGGGCCGTGGAAAAGACTTCATAGAAGATGTTTCTGGACTAGACCATATATTCTGAGGAGAGAGACCTGTTTTGTCTCATTTGCTATTCTACTCCCTGGAGCATAGCAGAAGGTTCACTTACCAAAGGAGATTGAGATATGTGTGTCGCCCTTCCAGGCAACGTTACAAGGAGAGAGAAAGAGATTTACAAGAACACGTGGAGTCTGCAACTCTTCTCACAGGGAGAGTCTGGACAATCGTCTGCAGTCAGGATGCAGTTAGGGCAACCCTCGTGTAGCCACTGACACTGATCCCCCTCTCCACCCTCACCACCTTGCCCCCTGGCAGAGAGAGAGAGACACCTCCAGAGAAAAAGAGTTGTCTTCGGTGAGCTTGGATTCAAAGGTAAGGAAATCTTGTGGTCTGAGGGAAATTTCCCTCAGGCTACCACAGAATCTAGTGCCATGGCCGTCATCTGTCACTCAACGGAAAGCCAAGTATTTCCTGGATGTCAGCTGCCCCCCCCCCCATGTTTCCTTTGTCCCCTCTCAGACCAAGTTTGAAGAAGGACTCACCGCATTTTCCATTCCTCAGAAGATCTACTCGCATCCCAAACATTAATGAGTAACAGGACCGAGGGGAGATCTAGAAAGGGGGGTGGGGACTGTTTGACACTCATACCGTCATAGCCCATAACCCTGTGACGCCCTGAGCAATATTAGAGCTGCTCACCTGGAGGGGTTTTTTTCTCAGCCATTCCCTGAGGGGGTCCCCATCCCAAATCGTGGTCTCCCCTGAGGCCTTTTCAATCTTTTGCTTCTTTGTCATAGAGAGCATTGATGCATCTCTATGCCACGTCCCCCAAACTCGTCTGCTTTCCCTCAAGCACAGACACATGGAGAACGTCCCGGCCATCAGGGACGACCCACCTTGCAGGGCAATTGGACGTTTAGAAGTAACTCTCACAAGAAATGTGTGTTTACTTTATCATATGCTGCTGAATAACACTGAAAATTTTCCTCACAGAAGTATTCTTTTTTCAGCATCTCTCACTTCCATATTTCCAATACTTAACCCTCTGCGGCAGTGTGCTATCTAGGAATAGCCTAGATATTAGATGGATGAAGCTTGAAATTTGAAATGCGGGTCTCCCCTACCATATGAGAGTAGAACATTCTATGAAAGCTTTCATAAGCCAAAGTGGCATAAAGCAAAGAAGCAGTTACCATTAATATATATAGAAAAATTTGTGAGCATGCTCAGACCCCATAAATAACATCTCTGGGGCTTTCCTGATCCCTTAGGACACATCTTGCTCAAGGGTACACAAACTAAATGGAGCTAAAGCACGGATGCTTACAGACACAGTTCTAGGCTGTGATGCCTTGATGCCGAGATGCTGGGTGTGGTTCCCAGGGAAGGAGCTTGGCAGGGCCACTCTCTCTGCTCAGGGTACAGAACAAACGCTGAACAAACAAATGCAGAACAAACCCTGGATGCTATTTTCACTTTTTGCACTTTTTTCTAAAGGCAAACATCCCCTAAGGATTTCTTGCAGACAGTGGGGCAGGTACTATGGTAAATCTTTCATAAAAGCAAAGTGGTGTAAAGAAATGGGAAAAAAAAGCAAAGTGGCATAACACAAACTTTCAAAAAGCGGTCACACTTCTATCTGGATTCATTTCAAATCTTACATCTGCCATTCACCTCTTTGAGTGCAAACTTAGGAGAGATGTTTAATCTCTCATTGTTTCGGTTTCCTAATCTCTTAAAATGTGAATGCAATGCTTCAACAATATATATGGAGAGATTAATATCTACTATTTGTTTATTCACTTGTTCATCAAATATGTTCCCTATATTCATACTGATGGTCATAAGTTGGTTCAAAATAATTGATGTGAAAGTCTTTTTTTAACTTTTATTTAGTTTATTTATTTATTGAGAGAGAGAGAGAGAAAGCACAGTGGTGAGTAGGGGAAGGGCAGAGAGGGAGAGAGAATCCCAAGCAGGTTCCATGCTGTCAGCACAGAGCCCAATGTGGGACTTGATCTCACAAACCATGAGATCATCATAGCCAAAATCAAGGGTCAGATATTTAACTGGCTGAGCCACCCAGGCACCCCCTAATGTGAAAGTCTTAATATAGAGTTTATATTGTAACTGTTGAATAAGCCATTGTCATTATTACTATTTTATTCTTTCTCCTATTCTTGAGAAAGGGCTTATAAAAAATTCCATTACGTGGAAAATTATTCCTGTTGAGCTTTGAACTTGTATGCATTCAATCGATTTTCCTTCTGTCTTTCCTGCTCTGTTCATCCCAGCCTCAACCTTGAGAAAACCAAGTATATTGAACTTCATTACTGCTTGAATTTGTTACCTCTTCTCATAGGTTCAAAGGGTTAGGAGATAACGACTCTTATTTAATACCAACATTCTACTAATTATCGAACAATTTTTCCTCAGTATCTTGAAGACATAAGCCAAACTCCAAATATCACTGTCTTGTGGAAATATGGGAGTTGAAGCCTCTCATTGATTAAATTACAGATTGTCTGATTTTACTGGCTATCAGTTATCAGTAAATAAAATATGTTATCAATTGTTGTGATGGGTAATAATTTAAGTAATTCCAAAAGTTCAGTTTGAATTTTCCTTTCTTTCAACTTAATCTTTGCATTAAACCTGTCAAGCCAACTCAGATGATGCAGCTGGAGCCAAAAATAAGCTTTCTCCATGGATGCAAGCCCAGATGGTGGATTCTTGAGAAAAAATAAATTATTGTTCCTTAAACCACTACGTTTTGGAGTGGTTGTTATGCAGTAATAAATAACCAGCACGCCATTACACTATAATAATATCTGAAACCATAAAAGGCATAATACCAGTATTTAAAAACACTCTGGAGGCCATCAAGGTAGTGTTTTACTTTTTTTTTTTTTTAATGTTTATTTCTGAGACAGAAACAGACAGAGCATGAGTGAGGGAGGGGCAGAGAGAGAGGGAGACAGAATCCAAAGCAGTCTCCAGGCTCTGAGCTGTCAGCACAGAGACGGACGCGGGGCTCGAACTCACAAACCGTGAGATCGTGACCTGAGCCGAAGTCGGTCGCTCAACGGACTGAGCCACCCAGGCACCCCAGGTAGCCTTTTACTCTTTATAAATGGAATTACTTGGCTCAAAGAAATTAAGTGACTTGCCTATTGTCAAGACAATAGAAGTTACACAGTTAGAACATATATAATTCATATTTCCTTTCCATTATTTAGGATCTTTTCATTGGCTGTCTCCATTTTTTATATCTCTTCTTATCTTCTGGAACATTTTCCACTTATTTAAATTCTTCTCCTTCCCAAAATACTTCAAGATGTGTTTTGAGTCTAGTTAAACATTTGTGAAAGGGATAATGTTCTTTGTTTATATATTTCGGTTTTCCTTTTTGACCCCTATGATCCATGGTTACCACCTGCTCTGTGTCACCTATATCAAAGCCAAAACTGACAGAAGTTGTTATCACATAGTTTCAAGTCAATACTTTCTCACCCTCAGGCAAAGCCATGAAGCTTACTGTTCCCAAGAAAGAATTGGGACAAAGGGGAAATACCCTGTCAAAAAGTAGAATCTGGGGAAGCCTGCTCTTTCTAGGCTAGTTGGAGCGTGAAGAGAAGCAAAAATTAAGGAAGGTCAGGGAAACATGTGTCTCAACTCCTCTTCTTTGTACCGGAATCCCAGTTGGGAAAAGCATTTTATATAGGCTTGGGGAAAACTGAAAGCAAAGGAGTTTTTTCTCTGTTCTACTTTGAAACCTTGGAAGAGCTTGCTGGGAAGGTTGACTCAAAGCCAATATGAGGCACTATCGCATGGCAGAGCAGCTCAGGAAAATGACTAGAGAAATAAACTTCTTGTTCCCCACAGCCTGCCCGGGGCATGTAGAGACAGAGAAGCTGCTGAGGGCCATGAGGATGAGGTAAGGAGACACTGAGAGAGCCAGTGGGCTGATGGAACCTGGAAATTAGGCCCAAATGACATACAGGATTCACTACTTGTAGCAAATGGCCAGGACCACAGCCTTCGGCAGTCGGTATCAGATGGGACGATTTGCACCACAACAATCACCAGTCCAAGAGCCAAACCAGAACGGTTGCTCCCTTGCAAGGATCCAAGAGGATCCAATGACACTGTGTGAATCCAAAGTCCCTTCTCCCACCATATACTCAGAGGCCACACTGCCAGGAAGGAGAGAGAGAAACATCTCAAACCCTGAGCGCTTAACCAAAAAAAAACCAAATGATCCCAAAGAGATTATTCAAACGACACTGATAAGGAGTTATATTTATTTTTTTTTTAATTTTTTAAATCTTTTTTAATTTTATTTTTTTTAATTTACATCCAAATTAGCATATAGTGCAACAATGCAATTATGTAGATGGAACTGAAGGGTATTATCCGCGGTGAAATTAGTCAGAGAAAGACAAATATATGACTTCACTTAGGAGGACGATAAGGAGTTATATTTAAATTACTAGAGGGGCGCCTGGGTGGCTCAGTGGGTTAAACGTCCCACTTCAGCTCAGGTCACAATCTCGCGGTCTGTGAGTTCGAGCCCCGCGTCGGGCTCTGGGCTGATGGCTCAGAGCCTGGAGCTTGTTTCGGATTCTGCGTCTCCCTCTCTCTCTGCCCCTCCCCCATTCATGCTCTGTCTCTCTCTGTCTCAAAAATAAATAAACGTTAAAAAAAAAAAATTAAAAATAAATAAATAAATAAATTACTAGACTTTCGACCCCAATAGGCTGTTTTTAATCAGAAAAGACTGACCTGTTGAGTCAACGTGGACTGCTTTGCAAGAAGGCATGAACTCATAAAGAAGATCAGAGACAATAAAAGATGACACTTCAGATTAAACAAGGCATGTTTACCTACCGGTTTATTAATTTTTCCTCACGAACCCTAAAATCAAATAAAGAAGACATTTAAAGTATAAAGAAGCCATATGCCCATAAGGGCAAGTGGGACTAGATAGGCAACAGCCGCAGATAGGAATATCAACAAAATTGGGGAAGCTTAAAACCAGGTGGAAATCTGAGAGCCGATTTAGGAGACAAAAAAGATGGCAAACCAAGACTGGAAGACAACCAATGAGAAACACAGTGATTTTTGCCACAGAATTCTAGACAGTTTCAGGACTGAAGGAGCAGGTACATGCCAGCCGGTGGTGTGAGTGCCCACACCCAGTCATTCTCTAACAGCCCAGTTCTCCCTTCCCCCAGCCTGCAGTCAGCTGCAGTTGAGACAGTTAAGAATGGAGTGTGCAGGACCCCAGACTGGATTGAGAGGCTTTTTGTCTTATGAGAAAGCCATGGGAGGTGGGAACAGAGAACGGTGGGAACAAGGATAAAAGAAAGAACTATAGGGAAGCCATGAGGACTGGGAAGAGCACAGAAAGGGGGAAGGATGGAGTATTCTTGTGGGACACCCTCCAAAGACCTACCTGACATGGTCCTCTGGTGTGGGGGGGGGAAAGGGAGTTGGTAGATGTACAGGACACAATCCCTGGTTTTGTAGTGCTTCAAGATATTGGCTTGAACCATTTGGTAAAATGATTTCTCAAACTCCTACTGGGTCCAATGCTAGACTGTTTTGCACAGATGGGAGCTGCTCATTAACCCCCAGCTCTGTAACTCTCACACGCTGACCCATCTACTGCAAATTAGTAGGAAAGCAGTAGGAATGGAAAGCAAACACGTCAAGTTTGAGACCTTGAACTTAATTGTTTTGACTACCCCTACTCCAAAAAGTGGTAACAGCTTCCCCTGAAGATCAAAAAAGTCTCTGATCCAAGAATTACATTAGTAAAATTATTATAGTTTAGTATTCAAAGCAAGCATGGGAGTTGGAATCCCTAAACCTAGGTTTGTTTTTTTTTTTTTTTCAGGGGCGGGGGTGTTGAAAAAGAGATATAGTGTGAGAGTGCAAACAGGGGAGGGGCAGAGGGAGAGAGAGAGAGAGAGAGAGAGAGAGAATCTTAAGCAGGCTCCGTGTCCAGCACAGAGCCCAACACAGGGCTCGATCTCACAACCATGAGATCATGACCCAAGCCACGACTTGAGCCAGAATCAAGCAAGAGTCGGACGCTTAACCAACTGAGCCACCCAGGCACCGCCCCCGCCTTTTCCTCCTAAACCTAGTTTTAATGTCAGTTCTGATATCACCTACTTCATTCATTTCTTCAGTAAATATTTATTTAATGAGTACCTACTATGTGTCAGACACTGTGCCAGACAGTTGGGATGCAGCAATGAAAAAATAAGATGGGTCTCTTCCCTCATCAAGCTTAGATCCAAGGAGGGAGAGAGACATTAAGTGAGGAAATCTATTTCAAAAAAAAAGGAATCATCATAATCCTCCAAACGGAAATGGAGTGGTGCGAGAGAGGAATTTGGAAAGGAACTAGGAAAGTCCTCTCTGTGAAGATAAAAATTGACCTGGCCTCTGAGGAAGCCAGTCACACAAAATATCAGGGAAGAAAGTTACAGCCAAAGAGAATGGCAGGGGCAAAGACTCTGGGGTAGCAATGCCAGCATTGCTAGAGCAAAGGGAGCAGAAGAAAAATGATGTCAGAAATGTTGGAGAAGATACGTTAAGGAGGGGCACCTGGGTGGCTCAGTAGGTTAAGTCTCTGACTCTTGATTTCGGTTCAGGTCATGATCTCATGGTTCGTAGGATCTAGCCCTGTATCGGGCTCTGAGCTGACAGCATGGAGCCTGCTTGGGATTCTCTCTCTCCGTTTCTCTCTCTCTCTCTCTCTCCCCCTCCCCTGCTTATGCACACTCTAAATAAATAAATAAATAAATACATAAATCGTTTTTAAAAAGATACTTTAAGGAGTATGGATATTATTCTAAATACAGTGGAAATCCACCTGACAGTTTTATCTTGATGGTTAACATACTTTTTTTTTCTTAATATTAAATAACTGGGCAAAGCAGGAGTTTCCAGAAAAGGAAAGTGAAAAAAGGATCATTGGTGAGATATGTGTGGAAAGCAAGAGGAGTGAGGTGCCCAAAGGCAAAGCCAAGAGAAGAAAAGGGGTTTCTGTTTCGGTGTCATGCAGTTTAAAATCTTGAATGGAATGAAGAGAGAACCATGTTTATTGCAACATCTGGCAATGCGGAAATCACTGGAAAATATGAAAACATATTTTCATATTTTCATATAGGGAGACAAGGCCATTCAATATCTTTTACTGTGACAAAGAGCAGAGAAAGGAGGTGGTAGCTCAAGGTGGGGTGCAATCTGGGAAGCAGTATATATAAATACCAAGTTTTATGCCGATGGGGAATCTCCAGGAGAAAGGGAGAAGGCGATGATGCCCAAAAAGAGTGAGTACAACTCCAATGCCATGTCATTGAGAAGAAAATAGACACAGAGGCATTTCACACGTTGTAAAGGCGCGGGAACAACTAGGAACATGTGCACAAAAATATGTTAAGTGTAGATCTGGCTCAAAATATAAGGAAATTTCTCTTTGGGTTTATATTTCCTCAGTGAAGAGTGTGCAGAAAAGACAGAAGGAGACATGGAAGTTTGAGGAGAAGAAAGTATGAAGTGGTCATTTTAAAAGGTGGAAACATGAAGACGTGCCAGGGTGGCTCAGTCAGGTTAGCTTCTGACTCTTGATTTCAACTCAGGTCATGATTTCACGGTCGTGAGATTGATCCCCATGTCGATGCTTAGCGTGGAGTCTGCTTGGGATTCTCTCTCTCTCTCTCTCTCTCTCTCTCTCTATCTCAAAAAAACAAAACAAAACCGAACAAAACCAAAACAAAGGACTTTAAAAATAAAAAATGGAAAGTGAATTAGGTGGGTACAAATCTCATCTCACAGCATTGTTGTACAGGAAACGCAACTTCCTATAATCTTCTACAGCAGAACGTAATCTCTGCTCTAGGACCCCACTCCACTAAGTGAGGGGAGCTTACTGTTAGTCAGTTCTGATTCTTACTCTTTTCCTAATGCTTACATTTGATTTCTCAGATGAGCTGGGATTTAAATAGTGTACGGGCATAAGGGGTGTGACTCAGTAGTTATGGAAAACATCCTGATATCCACCAAGATTCTTTGTTCCTATTTGAAGTGTTGAGTTCACCCAAATCACTGTAACATTGTCCCTGACCTCTAGCTACAAAGCTGTTTCATGGCCAGATCATCCTTAGCTAACTTTCTCCCACTGTGAAGCATAGGATTATTGTGCTATCATAACTGTTGACAGGACTAGAGGTGGAGATAAAAACCAGGAATTAAAGCCTCCATTGGAAGGGAGGAGAGACAAGGAGTCTCTTGCTAGTAGTCAGCAGCAAGGATAAAAAAGGAGATAGAATATTGAATTCACTCAATTTCAAAGGAAAGGGTCTTTGTGGGGGGGGGGGGTTGTTGTTTGTTCTGAAGAAGGAAAGAAGAGGCTTGGAAGCAGCAGTCAAGGATACATCTACACCACTTTCTGACCTTGACCTATGATGCGAGAAAGAACTAGAATCTTTATTTGAGACTGCCCTGTTTTCACAGAAAAGCCAGGTTGAAGAAAAGGCGAGGATGTGGAGGGAGCATTCTGGGAGCCATTCAGACATAAGAGAAACCAGTAAGTCACAGACCAGTGAAGAGAGGAGCCTGGGGCCTTGGGTCAGTTTAGGGGCTGGACAGAGTAGTGGGAGATGAACATCCAGTTGATAGCTGATGACAGAGAAAGCATGGTGACATGACCTCCCCAGACCCCTGAAACTCCCTGAGCCTGAATTACTTCTGTGGAAGTGTAATGTGTGTGTGTGTGTGTGTGTGTGTATTTACACGTATAATATATATACATATATATATATATATATATATACACACACACACACACACGTATATATATATATACATATTATATAATACACACACACGTATTATATAATACATATATATATATACACACACACACGTACATATTATATAATACATATACACACACACACACACACACACATTTGTGAGTGTATACATATTATATAATATGTATATATATTCACATATTATATAATTACATATTATATGTATGTATATTATGTATACATAATATGTATATATATATTATGTATACATAATATACGTAATATATATATTATTCGTGTGTATAATATATACACACCCCATATACACACACAGATATGTGTAAATAAAAATACTGGGAAATGTGTATATGATCAAGCCCATGAGGGTGGCAGAGAATCAGATATGGGCAGCCTAGTCACCTAAATCAAAACAACCTGAGTCAAATATTAAAACAAAATAAAATTTCAAATTAAATGACAATGTCCAAGGGCCATGGACCTTCAGAGGGAAGAGCGGGCAAAAACTTTGGAATGTAGTATGTAATGGTTCCTTTGTGAGGTAGAAACTGACCTGGAGCCAGAAAAAAAAGGATTAGTCAAGAGAGAGAGAAGAAAGAACATTCTGTGTACACTAATCTGCAAATTTTTTTTTTATTCTCTTTGCCACTCACTTTTTGAGGACTAATGCTGAACTTTTGGGCCCTCTTACATATGGTTCTTTCCTCTGAATGTCTTGGAATGATGCTCCCTTTTATGAGTTCCACCTTTTCTCTAGATCTAATATGCAGATCTAATTAGTTCAGCACTTCAAAGCCAAAAAGGCTCTTTCTCTGTGCTCTCTTTGAACATCCTAACATCTACCAGGAAAGTTCTTTCTCACACATCATTTTTTCATCCATATCCCCTCTTTTCATTTATTTCTTTTTAGATCTACATTCGCTATTAATGCATTAATAGGGTTTGATGCTGTACTTATTATAGAAGGACATTTGGTTTCAGATTATAAAACAATCAGGGGCTATGAAAGCAGAAGAAAATCTTCAAATATTTCTTTCAAAACTTGAGAGTTGCTTTTCATCTTTCTCTCTTTGTAGCTCGTGATTATATTGGAGTAACTGCCTCCGGTTTAGATCTCACTATGTGTCAGTCCCTGGGTGAAATGTTTTGCCCGTCTCATCTCATCTCAATCTTCACAAACACACCACAAAGTCAACACCACTCTTGCCCTCATTTTTATGGTTAAGAAATTGAGGTTGAGTGGTTAAGTAACTTTCCCAAGATGACACATCTGGGAAAGCGGGGAGCTGAGGCTTGAACCCAGAGCTGACGACACCCAACCCTATTTTCTTAACCATGCTATACTTTTTGAGAATCATGACCAGTTTTGAAAATGTGAGTCCCTGTCTGGCACCCGTGAGTTAAAGTGAATATATGTACATGCTCTTGAAACTACAGGCAGCCAGGATCAATTTTCCAAATCTTCCAGGCTTTGACTAACAGGTCACAACAGGTGACTAGAATGATTGAAGGGTTGGTGGAGGAAAGTTAACGGAGGAGCCACTTGGTCTTTTGAATATATGCCGTGAGGTGTCACTCAAACAACAGCCATCAGGCTGAAAAGCCCAGGCCTCTCTCATAATTTTTCTTAAACATCCTAAAGCCATTTGAAAGGTGGCACCCAAAATAAAATTACAAAAGCCCAGGAAGAACATTTTTGCTCTGCATCTGAGATCATACTTTCCATGGTGTTACTATTTGAGCATCAGGCTCATTCTTATTAGTGGAAAAGAAAGAGAAATCTAGCTCTGCCGGGCCCTGAATCTTCTGGATCTCCTACCTGGCAGGCAATTTTGCTTTCTTAAGCATTTTGATAAGTTAACTTTGCTCTCCTGCCAAAAGGCTTCTGCTGAGGACACCCAGTTATTAGTACAAATCTAAGGAGCTATCACCCTGTCCTATTTTCAATTGAACTTGACCTTGAAGAAACATTAAGTATGACTTGTTTAGCGGGGAGGAGAAGAGAATTGCTTCATTCTCCTGCCTCTGTCAGCGCTTCTTCATCAGAGGAATTTCACACCAAGAACAACCTGTGACATAATGAATTGCTGAAGTGTAAAATCCTCCAGAGGTGCACCTGCTGCTTTACCGTTATGGGGCTAAAGACGTAAGACTGTAAATAGATTTTCATAAGACGTCCCCTGTCAGTTTGCCTAGTGGGATGAACCAGTTTCCCCACTGCCGAACCTTTACGTTGGACATAGAAAGAAAAAGAAAATCTTTGCATCTTCTTATAAGGGAAGTAAGTTTGTTATATTCACCTTCAACTTGATCTGCAAATCATATAAAATCCATATTCCTAACGTTTGATAAAAAAAAACAAGGTGGCAATTATATTCACCACAGATAGTTCCAGTTTTTTTTAACTAATATTTTCCTTTGAGATTTGCCAAACCCTATCAAAACACCCTCTGGCGAGAGCTACATGTTTTTGGTCGTCTTTCAGAATGTCCCACTTGCCACACATCTCAGCCCCACTTCAAGCTCACCTTCTTTTTGCTTCGTCACCAAGGACAACATCTCAGAGTCATTGAGTCTAACGCCATCTTCAGTCAGCATTTCCAGCCAGTCCCTGTTATGTTTTGAAATCTGTCTCATACCTATCCTTTCCCCACCCCCCTTTTCAGTGCCATCACCCTTCTCCTGGTGTGGCCCCACGCAGTAACTTTTATACAAGAGAACTCTAGCTCCCCAAACCTTTAGTTCTCAATTACCATCAGGATAAGGGGCCAACACCTCAACATCATTTACAAAGCCCCTGGTCTGGCTGTGGGTTCTGCCCCCAGCTCCATCTCCTAATCCTCCCAGCCCCCAGAATCTGTCCCTGTCTTCCACAACTTTGAATGCTATTTTTAATTATTCGGATACACAGAGTGGCCAATCCTGTATGTTCTCTCTCCCTGGTCCTCTTTCAGTCCAGACTCCCACCCCTAGCCTGGTCCATGAAAAAAGGAAACAGGGTTGTCTTCGCTTGTTTGTTTGTTTGTTTGTTTGTTTGTTTGTTTTGTTTCGTTTTCCTTTTCATACTTCTATCCTTAGAGCCTGGCTCAATCCCAAATGCAGAGCAGGAACACAAGATACATTTCCTACATAAATAAATGTGTGAATGGACTATATAACTTCATTATCTAATACTTAACTTAAAATGCTATCTCCTGCCAGTTTTCTCTCTCCATCTCTTGGTGTTTGTGATAGGCAGAATAATGGCCCCTTAAGATGTCCATGTGTTAATCTCTGGAATCTATGCATATGTTATGTTACATGGCAAGGGGGAATTAACATTACAGATGGAATTAAGCTTGTGAATCAGCTGGCCTCAAGGAAATTATCCTGGATTATCCACATGGCCCAATATAATCACATGGGGATTAAATAGGGAAGAGGGAGACAAGAAGGTCAGAAAGAGAGAGATGGCATCATGAGAAATATTCAACCACTGACTGCTGGTGTTGAAGATGGAAGACAAGGTCTGAGAGCCAAGGACTGTGGTCACCACTAGAAGCTGGAAAAGGCAAGAAAGCGGATTGTCTCCTAGCCTCTAGAAAGGAACGCAACTTATGTGACACTGTGATTTTAGCCTGGTGACATCCATTTCAGACTGTCGACCTCTGGAATTCTAAGACAACAAAACTTTGTGTTGTTTGGAGGCGCTGAGTTTGTGGTAATTAGTTACAGCTGCAAGAGAAACCGAATACAGTCTTCTAACAAATTTTCATCTTGCCTTAAGTTTTCATTATGTAGTCATGTTTAGCAATCTCCTTAGTCTGGGGCAATACTTCAAACTGTTTTGTGTGTAGTGTGTGTGTGTGTGTGTGTGTATGTGTGTGTGTGTGTGTGTGTGTGTGTTGGACTGACACCTTGGATGTGAATAATAGACATTAGATGCACCCTAGAAGTGCATCTTTCAAAATGCATAAACCAGGCAGTGTTAGAACAGCGTATCAGAAAATGTGTTGGTGACATTTTTTAAAATACATACATCCTCCCCACAAAACTCCCCTCTCTCTCTCACACACACACACGTGTACACACAATAGAGACCTTTGCTCTAGAATTTGTGACGAATGACCACCTAGTCCTGGAACTGAGACAATTTCCTCCTTTCAGAGAAAGGAGCACACTATAGTTCCCTAGCTTATAAGGATTTTTAGGAATGAAACCCAAAGTCCATTTGGGAGAGGAAACTGCCCTGTGCCCTGGATTGGGTAGGGAGGGGCCCTCAGACACCACTGAGTCCATACAACTCCATCCCAGCCAGTGGAAAATGGGTGGAAGTGATGCATAACACTCCTGGGCATGAGCCGTAACATCTCACCTCCTGAGTTTCCATTCTCACTCCCTCCTTTTGCAATGACCTTGGAGACTGTTGTTGAAGATGGAGATATCACCACGTGGAATGAGCCTGACTCTGAACAACTGCATGGACAGTCTCTTCTGCCCATTGATATGAGTTATGACATGAAATAAATTTGTCTTATGTTAAACTACTGAGACTGAGGATGGCTTGTTTGGAATTTTTTGCTTTGGTTGGGCTTGTTTATTCATATGTGTAATTACTATGTCATAACATAGTCTTTGTTTCAATAAAACGTAGCAGCAATACTTTCAAAGGTTTTAAAGTGTGGCTTTCACTACATATGAGCTGATTTATATCTGTGTTAATCCCTCTTATCTGTGCACATGTCTCTTTATCTCCCTTAGACACACACACACACACACACACACACACACTGGCTCTCTCTCTCTCTCTTTCTCTCATGCATCTTTTTTTTCCTTTTCTTCAATACTCTCTCCCATGTTTTCTGTTTCCCTCTCAAAAGGCCTTAATATAGGATTGAGATATTTGTGTAGTATTGGGTTTATTGGATAATATGTCTTTCTAAATTTCAGGGACCCCTGGTGCCATATACAATGACCACTCTACTTCTAGTCAGTGAAAGAATCAGCTTTTCTAAAACTAGACAATGCTGCCTTCCAAAATGAAGGCAGAGAGTTTACAATAAAATATTTATTGGTTGTTCCAATTTTTAGAGAGTGACCTTGGGGGATCTGCTTTTGTTTAGGTGAGGAAATCAATGCTATAACTCCCAGAGATATTCTAAGTTGCTTAGATAACTCCTAGGGCTACCAAATGTTTAGAAAAATTCCCAACCAGTGAACATTGTTACTTAAATTTTGTAGCTTTACAAAAGTCCACACAAATCATCATAATGGGCAAAGAGAGAGTTACTGAATAGTGCAATTCAGCTGGTCCCTTTAATGTAAGGTACCTTTATTTTAGTTCTGTCAACACCTCTCATTTATTACCCACTGTGCTGCTGAATCTTTAGATTTAAAATAAACAATACCAACAAAACCAAAATGATTCAGAGTGTCAGTGCAGTATATTTTCTTTATTGAAAAAAAATGCACTTGACTAACACAGTTGTGGCTTAAAAACAAAAGAGAGAGAAATTATTTTAAATGTGTGGATAAAGAGAACCTGACAGAGGTGGGAAGAACTAATCCATTTTTTCCCAGTGCAGGAGCCAAATGTGCCCTTCGGTTCAACACACAACTGGGTTAGAGATAATGAATGAGAAACTAAAACATCTTCTGAATATTCTCACACAGAGTACTTACAAATGCTTTTACAAGTTGACTTGACACATTATGCTTCTAGAAGTTTTCCAGGTAATATTCAGAATTCTAACCATCTAAAGGAGGAAATAATTGGTTTCAAGGACATTTTTACAATAATAAATGCATCAAGAAGCTCAACTGCTGTCACGATGAATGAAAAGCTTAAGTTACCCCTTGCCTTCCCATTGCTTAGAACGTCCTTTCCATCCCGGGGTTATTATTTCTCAGTCTTCTCCGCATATTGAAGAGTGAGTGCTTACCAATATACAGTACATACTGATAATTAAACTTCGGTAACAACGCTTCAGCTGGCATTGGCCATGTATTATCTCAAGCTTAAAAATAAATGCGAATAACACACTATTTTTTTTTTTAGAATTTAAGAAAACGTATTAGAATTTGATATTTTTTCTGAAGCTCTAATGGACAGGTGTAGAGCTACCTGGCCTCAGAATATAGCTTCCAATTCTTGTCACAGTCACCATTATTACCATGACTCCCTCCACTAGTAAATCTGTACCTGCTGTAAACAGAGAACCACAACATTCTTGAGGTGCATAGTATCCATTGACTTTATCATCTTTATCATCTATTAAACATCTTTTCATATATTTTCACAGAAGGCAGAACAATATGGACACCACAGTCCTAGAACCATACTTTCTGAGGCCAGACTCTCATTTATCTATTTATTTACACACATATCAGCAATTAACACTAGGGGAAAGAGGGAGAGTTGTTTGATTTTTTACAAAGCAGCACATTTAATGCTTGCCTTAGGTACTTTAGATAGATCCTGAGGGTGAAAACCCTACAGGAAAGAGAAATCTCCAAGAGTAGTGTCTGAACCCAGTTGAATTTGTAGCCAGAATAGCCTATCATATTGTATCCCACTAAGAAATGTGTAAAAGTTCTAAGCTAAGAAATGACTGCTAAGCTTCCTGTAAATAAAAGCAATTGTCACAAGAGTAAGAAATATGCAATTTTCCCATTTCAAAGAAATTCAGAAATAATGCAATTATTACCACAATCTCTTTACAAAAATTTTTGGGTAAGATATGGTCTTATTGGATGCAGGTGTACATATATGTATATAAATATGTATATACACACATACATACATACATAGGATTATATAAATAGATGAATAGATTGATGAATAGATAGGAGATGATAGATGGATAGGAAGGAAGGAAGGAAGGAAGGAAGGAAGGAAGGAAGGAAGAAGGGTTGGAAGAAAGAAGTGTTGTTTCCTCAAGTTCTCCCATTTTGTAGTTTTTTGTATTTTAATGGTATTTGTGATATTACAATTTGGGTAGCACATTGTAAATCAAAATCCCCAAAGAGATAACTCGGGCATAGTGGGATTACGCTCCATTGGATTCAGATTGAAATTTATCTCTGCCTGAGAAATTAATTTTCCTTCCAGCACTTCCCTATGTCAAATTCACTAGGCAGAGGCAACTGCACGTCTGGAATTGAGGCAGCTATTCCTCTCCAGGCCCATCTTGTCCAAAAATACACCTGCACCAGATCCTTCTCCCTAAGCATTCCACACATACCACTATTAAGTCCTTGGTTCATTCTGTTAATTTTTTACTTGTTCATCTGTCAGTTGGTCCAAGATTTCTCTTCCTGTGCTCTGAAATTCAGGCGCATGTCTCTTCAGCTTGATTTTTGAATGTTTGCTCCATATAACCATAGACACAAAAAAGTCATATTAAATACATGTCGGTGATAAGAGCTGTCCTAAGGATACATGACAGTCACTGATTGCCTTCTGTGAAGCTTGGTTAAGAAAACTATAGTTGGTTAAGAAAATAAGGATTAAGAGAAGTCCAATTGTCTAGCATCTAGGATTCTGCTCAGAGCTAATTTTCTAGAACTAAATTCCTCTAGGTCTGCTTCTCTGAGGGCCCTTTTGTGACCTCTGCTTGACCCTAGCCCCAAAGCCTTCAGTCTAGGTCTTTCTATAGTAAGATTTAATCCATAGAAGGTAATTCTGGTTGGCTTTGATCTTGCTGAAAAGTCTCCAGCACTTTGGGATTCTCTGGTTTTATCTAAGACTTTGCCTATTTTAATTTTTTTCCCATACGTGTGAACAAGGATGCATATCACACGGTCATCACTGAAATAGCATTGGAGGAAAGGTTATCAATCATCTTTGCTTTTATACGTCTTTGTACAATAATGTTCGAATTGTTGCAGGGAGATTGTATTACTATTTTAGTTTCAAAAACTCGAATAAAAACACTTTAAAAATTATTCTTTGTATTTTTGTAGTCTTTAGGATGAACTTAAATCTGTCTACATTTCTCTCACCTTAATATTAATAAAGTAAGAGACAAATTTAGTTACACAGGAAATAATTTTCCCCCAAACAATTCAACTTGCTACTCAGAATATTTTTAATGTACACAGGCTAGCTCTGAAAAATAGCTGGAAATCTTTCCTTTGGGGCTTCAGCATGGAGAGTCTCAAATGACAAATTCACCTCAAATAGCGTGATGGCAACCAATGACAGTTACTGGCAATAGAAAGGCCTCCCTCAACCGCCCTCCATCCTAACCTAAGATGAAATTCCCCATCGTGCCAGCTGACCCACTCTTTTCACCTCCTCACCAGATTATAAGACCCATTCTCCCACTTCTAACCACATGTGCCCCCTGGGCCTTCCAAGGAGACACCACTTCATTCTAATTTGGAAAGATGATATACACTACCATCTTATTTAGGATACAGTTACGGCAGAACTTCTCATTTCTTTTGCCAGATCTCCACAAATCCCTCTGAAAGTTACCCTCAGCATATCCCAGACACTTGTACACACACTTGCTATGTTTTAAGGTCTCTTTTCCTTAACGATATTATTTTTGTAAAGTAACAACCATGCTTGGGATATTTTCCAAAACACACATTTGACTTCCACTAGGCAAAACAGGGAGAAGAGCCCCAAGTCACAAAGGTTTCTCTAGCTCTATCACTAGCTTTCTGTGTCTTTAGGGAAAGCTTTGGGGCTGTCTGAGTTTCAATACCTCCAGGAGTGAAACATGGGTGGCCAGCTGACCTCTAGGGCCACTGAGTGCATTGATTTGAAAGTTTGCTGTCAGGAGGAACTCCTTAGGAGCACAGAATGGAGAGTTTTCATTCTGGATTATCACAACCTAATTAAACCAACCAGAAAATAAATAAGATTTACACTCTCACATTACAACAACCACTGACTACTATTACATATTGTAATATTTAATATTGGAACCAAGAACCAGGTGGCCAGGCCAGGAAAAAAGCACCTTTCTTTCTTCCTAGTATCACAGATCCCAAAGTCAGTATTTAACTGCATCACTTACGTTGATACTATGTGATGGGCTCTTCTGTTATTCTCGGCTAATTGCTCTTGGACTGACTGACCTTCATCTCATCAATGAAACTAGAGGCAGCCTAAGGCACTCCTGTTTCAGAAGAGTGGGTCTCAAGCTTGCACACCCCCAGATACACCACTTTATACAGGGGACTTTGTTGGCATTTTCTGGGGCCTTTCTGTTCTGGCTTTACTGCTCCATTTTTTGAGCATTATTATTAACACTTTGTTTAGGAATTTGTAGGTCCATATATCATATTCTTTGATCCCCAGTAAAACATGTTAAGGGTTTATTATTATCTCAATTTTCAAATAAGCAACCAAGGCTCAAACAAATTAAATGATTTTCCCAAGGCCACATTGTCAAAGTATAGGAATAGATTCTTTAACGCTGGTTGTCTAATCCAGGGACCAATGCTCTTTTTGTTATATCATGGTGTCTCCATATTTTAATAAGTTTTAAATTTACACCTTCTTTAATTGTGAGAGGGAGTATAGTAGATAATGAGATCATGGCGCTTTACTCTATCTATCCCCTTTTAATCTGTCCAGAGACATGTATTTTAATCACCTACAATGAGTGATTGTTTGTTATATAATTTCATGGGCTAGATATAGACCAGACTAAAACATACTGAATTGCCCTTGGTAATTATAGCATGTGAGAAAAACCTATCACATTTGCTTCTCTCGACCTACTTTAATGAAGTGATAATGTTCAGTATTAGCGGTCACCCATCCAAACGCTCCCTATCTCCCATGCAAGTCTGTCTTAGCCAAAATAACTGTCCAGATATTCAGAGGTGTTTTCATTTATCTCGGTAAAGCTCAAATCATGTTGGTGCTTAATTTTGTGTAGCTATTACCCAACTGTCCTATTCCCCATGATACATTTGAAAACAATTGCATAATTTTCCAATTTCCCTGCATGATTTTGTACTCAGGGAAGAATATACCAAACATGTACTCTAGAAGGCAATACTTTGACCTTGGCAAGCAAAGTGAGATAGATGAAAAATAGCTACTCTTCTCAGCTACATCATGGTCACCTCTGCTAAGGAACCACTAAGTGGCTCCATAGAGCCCCTCCCATCACTAAGGAGACCTGGACCAGAGCTTCCAACCCAGGCTGGGGTGGGGGGAGTAAGAAAATCACCAAGAGCACTGGCAGAGTTCTCCCTGGGACGTGATAGTCATAAGTTGTCCTAAGAAAACTAACTTTGTAGATTCCTCCTTTCCTACCCTAAAACATGAAAATCGTGATCTAGACACCGAGGTAAGCACCAGACCTTGCCTGTAGGATATTTTGAAAAGTGCATTATCATGAGTAGATTCTCCTCCATCAAGTAATTCTTGATTAAGGTGGTTTCCCTCGCACCCCTTTCCTTTGCCTCTCTGGTTTACATAAACTAAAACAAGCCAGAAGTCAGGATCATACTCTATTTGACAATGCAATGTTCACAGTGCAGTCAAAACAAAATGCCCTGGACATAATATCTAGGTTCTAATTCCAAGTCTGTAATGACAATAGACTTGTGAATAATCTAAAATGTACAAAGCACAATGGAAATACAAATTATTAAACAAAATCCTTAGCCTACTGATTCTGACCAAATATGGTTTGCTGTACCTTTGCTTCCCTTGTCACTACAAGTGAAAAGAAAAGAAGAGTCGGTCTATCAATGCCACCAGAGGATGTCCCCATCATCAGTTGTAACTAACACCTCCTCTCCAAATGTGTATATAGCACAGGGATTCCAGGAGCTGCACAGATATGGCAGTAAATCCTGCCCCAGTCTCTTCCCTACTGTGTAACCATTGTCAAGTTGTTTCATATATCTGAGCTTCAATTTCTTCATCTGAAAATGGGGTAATATATTACCCTGTAATATATTACGGTAAATCTCATCTCAAAGGATTATTATAAGGATTAAATAAGGAAATGCATATAAAAATATTTTACAGAAAACTTGGCACATAGCAAGTGCCTAGTAAATGTTGTAAATATTATCTCTTAATGTTTCTTCCATATGATGTAAATAGGATCTGCTGGAAATAGAGTTCTA
The DNA here is from genome assembly GCF_018350195.1 of Panthera tigris. NCBI lineage: Eukaryota > Metazoa > Chordata > Mammalia > Carnivora > Felidae > Panthera > Panthera tigris. The sequence goes on along the minus strand of NC_056664.1, from coordinate 45,349,467 downwards.
GACTCAATCGAATTTGGAAGATACTGGTTTAAATGAGTTCTAACATGTAGACTTCTCATCTCAGAGCCATTAATGTGCTAACATACAGGGTAGCCATTCAAAAAGGAGACAAAGTGTCTAGCATTTTCCCAAAGTATTTGAAGATTAGCACCCTTTATTTTTGCAGTATCTTTGTAGGACAGGGTTTTTGTGGATCATACTTTGGGAAATTTTGTTCTCACAAATCAGATACTCATAAAATTGTGGTGACATCCCAGGATGTTATTTGCTTTGGAGGCGAGGGAAGAAGGTAGATAAGGGTATACATGATACAAGATGAGCCACGTATCGATCATTGTTGAAACTGGAAGATGGATACATCGTTCATTATACTTTTCTTTCTCTTTTATCTATTCATGGAAAGTTCTATTAAGTTTTTGTAAAGATATTAAGCAAACCAGAAAATTATGTACACACACACACACACACACACACACACACACAGAGTCTAAAAGGAATGGCTAATCTCCTGAGGTTCACAGACCACTCAAGCAAAGGTAAGTTATTTGTTTCTCTCGCTTACTTGGAAATGAAACTCTTCATGTACCTGAAAGAACCTGAAGAGGTCCCCTGTGGTGTCAGTAGTCATGGAGAATCCAGCTACCAGAATTGTTATTCATACATGCCTAACAGACGTGCTACTGTAGTCAAAATCAACCAACGTCTTGGCAGGAGGAAAACCAGAATCAGTCCCTGGATGACAGAGCTTTGAATATATCAAACTCTCAACTGGCCTGGTGTAATAATTAGTAGGTTTGACTTGAAGACTCACAAGCATCTTTCATTTTGATGAAAACGGTATTTCGGGAATGCCAAGCTTTCTAGCTGCCAGGGAATCCCAAGGGACTTATAGTTGGTCTGGAACTTATTTCACTTGCCACAGGGCCCAATTTATTATATTAAGAGAAATATTTCTACTAACAACAATGAAAGCACCAAGCAATGATCACTTTTTGGCTTTTTAGACGAATTTTCCCTAATTGCTCTTTTGTTCTAGATGTCGTTATTTTAAACATTATCTCATTATTTTTAGTCATGCCCAATGAAAGGTGCTCACATATTTGCATCATGTAGTTGATGGTTTAAACTCACTTTGGGGCACTGACAAAATCTTATTATTGTTCATTTAACCTTTAGAAAGTTCACAGATAGCTGACGCATCTGTCACCAAGATTTGTGTTCACGCATTAGTCATTTCCCAACTAGACCACTTCATGGTCTCCTGGCAGGCCTTTTTATTCATTTCTTCTGTGTTTCCAGTCCACTCAAAATTTATAAGGTGCGTAAATTTGTTTCATCCTCCAAATTTCCTGCTTCCACTCTCCCTTTGGTCCAGCATAATGACTTTCCTCCTCACCTAAGCATTACCTTTGAAATTAAGGTAGCCTCTTCTTATTTTGCTTCTGTTGTATGATACGAGAGAGAGAGAGAGACAGAAAAGTAAGGAAAACAAAAGCTATTCCATTGGCTTATAAGTATAATGGGTCTCTATTTTCCTCTTTATAAAAGACACATTGATTCGGGTTACCCTGGTTTCATTTCTTATTCTCCAAAGAGTCCTGATAAGGGGCATTCTCAAGATGCTTAAGCAGGAAGAAAAAGAAGATGAAGTAATTCAGTTGTAAGAATCAGACCGCTTCTGCCTGCGTGGGGTCCACATCTGGGAAACTACAGCTAGGACAGGACAATAATCTACACAGAAACTATGATGAGTGGGCACATTATGAGCATAGGAAGCCCACACTACTTTCACTGAAAATGGGGTTGGTCCGAAACCCCAGAGAGGTGAGCAGATACTGTGATTAAGGCATCAGGAACAAACCCTGCCTCCCTAATCAGGTGACGCTGCCAATCAGTAGAAGACCCTTTGCACCACTTTTTCGGTTATAAAAATACTTTTCTCGCCAGTCCACGCTCACCTCTGCCCGGCACCTCATCTGTAAGAGAACAAGGCAAATTACAGATGTGGACTGAAGCTGCCCCAGATGGAGACTCAGACGGACCTCCTTTAACCCTCACTGTATCCAGACCAGCTTTCACAAGCTCCTGTCCTAGAGGAAAGGGGTCCCTTACACAGTAGACTGACATGGGCATCAGAGGATGGTGGAAGTGCAGGTTTCCAGCACCCTGTAGTTGGTAACTCTGCCATAGATTGGGATAATTCAACTAACATATTTTACTTCAATATTCATAGGGTGCATCGTTATTTGGATATTCCTTATTAATTACTTTCTCTTGACAAGGTACATGGGTTGGGGTTGGGAGTCCGGAGAACTAACACTTGCCAGCTAACTTCCCTGTATGTGCCAGACCATATGGGAGCACTTTAGATGCACTCTTCATTTCCAAAAGGTGTGCCATTCCTCTTGTAGAGAAGAAAAATTGAGTTTCAAGGAGAAGCATACCACTGGGAAGTGGAGAGATTCCAAAACTAAATTCAGATCCTAATCATACCCACCACGCCCCAACACACGTACACACTAGGACAGGGATTGGGATGGACATTGTCATTGCGGATGGCTTCTCAGTGGATTCCTTTCTCTTCTTCCCAGATGCAATTAGTGCTGGAGATTCGAGCTTTCTGGATGCATATCATCCTGTTCCCTTCCTGGATATTCTATTTTAGTTCGGGCCCTTTTTCTTATCCATCCACCTCCATAGTCTCCCAACTCATTTCCTTGTGTTCTACTCCTACACATCACCTAGAATAAAATGCAAAACCTCTAAGACTAACCCAGAAGGTCCTCTAGGATGTGCTCCCTACTCATCTGCACAGCCTAATTTTCTCCTACACACCCTTTGATCCAACTAATACAAACTGTTCTCTGTCCTCCAGGCATGCCTCTGCAGGGACCAGCCCCTCCATCTCCTCCTGGGCCTGAACACCTAACCCACCCTCTAAGTTTTTACTTCCTCCTTGAAGCCAGACGGTGTACCCATCCTCTGATGCTGCTTTCCCCATTAGACAATGAGCTCCTTGAAGGTTGAGTTCATATGTTTTTCAACATCACTACCGAGTCATGGGCTGGAACAAAGTCACACAACTAACCGGAGGCAGAACCCAGTTCTGGAAACTCCCTTAACCAAATTCTTTCCAATAAGCCTGTTGCTTGGGGGTTTTGCTGGAAACATGACAGGGATTTGTGCTATTCTCTTGTGCTATTTAGGACAGCCAAAGCAAACTAAATCCTAGAAAGTGTCTCCTTCACATACATGGGAGGATAATCCACTTCTGGATTATCTATGGCAGATCAGCTTGTAGATTTGTGAAGTTGGAGGATTTCATTTAGAGTATCTGATCAACAGCAGTGTGGGATGATAAAAACCATCAATCAAATAACAGTTTCTCAGAGAGAGAAAAAAACCAGTATGATGTTGGTTCATAAGCAAGTCTTCCCCAGTTCTCTCATGGCCAATCCGCCCACAGATGAGACTCCTTAATTTAACTAAACTGCTCTTCCTGCCAGGTTTCACATCCTTCACAGTGGCATGACAAGTTCAAAAAATGTAACATATTATACATCAGGATCTCCTTTCCAATAATTACATATTCCAACTAACTACTCTGGACATAGTTTTCTCTGTTTTAGGGAAACTAAACTGAGTGCTCATTTCTAGACTTCCTGGCTCATTTTCTGAAATGAGTGAAAGATAGGGAAGCTACTGAGCAAATATCTGAGTTGACTTGGGAGAGAAGGCAGAAGGAGGGACAATTGTAGGTGGGAGAAAAATATTCTCTATCTCATTGCAATTACTTAAGCCAGAATTTTTTTTTTAATCAGAAAGGACATTTCCTTTTCCTTTGCTATCCATTATCCACATGCAATTAATTACCAACTCGTGTCGATCTTTAATTCCAAAATACTTCTAAAATCCATCTCTCCCTCTGCAACCCAGGTACAACTTTTCAGACCCTCTTCAGTCCTCACCTAGATTAGTTTTCCCCCTACGCCTTCTTAAAACCATTCTTCAATGCTCCTCAAGCTGTGAAGTGTATAAAAACATCATTAGATTTCAATATCCCAGAGATTTAAATGGGTACCACTCCACAGAGAGGCAGATGTGGGAGGTATGAGTAGGGCCAGGTGATTTACATTTACACAAGCCTCCAAGGCAACTCAATACAGGTGTCCCAACTGCTGTGTTTTGTGTTTTGTGGTCCAAAATGGAACTCTGAAAACAATCCTCATGTACTAAAAACGCTTAAAGATTTTCCCACAGTCAACTGGAAACAAAAGAAGCTGTTGACCCTGAGATCATGGTCTTCAAGGACCTTCATGAATTTACAACCCCTTCCCTGTCTCTATACAACTTCTTAGAGCCTCTGTAATATATCATGCCTTTACATAGAGTGTCCTTTTCCTCACAAAGCTCTCTCTGGTTTTGAAGACCCTTCCAGCAATTTCTTCTGACCAACTCCTATGGGAAATTTCCTCTTCCAGGACAGGTCTCATCCCTTCCCACACCAGTGTGGCTTAGGAGAGCCCTCCTATGCTCATAGAGCTCCCTGTGCTCCCTCTCTCATAGCACTCTCCACAAGGTATCGCAATCATCCTTCACTCATCTGTTTTTCCACCGGACCATGACCTCTTTTCATATAAAGAGTGTGCATTCTTTTCAGCATAGCTTCCTGTGTAGTAAATACTCATTAAATAATGTTTACTTTAATTTATCTTCAAAGGTTATCACCTCAACACACCCCCATACAACTGATTCCCTTATAACATAAACAGAGTTATGACTTGATGCACCTGGTCTGGGACCTCCGGGCTCTATAAAAAGGGTGGAAATTGATTCTTAGTTCCCCATCCCATTTGTAAATTGAGCAAGGAAGTAAAATTATTCGAAGAAACCTAGAGTAGGATTTTAGAGCAAGCAAGAGGGAAGGAGAAAATTTAAAGACAGAACAAATCTCTCTGTCAGCCCCTACAGCAGTGAGAAGTGCAGGCTCTGGAGGCAGCGTGAGAGAGCTGGAACCCCAACTCTTCCACTGACTGTGTGACTTTTGAGCAGGTTGCATAAATTCTCTGCACCTCAGTTTCTTCATAAGGAGCAAAGTATATCCCCCTCGAGGTCTTAAGACATGTAAACAGTAGAGCAGATTTTTGTGAGACTTTTTCTGTGAAGTGCCAGAAAACACATACTTTAGGCCCTTCAAGACAATCTCTCTCTCAACAACTCAAAAAGGGAAGCAGCCACAGACGATATGTAAACAAATGAGTGGTTGTGTTCCAATAAAACTTTATTTACAAAAATAGGCGGTGGGCCAGATTTGACCTGAGGGCTGTATTTTGCTGACCTCTGCGCTAGAGCAATGCTTGTTTGTCACATGTTAAACTTAATAATATTGTAGCTGCTATTATTTCCCTTGGAGAAATTTAATACCTGGCAAGTAACTTGAGTTTCGACCTTTTACACAACCTTTAATCATATGGCTCTCACTACAATGAGAACACACCTCATCTATTTGTATTAACTGGAATCAATACAAAATGGGCCGCCATCTAAGACTCACAAGCTCAAATGATTCCCCACCACTACTCATTTATACTGATCATCTGAAATAAAACGAGTAGAGTATTTTCTGGGAGAATATATCTCCCCCTCTAACTTCAACCACTCTGAAACTTAATTTGAAAAAACTCATAAGCCACTGTAACAGGAAACATGTACTGATAGTAGCAGCTGACTGATGTGAATGATTTTATTCATTTGAAGATCATTTATATTGAGTGATAAACGATTTTAATTAATAGTTGTGCTAAATTAAATTAAGACAAAACTGAAGACAACCAAGACCCTAAACGGCTGAAAATGGAATAGATAACTCCCTTTCTTCCCACCAGGATCACATGTATACTTACAGTGCCAAAAATATGTATGTCTCTAACCTTCAGAATTATTCAGTTATTTCCAAACAGCAAGCCATGTCATTGACTCCACTACCTAGGAAATGTAGAGTACCCAAGGGGTGAAGCCAACAGCTAGATGTTGTCGTTGGGGATTTGAGCAACTAAACTGTGAGTACAATCATTTAACCACTTCTGGTATTTTCTCTAGGAGCTAAAAATAAATATATTTTTAAAGGTATTTAAAGAAGTCACACCTGCCTCCTTTTTATATCAACGTTTGCATGCAAACTTTTTGTAGAGTTTGTCTAGAAGTTGTTACTCTGTGCCCACATAGTTACCAGCTAATTAGCTCCTCCAAGGGTCTGTATCCACCTGCAGGCCCTGAAATAGGAAATTGCCCCTCCTGATCCACTCTTTCAGTGTATCTCCACTCTACCTCTTGTTTCTGCCTTACCCACTCAAGCCATTACACTCCAGGGGCTCTGACTGTGACCATGAACATTTTTGAGCCAGTTGTTTCTTACAGAGGTACCTACCTGGTCTTCTGGCTCCTGGGCTAACCTGACTTTCAGGACGTTCATGCTACCAGTCCACACGCCTTTCATTGCAGGCTCCTCACTGGGGCTTGCCCAGATACTTCCGCTAACAATAACAGCAAACGACTCAAAAGAGGTGGCTGGGGTCTCATCTCACCCTGAACCATCTTCTTCGTCTTCAGAGAGGTGTCATCTTTGGAAAGCGCCTGGTTTCATCCCCATCCTGGGCCAAGGGCTTCATCTATTCCCCACGTTCAGCCTCAACCACAGAATTGCATTCTCTTTTGGATGGATGCTCTGCCAGTTCCCCTGTGGCAGCAAGTTCCTGCAAACTCCTAGTTTGGAAGTGCTTGTAGAATCTTCACGCTTGGTCCTATATTTAGAGAAGGGTGCCAGTTTCTCTACTCTCTGGGAGTGTTGAGAGTGATTCTGCTTTAATACTATTATTCCTCACTTCCAATGCTTTAAAGCTTTTTATCAGTCTGGGCTCATACATGGCTTTGCTTCTACATGGACGGAGTGTCAAAATCCGTAGATTCAGATCTAATTCTAAGCAGTTTGGATAAATCCCACATGCTTGCTGCCAAATGTGGTTCATTTTTCAAGTGGATCAGATGCTTTTCTTTTCCCCTAACAAAATTAGATTTTGTTCATTTGGGTGTGCGTGTATGTGGGAAGGGTGGGTGTTACAAGTGGATGACTCTTCCAAAATAGAAAATACTTACAAAAGTGTAACTCTTGGTATTAAGGGAAAAAAGTCCTCCTCTCTGAACAAGATAGCTCTGACACCTACTAATACAGCTGTATGTGAGGAATATGCTGACTCACCCAACAGCCTCTTGTTCCCTTCCTCTGGTTTCTCAGGGAGGAGACTGGGAGCCTTGGTTCCAGCATTCCACAAGGGGCTGTTTTCTTAGATTTCTCCCTCCAAAACACCTGGTGCCATACTATCCCTCTGTTCTGAGGATGGAACCCAGCTTACAGCATATGTATTCTTCAGAGTTCCACAACCTAATGAATATATATGTTGAAAGTTGTACCATCTTTGAAAAACCATTCAAGGTTATGGTGGCGACCAGCAGTTTGGCGGTGGGGCTAATGGCTTGACATTGGACATCCCTCCAGTTTCTTACCATATCCCTTATAGCTCTTATATTTCTTGCCATTTACTCCTTTTCACAAGAAGAGTACATAAAAGTCAACTCTTTGGCCTTCTGGGCAATAGGTCTGCCTTGTTTTCTACAAAATTAGTTATTGAATCAAAGGCTCTTTCTACTTTCACTAACCTTTTTTTCTACAATGGCATTTACCCTCACTCCATATAAATCATCCTCTGACAGTTTGGCAGAATTTAAGACATTTTATTCTGTAGGCAATACAATATCCCACTCACTCTCCACCTCTTCCTCTCTACTTCCCCTTCCTTGTTGCTCCCTCATGTGCACTAACTTAATGGAAAAGCACTCCCACTGGCAGATTTGGGGTTCATATTTTTAAGAATCATTAAAGATGGCAATGCATTTTTCCCTGGAAAAAGAACTGAGTTACCATTCAGTTCGAAATAAATATAAGGCTTGATTCTCCAAACAATTAAATTTCTAAGAGTTAAATAGCTGGGTTTTACTGTGTAATATATTCCTATTCCCTCATTCTACTTAGGAAAAAAAATCAAAATATTTTTGGATTTTATTATGATTCTTGACACCCAACATTTCAAGTTATTAGGGCATCTCTATTCTTAATCCCCATTTCACAAATTCATGCACTTATTCATTCATTCATTCACTCATTCGTGAGACAGTCATATTAAAACAGCTACATAGAAACAAGTGGATTTAAAATAAAGCATAAACTAGGGATCTAGGATTTTACACTCTTAATTCAGTACTTTATTCCATGCTTCCAGATCTTTCCCAATTCAAACCTGAAAGCCACTCTTTTGATTTCAACCATTCAATGTCTGAGTGTCCTTCCTGTGCCTGGCATAGAACCATGGAAACAGCTACCAGAATCTAAAGGAGACTAAGCATAGTGTCTGCTCAAGGTTTCAGATTATCTCACGCAGCCTTATCAGCACGAAATATGATATGTCTATCTTCTAAGCTAAAGTAAGCTTAACTGAATTTGTTGAAGTGTTTGGGGACTACACAGAGCTTTCTCAAATCATTGGAAGCCCCAGGGAATGGTCAATCATCCAACAACAGCCCAACCCTCAAGGGCTCATTCTTTTCCTCCTTTATTCTACCCTAAGTTTTCTCTTTCCCTATCAGTACTGGTAACAATTCTGGTGCCTCCCAGCTCCCAAAGTATCACCAAAACAAAATGTGGAACCAGAGCATGTAGAATCACTTCTTAAGTCATATTTTTTCCCAAAATTCCTGGTATTTACACTCTTCCCCCTGCCCTTGCCCTCCCCCCGCCCCCTACCAATAGCTCTGCTAACCCTTTCTTATAGATGCTTTTCTAAGCCACGGGAAAGACTACACCCTAGTTAAACAGTTAAAAAAATGACAGGATGGGTCTATCTTCAGGAACTTCTGTACAATGTCAGTGTTAAATTCTACCTTCTAGATGTTAATCGGAATGTTCTTTTCTACTCCCCTCCATCATTCACTTCCATAATCATGCCTTCAAAATCAAAACGAAACAAAAAATTCTTCACTTCATTTTCATCAGGTCTTTTGAAACAGGCAATTTCTCCCTTAATGTTCATTCTTTTCCTACCTGCTTCACTTGAAAATTCCAATCCCCATACATCATGTATGATTTTAGGTTATTTTTAACTGCCTATTTTTTAAAATATTTTCACCTGTGCTCTGGACACTAGGGTCAACATATCCCAAATTTGGTTTGTTGTCTGCCCCCATCCCTCTGCCCTCTTGCACAATGCAGTCACCACTAACCTCACTGTTTCCTGAGCAGATGCTCCCCTGTCATCCTTGGTTCCTTCACCTCCCACACAATCAATTGTCAAGATCTCCCACTTAAAATATTTTAAACCTATATTTTCATCTCCATGTCTGATATTTTCATCTCCATGTCTGATACCAATCCTTAATTCAGGCCCTCATAAACTGTCATGTCTTTATACAGCTACCCAACTGGTCTCCCAACCTCTACTCTTGAACCCTATCGCCACGCAGAACAATCTACTCTCCACGCTGCCCTCAGACTGGTCTTCCTAAAAGTCATAAACCTCATCACACCCTTCCCAGAGGGTCCCCATCCCTTTAGAGGTAAGAATCACATAACATCACCGACAAGGCCCTTGGGGTCTGATCTGGCTCTTGCCTGACTACAATTTCTTGCCCCGCTTGTGACCACCACCAACCACGTTAATAGTAATGACCACAATTGCTAATATGTAGGGGCTGCTCCCTCCGTTACTGTCTTGGCGCTAAGTGATTTATGTGGATATTTTCCCATCTAAGCCTCAAAAGGATCCTGTGATCAAGCTGTTGTCGCTATACCCACCTTACAGGCTTGCTGAAGGGCAGTGAGCTGTAGACACAGGCAGTCTGACTGTGCTCTGAACTTGTGTCCCCCTCCACCGTGCCATGCTCTTCCACACCTCTGTATTTTACTCATCTGCCTCAAAGTCCCTTGCTCCTTATTCTAATGATAATCCTGCCACTTTTGTCTGCACTCAGGTAAGCAGTCCCAAGCCCCACGCAGGCGTGTCACTCCCTTTGCTTTAATCGGAGAGTGTTTTACATACACATCTATTGAGCACTTATCATAAGCCCTTCACACTCATCAACTCCTTCTCCACCCCAACTCTGGAGAAAACTAATAGACAAAGAAATCCAAGGTACCATGTACTGAGGACTGAGGACTTGGAGGAGGGTCTGATCTCTATAAATCCTCAGATGGAAGGAGTGGAAAGATTATCAAAGGTTCTGGAAGGGCCTCTCCCTTCTTTCTCCCTCTTCTCTCACCAGCCGTTATCAGAAAGGTGGGATCAGAATTGTTGAGCAGGGTTTAGGGTCATAGCAGAAGAGGAAGGTGAATGGAGCAGGGAGCATGGGGGACCCCTGCCTAGGGCTTCAATGAAAAGAACTGCAAGGAAGATGGCCCTAACCCAATCCTCCTTGGATTAGGAAAGAAGACCGGATAGACAGGTCTTAAAGGCCAGTTTGGACCTAGTATTTACATGCCTGCCCCCTTGCGTTAGTTTTTAAGGGGCAGGCATCTGCAACTGAAATCATTCCAATTTATTCTTATCTGCATTTCTTTCACCTGTAAACCTCACACGGTATTTGTTGAAAACAATGAACAAAAGAAACAAAAAGGTAACGGAAAACAAACAAAAAATACTTCCATAGAGCTATTTTCACTAAATTTGTTTCTTGTATAATTACAGCTCATAATAAATACCCTGTCACATCCACTGTTAGTATGTACGGCTTCATGAGGAAAATCCATGTGGGTAAAATTATTACCGGTAAGAATTGCTTTTGCCCTCAAATTCAGAGACACGAGAGAGTTTTCCATTTAGGGGTTTAAGGCAAAATTGATTTCCCTAGAGGACTGCTCCATGGAATCACTACCATTAGTATGACTCTTTGCCAACATCAGAAGAGAATGGTTACAAGAATCAGAAGCAGAGGGGCGCCTGGGTGGCTCAGTCGGTTGAGCGTCCGACTTCGGCTCAGGGCATGATCTCACAGTTCGTGAGTTCGAGGCCCGCATCCGGTTCTGTGCTGACAGCTCAGAGCCTGGAGCCTGCTTCAAATTCTGTGTCTCCCTCTCTCGCTGCTTCTCCCCTGCTCATGCTCTCTCTCCCTCTCTTTAAAAAAAAAAAAAAAAAAAAAAAGAACCAGAAGCGGATACCAGTCAAAGAACCACAGTCCCAACAATCACCCACCTGAATGAACCCCAAAACTGCCACCCTGGCCCTACATTAAGAAATAATGATGACATAATGAAATGAAATAACATGCTAATAAATAAAGTAATTAAACATTTTTCTCAGTATCTCAGACTTCATACTTTGGGGCATGACAATTAGGTTTTAAATTACAATAAAAAGAAATTCCAGGGAGGCTCATCCTGGTAATATTCCTTACATAGTATCCTACAATCTAATTTCCACTTGGCCATTGGCATTCCCCAGCAAATCCTGGCTGAAGGAAAAAGAGGGAAAGTGTACAAAATATAAAAATATAATATAAAGAGAAAAGTGTAGTCACAATCAAACATCAACAGCAGTGAAGAGGCAAATAAGTGAATAATTATGTCCATGAGTGATGCCGTGCCCATCTTCATACCTCTTGATGGACTTCCAGCACAGCAGAAGACTTCCTGACTGTGGTTACAGTGTGCAGCCTAGATACAGGAGAAGAAAAACACAATATATATACGCACACACAGACACATACTATGTATACACATCAGTCTTGTCTATCATGAAGATTATAGACACAAGACTTGAACTAGAAAGAGAAGGCAAATAATAAATCACTTTAAAATATTCCAAACCAAAGGGCATCTGGGTGGCTCAGTCGGGTGAGCGTCCGACTTCGGCTCAGGTCATGGTCGCACTGTTTGTGGGTTTGAGCCCCACGTCTGGCTCTGTGCTGGCAGCTCAGAGCCTGGAGCCTGCTTCTGTTTCTGTGTCTCCCTCTCTCTCTGCCCCTCCCCTGCTTGCACTCTATCATTCTCTCTCTCTCTCTCTCTCTCTCTCTCTCTCTCTCTCTCCCTCACTCTCTCTCAAAAATAAATAAACATTAGAAAATTTTTTTAAATATTCAAAGTCAAGAAATCCCTTGAGTGGAGCTTTCCAAAACCAGACCACTTATTCATGGCACATTCCGCGTGGCCTAGTGAGTTTTCTGTCCCTAGAACAAACTACATTGCCTACCTATCTACCAACCAGTCAGTTGGGCCCTGTATCTTACCTACAAAGAGTGAAGGACAGCATTCAAATTAAGGTGGTGAGGGAAGGTTTATTACAACGGCAATGCCAGAATTCAGTACTTTTTTAATACTTTATCTTTACTAAACTATTAGGAATGTAAAATGCCTCGGTCCTTCGCTATGTATTCCCCGTGTCATTTGAACGTTTTATTGCATCTAAGATTGGCCTAGCTCCTGAAGTCTGGTTTCCCTGTCACTGATGTAGATGACCTCATTGGTCTCTGTGTAAGTGGGGTGAGAGGCTTCTGAACTATTAATGTTTTCCTTTTCCAGGCTCTGGGTCACTGGCTTTCAACAATGGCTGGGTACGAGAACCATCTGGGAGAGCTAACTAATCAAACAAACTAATGAAGGTCCAATCCAGACCAGTGGAAGCCAAATCTCTTTCCAGGGAGCATTAGTTTTTTCCATGTTCCCCAGGTGTCTCCAATACACAAACAGGGCAGAAAAGCACTGTTTGCAAAATACAGGAGACCTCATCTGGATACCCAAATGAGATGAATAACAGACAGCCTGTCAAAAAGGGCTCTTGGCCATGCTTTAGTTCATCAGCTTCTACCAAAATCTCAAGAGGACTCAATTCAGCGGGGGGAATTAGTTAACTTTAAATGAACTGTAAAAACCACTCAAAATTTATTTCCACAAGCTCATATTCAACACATTAGCTTTCTTATTTGAATGCAAAATATTTCCCAAGAGGGTGTCCCATTATAAGCAAATTCATTCCAGAGCTCAGAAAAGGAAAAAAAAAACAAGGATATCAATTAATCTAGTTTAAATTCAATTTAAACTGTTCTGGCAGAGCATTAACCACTCTGGACTGGCTTCTTACCACTTCGTCTCATTCTATAAGCATCTATGTTACCCACTTTCTTAGTTTTTTAATAACAAGGGCAACGACGACAAAATGTTTGCTTTTTCGCTTCTTTGGAAAGTTCTTCTCTGAAGAGAGCCTTCTAAAAATCGGCGACTCCTCACACCGCTTCTGCATTCCTTTTCTAAAGATGTTCCAGACTTTAAAACCCAAGGGTTTTTTAGCGCTACCGCCTGCTTTTTCCACTGAAAGCTGAGACCCCGGAGTAAGAAAACAGCACTTGTCCTTCAGCCAACCAACTGTTGTATTTCATAGCAACGGCTAACAGGAGCAGGTGAACTGAACTGACTCTTGGCTGGCTGGCTTTTCTGAAGGTCTGAGGCCCTGAGTCACTGCCTTCCTCATAAATTTCTCTCTTTTCATAATTGCGCAATTGAGTATTTATGTGCTGCCTACCCTGAAGAGCTAAGGCACAGAACACAGACTCAGTCCGAGGCAAGATTATGAGGTAGGTGCAATCTGCCTTCAGCCATTCCTGTCAAAGTCCCATCTCTTTCAGAGGAAGAAATGCCCATTATTTTCTCCCGCAACTGCTCTATGAAGAACACTCTCTCTAACCTGCATTCATAATAAAGTATTAATAGTTGATAAGGGAAAAGTGCTGTTACTGCCGAAATAGATGCATTTTAGCATTTGAGTTTATCCAATTCCACAGAAAAGGCATGAACCACCAACAACGTGAAAGAAAGACAAGACAAAACAAAAACCACGAACAGTTGTCACCTAGCCCTTTCCAAACATGCATTTGGTGTAATTCCTACAGTTTCAAATGACGGCTGTTACAAGCAGCTCGTCACAATTTTAAGTTATAAGTAATTCATTTGCCCGGATACAGAAAAATGAACCAAACACTAATCTTCTACTTCCAAATTGTGTATTTCTTCCCCTGTACCAGCAACAATGACAATACTGTTTCTTTGTGCCTTTTTTTTTTTTTTCATTTGATCTGTACCCTGCATGGCGAGGACGTTAAAGGTCAAAAACGTAACCACTTTGCTCCAGCACACTGAGAGAACAAGATAAAGACCCATATCTTCTCAAAGCTAGTTCTACCTTTCTTCCCTCTTCTGTTTCCTATTCGATACAGGAAAATAGTATTGGGAAACAACCAGACATCCAGTGAGTAAGAATTAATGGAAATCAGAGAACCCATTCCTTCTCAACACCCCTCACCTCAGACCATGCATTCAGGTGCCTGATCTACACTCTACTAAGACTGGCCCTAACTGGACGCAAAGTCCACACATCACTCTCAACTCTTTACTCACATGGAGCCTTTGGGAACTATGGTGCTGGATTCCCAAACTCATCTGTTCATTTCGTAGCGGAAACAGTGTAGACTGTTTTGAAACCCAGGGGACCCGAATTGAAACCTCTGCTCTGCTACTTGCTGGCTGCGTAAACACAGGCAGCTCGCTTGACCTTAACCTTACTTGTTTTACCTTACCTCCATCTCCTTGTCTGACAAAGAGAAGGGACAACATGGGGCTCTTGTGGGAATAACACAAAGAACCTGAACAGAGAGCAGAATATGTCACCTCCCTTCTCTCCTTCCTTTGCCCGCCCAAATCCTAGAACTCTTAGCTAATAGCAGAAACATCTCAAACAGGAGAATCTGTTCTGTTGTGAGAACTTAATTTTGGATCATTGCCATGTGGAACTGTACTCTTGGGGTAAAATGGATTTGGTCCTAGATAAGGAAGAGGGATGAATGGGGGTTGCTCAAATAGAGCATCCGTTTGGTATCCTCTACCCATGACATTCAACCTTACATATCTGATGGCTTGATTTCAGGAATTTTGATGAACAGAAAAATACAGTCCTCATTACACTACTCCTAAGTGATGAGCTCTAAGCCTAAGAAGATAGCATATCGGAGTGGCTTGAATCCCATAGGATTGTGAAACAGCATCATTCATTCCCAGCTTCCAAAATTTTACCTGAAGTCTTCCAAGGATTTCTTCTTGGTTGCTTTCAAACCACCAGTTTGGCAACAGGCAAATTTGTAATCGATGACCTGGTAAATGATGGGGTTGTACATTGCTGCTGATTTTGCAAGTAGGGTTGGCACCACAGACAGTTGGATGGGGATGGAGTCTGGCCTTCCGAAAGCTGACCACACAGAGACCACCGCGTAAGGAATCCAGGCGATCAGGAAGCCAGCGCAAATCAGCATCGCCACCTGGCGAGGGCAAGTTAACAGAACAGAGTCAAAACACTGGGTGGAAATGAAGGGTGGGAGGAGGAGCGGCAGCCCAATTACACCCAAGAAAGTCTATTACCTTTTACATTTATCTCGCCCATAGGAGAGACATTTCAGATGGACTTCAGAGATGTTCAGCCAGAAGAAGTTATTACAATGCCTTATCCCATTTACCACATCCTATCCAATCTCTACTCCAGAATTGGAATGTACCAAGAGACCCAAAGTTTAACCCTATAAACGCTGTCCAATTTTACATTGGGCATGAACTCATGCTAAGAAGACATCAGTGCCCCTGAAATTTCCAAGACTTCTCAACCCACGTTGATGGAAAATATGTTCCATCGTATTTTCACAGAGGTACACGGACAATATGTTCACCTTGAAGAAATTTGAAATCACTCATTTGCCTCAGGAAACAGAAACTCTGCTCTTGTTGGAAATTTTAATATGAATCTTCTTCAGAGATTTCTATCAAGTGTTCCTTCTTTTGGCTCATTTTCTCAAGTGTGAGGCTCAGAGAGTGGAAATTCACTAGATATAAAGTAAAACAGAATCGCCAAGCTTTAACCAAAGTGACACAGTTGCATTAAGCAAGACTTTTCCAGAAAGGACTTTTCTCTCTCACAAAATTATAATTACCTGGGGGAGCCTCTAAAGTTTCAGATCAAAGAATAATTAGAGACAGGGTTTTAAAACGCTCTCACTAGTTTCTCACCATCTGCAACCCAGCCCCCCTACTGACGTAGCCCTAATTAGTGCCCTGTAACTACCTGACCCTATGGATTATCTCACTTGAATTCAACAACCCCTTTTTAGCAAGTGCCTTGTGTCAGACACAATGCCAAGCGCTAACGGGGACACTAGTACACCTTAGTGCCTGGCTGTATCCCTCTGGAATACAAACCACTGCAGTACACGGCAGAGTAGGATTTAAGTGCCAGCCCGGAGGAGGACCAAACTGCACGGCACGGGGCAAGTTCAGAACAGTTTCGCGGGAGACGTGGCATATAACCTGCATGTTGGTAAGTTAAAATAAAGGAATAGCAGTACGATCAGTGTGAGCAAAGGCACAGGTATGTGTGAGGTTTGTACAGAAACTAGCAAACAATTCACTTTGGCACATGAGATGAGCCTGGAGAGAGAGACAACATGCGTATATTCAGGGGCTTGTGGAGCATATTACCAAGCGTGCACTTCATTCCATGTGCTTTGAGGCACTAGTAGGTTTTTGAGCAGGAGACTTAACAAATGGAAGATTGACCTCTGCTAAATGAACTGGGGCAGGAAGAAATAGGAGGTAGAAAACTCATTGCTCATTCGTTGAATCAACAAGGGTGAGTATTCCCACATGTTCTGTGCTGGGGATAAAGCAATGAGCAAAGCAGACACCATCCCTGGCCACACAGAATTTCCACTTGTAACAGTTTGTTTAGGCTGCAGTGTAAATAAGAAATAGAAGGGCTCTCGCTTCGAGTACTAACACTGGCAAATGAGGTCCGAGCTTTGGTGTCCATTTTAAACAGGAGCCACTTCACGTCCTAATTGAGACAGAGTGCACGAACCTCGAAGTCTCTTTACACTATTATCTACCAGAGTATTTTTTTCTGTAGGAGAAATCATGAAACAATATTCACGTTAGGGCTGTGCAGTGGACGTCTGGTTTTGTTTATTTTCCTCTGCCTCATATACCTTCTACTTCAGCATTGCCTGTATCCCTTCTACCCCTGTCGCATAGAGCTGGCTTCGCGTGACCCAAGCTTGAGCAGAGGCCTGCAGGCCCCTGGCCACCATAGCAAGAACAGGGATGAGTACATGGCCAGAAAGAGCATGATCAGACCCATCTTTGTGATTTTATAAGGGCTTTGTAGGAAAAGTGGAGCTTCCTTTATCCTTGAGTTCCCCAAAACCCAGAGAAGATGAAAAAATGGAACTATCCAAGGCAGGCATCACCACTTCTTTCCCCACCCTCTTTTTTTTTTTTTTAATTTTTTTTTTTTTTTAATGTTTATTCATTTTTGAGAGAGAGGGAGTGTGAGCTGGAGAGGAACAGAGAGAGGGAAACACAGAATCCAAAGCAGGCTCCAGGTTCGGAGCTGTCAGCACAGAGCCCGTCACGGGGCTCAAACTCACCAACGGTGAGATCATGACCTGAGACAAGTCGGACGCTTAGCGGACTGAGCCACCCCGGCGCCCCTCACCCCCATCCTCTTATTCAAGAAGGAAAATAACAGCTTCCGGTATGAAGGTCATGACAAGCTAGCGTAGTGGATCAAGGATGAAGAATGAGACACAAAATGCTTTATTAGTAATAGTTAAAGCAACAACATTCATGCATGCTTTTTTGTTTTAGAAATTCAACCGGATAAGTTTTGTTTTGTTTTATAACAAGGTCATTTGAGCACATGTGCATTTCAATACGCATGAGAGCAGAGCTATTATATGCAGGGAATGGTCCTACCCCTACTTGACCTCCGAACAGCCAGCAGCAGGGTGTTTGCCCTGAGACCCCCGTATTTGTGGGCCGTGTCAAGAAAGAAGTCTGAAACACCTACTGGAAGTCTCACGTTATAAAATTCCACCCAAGAAGTTCAAGGCTCATCTCTAAAAATGAACTGCCGCTGAGACACACATCAGTTACCTTCATTTCGTTCCATTTTACAAATAGAGTCTAAATCTCATAGCGATGAATGAAGTGAGCGCGGACCTCCTTCAAGTCCTGAGCCCTGTGTTGGGGTCCCGCAGCCTTCCTTTAGGGTCCTGATCCAAAATACTTGCCCGTGCTTAACAATTATCCACCAGCCCCAGATCACACATGCAATCCCGCTGCTTGCTTTCCCACCTCTCTGCAGAGGGTTCCCCGGGAGAAACTGTATTTGGTTTGGTCTGGCCTGTGTGACTTCATTTGTAAATAGAAAGGATGCCACAGGGCTCAAAGTGAGGGCCTTTTTCTAAATCCCCAAATAAACAATAACTGTATAAATAACACTTGCTTTAGCAGATGTCTGGGAACTTAACATAGCTCTTGCCTTTATCCTTTGGTGACTCACATGATGATTTCACAGTATTGCAAAGGCTGCATTCTGGGTTGCCGTCAAAGTCATTGACAAAAAATAGATTGGCACTCAGTCCATAATGTTTTCTGCATTTTATGTATCTTCTACTTTTATGAGAGTGTGCAATGGAAAGACAAAGGACTTCAAACATTAGCATTACATTATCCTTTTTAAAAGAACATAGGAGAATTAACTGTACTGTGGTTTTTAAACACAGAGCAAATGCATCATCGTGGCTTTTCTGATTAGAATTAAGCTAAGTGCTTTAAAATGAATGACTAGAAATCAGGTTTAAAGCAGAAAGAGGGATAAAAGCCTAGATGGAAAAGCACTGCAGAACGTTACTTATATGTTTGAAGTGAATACAAAGTTAACAGAAGCCACATTCATTTTTTACCATCTTCTCATGTTAAAATCTACTCCACAAAATATTAAACATTAAAACATTAAATATTAAAGGCATTTTAAGATACACCCTACAGAAATCTCGCATGTTACATTCATTTTCCCAGTGCTTTCTACTCAACATGGAACGTGTTTAATTTTTCATCAGCCTGTTCCTTGCTTTCCTCATTTCTGAGTGTATCCTCATTTCCATTTTCCAAATTTTCTTTTCCAGGTGTCCTTAAACCAGATCTAACACAGACACCTGTACCTGTCAGCTTTTTCGAAGTTGTTTATTTTTTAATCGCTTCACTTTTATTACTGCCTTGTGGTTTACTGGAAAACAGTAAAACTTCAGTTCTTAAATTAGGCAATTTTTGTGGGAGGAAATTCACAGAATATGTGTTTTGCTTCTACAAAAAAAAAAAAAAAAATCACACATCTGCAACCCAGTTCACTTTAAACATACCTTGCTGCAGAGGACAAAGGGATATCTGTATGTTCCAGCTAAATTCAAGGGCATTAATTGAAGTGTCCCAGAAGCAGTACTGTCCATAATTGATTGATTCTAGCGAATCGATCAATTAAAGCAATAATAGAACAGTGGAATTGAAAGTAAATTCTCCAAGTTACGTAAGGCTCTATCTGTGGGTCCAATTCATCTTCACCAGTCCAGCAGACATGGTTTCCAAAAAGGGATGTCCTGCCCTCTCTGTGCTGAGGCAGTGT
The DNA here is from genome assembly GCF_018350195.1 of Panthera tigris. NCBI lineage: Eukaryota > Metazoa > Chordata > Mammalia > Carnivora > Felidae > Panthera > Panthera tigris. The sequence goes on along the minus strand of NC_056664.1, from coordinate 45,329,875 downwards.
GCAAAAGTGCAAATATCACAGATGGAGAAGTACTCAGGTTTGGATTCCAACTGTGTTTGGCTCCATAGTGTGAGTGAGACAGAACCCCGGGTTCTCTGAGAATGCCCTTTCAGTTCCTTCCACCAGGCTCCTTTGCCCAGATATGAGTAAGGCTTCTCATTTTGAATCTGTGTACTACCTTGAACAATGAAATGGATGGTTGGGGCACCCAGGTGGCTCAATTGGTTAAGCGTCTGACTCTTGGTTTTGGCTCAGGTCCTGATCTCACCGTTCGTGAGTTCAAGCCCCATGTCGGTCTCCATGCCTAGCGTGGAGCCTGCTTAGGATTCTCTCTCTCCCTGTCTCTCTCTCTCTCTCTGCCCCTCCCCTGCTCACTCTCTGCCTTTCTCAAAATAAATAAAGTTTAAAAAATAAATAAATAAAAGATGTGATAATGCAAGAGTCAATGCCAGGTACACGGCTACCACCCCTCACACGCAAGCAGCCTGCCATTGAGTGACACCACCAATGGCAAGGAGGAAGGAAGGTGATAAACTTAACATGACCTACCTTCACTGGAACCTCAGCTCCTGACAGGTACAAAAATAAGGGTGGTGATAGCTTGCACGCCACCTTTGAAGAAATAGAGGAATTCAACAACCCTAAGCATGTCTCATTTGAGTTTCTTCCTCCCTTCTCTTTAATCGATAGAAGGACAACTAAGGCCAACCATCCAAGGCCCTTCTTCATGCACTTAGAAAGAAAAGAATTCTGACAGCTTTGATGTGTCCACCATCATGTGAGCCCTGGTTGTGATCCAAGTAGAAAATATTAATTTGTATTAAAAAAAAAAAAAAAGACATACAAGAAGGAGGAGTGTTCTGCACTTCCCAGCTGCAACTTTCTCAAATCTTAAAATACCACTATTCTATAAACAAGCAAAAGCTGAGATTGAAAGGAGAGGATGTAAATTAGGTCATATCGCTCTGTACATCTGTGTTTTGGGGTTTTGGTCTAAAACTGAACGCAACATTCCCCAATGAGGCAGCGGCTGGCTTGAAGAACTCTCACTATCTGGTTCTGCAAAACAAGGGAGACTTCACTGGTCATTACAGATAAACCAAGCCCTTAAGGTGAGGAAACCACTACTCAGAGGGAAAACGTACTGAGGTGGAGAGGTAAAGTGGTTTTAGCAATAAGAGTGATCGCCATGGGTGCTTAATCCACCAATCTAGCCGTTTTGATACAACCTGAGAGTCTTAGAAGGTAACTTAGATAGCGTTTAACTCCCCTCTCCCACCTTCTCTCGCAGATGAGAAAACCGAAGCCCAGCCAGGTGAAGTGGTTTTTCCGAGGTGAATCAGTTAAGATTCTGAGTTGCAAGTAACAGAACTTGACTTTGGCCAAGGGAGACAGAAAAGGAATGGGCTGATTAGGACAGAGTGTCACTGGGAATGCTGGACATAGGACTGAGGCCAACCACACAGAAATGACACCCAAAACGGATGGCCTGAGCTGGCCCTGATGCAGAAACCACTGCTGCTGCAGCCATGCCCCCAGGGGTCATCTCCCTGCCCCTTCGCTGGTGACACTGGCTCCTGAGACAGACTGGCTGGAGCCTAGGGTTATGGCTATACTCCAGCTGCAAGGGAATCTGGGAAAATTCATGACTGGTCCTTCTGTATCTTTTAAATTAGGAGTCATCCTTTGCTCAGACATATTGTTCCTCCCCTCCACCCCCCAGCAAGACTCAAAATGTTGGAAGTTCCTTAACACAGAAATTCCAAACATGGAAAGGGGTTCAGCCACTGGCAGCCAAAATAAATAACAAATATCAGCTCACTGAGACCCTAAAGTGGGTCACAGGCAAAACTGGGATTGATTCCTAATTGCAATTCTTTCCTTCAACAAATATATATTTTTAACATATATTTATGTATACATCTTTATTCATATTTATTTATATTTAACTTACATTAATATACTATAATCAATTATATGTTATACCATATGACATTATTATATAATATATATATAATTGTGCGTGTGTGTATATATATATATATATATATATATATATATATATATTTGAGGTATTGTGCTATGTCCTGGGGACACAAAGCGAACAAAATGATACAGTTGTTACTCCACAGTAACAACTAATGACTAATGTTAAAACCAGACATTGAGCAAATAATCACAAAAATAAATATGCAATCATAAATTAATTATAAGTCAGAACCAGCTCTAAGAAGAAAATGTAAAGACAGCAGTGACACGTTGTAATAGGAAGATTTGAATTCAATTCGGGCAATGCTCTTCTGAGAAGTGACATTTAAACTAAGAGCACTTATGAAGAACCAGAGGAAATGAATTAATCGGTTTAAAAAATAAAAAGCAATGCCGTTCCACTTTCCCACAAACTGACCCAGAAGCCTCCCCGGGGGGGGGCTCTCTGACTATGACCCCTCCATGATAAATAACACTCCATGCACAATAAAAGAGAGATAATCATTTGAGGAAAGCAGAGATTTACATTTGTGATTTTTAAAAAGACTTCAGGGTGAAAGAACAAAGCAAAACAAAATGCCTCTCAGTTATGAAAGGGACGGAGGATCTCCAGCCAGGGGTCAAGGGACCACTTACCGCTCATCAAGGTAATTAGATGAACTTAGTTTATTCAATTATGTATTCATTATCGTGATCATGATTAAGCGTCTAGGAGGCCCTAGGCAGTGAGGCTCAGAAGCACACAGGACGCATAGCACTTGCGCTCACCTACCTACTAGCAAAGAAGAGGGACCAGCGTGGGATTCAATAAAGCGAATGTTCCAAGTGCTCCTATGGCCCATTACAGAGGGACTTCAACTAGCCAGGGGCGATCAGGAAGGCGTTTTGGTGGAAATAAGGGAAATGAGCAGAAATCCAGATCCCAAAGGATCTAGATACTAATTACAGACCTGGAACTTATAGATGATCTACATGTGTTAAATGAATAAATATGAAGTACTAATCCATACCACATAATAATATTTGGAAAAATTAGTCTGTGCTTCTGGTATTTTCTTCCTGTTACTCCACCACCCCCCTCATTAAAGCAGAAGCAAGAGTGTTCAGTGCATTGTGTGAAGATTTTTTCAAGCAGAAATATCCAAAGAAGTAAAACATTCATTTCTCAGCTTGTGAGTTTTAAAATAGAAATTTGAAACTTACAGGAGAGAAAATACTTGAGAGAAAGGGGATTCGGATGTGAGAAAAATGACATCGAGCATCCACAGCCAGAAACTTGCAGGCCTGGAAGCATCAGTCTTACTGAATGGGAACAATTTTAGAGGCATGCACGTGGTTACAGGTTTCCCACCCAAGAGTGGGTAAAAGGCCTACAGCTCGAAGGTGAAGGGACCGCCGAGGAGCTGGTAACTGACCTTGAGAAATTGTCCTGAGGGACTCCACTGAACTACACACAAGGGGCCAGGGTTGGTGTTGGGGGAGCAAAAGACCCTTAATGCATTTAGGGATATCTTCCCAGGGTCCTTCCCAGAGTCCCAGGGTCCCAGGGTCCCAGGGCAGGAAACTTCCCAGGGTCCCAGCCAAGCTCCCAAAATACACATGATGAGTTGCAGTCAAAGGACAGGGAAGTAACTAGAATTGCTGACGAGCCTAAAGAGACCTTCTAACTGGAACAAGCAGGATGCAAAGTGACCCATGACGGCTGATGACTGAGATCAGAAAGAAACCTAAATATCTCAGCAATACCAGGGTCAATAAATGAACAACCAGACCAAGAGCCCCCCCCACCCATTGACACTACGGAATTCTGAAAATCTCCCTGGAATTTATACATAGCCCTGGGAGAAGGAGGAAAACCCCAAAGCAACTGAACTTATCCTGATTGTCTAATATTAAGTTTGCATTACAAAGTCAAATGTAGGCACGAAAATGAGATTATACTGAGTCATAGAAATATAAAGAGCTTTTGTTTGTTTGTTTGTTTGTTTGTTTTATTTCTTGGGCTTTTTTTGCACACCTCTGTTTGCACTCTTGTGAAATCTCAGCCTACCAGAAAAGGCTGGCAAAAGCATCATTTTTAAAAAATTAATTAGAGGAAAACTATAAACTACAGAGATATTTGTAAATGGAATGTCAATTTCTAGGTTGATAAGACCAGCCTGGCAAAATGCAGGCCCAGATAATAACCCAGCTGGAAATAATTAGAGCCCCCAGAAAAGTAAATGATTTTGACCCCAGAATCCAAGGAAGTGGGCTTTAAGTAGTAAGCTTTCAGACCAGGCTTTTCTAAAAGATCAGAAGCACCAACTGAATGAGCAAACTGCTCAGTCCTAAGAGGTAGTTGAATGGAGGAAAAGCTTTCTCAGACGATGAAAAGGCCCAGTATGAGGTTGTTTTTACTTATTTTTACTCAGTAGAAAAAAAAAATCAAGATCAAAATTAACTAGTAATTGAAAACATTTCAAATTTAGCACAGAAGATGCCAAAATAGAAAGCTATGTTTATCAATGTGGGTTGAATTTTGATTTACATTTTTTGTGTTTAAGTGTAAGTAATTAGAAGCATGTTATATTCAGGCTATTTTAATGTAAGTTTTATATATACAAATGAGATGCAGACATATTGGATAATATATAACATATACAATATAGACATTATATGTAATATAATGCCACTTAGTGTATGTTAGAAGAAGATGCGTATAAAATAAAATCATACATATATATGCCTACACTTTTCATTTAATATCTCTCTGGTTGAGCTGGGCTGAGTAAGCCTGCATACTTGATCTATACAGTCCAGTCCAGGTCAAGGAGAATGATGACCACAACCCAAATTAAATGGTGTGTGCTGAGTTTCACCTCCTATGCATAATGATTTTCAGAATCATTCACCAAATTGCCCACCCGCCAGAATACACAAAGAACAAGATGCCAGGGTATTTATAAAAGTTGGCTGGGGGTGGAGTTAGGCAATTCCATTAACCAGAGACCAGATGATGAATAACAACAGACTCAGAGAAACTGGAGAAGAACCCCATGGGAATCAGGATCTGGACTCACTGATCAAGACCATCAAAATGCCTTGAAGCCGATATCATTAGAGGGTGGCAAGAAGTGAGAGGAAGTCAGATGACAACTGAGCAGCTTTCTGCTATGCCAAATAACGGGGCTGCAAGTTGAACTCAAATCCACCTACGAGTGTGACGGATGATACGATGTTTCTCTGGGCGTATTTTCATAAAGCACTGAGAAGAGAAATTTTTATTATTGTTGTATTTACTGTGTCCCGAAAACAGTACTTGGTCCTGAGTAGGGTTTGGATTAAATGTAATCCGAAATTAACTTGGATTAATTTATTTGGATTAATTTTTTTTGTTTTGTTTTTTTTTTAATCACAGATAAGAGCAAAAAGGAGAGCTAGAAATGAAGAACTGAATTCCTGATCCTGGATTTTATGGAAACATTTCTTTCCATTTTACAACCAATTATAAGAGAGAAGTAGATTATGACTCCTGATTCTACATTTTCATCCCAATAGAATTACTCTATGATTAGATTATGAGCATAGATTTGCAGTGATGAAAACTTCCCTCGGAGCTTGTCTTTATTCAGCAGGTGGAGCTCAGGAAGGAAAAGTCAACCAGAACCATGAAGAATCTCTAGCTCACACTTTGCAACCAAGACACCCTTGCACCATCTCGAAACATCTGCAGTGTGAAGAGAGGAATATTACTAGAACCAAGGCCCTGACTTATTAGAAGCGACCCCGGGTCTAGAGGGAACTGTTACTATAGGTCCCGAGACAAGTGGTCCCCAGGTAGGTTGTGAGGACACGTGAAAGTGGGATATCAGTAATATGATTGGTTGGGACCAAAAGGAATGGTTAGAACCTTAATCTGCATTTATTTCTGCATCTTTAAAAGTAAAATGGAAATTAGCATGTCCTAGTGTCAAATATACAGTTTGACGGTGTTAGCTGCATGTCATTTATATTGACGTGTGTGCAGAAAAGATATTTTTCAACGTAAAGGTAGGACAGGATGAAAGTGGAAAGACCACTGCCTCATACTTTCCCAGAATTCTTTAAAATTACAAGAGAATAAAGGAACTGCGGCTTCTTCAACACCTTCTATGCACCAAATGACAGAATAACCTGCTTTATCTTGTTGAATCTCCACCACAATCCAATGAGATCAATGGTATTATTCTTGTTGCCCAAGTGAGGAAACAGAGATTCAAAGAATTTCAGTGTCTAGCTCTGGGTCACAAACTTCACAGGTGTTGGTCATGGAATGAAAACCCCAGTCTGTTTTCAAACTGTGTGTTCCATTCCTTACACTACAATGCCTAAACAGCTGTCAACCCTTGACGTTAGCATTTACCAAGAAACTCAACCCTGCAGGAATTATATTGCATTAAGATAAGCTTCCCATAGGACAGCAGACATGGTAAATAATGCGAGGTGACAGAATGTCCTTCACACCCACCAACATCTGTACAAAACTACAAATACTCTGAGGCATCTCATGATGCTTAAAACTTATTCTTATTATGACTTGAATAATTTTTGAGAACCAAGAGTATCTTATTCAATAGAGAGAATAAGCTCCCAGTAGATCCACCATACAAATTAAGTAAATATCAGATGTGTTTGGGTGTGTGTGTGTGTGTAAATGAGAGACAGAAACAAGAAAAAGAAACACTACAAAGGTTTAGATAAATAATAGCAAAGTTGAGCAGTATGTAATGAATAGGGACTCTAAGTTCTCCCCAGTCCCTAGCATCCCCTATCCTCTTTGCCCTACGATGTTTTAATTGATTACAAAACACCTCTGTAAACTGTTACTGTAGTTACCTTGGTCAGTTTCATTTCCAGCACATGGCTGCTATGTATCCGACTGTCGAAATGAGCTACTTCTTTGGAGGAGGACTTAACCTTGGCAATGATCTTCACATAGGAGAACACAATCACAGCCGTTGGGAGCAACAGGCAGAAGAAGAGGATGTTCAGGATGAAAATCTGGCCGCCCACGGAGGCCTGGGCCAGCCACCAGTCCAGGGTGCATGAGGTTCCGAAGGGCTCAGGCGCGTAGTCCCCTAGACCTACCAAGGGCATGGTGGTCCAGAAGGAAGCATAGGCCCAGATGACTGCCAGGCAGATGTAGGCGTGCTTTCTTTTCAGCCAAACCCCTGGAGGTAGAAGAAAAGCGTTACCGGGATGTAATCTGCCCTGTACCCAAATACCTCCCCTCGATATGTCAAATTCCACATCCAAAGAGTTATTCCATTGGATTCTGGGAGAAGTGGTCAGATAACTGAGCTCTGAGGGAGAGTGGAGTGAAGGGAGAAAAGTTCCAGAGCATGGGCCTTTTTCCACGCAAATAAAACTAGAAGTGCTTTCACAGGGAAGGTTTCCATAGGCACACGGGAGCCTTGGGAGGGGAAGGGACAAAAGCTGAGGAAGGAGGGGCAGTAGAAAGATGAGAGGGTGCCGAAGACGATGAACGAAGGATCTTAAGAAAGCATCTAGAATGACCTTTGAGATCCTATCCAATATAAGGCCCATTGGTAGACCAGAAGGACCAAGCGCCAAAAACCATGTATCAATGGTTCATCCAAGATAGAGTCCTTTGGGAAAGGTGGAAATGGTAACACATTGTTTGTGCCTTTAAATACCCTTCTCCCTAAAATCTTCCATGTCTCTCATTTCATTTGTCCTCATAAGCACTTGTTGGTGGGGGTCGGTGGGCCACCACCATTACTGCCTGTGACCTTAAAGTGACTGACCCTGCTTCACGGGAGCAGATTTTGAACCTTCGAACGTTACTAACACAGCAGTCATGCTCACACAGCCATGGCAAGAGAGGTAGAGGATTTAGCTAGATTGTATCATGTTCTGCAAAAGTAATTGGGGTGGAGTGGTGCCTGGGTGGCTGAGTCAGTTAAGCATTCGGCTCAGATTATGATCTCACGGTCATGAGATTGAGCCCTGTATCAGGCTCTGTGCTGGCAGCACAGGGCCTCCTTGGGATTCTCTCTCTCCTTTTCTCTCTGCCCTTCCCCAACTGGTGCTCTCTCTCTCTCTCAAACAAACATTAAAGGTGACTCAGTTGGTTAAGCCTCTGACTTCAGCTCAGGTCATGATCTCATGGTTCATGGGTTTGAGCCTCACGTAGGGCTCTGTGCTGACAAGCTCAGAGCCTGGAGCCTGCTTCAGATTCTGTGTCTCCCTCTCTATCTGCCCCTCTTCCACTTGTGCTCTGTCTCTTTGTCTCTCTCTCTCTCTCTCTCTCTCTCTCGCACGCGCGTGCACTCAAAATAAATATACATTAAAAAATTTAAAAAAAGAAAGAGTAGTTCTGTGGAAATATTTTCAGGAAAACAAAATTAACCTCTAGGTTTTTCAGGAATAGTTTCCATCAACCAAAAGAGAATTCCAAGAAGAAGAAACAATGTAGTCATCTAAAAAAAAAAAAAAAAACGCTGTAGAACACTAGTGATCATTTTCCAAAGTTCAACACACCCACCAAAGACAGGGTAGCCTGATCTAAGTGCTGCAGCCTACCGGGAAAATTACCTTCACACCCCATTTATCACCTCAAAGAGAAAGGGCTGGAGAAGGGAATCCTTACTGCCTTGGTTTGGAGTAGCAGAGAAGAAATATCGGAACACATTCAACAAAAGCCGAATGATCTCTTCATCACAGACTCCAGCCTGCCTCTGCTCAGTGCCACGTGGTTTGGGAAGTCAGTACGGCCTAATTCTCGTTTCTAGGACTTGACCCTTTTCATGTAACCTTTCTAGACACCCATGTTCTTAGCAGTAAAACAGAGTAAATAAGATGTACATTGCTGACAGGTTTTGATAAGAGTTCGATGAAACAATGCCAGGCCTGATTTGCAAGCTACGAAGGACTACAGTAGCATGATTTTTCAGTCTTGTGTTCGCCTCAGCTCTCGCAAGAAATATAACAGATTGTATCTGTATTCTATTGTCTCTATTTTTCTCAAACACATGGCATTTTTTTATCACAAAATGCAAATTTCTCAAGCCCAACCAGATAGAGGTAAGGATCAGGTAGCCACATTTATGTCAGCTCTTGCTTGTCCATTATAATGGGTAAAACACTGGCACGGATAACCACATATATTTAGGGGGATGTGCATAGGCATACGTATAAGCATTTATGGTTAGGGTTACTTGGCGAGGTGTTGGATACTTACATTCGAGTATGGTGAAAGGCTGTCAAGTACAGGAGGGAGTAGATTAGTAGATTGGTTCTGTGTTGCTCCAGAAGTCAGAACTAGGACCAATGGGTGGAGGTTACTGGGAGGCAGTTTTGTCTCAATATAAGGAATAACATTGTAACAATGAGAGCAGACCAATCAGAGAATGGGCTGCCTTGTGCAGTAGTAAGCTCCCCGTCACTGGTCACTGGAATTATTCAAGAAGAGGCCAAGTGGCTGTCTGTCAGGGATGCCTTAAAACAGTTTATCACATTAATGGGAGAAAGGTCTACATGTTCCCAAGCGGTCTTCTAATTCCAACATTTTAAGACACTGTGTAGAGGGCTTAAGCATGAGTCAAAGCAAATGGTGAAACCATTCTATTGAGGTTCAATCTTAAAAGAAGCTGGAAAAATATATACAGTTCCCATATGGAGAGATGCCCTGCAATTATTCTGGGGGTGGGCAGGATCATCTCTTTCATTGACACCACGCCTACATCCAAGAAAATATTTAAAAAGCAGAGACGTCAAGGTGTAGAATTTCTTAAATATCCCCAAGAAGTGGAAATTCTGCCTTCTCATCTATAAAATCTATAAGTATATTTAAAATTTATTTGAAATAACCAAAAATAAGTTTATAGAAAGAATTTGACTCTGAAGTCATCCAGTATATATACAATCGAATATTTTTTAATATCATTGGAAATTCTGATTTAAGTTGTTTCTAGTGGAAGTTTTAATCTGTTTAGAAAAAGAGATGCAAATTTAAAAACAACAACAAAAAAGTGCTAGGTCGTGAAGATGATGGTCCATGACCTTACCCTCCCTCTGAACGGTTTCCTTGGAGTTTGGGACTATAAACTCTTAAAATATAAAGGAAAATTCTACCACACTGAAAGCATCAAGTTGACTTGATCTTTCCCCCCTCAGGCTCCAGGCCATCCTCTGACTCCATGGTCGCAACGTCAATGAGACGGTTGACGGATTAACACACAGAGCAGTTTTATCCAGAGGGAGCCAGTATTATTCCCTGGTTGTGCCTCGTTCTCAATATTAAACGTGAGGGCCCAAATGCTTCTCTTTTGGGTTCAATAAGTTCGCAGAAACCCAGGGAGCAAAAGCAATAAAAATGTATTTTTAGCATGTTGAATGCTCTAATTATTAAAAACAAAAGCAAAAACAAAAACAAAACAAAAGAAAACTTTAGTCCCTGAAAAATTTTTTATGACGGGCTCTTCCCTCATCTTTCTACCTACAAGACTACAAAAAGAACGTTGAGTGACATTTCTGCACGTGCCCTTTCTTGCCCCCATGGCAGCACAGCTCTCTAACTTGGACCTGGACTCTTTGGAATTCCTTATCTCTGAAATCATGGGGAGCCTGAGTCCTCAATGAGGATCAGAAACATCTTTCTAATAATTACACTTACCATGTGGGGAACCAACTAAACCATCTTGGAACTAACATCCTTTCAATGCATTTTATTTCTTTGTTTGCACAGCAAAGCTTACACACTTTACACAAGGAAATGATACTTTCCGAAAGCATTGTAGCCACACACCAGAATTTCCTATAAAAGTAGAATTAAGAGAAACCTACATGGACACAGGTTCAAGTCTTTAAACATATGTTAGAACAAAATGAGCTATGAATAGAAATACCCTTGGTCTCTTAGGTTATTAGCAATCTCTGTTCATGACCTATCGGTACAATAGGTACCGTCTGACAGTCCACTAGTTTTGTCTATCAGGGAACAAGAAACCTTCGTACTTACCATAAGATAAATAGCAGATTTTCAGGTATCGATCCAGGCTGACAGCAGTCATGGTGATAAGGCTTCCACAGCCAAAGAAAAATCCAGCCCATCCATACCAGCGGCAGCCAATCCAGCCAAACACCCAGCGGTGACAGAAGCAAGAGATGATGGTGAACGGTTTGCCTACAACTAGAGGGCCAAGCAATTTGTCAAGGGATGTTCCCTCCAGTTAAAATTACCCACCTGCCTCAACTCCCTGTTGAGTTAGTCTATTCAGACAAGAGATACAGCTATTTTAGTCGATGGTAGGTTGCCTTGGTTTACAACCAGACCCAGACTTCCGGGATTTAAACTATTTATTCCTTCAGCCTCCATTAGTGTTTTTGTGTTTTTTACATTCTAGAAAACATTCTTCTATTTTTTGCACCCTTTGCATTCAGCTATCACATTCAATCTTCACGCTCCCAGAGGGAATAGTGCTGAGGAAGCTCTCTAAAACCTCCGTCTGATCTATTCTATCATGAGGTTCTCTAACCTTTCTGCACCAGGAAAACCGAGGAACCCCTAGTCACAGGTGCCAGCCCCGTCCTACCCCCCCCTCCCAGGTGTGGCCCTTCTTCAGTAGACAGAGGTACACCGAGTTCTTGAAAGTGGAGCCAGTTAACACGTGTTTCTCGAGTGCCTCTGTGAGTGAGACACACATCTCCTCTAGTGGTCGTGACAGCTAGTGCTAGACTTACACCCCCATTTCAGAGCTTTCAATCCCAGTGGTCTTGCCCTCTTGTCAGTGAGGATACTGAGTGTAAAAGGACTGGTTCTTATTCAGCAAATAATTATTCAGTGTCTCTTATGTAACAATCTCAGAGCAAGGTGCTAGAGGACAAAGTGGAGGTCAAGACAGACAAATGCGTTTTATAATAGGGAGGGCAGAGAAGAGAAACACATAATTTGTAATATAAGATACGACACGATGGAATGATCGTTAGTCATTAGTGCTGTGAGGAAAAATGAAACGGAAGGAGATAGATAGAAATTGTTTCACATAAGGGGATCAGGGAAGACCTCTCTGAGCACATGACATTTAGGAAGATGTCTAAATCACTGCTAGAGAACTCAAGCAAGTATCTAGAGGGGAAATGTTCCAGGCAGAGGAGACACGAACTGAACGCTTAAGGTAAGTGTCAGCTGGGTGGGTGCTAAAGGCTGCAAAAGACAAGTGAAGGTGACTCGGATGGAGTGAAATTAGTATCTGTTGGGCCTGGGACTATTTTAAGCTTCCTTCTGGAGTAGAGCTTTGGTAAACCTTCGGAATGTCATCTAGAATGCCTCTCCCTTCTCCACTTAATAAAATGGTTGCATTCTGGCTGCACACTAAAATCACTGGGGGAGTTGTTTTGTCTTGCTTTGCTTCCTTTTGTTTTACTTTATTTTTTATTTTTTTTAATGTTTCTTTTTGACAGAGAGACAAAGAATGAGCAGGGGAGGGGAAGAGAGAGAGGGAGACACAGAATCTGAAACAGGCTCCAGGCTCTGAGCTGTCAGCACAGAGCCCGATGCGGGGCTGGAACTCAAGAACAGCAAGGTCATGAGCCCGGGTCCAACGCTTAAACAACTGAGCCACCCAGGTGCCCCTTTTTTTTACTTTAAATAATCAATGTCCAGGATGCCAACCCCCAGAAAGTCTGATTTAATTTATGTGGAACAAGCTCAGGCATCAATATACTTCAATATAGTTTTTGTTCTTTTAGCTTCCCAGGTGATTCTACTTCATATGCACAATTGTGAGCCATCTTAGTTACATAGATGAAATACACCTGGTGTCTAGTATGCACTTCAAGGTGCTTATAAGGGAATACAGTGGGCCAGGAAAAAATAAATAAAACAGGCAAATATTGTTAAGGTTTACTGGAATGGGAAATGTGTTAGAGATACTCAGAAGTTGAAAAATGATCTGGGCTCATCAGCAAAAGCACATGGAAGAAAATGTTTTCTTGGTGAATTACTCTGAAGACATATGCAGAATAACGAGGTGGTTTGTGCAATTGTAGAGCAGGTTTGCTTGGTGGGAAGCATTTTCAATGTATCAGACCAATTAAGGACCTTTTTATTCAAGTTTAGTCTAATTCGGCCTTAAACATGAACCTGGTAGTATTCTCTGGTGAGGGATGTGGATGAAATGGCGGGTTTCATTTGAACATTTTATGTTCAACACCAGGGACAAACCGGTTGGGGGTGAGCAGGGAGGAGTTGACCGGGAAAGCTATCATTTATGTTGTGACACCGCCATCGTGTGGCCATCGCTAAAATGGCAGTCATTTTTCGGCTTTGCAAATTGCCAGGGTTCGTCTTGGCGATTTTCACCCATGGGGTATGATGTAATATGCTTCTCTTAATGTGCACGTGCATTTCCCATAAGAGCTCCTGATATTTAAGCCTGTCCATACTGCGTAAAGTCTTCCCAAGTAAGGAAGGCCATGCAAATTCTCAGGGGTAGCACATCTGGTGATAAACAGTGACTCAACAGTAGAGGCTTATTATTGAGCCTTGTTTTTGGAGATTGGCAGCCGCAGAAAAATCCACTGATGAAGGAAGAACCAAGTATCAGAAAACATTTTAATAGGGACGTTTGAGGTGGGAAATTGCTGAAAAGTTTCCAGTGGAAAGAGGAGTTGATGTGTGCTGTTTGAACTCAGTTTCCCCAATTCTAGTAACTTAAGACCATACTCCAATCAGCAGAATTTGGGATCCAAAGGCACATTTGAGTGTATCTAGGCAACCCTGGAACTTTATAGATGAAAGCAAAGGGAGGCTACTTATCCAAAATCATTTATATTTTAAAAGTAAATTACAGTAAAAGAGAAATTTTATTCCAATTCCTCCTTGGCTGGGTTATCAGAGGATCCAAAGAAGCAACAAATAAACCAGTGGTTTCCAATTTGGGCCACACATTAACTTACCTGGTAATACCAATTTTAAATATCCTGATGCCCAGGTAACATTCTCAATCAAGTAAATAAACATTCTGGGTATGAAACCCAGCGGTGAGGTTTTAAGGGGATTTTTTGTGTGTGTGTTTTGTTGTTGCTGTTTGGTTTTTTCTTGTTGTTTTGGGGTTTTGCTTTTGTTTTTTGTTTGTTTAAGTTCCCCAAGTGACTTTTTTGTGCAGCCAATTTCCAATTTCCAGAACTGAACTGGAAGCTTCCTACACTATCAATCAGTCCTGAAGCCACATTTCAATATATCAGCAAGACAGCCCTCCCCTCTTCCTGTACTCACCTCTCAGACCATCTCAAGACTGTTTTTTTTTTTTTTTAATTTTTAACATTTATTTATTTTTGAGAGAGCGAGAGAGAGAAAGAGTGAGGGAAAGTGGAAGAGAGCTGGAAAAAAGGAGACAGAGGATCTGAAGCAGGCTCTGTGCAGTGAGCACAGAGCCTGATGGGGGCTTAAACCCATGAACCATGAGGTCATGATCTGAGCCGAAATCAAGAGTTGGCTGCTTAATCGACTGAGCCACCCAGGCACGCTTCTCAGACTTCTTCACCCATCAATGAAGCTTTGTTTGTTTGTTTTTTTATGTTTATTTATTTTTTGAGAGAGAGTGCAAGTGGGGGAGGGGTAGAGAAAGAGGGAGACACAGAATCCGAAGCAGGCTTCAGGCTCTGAGCTGTCAGCACAGAGCCCAACATGCGGCCCGAACCCATGGACTGCGAGATTATGACCTGAGCTGAAGCCGGACGCCCAATCGACTGAGCCACCCAGGCACCCGTTCATACTGAAGCTTTAAGACCTCCTCCCTTGGTGTTTAACAGATTTCCAAAAGGGCAGCAGGGGTATAAAAGAGCTCAAAACCATGATCTGTAAGTTTCTGTCTTCTAAATCGTTTAGCTGGTACACTCTGAGGTGTAGCCTTAGAAGGTATCGTGCATTATTCCAAATTGTATTCCTTGCACCTAACGTGCTCAGCACACAGAAAGGACTCAATAAATGTTAAATGGATGATCTGTTTAGCCTGATCACACTCTGTTGACTTACCACAAGCTCTGTAAAGATGGTGTGTGAAGGGAGGAGCAAAAGGAGATGGGGGAGGGGTGATCTCTGGGCCAGTGAGGACTTGAGAATGGGGCACAGCTCAAACCCCCAAAGAAGAAACGGTTGTGTTACCTGAAATCCCCAGATCACAGATTGCTAAATTGATAGTCATTATTTCCGCAGGTCTCAGCTTCTTCTTTCGTCTAGAAGACATATAAAGGACATACCCATTTCCAAATGTGGACAGAATCCCTACAAGGAAAAATATAAATTCCCGCCGTTAACACTAGGATTTGGGGTTCCCTCGGTTATGAAACACTTCTCAATTTCAAAAATGGACACCATAGGTTTAGAGGGTAGTGAGAGGACTCTAAATAAAAATCTCAATTAAGAAGATGAAGTAAAAAGCATGAGTTGCGAGTGACAGGTGAGGGATGGGTTGCCTCCAAAGGGATAGGAGTCAGGGATCATAAGACTGCACTTACCCAGAAAAAGGAACTGCTAATTTCCCAGTGAAGCTCAGGAGGCTGTGGGAATCCCCATGGTCAGTTCTTGTACTGGCCCCCAAGATGGAGTACTTCCTCAGCCACTTTTACCAGGTATTGGCTTTATAGAACTCCCTCCCTCTAAGAAGTAGGGTTAAGCCCTTGGCTCTTGATAAATTCTGACGCTGAAGTGACCCCAACCAAACAGGGTGCTTTCACTATCGCCGTGGACTCCTGAGGGAGCACCAGCAGTCAGGAGAGGCAGAGGCCAGATAGGGCTGGCGTAAACCCCTGCAAGGAAAGGGTCATCTCCTGGAGACACATCCCGGGACTGCTTGCCTCCTGAGGACACATGGACGCTGGGTGTCTGCTGCTTCTACTGGACTAGGTCTTAAGGGGAAGTGGGTGACAGTTGATAGTATGGCTCTCCCCCTCCCACCAAAGGGAGGGAAAGTGACCCTCAACCCTCCAACCTACCAATAATGGTATAAATGTGTTCCCACTTTTTTATATCCTTTTATTAATGACTAATTGGCTTTGGCATTACAATGATACTGTTCAAAAGTTCTTACAAACCCAGTTTAAATCCAAAAAAGACCCAATCCCTACTGACTTTATTTAAGAAAAGAATACACCTACTTCCATAGCTTAACATGTAGAGTAGATTTCTTCAGGAATTCTTGCTTCATAGTGTAGCTGTGTATAAATGAGAATCTGGTACAGCTGCCTTTAGTAGTAAGGAATAAGGAGAGTATTAACAGGAGAAACCCAGATTTTTCTATGTTAATTTCTACTTCTCCACCACAATTCATTTTAGGGGCAAGGAAAGAAATGTGTGTTTCAGCTGATGGTATGAAACCACCAGGAACGAACTGCATTGTGCTCTTAGGAAATTATGAATTCCTGGAGTCAGCGCTGCCTAATGGTCTGTTAAAACCTCTTTAGCTTTCTTAAGACAGAAGAGGAAAAAAAATAGAAGAGATTAGGGAGTTCTAGAGCAAAGCACCTAAAATGAAGCCTACATCTCATTAAAGGAGACCAGCTAGCAAGGCACACTGGGCTATTAAAACGTGAAGACATGGCTTGAAGAAGTTCAAACAAATGCCTTCTACTTTGTATCCAAGAAGATTGAAAACAGTAAGTATACATATATATTTGATACACAAAGCTCCTTTAAACACCCTTTGTCTTTCTACTTCTCTTTTGAGAATATGGATTTTCTCACTTTTTCTTTCTTCAATTATCTTTACTAATGTTTCATGAGGCTTCACCCAGTGCCCAAAGCATTATCACAAAAAAAAGTCAACTATCAGCTGCATGTAGATTATTCCCATAGGCAATCTTCTCTGGAGGGGATTATCAAGAGAATGCAAACTTATTTTTGATGATAAAGGAAAACAAGACTAAGAAGCTAAAGGCGGGGGGGGGGGGGGGGAGGGTATGTTTTTTGATGATCAAAATCCTGACTCTCACTCTGAATACAAAACAATGAAATCTCATATACAGACTGTTAATAATAAACCAAGTATCTATAGTAAAAGGGTTGAGGGTGGAAATGGGTCTCTAATTGATTTCTCCTCTATCCAAGGTCACATCTGTCTTTTCATCTTCCAATTTTCCCTAAGACTTCCAGTATTTAACCAAACTCACCAAGAATGTCATTGAACTCTGGTTCCTTGAAAGGAATCTGGGCATATTCCCATACCTATCTTAGGAGGGGTGAAAAACAGACATAGCACCAAATCCAAGACTGGGTCTAGGATGAGTCTAAATCCCTCCAAATGACCCTGGCCTCACCCTGAATGGCTGTTCTGGAACATATCTTCGGCTCCACTCCCAGCTCCCTGAGTCATCTGATATTCCCTTTGTTTGGGGACTCTTTTTGGACCTATTTTTCTAGCTTCACCCCAGCATGCCCATTTCAAACTGACTGTGGATTTTCCTTCCATCCCCAAATAAAACAAGTGAGAAATTTTCCTGATTGCCCAACCCACCCAGCCTGGTTACCTCTCTTCCTGAGATCTTCCCTGCCAGCGCAGGGAATGGACTGTGATCCCTCCCTCTTTTGTGTTATCTGGAGAAATTTGTCAGGTTAGAGATGCTACTTTTTTTTTTTTTTTTAAACCAATTCTTGCAATTGACTGAGACAAATTCAATTTATAAGATGTCAATTGTTGTGCCTTTTCTGATAATTGAAAGTACTTGTGTTTAATGAAAATGCAGTGTGGATTTTACTATCAGATGGTCCCTGTCCAGAAAGAGAATTTGCCCATTTTGTTCACTGCTGTATTCCCAGAAATTTAAACAGTGGCAAAGAATGAGCACTCAATATATACTTGTGTTTGAAAGGACATGAGGGTCCATTTACAAGAAGCAGAATTTAAATCATCTGATAATAACTAACAATCAAGCCAAGGACCCAGGGAATCCCTCTGCATGGAATTTCTGATTCAATCTCATCAATTCCTTTTGCCTCAAGCACTGACCATAGAGGTGTCTCCAGACTTTTCTAATGAGTTTTCTAATTTCAGGAGGTTAAATGAAATTCTTAGCCCGTAATAAATAGATGGGAGAGAGAGAAGGAGACGAAGAGAGAGGGAGAGAAGGAGAGAGAAACAAAGCTTGACCCAAATCTGAAAAGATTAAAGGCAGACACCCCCAAAGACATAACCCACCTGTGCACTGGTTACCCAAATGTAGAACACCAGTTTTAAATTTAAGAAGTTTTGTGGTTGAATTCTAATCGGCTAGGCTACTGCTGTCCGATAGAAATACAGTGTAAACCAGAAATGTGAGCCGTATGTATTTCAAACTTTTCTGTTAGCCACAGTAAACAAAGTAAGACAATTACTAAGTTGATTTTAGTAATATATTTAACCTAGTATACCCGAAATGTTATGAGTTTGACATGTAGTCAATTTCTTTACATCCTTAATGAGCTGTCTTTACATTATTTTCTCTAGTGCTAAGTGTTCAGTATCTCGCGTATATTTACACTACAGCACATCTTCTGGAAAAGTCACCATTCAAGTACCCAGCAGCCACACATGGCCACCACACTGGAAAGCACAGTCTGGAAGCAGGTGCACCATGTTCTGGATTATGCATAAAACTTTTTGACCCTGGGCTTACTCCCATTTTATTATCAATACATTTTTCCACCTCTCACCAAAATCACTTAGCGATGCCATCATGGGGCCACTCTACTTTGGGTGCAAATAAACTTGGCGTGTCTGTTGTCACCACAGTCCGGGGACAGTTCCTCAATTATGAGAAGAGGAGGTGATTTCTAGGGTCCTTTCTGAGCCTATCATCTTATGATTATATCAAAAGCATTTTTTAAAAAGTAAAAGAACCACTGTATTTAAATAAGATATCATTATCATTAATTTTACTATTCAGAAGACAAACCTACTCCCAAAGCAACCAAAATAGTCTCAGGATAAGTGATTTTGCTATAAAAGTTCTGTGATGATCAAGGGAATATCCATCACTAATAATAAAGATAATAGAGTCATTTCTATGAAACATTCACTGAATTTCACAATGCCACCCCATCCTCTACCTTCTTCCCACTCTCCAGTTCCACTCAAAATATCTACATAACTATCTGAATCCTTGTGCAAAGTCAACATGTTAGCCCATGAATTTCCTACACGCAGCCTTTGCACAGAAAAATTAAGGAAGCTTACCAATTATTGTTAAGTAAAAGCCAGCCACTAGATCCGCTTCCCAGGAAAGTTTGGAAGCAAAGGGGTCCCCTTCTCGAAGGTAGTGTGGCAGGCGCTCATCTTGGGGCGGGGCAGTGTGGTTTAGCGCCATGCTCTCTTCAAGCGACCAGGAGCCTGAAAAGCAAATCAGTAGAAATGGCAACAGACCCGAATAAGCCACTTGAACCATCCCATAACCTGTTTTACAATGCAAAGCAAGTTCCCGGGGTCAGACTTGATTCCCCAACTAATAACCAGTGAGTACTTTAGTACTTTTCTTCAATGACCCAGATATGTCAGTATTCAACTATTCAGTGTGCAGATTATTCAAGCCTGCATTATCTTACTTCTTTATCATTGCTACTCTCTTGTCACTTCACTTCACCCCTCCCTTGGGTGAATAAGACATTGAAGACCAAGCTCCATCCATTTTACTGTTTCTTAGCAATTTTTATAAAGGTCTGAGCTAAGAGAAGATATTATAGGAAGTATACATTATATATATATATATATATATATATATATATATATATATACACACATATATATATAAAGGGGAAGAGAGGGAAAACATTCCATCAATATTTAAAATATATCATAGGGGTGCCTGGATGGCTCAATCGGTTAACTGGGTGACTCTTGATTTTGGCTCAAGTCATGATCTCACAGTTTGTGAGAAATCGGGCTTTGTGCTCACATTGTGGAGCCTGTTTGGGATTTTCTCTCTCTGCCTTTCTCTCTGCCCCTCCCATGTGCATGTGCTCTCTCTCTCTCTCAAAATAAATAAATAAACATTTTTTTAATTTTTAAAGATATATTTTATAAATATATAAAATGTTTTTTTTTTTAATTTGACAGAGTATGATATATTTTTAATTATCCAAATTGCCCAAGAGAGCATCTCTATCAGTTATATGTTCAGCAGACTTTGGCACTTTTCTAAAAGAAGAAATAGAATCATTAGTTATTAGAGCATTGAATACAAAAGAATGTAGACTCTTTACTAAGTGAAGTTAACAACTAGGAGATTTTAAAGGATATATTGACATTCTCAGAGAGGAGTGCAATCCTGGTTGTAATTCACAAGTCTCATGCACAGGAAGATTTGGGGTTCAAGTTTCCTAAAGCAGAAAGCAATTTCATTATTCCATCACCCCTTCAAATCCATTTCCTAAATTATCTTATTCTTGCTCCAGGATGAGATCTTGAGCAATGAGAAACTCCCGAAACACACAGGCCCTAGTGTTTTCTACTGAATTTTGACTTTAAAAGCCTTACAGAAAGTCTTTGATGGGCCCTGTAAAAAAAATATGTATACATTACACAATATCCCCAATGCTGGAAGTTGATTGGTGTGATGCTCCTGAGATAGAGCATCCTGCTGATATCTTAACTTCCTCTGGTATGGTTATTATTATTTGTTTGGCGGGGGGGGATACTAAGCGTGGATGTTTCTACCACTTTTGAACCTATGTCAAATTGAACCAATAGATGTCATTGTTCAGCCCCCTAGGAAGCCATTTGGGACAGAACCCATCAGCCTGCAAGTTGAACTTAGAGTCCTGTGCCCCACAGTTGGTGAAAGACTGATGAGCAGAGATCTGAGGATGCCATTCAACCTCTCCAAAAGACGCAGATCTAACCTTTTCCTAACTTCCAACTTAGAGCCTAAATGGGACTTCTCCACCCACCCGTGACCCTCCTGATGAGCCGGTGTCTGGAGCTACTGTCTCCTACCACGCACAGTTTGAGGACAGTCACGTGGTTGGTGTTCATTCAAAATCCTTCTTGTTGGGAGCTGTAAGAACTGGAGCTTCTGGAAGGAGAAATCTCTGGCTGCCAACCTCCCGCCCCCCCACTCCCCACCATCTCAAGTCTTGCCCCAAGTCCAAATTCATCTTTAGAACTCCTAATACCCTTCTGATTGTCCCTCCTTCCGGTAAATTCTCTCCTCACCACAGATTTCCCCATTCCCACTGCCTGCCCAGTCCTGTCCTCCACTTTAGATTCAGAACCATAAGATGAGGGTTTGAGTCCTGCTGTGACATCCACCCTCTGATCTGGAGCAGATTATTTCAACTCTCTGGACCGCAGTCACTTCATCTATAAAATGGGTAATATCATGCTTACCCACCATTCATGCTTCTTGTAGAAACAGTATGACACTGGATATGAAAGCACACTGTACATGGGGAGTGCCATCTAGTTATTGCGGTGCTAGGACACTTAACTTTTCTGAAACTTGCCCATCCATGAGAATGCAGCTATTGAATGACAAATTTCCTCAGGGTCTTATGATAAATAAATGTACGCTTTGGTAACAATTGAAGTAATTATTGAACATCTATTAACCCAAGATAAGGCAGGATGAGAGATATGTATCATAGATTTAGCTAGCCTGAAGGACTATATCGTTTGGGACAGAAAAAAAAAAAAAACAAGATGCAATTAATGATCAGAAAATAATAATATAAGAATATAAAACAATAGGATGCTGACTTATGTTTGATTTTTTTTTTTTTTGAGACAGAAAGAGAGAGGAGAGAGAGAAAACATTAGTTGTGGAGGGGCAGAGAGACAGGGGGACAGAAGATCCAAAGCAGGCTCTGTGCTCACAGCAGAGAACCCAGTGCAGGGTTTGAACTCACAAATGGTAAGATCATGACCTGAGCCAAAGTTGGACGCTTAACCAACTGAGCCACCCTGGTGCCCCTGGAATGCTGACATACTTGGTTTTAGACAATAATATTTTAAAACAGAAGGCAAGGAAATAATTTTATAATCTGAGAAACTAACTAGATGGGCAGGTTAATGGGCAATGAGAACCACAGAGGGTTTTCTGTGCATGGAGGGCATAAGCAAGGATTTGGAGGCAAAAATGACCATAAAGTGTGTAAGGACTGGAAGACGTCTGCTTCATTGGAATAGAGTCTGTGATGGTGAGAAGTGAGAGCCATCATGGCTTGGTAAATGGGATCTTGTTCTGTAGGGCCTAAAATGCCTGGCAGAAGACTGGCTTTTGATGCATCATAGGTCAGCTTATTTCCTTCTGGACCCACTGATCAGAATTTGTATTATTCAAGTTTGACAATAAAACACTTGAGGGTAGGTGTTTCCGGTTCCTTTCAAAAACATGACTTACGTAGTTTCCTGAGGCAGAGTGAGAGAGGAAGTAGAAACCCCTAAATATATTGGTTGTTTGGGGACTCTTCACTCTTCCTCATACACTACAAGCTCATTCTCAACTCTCCCCTTTGCACATGCTGTTCCCCCTACGTGTAGCATCTGTTCCCTTTCTTCCTAGTCTACTTATATTCCAGTTGACCTTCAGGCCCCTGCCCACAGTCCACATCCTTCGAAAGGTGAATCTGCCTCCTTCGCTAACTTACTTGAAAAAAGAGCCCCTCTTCACTCCTTAAAGTTCTCTGAGCAGTCCCTCATCATGCTTAATCTACTTCATTCTTCTGGTTTACCTACCCGTGCGCAGAATAACTGTTAGCCCTAAAGGAGAAAGGTAGAGGAACCAATGCATAGAAAAAGAGCACCCCTGGCAATGGGATCACCGTCATTACTCTGTGGAGGTGATGTTCCATCACTGGAGTAGGATCAAAGCAGGATGTAGCAATGTGACCATCACGAGTTTGTCTGCAGAACAAGACTAACTGTACTACTTAAAACAATGACTGCAACATATAGGCATGATTCTACTTGTTCAAAGATCTGTCTTAGGGAATTTCTTTTTCAGTACTGAATAGGACTGAGTTACGTCACTGTGTAAATCCAATAAGGCTGTCTGGGTACTTGTTTTCCCATTTTACCTCCTATGCTTGAAGACCGCCCATGACACATAGCTTCCCATTCCATCTTCCCACGTACTCAGAACCCTCATCCCCATATCTGCCGTGCCCTGGGATAGGATCCTGCAAACAAAACCGATGGTTCTCGCCCGGCTGCACATCTGAATCACCTATACACTTATTTTTGCTTTTTGATATGTTGGTTGCTGACTGCATTCTAGTTGTTCCTTAAGTACTGTGGTCCACGGACAACTTCCGGAGACTGTGATAGCTACAATAAGATCATGTCCAAGAGAGTCCAATAGTATGCAGGGCCT
Organism: Panthera tigris; assembly: GCF_018350195.1. Taxonomy (NCBI): domain Eukaryota; kingdom Metazoa; phylum Chordata; class Mammalia; order Carnivora; family Felidae; genus Panthera; species Panthera tigris. The sequence continues at coordinate 45,306,559 of NC_056664.1, read as the reverse complement.
ACCAAATTTTGTAACCATGGAAACTTCTTTTCTGTCACAATACTGTCTTCTAGTATTGGCGTTCTGAGAGACAGCATACGCAGGGAAATGCTGCTGGAGTAAACCACATTAAAGAATCGAGGATTAAAATAACACATCTGTGACGAGATTCTCAAAGTATATGGCAGGTGGAGAAACTTAGCTTTAAATTGAAATACAGGGGCGCCTGGGTGGCTCAGTCGGTTAAGCAGCCGACTTCGGCTCAGGTCATGATCTCGCGGTCCTTGAGTTCGAGCCCCGCATCGGGCTCTGTGCTGACGGCTCAGAGCCTGGAGCCTGCTTCCAATTCTGTGTCTCCCTCTCTCTCTGACCCTCCCCTGTTCTTGCTCTGTCTCTCTCTGTCTCAAAAATAAATAAACATTTAAAAAAAATTTTTTTTAATAAAATAAATTGAAATACAGAAGTTTTTGGCTACTGTGGAAAAACCACATAACACTGTAAGTACTCATTTGAAGGGACTAAATATTTCAGGGAAGGTGTGAGAAGGTTACAAGAGAAATCTCCTGTCCAAAGGTGGAGAAAATATAAATGGCTTCTCAAGATCCCCCCCTGAATTTATGATTCTCTGCGAAGATATAAAGTAAACCTCTTGGAGTAAATTATATGTTATTATTCACATTATTCACAATAGCATGAGCCTTTAAGCAATAAAATATACTCTACTGCTCTCACATTTGCTAATTAATGGTCCTTTTGACCATGAGTTATACTCGTTAAGACTGTTCTCATAACAGCCTTATTACTGAAAAATTTGAAAACATCCCCACTCCTCATCACTCATAAAAATGTTAAATATTTTGTGTTACTAAAATTCACCTGAAACAAAAAATCCTTTATGATTCCACAATAAAAACTAAAAGGTGGGGCACCTGGATGGCTCAGTTGGTTAAGTGGCAGATTTCAGCTCAGGTCGTGATCTCATGGCTTGTGAGTTCGAGCCCCACGTCAGGCTCTGTGCTGTCAGCTCAGAGCCTGGAGCCTGCTTCAGATTCTGTGTCTCCCTTGCTCTCAACCCCTCCCCCTCTCACCCTCTGTCTCTCTCTCTCTCTCTCTCTCTCTCTCTTTTTCTCTTAAAAATAAATAAACACTAAAAAAAAAATTTAACTAAAAGGTAACTTGAGGCATAGGCAGACCCAAGTCCTCACGTCCAAACCGAACGGACTTACAAAACAGCTATTTAACAGCTATGGAGAAGACAACAGCAAAGAGGCCCCTCCAATGAGGAGATAAACACAAATAAATTAGTATCAAGGATGACAGTGCAATTCTGTTGAAGCTTATTCAGTCTTACAATTAATTATCTTCAAAAAATGTGAGGCAATAGATTTTCCCTTCGGTCCGCTAAGTTTTCTCTGGGGTTCGGCAGGAGTTGGCAAAAAGCTTGGGCATGTGGATTGCTATTTATGCAAAGTGTTTTAAGAGTTCTCTGCCCAAAATGAGCTTGCCCACCTGCTTTTATCCTACTCTGGCCTCTGAAAGTTTTGCCATTTTTTTTACCTTACAGGATTATCACCCCCAAATTTATTGCCAGATACACGTTATCTGAGAATAAAAGAGTTTAATCTATCAGCACCCATGAACATTAACATGAGGGAGTTTATGAAATTAGTTACTTGATACATTGCAACAGCCAATAGAGCTGAAATTAAGGGTGGTACGGCTCCCATCAGTTACAGCCCAGAGAAAGGAGCTGGAAACAATACAACCTATGGGTACCTTTGAAAGAGCATGAAGATCATGAAATGTCCAAAAAGTTAACAAAGAGGCAACCAGGAGCTAGGAGAAGGACGTGAAAGAAAGATGAAACAGCGAAAGTTGAAACTCGAGGGGTAAATTTTCGTAGCATTAAATAAAATGTATGCAAGGCAACACAATTCTTTTAAAAATTTAAAAGTCCTATGGATGGCTTCTATAGGTCTTTGTCAGGTGGGGGTTTGCCCATTTTTACTACTGACTCAAGGATTACCCACAATATGCCTGCAGGAGAAAGGGTCTGTGGCTAGATTCATTTTGACATCAACTCCAGAAATTTGTGCCACTCGTTAGGCTAGTGTTTCATGATGAGGTAGCAACAACACAGAACCAAACGTCTCTGCCCCTCACCCCCAGCGATCGGCCATCATAGTACAGGAAGGAGATTACTAAGGACAAGGAAGTGGAGTTTTCCTTGGCTCTTTCTTCTACTGTCTCCTCTTGAAACAGTCTCCTCTCTACCTCACGCTCTGCCTCTCGATTGGACACAGGTATCTCATGCCATGGCCCCTTTCCTTTCCTGTCAAATTCTTCTCTTAAAAACTGAAGTTGATCTATTTTGTTGACATAGTAGGAGGTTCACAATATATTTGCTAAAAAAAAAAAAAAAAGAAAAAGAAAAAAGAAAAAAGAAACTATTGAAGAGCTATAAAACTTTTTATAAAGAAAAGTAGAGAAAGAAATATTTACAAAAATGTATGTCGAGAGATTCCATTTTTATTATGAATGGTGAGTAGAGCTATCCTGTAGAGTGATGTTAGGAGCAATTTTTCCTTTATTTTTTATGGGGGTGGGGGTACTTGATCCATCCATTTTCTAATTATGTAACATAGCTATGTTACTTTCATATTTATTGCTCATATTTTAAATAAAGGATTTGTGTCAGATTATTTATAACATCCGCGAAAATTTTATACTCATCCATGCATTCATTTGTATAAATATTTAATGACCACAGATTATATGGCAGGCCCCTGTTGAGACCATGAGTTACTTCCCCTGGGGCTTTGCCATTTACAGTGTATCTAACAGGAGCTAAGATAGAGTTCTCTGCAAAGGACTCTACTCAGAGCTCTGAAATCCTACCACACAGGTAGCAGCTCAAATCCGTGCTCTTGATCTTGTGCCGGCGCTGCCTTGGCTGCATGTCAGCCAAAGGCTAGATCCCCAGGTGACACTTTGGGGATTTTTCTCCCTAGTAATTGTGTCTCTTCTTGCTCACTGGATGTTCTGTAAATTCAATAAGCACAAGCCGTGCTCTTCATAATGATTTTTTTTTTTTCTGTGTCAGCAGCTACAGGTGCATAATGTGCATCGAGCAATAATAATACCCATACAAATACGTTGTAGAGCAAATCTATAATCCAAATCTTTGGATTCTGGGTCTATATAAGGATATTGTATTTTTCTCTTCTACATTAAAAAGGAAGCTACAACACTCCACCAGGCAAAGTAGCAATTAAGAAACAAAATAAATAATTTGGGGGTTCAAAAACCCCAGTCCAGGTCTCCAGAGAGGGAAACTTTATCCATTAGTTGGTGCTAATGAGATCCTTGCCCTCTCTACAGGGGAACTGTTCACAACCACAAAGAAAACTTTTGATCAGCTGAAGTTAGCTGTCAAACAGAAATGCACATACACTATTCGGGTTTTTCCACCATAGTTAAATATGATGCTAGAGAAGAAAATAAAACAGCTCAAATTTTTTCAACCCGCTTAACTAGAAATACAGCAAGAAACATGGGGAGGGAGGAAGGGAGGCAAAAAGGAAGGAGAAAAAAATATTGTTCCTCTACAGAAACAAGCCAGCAAGAGAGCAATCAATTCAACTCAATATCTTCTAAGTCAAGTAAAAAATGGGCAGAGTTGTCTGCTCAGAATAATAGCCACCGAGTCAATTTATTCTTAAGTAGTTCAGCTTGAAGCAAATTGGCAAGTCTCGGGTAATGGGAAAATTGTGAGCCATAGAAAAGCCTGCTTTAATACTATCTTACATTGTTCATATTAATTCCTTTAAGTATCAACCGTCATGGAACTCCTTATTACAACCATATCTCCTCTTCTGAATTGCTGAGTAATAAGTTTCACATTAATTTACTCCCACATTCTCTCCAACCCAGTCACTTCCCCCAGGTCAAAGGGACGAGGCCCGAATTTCATATAATGATAACCCTTTGAATTGCCAGCCCTTGACACTTTTCATTCACAGAACAAGAGGCCCCTCCAGCTCCAGTTCCAGATAATGTTGTAGGCTGTGGCCTGGGGTGCATTCTCTTCCTCTCCCAGGGGACCCAATACACCCACCAGCCCCTCCTAAGGAAGCAACCCAACAGCCCAAACATCTGCAGATAATCAAGGTAGCACCTGGCCTCAAAATTGTAAACCCGAGAAATGAAACTAGAAGTTCAGGGTTACTGTCAGCATCGTTACAGAACACCAGACGTGCACACCCTGATCGGGCTGGGAAAACTTTGCACCCTCACTGGGGACATGGTATTTCCCCCTCCAGACCTCAGATTTTAGTGTGAAAAGGACACTTAGATGAAATAAAGGAATGTTTACAAAAGGGTCGGAAATTCCCTTCTCACTTCTTAAATTCTAACACTCCAGCCCTGAGCTCACACATCTCTACACACCATGTTAGCTGTGATTTGCAGTCATGAAGTTGCCCTCAGTAATTATGACGGTCAACTTGAAGCATATGCAGAATGTAAGCAGTCCCATCCATGCATTCCTTCTCAAAGAGAAATAAACCGTACCACACAAGGTTTAAAAAAAAAAAAAAAAATACCGGGAGGAACAAGTAGATGAGAAGACACAGTTTTTGGCAAGAAATTCAGAGTAATTTGGGACAGATCAGAACCTGCAGTTTTACAGTTTCTCACTATTCTGCTGCTCGGTGCCTGCCTTGTTTTATTCCTGACCTGAAATTGGGTTTCTGAGATATCTTCCAAGCATAAAGCTGATAAGCATTACTTGGTAGATTTCGGCCTAAACTCAACAGGAGAAAAAAAGTCCAATTAACATCATCAATTACACAGTGGTATTCAGAAGAAAGATTCAGATGGAAGGACTGTTACTTGCTCCCCGTCCTTACAGACACAGAGAAAAAGGGGAGGAGGGGGGATTCCATTGTGTCTGTTCCCTGTGAATCATGCCTCACCTCTCCTCATAATTCCCTTCAACCGACCATTCGATTCAAGGTCTTATTCTTCCAAACAGGAAATGATAGAATCTGTTGTTTCTTAGCTGTTTCATCTCCTGGTTAAAACTCACCAATTGAAGGGACTGCCAAAAAGAAGTTTCTCTCCCTGGGCTTCTCCGGCTGGGTTTGCTCAGATCTTGCGATGTCTTCTTACTGGTTCTTTCCAAAGCAACCTCTATCACCGGGCACTTCAGCTGCTTTTAAATGTTGTCAAGTGAAAGGTATTCATTTTCTAGACTTTCCTACTCTCTCCACCCCTCTGCTGAAAGGACCAATCATATCTTTGGAAAAAATAATCTCATCTTATTGAATTATGAGGAGAGATGCAATTTTTGGAAGCTTCACTTTTTGGTGATTAAAAAACCTGCCGCAGCTACCTGGCCCTTATATTGATCAGAAACTAGAATAGCGCTGTTTGCTGACAGTGCTTTATTTTTTTTTTTTTTTAAGTTTATTTATTTTTGAGACAGAGAGAGACAGAGCATGAATGGGGGAGGGGCAGAGAGAGAGAGGGAGACACAGAATCGGAAGCAGGCTCCAGGCTCTGAGCCATCAGCCCAGAGCCCGACGCGGGGCTCGAACCCACTGACCGAGAGATCGTGACCTGAGCTGAAGTCGGACACTTAACCAACCCAGCCACCCAGGCGCCCCTCTGACCATGCTTTAAAACATCATATACTTGCTCCTGCTCTTCAGTTTTAAACATCTCAGATTCATCTTTTAAAAATCAAGAATTAAATCCTAAAGCTTTTGTTAATTGTTTGTCTTCTTAGGTCCTTTTTTGTTTTAATCAAAACGTACTGTCTTTGATTACCTAATATATAGTTGCTTGAGAAAGACCACGAAAACAGGAAAAGAGAAACTCACACATCATCTCGTACTGACACACTGTGTCCTGACCTGGGTTATAGCCCTAATGGTATGTCAGGATTGAAAACGAGGCATTGGCTTTTTGACATTAAGCAGCCACGGGATCTTATGTCTAGCGCTGAACGAGTTCGCTCACTCCCATAAGTGGCACCGCGTTTAGCATTTGCCATGCATTGTTCCATACGACACTGCAACAGTGCTCTGAGGAAGGTTTTGTTGGTATCACTTTTGTTGTCAATGAGACTACTGAGGTGCAGAGATATTCAGCACCTCCACAAAGTCCTATCGTTCAGCTCCTAGTAGAATCTCGTTAAAGGTTGGCTAAATCAATGAAGCCCTTAACTACACATACCATCGCTTCAAATAAGTTTTCACGGAGAAAAGTGGGAAATTCTGTTAAAGAAATAAAATTTAACATGTCAATAAACACAATCATTTTAGGCAAGCCTTCTCAAAGATAAGATGATTTCAGACCAGGTCCCAAAAAGAAATATTCCCAGATTTTCCAATATAATCTGTTTTTTTTTTTTTTTTTTTTGGTGGGGGGGGGGTATTTATTTATTTATTTTAGAGAGAGAGAAAGCATATAAGCGTGTGAGTAGGGGAGGGGTAGAGGGAGGGCAAGAGAGAGCGAGAGAGAGAGCGCGAGAGAGAGAGAGAGAGAGAGAGAGAGAGAGAGAGAGAGAGAATCTTAAGCAGGCTCCACACCCAACACAGAAACTGACACAGAGCTCGATCTCACGACACTTGAGATCATGACCTGAGCCAAAATCAAAACTCAGGTGCTTAACCTACTGAGCCACCCAGTTGTCCTCAATATAATCTGTTTTAAATATCCTCTCAACACTATAATTGTGCCTTTCCAATCATATGTTCTCATTTTTTTTTAACTTTATTGAGGTATAGCTGACATACAAAATTCTAAGATATTTAAAGTGGACATCATGGTGATTTCATATGCATAGTGAAAACATTCCCCTTCACTGAGTTAATTAACATTTCCATCACCTCACACACACACACAAATATATATATATATATATATATATATATATATATATTTGCTAAGAGAATAGCAAATAAATATATTTGCTAACAGAATAGAACCTCAATGGTCTCACAAAAAAATATATGTATATGCATATATACGTATATATATACATATATACATATGCATATATATTTTTTTTTTGTGAGACCATTGAGGTTCTATTCTCTTAGCAAATTTCAACTGTCTACTACATTGGTATCAACTAATGTTTTACATTAGATCCTCAGGCATTATTCATCTCATAGCTGAAAATATATACCTTTTGCCAACCTCTTCCTATTTCTCCCAACACCCAGCCCTGGCAACCACTTTTTTAATCTCTGTTTCTATGAGTTTTGTTTTGCTTTTTTTTTTTAGATTCCACATATAAGTGATACCATCAGTATTTCTCTTTGCCTGGTTTATTTCATTTAGCATAATGCCCTCAAGATACATCCATGTTGTCACAAAAGCATTTCTTTCTTTCTCAAGGCTGAATAATATTCCATTACATACACACACATATGGTATGTGTATACCATATATATACACATACACATACACTTATATGTGTGTGCGTGTGTGTGTGTGTGTGTGTGTATAGATAGATAGATTGATAAATAGATAGATAGATAGATGTCACATCTTGATCTGTTCATCCCTTGATGGACACTTCACCTGCTTCCATATCTTGGCTATCCATACGATCCCATTTTTTCAAAGACTCTTGTAAGTCATGCTTCAATTCATCTCCCATTCACCCACTTATGCTTTACCTGGAGCTAAGATACCTAGCTTTCAAAAGCCTGGTCTTAGAGGACAAATTTGTCTTTCTTGGAATATGTGATTTTTTTTTTTTTAATTTAAAATTCATTATGTCTCTGGGGAGCCTGGGTGGCTCAGTTGGTTAAGCGTCCAACTTGGGCTCAGGCCATGTGAGTTAGAGCCCCACATGGGGCTCCGCACTAACAGCGCAGAACCTTCTTCTGATCCTCTGTCTCCCTCTCTCTTCCCCTCCCGCTTTCTCTCTCTCTCTCTCTCTCTCTCTTTCTCTCCCCCAAAAAAAAAAAAATCATTTAAAATCATTCCTCTCAGGGTGCCTGTGTGGTTCAGTCGGTTAAGTGTCCAACTTCAGTACAGGTCATGATCTCAATGGTTCCTGAGTTCAAGCCCCGTGCGGGGCTCTGTGCTGACAGCTCAGAGCCTGGAGCTTGCTTCAGGTTCTGGGTCTCCTTCTCTCTCCGTCCCTCCCCTCCTCATGGTCTGTCTCTGTCTCTCAAAAATAAATAAATGTTAAAAAAAAAAAACTTAAAAGCATTCCTCTCTTTCATTGTCTCCCTGTTTCTCTGCCTCTATTTCTAAAACAAAACACACAAAAAAGTCATTATGTCTCTCCAAAGAATGATGTTGGAATGAGAATAATGAAAAGATGTTTAAATGATGGGGCGGTGGGGGGGGTAGGTACAGAACAGCACAAAGAACATTGCCTTCCCCGATTAGTCTGCAGATGCTCTGCTAATGCTAAACTACTATGCCTTGCGTATAAATTCAGGCTCAGCAAAAAATGAAATCTCTGACCATAGATTCAGCAGATCCAAGTTCCAAGGTTATAGTCTATCTGACAAGTTAACTAATGGTTACAGAAAGTCAGAGTTAAGTGTCCAAGGAGAGGCCCAAGTATCGGAATTCCAAGGAAGAAGACATCAATTGTTTGGAAGATGTTGACGTCATCTATGCAATATAATAGTGTCCATATGACAAAAAGGGTAAGATTCTCTCTTTAAAAGAAAATAGTATCAGTTTCTCCACTTTGAGCCCAGGATATATGCTGGGTGCTCAGGATACAACTGTAAAAAAAGACAAAGTTTATTCCTGCCTGCACAGAGCTTCCATTTTAATGGACTTGCAAGGTCACTACACAATTTTTTTTCTCCGAGTTTTTATTTAAGTTGCAGTTAGTGGGGGAAGGGGGGGGTAACTCAGTTAAGTGTGCTGACTCTCAATTTCAGCTTAGGTCATGATCTCACAGTCTGTGAGTACGAGCCCCACTTTGGGCTGCTAACAGCATGGAGCCTTCTTGTGATTCTCTCTCTCTGTCTCTCTCTGCCCCTCCCCTGCTAGCGCCCTCACTCTCTTTCTCTAAAAATAAAGAAATAAACTTTTTAAAAAATTAAAAAATAGTAATAAAAATTAAATTCCAGTTAGTTAACATACAACGTAATATTACATGTAGAATTTAGTGATTCATCACTTACATAGAACACCCAGTACTCATCACAAGTGCCCTCCTTAATCCCTATCACCTATTTAACCCATCCCCCACCCACCTCCCCTCTGGTAACCCTTAGTTTTTTCCTCTATAGTTAAGAATCTGTTTCCTGGTTTGCCTCTCTTGGTGTTTCTTTCCTCATGTTCCTCTGTTTTATTTCTTAAATTCCACAAATGGGTGAAATCATACGCCATTTGTGTCTCTGATTGACTTATTTTGCTTAGCACTATACTTTCTAGCTCCTTCCACGTCTTTGAAAATGTAAGATTTCATTCTTTTTAATGGGTGCATAATAGCCTACTGTATATATATATATATATATATATATATATATATATATACACACCACATCTTCTTTATTCATTCATCAGTCAATGGATATTTGGGCTCTTTCCATACTTTGGCTATTGTTGATAATACTGCTATTAACATGGGGATGCACATACCCCTTTGAATCAGTATTTTCGTATTCTACTACACAAAAATTTTTAATTACAATGGGAGAAGTACCTACCCAACAACCATTAATAGGAATTTAAAATGTCTCCAAAATCTTGTGGCAGCAAATCTCTATTTCTGAAATAAATAGGCTAAGGGAAGTGAGAGGGTATGCTTCCAAAGGGTACTGAGGTTGGTAAAAGCATTAAACCCAGCACAAAGGTCCCTTTATCAGATCAAGCACCCTCTGTTGGGACCTCCAGTATCCACCCAAGACAAGAACATGTACAGTGTGCATCTACACATCTCAGGGTCTCAGTCAAAAGTATCCCAATGCCACCACCAAGACAAGAGTTTCCAACATCTGGTCCGCTAAACTGTGATCCCCTGTTACAAATTCCCTAATAATCTCGAACTTCTCCTTTGTAAACCTGGCAACTACCTTTTTCATGTGTGTCTCTTGTACCTGACAGGAAAATTCATGAGAACACAGACTATGTCTCTTGATCATTGACAGTGTTCTCAAGGCCACGCATAGTAACAGAAACATACTCTGTAGGCATTCAGTAAATATTTGTTGTATGGTGAAAAGGGGGAAGGAGAAGAGTTCTGCGTTAGAATTAGAACAAGAGGTAAGGCACCAGGATGACATTGCCGAGATCCTCTGCAGTGAAAGATCCTCTCCAGTGTTCACCTGTCCCCTCATGAAAAAAAAGAAAGAGTAGGAATCTGAGTTTACTTTTATCTCTTCTCTCTTGCTTCTAAATTCTTCAGATGATTAGTCATGGTGCTATTTTTCTGATCCTTCAATACAGCTTTTTATTTATAAGCTCTGTGTTTAGCCTCGGGCTCCAGAGTTTGATAAAGGAAGATATTCTTGTTTGTTCATTTTTCCTTAATCTCCTCTGACTGTCATTTTGACTCACCACCAACACTCAAGCAGATGGTTGCAAGTTAATGCTGCATCCCTGGAATTAAACACATTAACTTGGGCATCAAGAAAGATGTAGAATCATTCCTCCATTTAGATAAGGAAAGCAATCACTGTAAAAATCCATCTCAATAAATGTTCCTTTCATACAGAAATTTAAAAAAAACAACTATGCAACAACTAAACGGAGGTAATCCAACTAGTCGCTTGAACTACAATAAATAATATATCTAACAAAATTTTATTTTCACAATGTTAGCCTGGATTCAGTTTCTGGAACCATGGTTTTGAAGGATTCCTTCCATGTTAGCTGTGAAAAAACTTGAATTTATCTAAATCATTTCAAGGGATGTAATAATCATTTCAGATATCCCTGCCCCATAACAAATTACTTGATAAATAAAGTAGTACAACATTTAAGTCTTATGATAGTTACCTATTTTTCATTTTTTAATATTCATTTATTTAGAGAGAGAGAGAACTAGGGAGGGACAGAGAGGGAGGGAGAGAGAGAGAATCCCAAGCAGTCTCCGCACTGTCAATGCAGAGCCCGATGCAGGGTTCAATCTCAGGAACCATGAAATCATGACCTGAGAGGAGATCAAGAATTGGATGCTTAAACGACTAAGCCACCCAGGCACCCCATAGTTAACTATTTTTCAATTTTTATTATTTCCTCTTCAGAAATAATAACCTTCCTTTCTGTGGCTGGAAGGTTCATGTCACAGACATCTTCAAGGATTTCCCTCTCACCTCCCATGAGACTATAAGTTTCCTATGTCACTCCAGCCAATGACATGTTTATGATGTGTCCTTCCCTGGCACTATTTTCTGCCTCGAGAGTTTCCACGTGTGACCCAGGGAGGAAGAATCCAGGCTCCCTGAGTTGAAGAGATGGAATTGATAGGTTAAAAAGCAGGAAAACACCATCTCCAATGAGGAGGTAAATCAACCAATCAAAACTGACCCAGATCTGAGACAGATGTTAGAATTTAGCTGACCAGGACACTAAAACAGTTAGTATGACTGGGTCCATATGTATGAAATATATATCTATATTCGAAAGTTAGCTAGAGGCATGGAAAACATAAAATACAAAAATATCTCTAACCAAACTTCTAAAAATGAAAGCTACAATGACTGAGATTAAAAAAACAAACAAACAAAAAACTCTGGTTCAGAGTAACAGTGCATTAGACAAACTAGATCAGAAAAGACAGGTGAATTTGAAGAAAAAGCAATAGAAACTCAAAATAAGGCATATAGAAAAAAAAGAATTTTGAAAAAATTCAAAGTCAATAGGATGTAGGACAACTTCAAATGGCCTAATATATGTGTAATTGGAGTTGCTTCGGCAAGAAAATATTCCAAAACATAGCAACTGATTTTTTTTTTTTATTGTTTATTTTTGGGACAGAGAGAGACAGAGCATGAACGGGGGAGGGGCAGAGAGAGAGGGAGACACAGAATCGGAAACAGGCTCCAGGCTCCGAGCCGTCAGCCCAGAGCCTGACGCGGGGCTCGAACTCACGGACCGCGAGATCGTGACCTGGCCGAAGTCGGACGCTTAACCGACTGCGCCACCCAGGCGCCCCTGATTTTTTTTTTTAAATTTGAGTGCAACTCTAAACTCATAGAGCCAAGAAGTTCAACAAACTCCAAGTATAAGACACACGAAGAAATACTACGTCAAAGCAATCACAAGTGATTTTCTTAAAGCCAGTGATTGTGAGAAAATTTTAGAAGCAGACAGGGAAATAGGGCACGTTGTACACAGAAGAACAAAGATAGGATAATAGGAAATTTCTCACTAGAAACAAATGCAAGAGCAAAAACAGTGGAACAGAGTGTTCAAAGTAGTAAGGGGAGACGGATAGTATTTACCCAGAGTTCTATGACCAGAGAAAATGCATTTCAAAAGCAAAGGCAAATAAAGACATTTTGAAACATAACAAAAGCTGAAAGAATTCAGCAGCAGACCCACACTACAAAAAATGTTCAAGGAAGGGGCGCCTGGGTGGCTCAGTCGGTTAAGCGGCTGACTTCGGCTCAGGTCATGATCTCGCGGTCCGTGAGTTCGAGCCCCGCGTCGGGCTCTGTGCTGACAGCTCGGAGCCTGGAGCCTGTTTCGGATTCTGTGTCTCCCTCTCTCTCTGACCCTCCCCCGTTCATGCTCTGTCTCTCTCTGTCTCCAAAATAAATAAACGTTAAAAAAAAAAAAAAATGTTCAAGGAAATCTTTAAGGTAGAAGGAAAATGCCAGATTGAAATACGAGCCTACAAAGGAATGATGAATAACAGAAATATAATTATAGCATAAATGTATGATTCTTTTCTTATTATTTAAATCCCCTAAACATTTAATTGCTTAAGCAAAAATAATAAAAATGTACTATAGGATGTATCGCATATGTAAAAGTAAAGTGAATGACAACGTCACAAAGAACAGGAATGAAGAAATAGAAGTATAATATTGTAGGGTTCTTACACCATATGTGAAGTGTCTATCACTTGAAGGTAGACTATGACCAGTTAAAGATGTATATAATAATTCTTAAAGCAACCACCAAAATAACAAAACGAAGAGTTGCAGCTAATAAGCCAACAAAGGAAATAAGAAGATACCATAAAAGTAGAAGAGGAAAGGAGGGACAGAGATTAGATGGTGTCTTAGTAAATGTTCTCCAGAGAAACCAAACCAATAGGGTCTATGTGTGTGTGTGTGTGTGTGTGTGTGTGTGTGAGAAGGAAAGACAGATTTATTTTTAGAAATTCACTCACATGATTCTGGAGGCTAAGCAGTCCCAAGAACTCCAGTAGGCAGGCTGGGGAACCAGAAGAGTGAATGATATAGTTCCAGTGCGAGCCTGAAGACCTGAGAGCCAGGGGAGCTGATGTTGCAAGTTTCAGTCCGAGTCCAAAGGCAGGAGAAGATTGAAGTCCCAGCCTGAAGACATGCCATCTTCCTCTACTGCAGGAGGACCTTTGTGATCTATTCAAGTCTTCAATTAATTGGATGGAGCCTATCTGCATTAGGGAGGGCAATCTGCTTTACTCAATATACAGATTCAAAGGTTGATCTCATCCAGAAATACCCTCGTAGACACACCCAGAATAATGTTTACCCAGATATGTGGTACTCTGTGGCCCAGTCAAGTTGACATTAGCCATCACAGATGGGACAGGTACAAAACAAATAATAAGATGAGAGATATAAACTTAATCATGTCAATAACCACATTCAGTGTAAATGGTCTAAACACCTAAATTGAAAGTCAAATATTGTCTGATTGGATAATAAAGCAAAAGCTAACTATTTTTTGCCTACATGAAATGTACTTTAAATATAAAGACATAAATAGGTTAAAAAATTAAAGGTCAAAAAGATATATCATGCCAACCAATCAAAAGAAAGCTATTGTGCTTATATTAATATCAGAAAAAGTAAATGTCAGAGCAAAGAAACTTACAAGGAATGAAGGTCATTTCATAATGATAAAGGGTTGAATTCATCAAAAGTACATACATAATCGATAAAGAAGTTTCTCAAATCAGTGACTTACATTTCTATCTTAAGAAACTAGGATGAAACAAGCAAATATAAACAGAAGAAAGGAAGTAATAATAAACATGAGAATCAGTGAAATAGAAAATAGAAAAACCATGGAGAAAAAAACAATAAAACCAGCAATGGCCATTAAAATGTTCCCTGAGGGGCGCTTAGGTGGCTCGGTCGGTTAAGCGTCCAACTTCCACTCAGGTCATGATCTCACAGACCGTGAGTTCGAGCCCCGCATCAGGCTCTGGGCTGATGGCTCAGAGCCTGGAGTCTGCTTCTGATTCTGTGTCTCCCTCTCTGTCTGCCCCTCCCCTATTCATGCTCTGTCTCTCTCTGTCTCAAAAATAAACGTAAAAAAAAAAATAAATAAAATGTTTCCTGAAAGAACAGTCCATGGAATTGTGTATCCAATGGCATTTGCCTCACTGAATGATTGAACAGTGGGAGGAAGAAATTTATAATTATGAAGGCTTAGCTCAGTGATTTAAAACTTTAACTGAACATTAGAATCCCTTGTCAAGCTTGTTAAAATGCTTGTACCTGGGTCCCACTGGGGACTCTAATTCAGGTCTCATTATGCATACTTAAAGCACCCCTTGTGACTCTTACGAACACACATCTCATGAAGTAATGAGATAGAGTTCTCCTAAAGCAAACAATTCCCCAGAAATGAATATGTGTAAGCAGTAACAAAACATCAAAAGAGTAGGAAATGGAAAGAGCGTTAGACCCTTCACATCACAACATGCCCCAAGTCATAACATAAGATGCTATTCATGACTTCCAACAGGAGAACCCAGTGCCCTCCAGGTAATTGCTTAAAACATGATGTGATAGAATATGAAACACAACTAACCATGAAATCATCTACATACGTTATGAAATATCAGTAAGGGCCTGCATGTTCTAAAATAATGAGAACAAAACAAATTTCTTATCAAAAGAAATAAAGCTCAAACAGTACCTCATGGAGAAATTTATCACAACTACCCAAAGAAAATTTCTTTCACCTGATGAGTATGACTAAGATGATAGTTAAAGAATAATGGTGATGATGGTAATAATTCTCACTGGTTTTCTTAAGATTTTATTTTTAAGTAATCTCTACACCCAACGTGCGGCTTAAACTTTCAACCCTGAGATCAAGAGTCACACACTCTGTCAGCTGAGCCAGCCAGGCACCCCAATAAGTCCTACTGTTTATCGAGTGGCTGCCCTATGCCCAACCTATACCTGTGTGAGTGTATGCACATGTATGTAGGAGGGGAGAGAAGGACTATTATTTGCCTAATAGTGGCGTTTGCCTTGTGAGTATGAGGAAGGAAACAGTCCCAAAAGCTAAGTTCACAAGCATTTTCCACCCTAGATCAACAAGCCAATTACGTCCATCACAACCATATTTTAGGTTGTTAAACGTTATTATTGCTTGCTTGAACCACATAAAATTCCATGAACTATCCTGGGTTATCAGTTTAAGTCCCAACAGGGAGGTGGGGTAGGGCTGTTCCATCCAACAATCCAAAGAGAAGCTTCTAAAAGCATTCAGAGAGGATGAAGCAAGGGTGGCCGGCACCCCAGCCACCAGTCTTGATTCTGTACAGCTACCTGCCCAAGTGAAGCAGCCAGGAACATGGAGTCCAAATGGGCTGACATGTTACTGGGTACACTCATGACTTCCAGTGCAAGTTCCCAGCACATGTGGAAATATGCCGAGTGTGGTGAATAGACGAAACATGAAGCCTGTCAGATAAAACAATTTTTTTTTTAACTTGAAAAAGAGCTGTGTGGGTGTGTGTTTTGAAGGGAATTTTTAGAAGTTCTCGTGGAATTGGCTCTCTAGAGATTTGTAAGGAGCAAAGTGTAGAAGTACTTCCCTTCACAGAAACTTTCAAAGAGGAAAAAAAAGGGAGTGAAGTAAATATTTTTTTAAGACATAGTTATTTTAGTAGCAACCGAAGTTTCCATTCAGGCATCATTGGAGAATCCCTCAGGTGATACTTCTACTCAATGAAAAAACGCTATCACAGGGGTGCCTGGGTGGCTCAGTCGGTTAAGCACCAACCCTTGACTTTTCGGCTCAGGTCATGACCTCACAGCTTGTGAGACTAAACCCCGCATTGGGTTCCGCACTGACAGCACAGAGCCTGCTTGGGATTCTCTCTCTCCCCCTCTCTCTGCCCCTCCCCTGCTCTCTCTCTCTTCTCTCTCTCTCTCAATAAGTAAATAAATATTTTTTTAGTGTTATCACATAATGACAGAATTTTTTAAATCTATCAACTCTCAAAATTTATTTTTTTCTTCTTTTTTTTAAATAATTTTTTAACGTTTATTCATTTTTGAGAGGCAGAGAGAGACAGAGCATGAACGGGGAAGGGGCAGAGAGAGGGAGACACAGAATCTGAAACAGGCTCCAGGCTCTGAGCTGTCAGCACAGAGCCCGACGCGGGGCTCGAACTCACAAACTAAGAGATCCTGACCTGAGCCAAAGTCAGACGCTCAACCGGCTGAGCCACCCAGGCACCCCGAAATTTATTTAAACCTCGAACTTCCCAACTTCTCTCTTGTCAATCAGGGACATAGCTATGACAGCCAGTCAGCTAATAACAGTGGGTGTCATGAACCTCGACATAATGACTTCTAAACAATAGATTTTATTTACAAATTTTATATAAACTATTACTGCTGTTCATCATATATCTTCCACACCAAGTGAAATGCAAACATTTTTTGCTTATTCCTGTTTTCTAGTTATATTCTTTATATTGACTATAATTTTGTAACAATGTATAACATGAAGAATAAAATATAAAATAAGAATAATCAAGAAAAGTCTCTACATTCATACATATTGATGTGGGCGTGTGCATCACAAAACCTCTTCGATCAGATCTGTGTATCTTTTTACTCTTACTTTAGACAATTCTAACAAGCTTAGTTGTCTGGCTCCCTTGATTGCAAGACATCAAAAGTACAGAGATAGCATAATGTCCTCAAAGTCCATCCATGTTACAGCATATGACAGAATTTTCTTCTTTTTTGAGGCTGAATAATACCCCATTGTATGCAGATACCACATTCTCTTTATTTACTCATCTGTTGATGGACATTTACATTGTTCCCAACTCTTGACTATTGTGAATAGTGCTGCAATAAACAATGGAGTGCAAACATCTTTTTGAGATCCTATTTTCAATTGTTTTGGATAAATACTCAGACATGGGATTTCTGGGTCATACGGTAGATAAGGACAACTACCGCCCAATCACTTATATGAGGCTCTGAAGTAGTCAACTCATAAAAGCAGAAAGTACAATCGTGGTGGCCAGGGGGACTGCTGGGAGGTGAAAACGAGGAGTTGCTGTTCAATGGAGATAGTCTTTAAGTCATGCAAGATGAAAAAGTTCTAGAGATTTGCTGTACAATAATGCACATTTAGTGTATAATACTATCCTGTATGCTTAAAATGTTAAGAGGGTAATCTTATGTTATGTGTTTTTACCACAATGAAAAAGAGTACAGAGGAAAACTAGAGACCCCAGAAACAGAAGCGGTTGCAACAGCTACTTTGGAAGACAAGTTCGTGGTTTCCTACAAAACTGAACAAGCTCTTATTAGATGAGCCAGCAATCACACTCCTTATTTACTCAAGTGAGTTAACAACTATTGTCCACATAAAAACCTGCACACAGGGTGTTTATAGCAGCTTATTCATAACTGCCAAAACTTGGAAGCATCCAAATTATCCCTCATTAGGTAAATGGGGAAAAAACAACAACAACAACTGTGGTACCTCCAGACAACAGAATATTATACAGCGTTAAGAGGAAATGAGCTATCAAGCCATGAAAAGACGTGAAGAGAATGTAAATGCATATTACAAAGTGAGATAAGTCAATAAAAAGTCACACACAGTATGATTCCAACTATACAGTATTCTGGAAAAGGCAGGGCTATAGAGACAGTAAAAAGATCAGTAGTGGTCAGGAGATATGGGGAGGAAAGGAAGAAGAGAGCACTATGGATCGTCAGAGCAATATAACTAGTCTGCACGATCCTAAAATGGTGGATACATGTTGTTGTACGTTTGTCAAAACCCATGGAATGTACAACAGCAAGAGTGAAACAATGGATTATAGATGATAATGAAGTGTCGATGTAAGTTCAACTGTAACAAATGTACTTCTCTCATTGGGGATGTTGATAGTAAGGGAGGTTGTATCTATGTGGAGTCTGAGGATATATGAGTACTCTGTACTCTCTGCTCAATTTTGCTGTGAACCTAAAACAGCTCTGAAAAAAAATTGAATTTGTCAATTAAAAGAAGACATGATTGCAGGCCACCAGGAAAGACAAGGGAAAGACAAATATATATATTATATATTATATATTATATATATATATAACATATATAAATATAAATATTATATATTATATATATAACATATATAAATATAAATATTATATATTATATATTATATATATAAAATAAATATTATATATTATATATTATTTATATATTAATATATAAAATATAATGTATAATATTATATTATATTATAAATATATAATATATTGTATATATTATATAATATATTATATATATAACAAATAAAGAATTTTTTAGAAGATTAAGATGCAAGGATTCTTAGGGTCAAGATAAGCATTTCTGCATATGGTGACAGCACCTGGGATCATCGGTGTTTTCTAGCACAATGCAATAAGGAAATGTTAATATGCATGATTATGATCTTAGTAACTACACAAATATTTATTAAGCATTTTCCAGGTGACAAATATTGAAGGGAGGGAAGATGTGGCTTATGATGATGTCAGTCACAGATGCTGACCTCGATGGGCTTTTAGTCTGGGGAAGGTAAAAAATCACGATACGCAGTACAATAACTAACTACTCGACGTAGAAAAGTTCCATCACCATAGTTCCAGTGACATAAGTTAGACACTTGGGATCTCAGCCTCACATGGTCTGAGACAGTTTAATAGGCAAGATGAGCTCACATGTGGGAATCTGAAGGGTAACTAAGATTTAAATAGGAATATACTGCAGTGGTTGTAGGCAGAGCTTCTAGAGTCCTAGTTGCTGGCTTCGAACTCCAGCCGCACAACTTCCTCGTATGTGCCTATGGGCAAGTTTCTTAAGATTAAATGAATTAATGTAGGCAAAAGGTTTAGAACAGCACAAGGAAATGTTTGCTGTCAAAATTTAAATAGGAAAAGAATGAGGGTTAGTGATTCCAGAGGATATATACAAAATGAATAATAAATACAATCCATGTGGTCAGGCAATAATAAACAACAACCATGTATGTGCATCTGCCCGCACAGGTTTGTACACTGAAAATAAGTCTAACACTATAGAGAAAACCTCTCAAACAGAATGGTCACAAAACAAATAGCAGTTGAGAGAATGCTCTCAGAGACAAGTGCATGATGGGTTCAAATAACAGGTCTGGCTGAGTGATCTTAAAAAAGATACTGGAACTCTCTAAACCTCATTGCCCCAGAGGCAAAATGGAAATAACAATATCATGCCCACGTCACAGAGTAATTGCGAAGAATAAACAATATTTGGCCTGTAACACACACTTTTCAACAAAATTATGAAAAAATTTCTGGCTATCTAAAGGAAGAAAATGTCTTTGATTACAACCACTTTATTTAAAAGACCTCTGAAATATATTTATCTCCTTTTGAGACTGAATAGACCCAGAAACCTCTTATCTTGTTGTCTAGCTAGAATATGACTTTTGTCAAAGACATGATCACTCTCTGCCTTCTCATATGCTGCAACTGCTTTCTGGAATACTCATCCTCTGTCCCCCAAAACCAGATCAGTGTCACCTATACGTATCACTCCATTCTTATCCTCATACTCCAATAGAGAGTCACTAATTCCTCATTCATTTCAGTTCTCATGGTTCCTGTACCAACCACTATTAAAGCACGCATCCCATTGTATCTCAGCTAATCCCCTGTGCCCTTGCTGACCCCATGTTACTGTGTAATTCTTAAACAGAGAATGTTATGTTCATCATGTTTGTATGCTTCACACTTTCACCTTGCCTGCCTCCTAGGACGCATCCCCCCCCCAAAAAAAAGCATATTGAGTTAACAATAATAATAATTTAACATTTCATACTATGTAATACACCAGGGTCCTCATTTCCATTCAACCCGATCTCTAAACCTTCATTGCTGACATCTACATATTGTACGTACATTATAAACTCATGGTCGGAACTCAAGGACCTGAGTGGTTAGGTTTTATGTGAAGAATTTTACTCTAATTGCCTTCTGCTGATTCATCTAATGTGCAAAATGGAAGTTAGCATTTGGTGTGCGACAACTTCCTTAATTTACAACCATAGACCCCGAGACAATTATTAGCATGATGTCATGGGGGAAGCATTCCTGGAAAGTGATGTTACTCATTCTCATCACCAATTTACATTTAAAGGTTGAAATCTCAAGCTCATCATTATAGATATACTTCCCAAGGCATCACCTTGGGATGTATTGACTTTGCCCTGTTCTCATTCATTCTCAAGTAATTCTTTTCTCCTAAATAAACTAATCAGAGTCCAGAGGGACATTTACTTACTTTTATTGTGGCACTATTTTTTACATTAAAAACCTAAGATCCCATTAGCTGTTTGGTCTCTGTTGGTTCTGAGACAAATTCCAATATGTGGGTAGGAGGGTGACTTCCCCCACCACGTCACCAAGCAATCCACCAGATACCGACAAGGTGCCTTACAATTCAAACCAATTCTGTTAGTATCTATCCAGAAACAGTATCAGATTCCACAGGTCGCTCCTACAGGACTGCTGCTCCCCCTTTGCCCGCCTCAACCTCAGAGGCCAGTTGAAAGCCAGGTTGTTATCTGCATGTGGGACCAACCCACAGCAAACTGGAAATCCCAACAAGGGGTAGTCCTGCTCAGGTTGGGTTAATTTGCTAGAGCCGCTCATAAAACTATGAGAGACATTTTACTTACTAGTCACCGTTTTATCATAAAAGGAAATAACAGCCAGATGGAAGAGATGCACCTGTGCAAGGTATGGGGTGAGGGCATGGAGTTTCCATGCTCTCCCACAGCTCGCCATGCTCCCCAAATGTGCACGTGTTCACCTACCAGGAAACTCTCCAAATCCTGTCCTTTTGGAGTTTTGTGGAAGCTTCATGACATGGGCATGGTTGATTAAACACTGGTCATTCGCGGGGCGCCTGGATGGTTCAGTCGGGTGAGTGTATGACTTCGGCTCAGGTCATGGTCTCACGGTTGGTGAGTTCGAGCCCCGAGTTGGGCTCTGTGCTGACAGCTCCGAGCCTGCTTCTGATTCTGTCTCCTCTCTCTGCCCCTCCCCACTTGTGCTCCCTCTCTCTGTCTCTCAAAAATAAATAAATGTAAAAAAAAAAAAAAAAAAAAAAAAAATTTAAACATCGGTCATTCAGGGCCACTCTCCTCTCCTGAGGGGGGGAGGGGGTTAAGACTGGTCGCTCCACTGGCAACCAGCCCCAAACCCTAAGTCAAGTCCAAAAGCCACTTAACATTACAAAAGATATCTTTACTTGCTCTCATTACTTAGGAAATTCCAAGGTTTTTAGGAACTCTGAGCCACAAATAGGAATGAAGACCAAGTATATATTTCTTATTTTAAATCACAATCAGAGGTCACAATTACCATTTCAATGAGAATCCAGTTAAATGAAGCTCTGGGTCCTTTTCATACCAGTTTATCTGGTATTCTTTTGGAACTAAAATATAAATTAATTTATTAAAGGAACTATACCTCCCTATTAAATTTCTTTTTTTCTAGCTATTATTCTGAACTGTAGAGATCATTTTTATCACTCTTTTGCAAGCTCACCACCCTTCCAAAAAAAGGGTAACCCATAAATCCAACAGGAGATAAATGATTAAACTATGGTACACCAATATCATAGAATACTAGGGGCTATTAATTGGTATTTATGAAAACAGGATACTTGCATAAAGAAATGCTTCAGGGGGCGCCTGGGTGGCTCAGTCGGTTGAGCGGCCGACTTCGGCCCAGGTCATGATCTCGCGGTCCGTGAGTTCGAGCCCCGCATCAGGCTCTGTGCTGACAGCTCAGAGCCTGGAGCCTGTTTCAGATTCTGTGTCTCCCTCTCTCTGACCCTCCCCCATTCATGCTTTGTCTCTCTCTGTCTCAAAAATAAATAAACGCTAAAAAAAATTTTTTTTTTAAAAAGAAAAAAAAAGAAAAAAAAGAAATGCTTCGGAAGTAATATTATACATACAAATTAAGCTTTTCAAGCTTAATAAATGCTCATATGTCACAAATACATAAATGAAAGTTTGTGGAAGCAAATGTAAAAGGTTGATTCTAGGTGGTAAAATTATGGGTGTTTTTTTTTTTCTATTCGTGTTCTATTTTCCCAAATATCTTATACTATCCTATTGATTTTTAAATCAAAGAAAATACTTGGTGCCTGGGTGGCTCAGTCGGTTAAGCTTCCGACTCTTGGTTTCAGCTCAGGTCATGACCTCACAGCTCCTGAGACTGAGCCCCGCACTGGGGAGCGGAGCCTGCTTGGGATTCTTTCTCTCCCTCTCTCTCTCTGCCTCTCCCATGCTCTCTCTCTCTCTCTCTCTCTATCAAAAAGTAAATAAATAAACTGAAAAAATGTTTTAAATAAAATGTTTTTTAAAATGAGGATGGAGATTTCAGATTATTATTCTGAGAAATCAGAAGAAAGTAATTTCTCCCAAAATGATTCCGATAATTCCCCAGTTCTTGCTGCATTGCTGTCTTCTGCTATATGGCCTCAAATGTGTTTTCCAGTTGATTCTCACCTCCTATTGAAAACCTATAGTGCAGTCACCAGGTATCTCACCGCTTGGTAATTACTGACCCTTTTGTGCCTCTAAGCTTTCGCACATGTAGTTTGGTCTAGAGTTCTTTCTACCATTACCCTTATAATCCTACATGACATTCAAGAGCTACCTCCTTCATGAAACCCCTTCAGCTTGCCCAGCTGGAGATGTCTTTCCCCAGTCTTTATAACTTCCTGTGCATTGCCGCCTCTATGCCTCACTTTTTGCTTGCGCATTTTTCCTATGCCTTCCCCCCATTTCTCCCTCGTCGACCCTCGCACATCTAATGCGCTGATCGTGGGCAGTGAGTTTGTTCTGGGAGAAAGGCTGCTAGAAGAGTGACCCAGCAAGCTGACTTCTTCCTTAATGTGTAAGATGGTCCTACTTTGTTGAGGAGTCATGTGCTTATTCCAGGTGGAGGAAAACAGGTTGAAGTTACTCGGAATGAAATCAGTAACAGCAAAACCCATATGATTGTCTCAGGCTCCGTTGTTCATGGGGGAAAATCCAGAGCCCAGGCTGTGAAGCAAGAAGAACCTCGCCGGAGCCCTCCTTCAGATTCTCAGGCTGCAAATTTCAGGAGCGTGTCGCCCTGACCTGCCACTCTTGCTTCTTCTCACCAACGCTGCTCTTTACCTCCAATTCTCTGAGGACTCTTTCCAGTGTCTGTTCCATCACGATCTGCTCTGTTTCTGTTGACCATTTCCAACTCCTCCCCTTTGTTCTGTCTGTCTCCAGCATTGATGACTGCCTCATTTCTTAGCCCCTGACAGTCTGCGGCAAAAAGTTTCCTCAGGTGATGCAACTCTTTCAGCCAGTTTTAAGTCATCAGGCTCTAAGTGGTTTTGTGCCCTCAAAAGGTAACCCTTAGCTTTGAACTTTGCATCTGTTCCCTTGAGGGGCAGTTCTCAGGTCCCATAGAACCTGAATCTGGAAACATCCAAAATGACATTTCCTAACTGACTTCTTCTAAGAACCTGGACCAATCTCCCAAATAAAATATATATCCCTTCACTCACACTTCCAGGAATCAGACCCAGTTCTTCCACAAGAACCCTTCCCCTCTCCTGTATGTATGCATCTTAATTCTTCTAGTTTCCAGGAACATGACCTGAGCCCAACGTGCCCTTTCTATGTTTCTCTCTTCTTCTCCCAAGCCCTCTGGGGTTTCCAAGGAGAAATAAAATACCTGAGGTCCTGCTGTTACATTCTAGGGTTCTTGAAGCAACAATGTAAATTCAGCCCCACAAATGTTCAAGGCCATCTGGAATATAGACAGCAATTGGGCTTCTAGAAGTTTGAGGCCGCTGTACATTGACAATATAAGAAATTAAAAAGGCAAATATTTGGAGTGGAAAAAAAAATCCTAACCCTTCCTGAAGTTTCCTAACATGTAGAAATCAATTATTTATTTGCTATTGAAATTAAGGACTAAATCATATTTTTAAAAGCTTACAGAAATGATGACACTGGATTCCAGGTACTTAGAAGTTCATTGTACTATTGTCTCTACTTTTTTCATATATTTAAAATTTTCTAGAATAAAAAAGTTTATATATGTGTATATTCACATACACATATACACACATAACTACTTATTTAAGAAAATTGGACGTCAAAGAATCTATCACGATGAAATATGAGAAATAGAAAAAAATTTATGCATATGTATGTTCATCATAGCATTACTTCAAATAATAAAAAAAGTAGAAAAAATCTAATTGGGCACATTCATACTCTGCAATTAGTAAGATATGTAGTAGCATATTATTTAATGAAACAAAAAAATATTTGATATATCGCTAAATTTAAATGAGTCAGATTATAAAAAGTATATATGGGATTCCATTTAGTCAAAAACCAAGATATGTATATAGCAGAGATAATGGCTACATGGATAGATAGATAGATAGATAGTCAGCTCAGACTGTCATGACAAAATATTATAGACTGAGTGGGTAGCTTAAACAACAGAAATTGATTTTCCACAGTTTTGTGAGGCTGGAAATCTGAGATCAGGTTGTCCCAGCATGGTCAGGTTCTGGTGAGAATTCTCTTCCTGGCTTGCAAGCAGCTGCCTTCTCACTGTGTCATCACATGACAGGAAGAGAGACAGAAAGCTCTCTGGCATCTCCCTTAGAAGGGCACTAATCCCCTCAGACCAAGGTCCTGCCCTTATCACTTTACCTCCCAAAGGCCTCTGTCCAAATGCCATCACGTTGGGGATTAAGGCATCACATATATATTTTGGGTGGACACAAACATTTAGTCCCTGGAATACATGAATGTTAAAAGTAATTATCTGGAAGATGAATGACTTATTTTAATATTTTCTGAGTTTTCTACAGTGGCTACAACAAATAATGTATCCTTTATATAATCAAGAGGGAAAAAATCTATAGCAAGTGCTATTTTCTGTGGCTTAGAAAGGCTTTTGCTTCCAGCTATAAAGGTTTAACGTAGAGAAAACCAAATCTCCTACTGAGAATAACTAGGGACGTTTATCAAATACTAAAAAAAAAAGAAGAAGAAGAAGAAGAAGAAGAAAAAGAAAGAAAGAAAGAAAGAAAGAAAGAAAGAAAGAAAGAAAGAAAGAAAACTCTGAATGCAAGTATCAAAATGCTACCCAGACAGCCAGGATTTTATAGGCAGAGATCAAACCTTCTTCAATGTTTTTCCCTTCAAGGTATTTGCTGGTTCATAAGTAATACAGGCAAAGAGACAGAAGCTGAGCAAAACTTGGATAATAGAAGAAAATCTGAGTAGACTTTCCAGTGGTTGAAAAGACGTATTTCGAGCTCAGGGCTACCAATTCAATCAGAACTTGAGCAACCAAAATCCTATAGAGAGGAAAATCTCAGAAAAGTGAACTTGACATCTATGGTCAACAAAGAGTACTTGCTAAGAGGCTGATAATCTCAGCACAACCATTGGCAATCTCATTGTGTTGAGCAGATAAAAACTGGAGTTTACATCTGTGCTTCCTTGAAGAGATAAACAATCCGAGGCTTCAGAAGGACCGCATCCTAGAAATTAAGGTCTTTTACAAAACTGAAATAAAACTTAGAATCAATTTAAGCCCTGGGTAAATTAAGATGATCTGCTTTTTGGAAGTAGAAAATAAGCATCCAGAACCTCTGGAAGAAAATAATCATCCAGAACCTCTATAATATTTCATAGACAATAAAAAATCACCAGGCATACATATGCAGAGAAAAGAAAAGCCATAGGATAGATGATAAAAATACAGGGATACAAGATATTGGAATTAATGAACAGAGTCATTTTAAAAAACAACAACTGTGATTACATGTTCAAAATTTAATAACAAGATAAAGAACAAGAGAACTGGAATCAATAAGAAGAGGTATAAATTGGGAAGTTCTAGAACTGAAAATATAATAACTGAAATTACAAATGCAATAGATAGGGGCGCCTGGGTGGCTCAGTAGGTTGAGCGGCTGCCTTCGGCTCAGGTCATGATCTCACACTTTGTGGGTTCGAACCCCACATCAGGCTCTCTGCTGTCTGCTCGGAGCCCACTTGGGATCCTCTGTCCCCCTTTCTGTCTGCCCCTCCCTCACTTGTTCTCTCTCTCTCTCTCTTTTTCTCTCAAAAATAAGTAAATAAAAATTTATAAAAAATAAATGCAATAAAGAGCAAATTAGATACTAACATTGCCTCAAATATTTAAAACTGACAGAATAAAGGGAAAAAATAAAGTTTCCCAATCATAGTGAAAGATCTTAGCATACTATTTTTTTTATTTTTTAAAGGTTTTTTAAAAATTTTTTTAATGTTTATTTATTTTTGAGACAGAGAGAGACAGAGCATGAATGGGGGAGGGTCAGAGAGAGAGGGAGACACAGAATCTGAAGCAGGCTCCAGGCTCTGAGCTGTCAGCACAGAGCCCGACGTGGGGCTCGAGCTCACGGACTGTGAGATCATGACCTGAGCCGAAGTCGGACGCTTAACCGAATGAGCCACCCAGGCGCCCCAGCATACTCTCTATTTTTGATAGAACATGCAAAAAAATATATAGAACATGCAAAAAAATATATAGAACAACTTAGAATTGTGCTGTCCAATTTATTAACCATAAGCCACCTGTGTCTATTGAACACTTGAAATGTGGCTAGTATAGGTATTTACCCAAGGGATACCAGTATGCTGTTTCAAAGGGGCATATGCACCCCAGTGTTTGTAGCAGCACTATCAACAATAGCCAAAGTATGGCAAGAGCCCAAATGTCCATCGATGGATGAATGGATAAAGAAGATGTGGTATATATACACAATGGAGTATTACTCGGCAATCAAAAAGAACGAAATCTTGCCATTTGCAAATATGTGGATGGAACTAGAAGGTATTATGCTAAGCAAAATTAGTCAGAGGAAGACAAATATCATATGACTTCACTCATATGAGGGCTTTAAGACACAGAACAGATGAACACAAGGGAAGGGAAGCAAAAATAATATAAAAACAAGGAGGAGGACAAAACCTAAGAGAAATATGGAGAACAAACAGGATTACTGGAGGGTTTGTGAGAGGGGGGGATGGGCTTAAATGGGTAAGAGGCATTAAGGAATCTACTCCTGAAATCATTGTTGCACTATATGCTAACTGACTTGGATGTAAATTAAAAAAAAAAAAAAAAAAAAAAAAAGAAAGAAATGTGGCTAGTATAACTGAAGAATTGAATTTTTCATTTTATATATGATTTGAAATAATTTAATACAAGTTTTATAACCAAACGATGATAATTTTTGTTGTTGTTAAATACAATTGTGTTTTGGTAAAGCTGCATTTCACCTTTAACTGTTGCATTAAGCAAGATATTATTGCTGTATATAGTAAATGTGTCAGGGGTTTGGTTCACTTCTAGTATAATACATGAAGATATTGATAGAGTTGGGGTCAATGAATTGGTTAAGTTCAAATGATGGTTTTCTGTAGGCCAATGTAACATTTTAATGTGTTTATTTGAATATTTGATGGAGACAGTAATAATTATTATAGATTGCATCAGTAATTAGTTATAATGTAATTAAATTATTTTTTACTTTAAAAAAGTCAGCAAGAACAACTTTTTAATTTAAAATTAAGGCATCTTACAGGAGCATCTGGGTGGCTCAGTCAGTTAAGCATCTGACTTTGGTTCAGGTCATGATCTCGTGGTTCATGGGTTCGAGCCCCGCATGGGGCTCTGTGCTGACAGCTCAGAGCCTGGAGCCTGCTTCCAATTCTGTGTCTCCCTCTCTCTCTGCTCCTCTCCCACTCATGCTCTGTCTCTCTGTCTCTCAAAAATAAATAAACATTAAAAATTTTTTTTAAATAAATAAAATTAAGGCATCTCACAGATGAATAAATGACTGTAGATGCAGAAACCAATGTTATAACTAATACAGTAACTTTTTAAAAAAAGGGAAAACAGATGCTGCAAATTTCACAATAAATGGCAATTTTAACTTTTTATGACAGAACAAAGGAAAAAAGCTGTTCGTTGGATTTAAAAAAATGTTTAAAGATAAAGTGAAGATATTAAGAGACATGTTCAGCATTATATAAGAAGTTCACTTTCAACAGTCAAAAAAGAATTGGCAAAATTAGCCACTTGAAATCAGAATTGAATGTCCAATAAAAAGTGTTAAACGATTTTTAATAGGAGCTAGACTTGTAACTTTGTCCAGCTATCAAGCAGCTGAGATTTTGCACAAAATAGAAAATCATTTATAGAGAAATGAGAAAATTAAAATTTTAAATATGGAAATTTAGCTAGAAAGCTATTTACACAAAGTAAAAGATCTTTGATTAAGCCACCAAACCATTGCCCATAAAATACAAGACCATAAAATGCAAACACTTTTCTTTAGCTTTAGATGAGTGATACGACTCATATATAACAGACTCTGCCCAATTAATGTTTTGGGCATGTATTGTCTCAAAGGACTTTCCAATTAAAAAAAAAAAAAGTTGGAAATTCGCAGCCTAAAATTCTGTACTGATGGCATAGATATCTTTTTTCCTTAAAATGTTTTTAAATGTTTTACTTATTTTTGAGAGAGAGAGAGAGACAGAAAGTGAGCCAAGGAGGAGCAGAGAGAGAGGGAGACAGTAGATCTGAAGCAGCTCTGCTCTGACAGAACAAAATCCAGTGTGGGGCTCGAACTCACGAACTGTGAGATCATGACCTGAGCCGAAGTTGAATGGCTGACTGAGCTACCTGGTCACCCCAATATTCTGAAATCTTTTACATCTGTCAAAGAAAATTTTCAATTCAGTATTTAAAAATTAGTTTCTGCCAGGGCAGATAGTGCTCAGTAACTTTAGATCAAAAATCCGTATTTATTGGAATTTTAAAGAAGAGATTCACGTTTTCTTCACTTATTCATTTTAATAGCATACATATTGAAAATATTTGTGCTCACCTTTCTGAAAGAGTCTCTATGATGCATACAAGTTGTTAAAATTGTTCAGTGTATATATATATATATATATATATATATATATACATATATACATATATATGTTCAATGTATATATATACACACACACACACACACACACACATATATATATATATATATATATATATGCAAATGGTAGGATTCATTTATGACCTACTGAAAGAAATAAAAGACAATGAATTTAATTATCTTGTGTTCTTTGCCAATGTTCATTGTGGAACACAAAAGTTGATTGTATGATTAACTCTAATTCAAGATTTCCTTGAAACAAAAGGAATGCCTTTCAAATATCCCATAGTCAAAGACAAAGATTTAGGAGTGTGATTTATGTTTTCTCACTGATATCACACTGCATATGAATGAGCTAAATTTTCAGGTTTCAACGGAAGAAACAGCTTATTGTAATCTAGCTAAAAAAGGTATGATCATCTCTGTTAGTATCACAACTTTACATGATACGAGTCACTAATAGTTTTACACATTTTTCTAACATGAATTAACATATAGAAGTTTTAATTGTAATCAACCCTGTTATATAAATTGGCTGCAAACACTAAAGAAAATTTGAATGATGCTTTCCTGGTGTTGATAAATTTTAAATTGCTTTTCAACTTTAGCAATATGCCTTTGAACTAATACTAATATTATTGAGCTGTCAGAAAAGTTAGTAAATTACTTATGAAACTTGAAAAGATACGGTTTTGAAAATTATATACTTTTACCTCAAAAGTTAAATCAAATATTCTAAAACAGAGAACCCAGTTTTGTTGAAATTAATACAAATATGAAAGAAAAATTATTTTTTGGCACTTAATTAAGATATTGAAAACTTTTAAGTTTGGCTGGAACAACCTAGATATGTGAGTCTGTAACCATTTATTAAACAGTAAATTTGTGAAATCTAAATAAGGATCAAAATCTAGCACTTGCATTGAAATGTGCTATAAATATCAATATACATCAAATTGGAGGATAAATATGAAAAAAATCTCATTAATTTTATACTAATTACACATTTAAATTATGATGTTTTGACTATATTACATGAAATAAAATATATAATTGAAATCAATTTCACCTATTATTTTGTTTTGCAATGTGCTTACTAGAAAATTTAAAATAAGAATTATAAAGAACTTATCAAACTCAACACCCAAAAAACAAACAACCCAGTTAAGAAATGGACAGAAGACATGAATATACACTTTCCCAAAGAAGACATCCAGATGGCTAACAGACACATAAAAAAATGTCTAGCATCACTCATCATTAGGGAAATACAAATCAAAACCATGATGAGATACCACCTCACATATCAGAATGACTAAAATTAACAACACAACACAAGAAGCAACAGGTGTTGGTGAGAATGTGGAAAAAGGGGAACCCTCTTGCACAATAGGTAGGAATGCAAACTGGTGCAGACACTCTGGAGAACAGTATGGAGGTTCCTCAAAAAACTAAAAATAGAACTACCTTATGATCCAGCAATTGCACTCTTAGGTATTTACCCAAAGGGTGCAAAAATACAGATTTGAAGGGGTACATGCACCCCAATGTTTATAGCAACATTATCAACAATAGCCAATTATGGAGAGAGCCCAAATGTCCACTGACTGATGAATAAAGATGCGGTATATATACACATGTATATACACATGTATATATGTATATACATGTATGTATATATGTATATACATGTGTGTATATATATGTGTGTGTATATGTATATACACATGTATATATGTATATACATGTGTGTATATATATGTGTATATGTATATATATATACATATATATAATGGAATATTACACAACCATAAAAAGAATGAAATCTTGCCATTTGCAATGACATGGATAGAGCTCTAATGTACTATGCTAAGCAAAATAAGTCAATCAGAGAAAGACAAATATCATATGATTTCACTTATATGTGGAATTAAAGAAACAGAACAGATGAACATATGGCAGGGGCAGGAGAAGATAAGAGAAGGAAACAAACCACAATGGACTCTTAATGATAGGGAATAAACTGAGGATTGACAGAGGGAGGGGGGTGGGAGATAGGCTACATGGGTGATGGGTATTAAGGAAGGCACTTGCTGTAATGAGCACTGGGTGTTATATGTAAGTGATAAATCTCTGAATTCTGCTTCTGAAACCAATATTGCACTATGTTAACTAAAATAAAAAATTAAGAATTATACACATGGGCCACATCATATTTCTATAAGGACTGTGCTAACATGGATTTGAATAGCAAAAGTGACCAACTTCACCTAATTAACATGTATAGAAGACCGCATTCACCTGCAGAACCCACAGATTTTCACGTGCATTACTAAAATTTATCATACACTGGGCCCTCACGCTAGTCTCAATAATTTTCCAGAACTGGAATTACTGAAAGTATGTTCTAAAGCTTATGAGTATACTTGCTGTACATTTATAATAGTGGAGGAAAAAAAGACAGAGAGAAAAATACCCAATGCCAATATAACGCTCAAGGAAACAAAAATATGCCAGGTGGACATAGATTATGCCATCATTAAAATGGAAAGTATGAAGAGCATAATACAAAGTTACATATGAGAAATAAATTTTGCATAAGAACGGAACTCGAAGTAATACATATACCTACACATATGTAAACAGTATGTATTTTTCAAATAAATATTATACAAAAGGAACTTAAAGGGTGTTTTTGATATTTTTTAGGGAAATTGTTAAAGACTACTTTAAACAATTTTTTAAAACATGTTTTTGATTAGGTTGGAAAAATGGGATCTTACCTAATGGTATTCCTGAATCACACAAAAACTGAAAGACACTATAGCATCATGAGCAGCTATAATTTAAATGTTAAATGTTCCAATTAGACATTTTTTAAGTTCAACTTAATTTCTAATTGACACTGGTGAGACTTCTGAAATGATCATTCAGTATTAATCTACAAAAACCAGATCTTTCTACCCCTGGAATATAATAATGGGATTTGCTCTGTAATAAATGCATTCACAAAGTATCACGATTCATAAATAGATAAAATATATTTTCTTTAATTTCTGGGTCAGGTGGTGGATAGTTGAAAGGGATTTTCTTTTTTTTTTTCCTTTTTTATTTCCTTTTTAAGAAAATAAAATAGACGCTACTTTTAGGGAAAAAAAATGAACCATTCAGGTTCATTTGGGTTCAATACATGCAGAGATAGGATAGGAAACAAGCCATTATAGAAACTGACACTTTCCTTTATATTTGCACGTTCAGTACTTGTTTCACAAAGACCAAGAATGTGTGAATATTGTCCACCAGTTGGCTGATTTAGAAGAGCTGTGCTCTACAAAGTCACTAGTAGCCTAAACTTTTAATTGGACGCTAAAAAAATATCACTTGCAGTAATCAGAAAGTTCAATATTATAAGTAAAAAGGATAATAAGCACGAAGCCATCAAAAAGCTATATTTATTTAAAGGGAAAAGATTAAATTGGCTTACTAGGGAGAGTAAAGTGAATGTCAGTAAACTTCCCCAGAGAACAGGCTCCCATTAACGCATTGGAAGAGTCTTTGTAGCAAGAACCAAAGAACACTTTTCTTCTTTCCCTGTGACTTCAGGATGGCAAAGAACATGGATTTCTCTGTTTTCTAAATTTCCCTCCAGCTGTCCTTGCTCTATTATCCATATTTTTCCAGCCTTATTTTTTTTTATGTACATGTTTCTTTTATTATCTTCTTTAGACTACCTCAAATCCTTTGTGGAATAGTATGGTCAATTAGTGAAGAAAAATTTCACAATAAGTGAGTTGAACATATATTAAATTTGCCTCTTTTCCTTACTGTCAAGAGCCTGTAAAATAAACTATTAGTTCTGCTTCTCAGGAAACATTGTTCATTTTTTTCTCTTCTTATCTTGACTTATAACTTATGTTACAAGTTTAGAAATATGGTGATCATCACCATTATGGCTGATGCCTCCTCTTGGATTCATTCATTCAATTTGTATTCACAAAGATAAGATGCTTAATTGGAAGGTAGGATGCCATGGAGAGTGCTGTCCTGGCCACTGTCTTCTGTCCCGGGAGGGTGCCAGCACTATGGCCGACTGGCCCTATGCATATCCCTTACTCTTCACTCCTTTTGGGGGGCTAAGCATTAGGTAAAGAGGCGAGGGTAGGGATGGGGATCACTGAATAGGCAGTCCTCACAGGTAGACTTACGGAATTGGAAAATGTATGCAGAAGAGTTGGCAAAGAATGGAATGAAGATATGCTCACCAGCACATCACAACTGTGGATTCTGTGGACGTGGATGTGGAAAACTGAACCAGATTTCCAGTGAAAGAATGAAAAAAAAAAAAAAATCACAGGGGAGACAAGAATCATTGCTGTTGACTTTCAATCAGAAGATAATAAGTGGAGGGGCACCTGGGTGGCTCCGTAGGTTAAGCATCCGACTTCGGCTCAGGTCATGATCTTGCAGTTCAGAGTTTGAGCCCCTCCTCGGGCTCTGTGCTGACAGCTCAGAGTCTGGAGCCTGCTTCGGATTCTGTGTCTCCCTCTCTGCCCCTCCCCCGCTCATGTGCACGTGCTCCCTCTCTCTCTCTCTCTCTCTGTCTTTCTCTCTCTTTCTCTCTTTCAAAAATAAATAAAAATTTTTAAAAGAAGATAATTAGTGGAGATTGGTGTTCCGGTCAAGAATGCAGGAATGTCATATGAGTGTTGTGAATATTTTTTGTATATTCCTAATTTGTATATTCCTAATTTTGTATATTCCTAATTTGTAATTCCTAAATAATAATAGTGTTTCTGTTTATAAAATGGCCTGATCAGTGCTGCCTGGCATAATAGAAAGATCTAAAGGGACAACTCCGAACATCTTTCTGCCAGGGATGTGTGGGTGGCTCAGGCAGTTGAGTGTCCGACTCCTGATTTTGGCTCAGGTCGTGGTCTCATGATTCCTGAGTTTGGGCCCTGCATCAGGCTCTGCGTCGATGGTGTGGAGCCTGCTTGGGATTCTCAGTCTTTCCCTCTCTCTCTCTCCCTCTCTCTCTCTTTCTCTCTGTTTCTCCCAAAATAAATAAATAAACTTTAAAAAATAAGTATCATGTTTTTAAAAAATATCTCTGCTAATGGCATGTACCAGTTCCATTAATTACTATCTACTCCTCAACCAGGATATTGTAGACTTCTTTTCTCAGTGGTTCCAGGAAGAGCCAGAACATCTCTTTGCAGTGTGTCATGTCTTTCTTTATGCCCTCAAAATTGACTAAAAAAGCCACTTTGTAACCTCTCTTCGAAGGCATTTGTAAGTCTAGAATTAGTACAGTAATCCTGCGTTCCTGAATCAGCGGATACCTGGGCCAAGTTATCATAGGACCAGCACTCTCATCCGTACCTTATTGGATTTCCATACAACTTGCTATGAATTTGAACAACTCAGCATGGACTGTTTAGCTGAAGAAAGCCCAGCAGACAAAAGATTTGACAACTGCATCAGGCTAATTGACAAGATGCCCCCACCTATGCTCATTCATTGAAAGGCACAAATGCTTCTCTTAAATCTTTGATGATCGTCTTGATAGCCAATAACCTGGCTACAAACCATCCATTGAGAGGAGATCAGAAGTTACTTTTTGGGCTTCACATATGTATGCTGAATACTAGCTAGATTTTTTCCAAAGTGTAAAATATATCCTCATATCATTTATAATAGCAAGAGCAATGTAAATAAATGAATTAATATTAGCAAGAACAGCTTAATGCAAAGAGACATAATTATACCAAATCACAGGACCAGAGTCAGATATGAGACTGAAGCCCTGCCTAATGCGCTAAGGAGGCACCTCGGAGTCACATATAAAACTTAGTAACTTCATCAGATCTGAAATGTTAAAGATCATTTTTCATGTGTTTTCTCTGAAACATACTAAAGTCATGGCCAACTACTAATTTTTGTCTTTAATGCTTTAAAGTAATAGAAGCGGGTGGGCTGTCCTTTAAGATCCCTGTAAGGTTTTTTTTTAAACGATGCTCTATGAGGGACACCTGGGTGACTCAGTCAGTTGTGTGTGCAACTTCAGCTCAGGGCACGATCTCACATTTAATGAGTTCGAGCCCCACATTGGGTTCACTGCTATCAGCGCAGAGCCTGCTTCGGACCCTCTGTCCCCCTCTCTCTTTCCCCTCCCCCACTAGCAAAAATAAATAAAATTTTTTTGGAAATGATGCTCGATGAAAGGGAATAGCTATTTTCAGATATCTGTCCATTTTCATCCCATTATGGTTAAGCAGTGTGACTATTGGGTGTTGCTGGGTTCCCTATGTTCTGGGTTGTTGAAGATCATTTGAAAACTCTTAACCACGTCAAAATGCAGAATTTAAAAAAATTAAATACTCTATTCGACAGTCCAAAGAAGGTGAAAAGGCTACCATCTTAAAAATAAAATTGGAAAATATCCTAAAATAGGAAAGTTTGACTTGCGTTCTTGTTTGGTGGGCAGCGTGTACCCAAAATTGACTTTAAAAATATTTCCATTAACTTTTTATTAAAATAAGCATTTGAGGGAAGTTGATACGGGCAGCTCTTTTCCTCAAAAGTAGTAACCTATTCCTTTTTGGAATAGCATCATGTTTAGGTCCATGTTAGTGTCCAGGACTCTTACTCAGTAAATCTTGGTGGCGACTTTGCCTAAAAGATCTTTAAGATTGAGGTCTGTGTAGGTAATAAAATATGACCAAAGCCTACAGAGGTAATTTAAATTAATTTTACATGTTCTCTTTCATGACAGAGAACAGCACTGGTTCTGTTATTTTTTAAATGAATAAATGATTTTTGATAGCTTTAATATTTCTTCCCTCAGTGCTGATTCCTTTTTTTTTTTTAATTTTTTTAATGTTTACTTATTTTTGAGAGGGAGAGAGCAAGCCAGGGAGGGGCAGAGAGTGAGAGAGACACAGAATCTGAAGCAGGCTCCAGGCTCTGAGTTGTCAGCACGGAGCCTGATGTGGGGCTCGAACCCACAAACCGAGAGATCGTGACCTGAGCTGAAGTCAGACGCTCAACTCTCTGAGCCACCCAGCTACCCCCTTCACCGCTGATCCCTAAAGAAAGAAACCATTCTTTATATTTGATGGACTGTTTTCAGAAAAATGTTAAGTGTACAATAGTTGTCTAAAATTATATGTTTAGAAGGGAGTAGCTTAAATACTAGCTGTCAGAAGTCTGAAAAAGAGCAAAGAGGACTGACTGGGTCTGGAAAGCCAGGTCTGAAAATTGCTCGTCACATTCTGAAGCTGTGAAGAAGAAATATTTCCACCCTGGATTACAAAATCCCATTTACAATTTTTTTTTAATTTTTTTTTCAACGTTTATTTATTTTTGAGACAGAGAGAGACAGAGCATGAACAGGGGAGGGGCAGGGAGAGAGGGAGACACAGAATCTGAAACAGGCTCTGGGCTCTAAGCGGTCAGCACAGAGCCCAATGCGGGGTTCGAACTCACGGGCCGTGAAATCATGACCTGAGCCGAAGTCGGACGCTTAACCAACCAAGCCACCCAGGCGCCCCTACAATTTTAAAATACACTTGAAACAAAGTGATAATAAATAAATAAATTAATTAATTAATTAAAATGGCACTCTATAGTTTGCATACTTACATGGACTTAAACCTTCACAGAAGTAGCTAATGGCATGAGAAGAATTATAAAACACTCTCTTGTTCCTGACCCGTGAAACCCACTGAAATCTGCTTTCTAGTGACTAACACATATTCTTACCAGAAGTTTAAATGTATGAAATTCTTGAAAGATAGATGATTTGTAAAGATAAACAGGCCAAAATACGTATTGACCCTGGCAGCCATGGATAGTTCCACTGTGCCCCTGCTACAGAGAAGCAGTGTGCCTAAACACTCTCTTGTTTCTTGACTGTGTTAGTATCACTGACATGACATAGGCTACTTTCATAGCAGTAATGATACTGTAGAATTAGCTACTAGCTTCCTATACCTTTTGACATTGATATCAGTAGGGTTTTTTTTCCCCTTTATTGAGATATGCAAAACATTGTACAAGTTTAAGCTATGCAACATGCAACATACAACTTGATGTAGACGTCATTCGTTTTTTGATTGAAGATAATGTAACCAAAATCAGATAAACAACCAAAACATGGTAATGAACTAGGAATCAGACAGAGGTTCCACCTTCCAACCATGTGACTTTGGAGATGCTTTATGATGTCACTAAATCTCAGTTTCCTCAGAAGGAATTCAATAAAGACATTCCCTTTTGCTTTACATCTTCAACCACGCAAAACTCCCGACGAAAACTTTTCTGAACTAGCAGGACATGAAGATTAGTACATTTGCTAGCAGTTCTGCAAACATGTTAGAATAGAGAGTCAAATGATGTTTTATCTTCCGTGATAGACTGAATTCTAACTTCCCGAAGATGCCCATGTTCTAATCCCAAGAACCTGTGGATATGTTCTCCTACATGGCAGATGAGACTTTGCAGATGCCATCACTAAGATAAAGGATTTTGAGGTGGGAAAAGTATCCTGGATTAACCAGGCAGAACCAATGTAAACACAAGTCTTCTTAGAAGAGGGGGACAAGAGGATCTGAGAAAGAGATGTAGTGACAGAAGCAGATCAAAGACAGAAAGATCTGAAGACGCTGCACTCCAGCCATTGACGATGGAGGAAGGGGATGCCAACCAAGGGCTTCAGGCAGCTCTAAGTGATAGAAAAAGCAAGGAAACAATTTTCCCCTAGAGCATCCAGAAGGAAGGCAGCCCTGCTGACACTCATTTTAGGACTTCTAACATCCAAACTATAAGATCAGACATTTGTTTGATTTTAAGCCACTAAGTCCCTGGTAATTTGTTACAACAGCAATACATCTTTCAACATTAATTCCATTCAAATAATTCCACACAGGATGATGCAACATTCTACACAGCTGATGAGGGAAACAAAGGGGAAAAAAAAAAACATGTAGTTTAAATTAAATCCCCTTGGGGCGCCTGGGTGGCTCAGTCTCCGACTTCAGCTCAGGTCGTGATCTTGCAGTTCACAAGTTCAAACCCTGCATCGGGATCTGTGCTGACAGCTCAGAGCCTGGAACCTTCTTTGGATTCTGTGTCTCCCTCTCTCTCTGCCCCTCCCCTGGTCATTCTCTCTCTCTCTCTCTCTCTCTCTCTCTCTCAAAATAAAATAAGAAACATTTTTGCAAAATTTAAATTAAATCCGCTTACAGCTTGCAGCCCACTGATAATACCTGCAGCGGTAACATTCCTCAATGAGTTCACGGATGCCTTAATGCCTTAATGTTTACATTTCATTAAAAAATAGAAGCAACCTTATCTTGACAATAGCTACATTTTCAGGTTCCTGTAAGACCCTGCTTTCAGCATACAGAAATTCCTTGGAAACTAACATGATCTCTATCCCCACCCTCCATCCCTCCATTAACTTAAAAGTATATCATCAGTCCCTCCTCACAAGCCCAGTGCAGCTCCGTCTGCCCACGGGTCCTCCCGTGCTCTCATCAAGTCACGTTTTTGCACCAAAAATGTCTCAAGAATCCTTTCTTAGCCATTTGCTCACAAACCCCACTTCATAATTTCATCACTCGTGGTTAAGTTGTTGAAAGCAATTGGCAATATATGTCAACAGAGTGAAAATCTTTGCATTATTTGACTATTTGACCCAGGTGTACCACTTCTAGGACCCACCCCAAAGAAATAATCATAAATTTGGAAATTTTCATCATGGCATTATTTATAATTTTTTTAAAAATGGAAGTAACATAAATATCCAATGACGAGGTGTGGTTACATAAATGATGTAGCATGTAAATTGTATATGAAACATTATACAGCAATTTAAAATATATTCAAAGAAATGTTAATGACAGGAAAATAATTATGGATTAATAAGAAACAGAATAACAATACAAAATTTTTAAAATTTTTTTTTTAACATTTATTTATTTTTGAGACAGAGAGAGACAGAGCATGAACGGGGGAGGGTCAGAGAGAGAGGGAGACACAGAATCTGAAACAAGCTCCAGGCTCTGAGCAGTCAGCACAGAGCCCAACGCGGGGCTCGAACTCACATACCGCGAGATTGTGACCTGAGCCGAAGTTGGATGCTTAACCGACTGAGCCACCCAGGCACCCCAACAATACACAATTTTTATGAAGAGTACATCCTCACAGCATCTTTAAGGAAATATCTGAATAGGAATAAAATGACAATCAGTAGAAAATACAATAAAATGTAGAAAATACAATAAAATGTAGAAAATACAATAAAATGTAGAAAACGGTTATCCTCTAGCTGAGTAATTTTTATTTTTTAAATATATATCTTTGTATATTTTCCAAATTTGCCATAATGAGCATGGATTACCTTTACAATTAGTAAAAATAAATGTAACATTATGTTGTCAACCTACGCCAGAATTCAATATGGAAACAGATGACTAATGAGAAAAGGACCCCCTGACATATAACAAAAGGAGCCAATCTGAAAGGAATCAAGGGGGTTCACTCCAGCAGTAAACACCGGTCACAAACATCTCTCTGGAAAGAGGTTGTACACGTTCCTGACACCCCAGCTTCCACAGCTGTCATCTGCGGAATGGGCCTCTGGATTGCCGAGCTTCGGTAGCCAATAGGGCTTGCGTTCGTGAGTCCCATTGGACTGTAATAAATAAAAAAGCGGTTCTAACTCCAGGCACGTACAAGCACTTGCGGAAGCCATGCCTGTAGGGCTCAGTGTAGAAGCAGCAGGCAAAAACACCAATCTCCCAATCTTTCCCTGAATGAGGTTTGAATGAGGTTGATTTACAGGCTGCTGCCTGAGGGTCCACTTCTAATCTAGCACGCATCATGGGGTTGGCCATGATTCTCTCCGGAGCCCAGAGGAGCCAGTGGACATGTCTACCACCTGCTCACTCCAACAATAAAACCAGTATCTCCCTTGAAGGAGCTTATTCACACACCTAGCACCCCAATTTTTACAACTGCTGCCCAAGGTACAGACCCCCAAATTACATAGCTCTGATAGCCAATGGGGCTTCCATTTGATTCTTCCGGGTCTGTAGCAAACAGAGAAGCAGTTTCTCAATAAAAGAAGGAGCACCTCCTGTGGCTATACACCGGGGCCCAGCCCAGAAGGAGCAGGCAAAAACACGAATCTCCCAGTTGCTTTCCGGAAGCAACTTAACTATCTACTTTTCCAGCTGCTGCCTGAGGGTGTGGCATCTAATCAGCCTGCATTGAGGGGCTGATTGAGATCCTTCCCTTCGGAACACTGGCAGATCTTGACTTACTCCCGAATATGGGGAGCCACGAAGAACAAAGGATGTAGCTCGGACCATCACAAAAGTTTGAGAGACAACCAGGAACTCAGTCAGGGGTGACGGACAAGGTTCATCTCCTACA
The DNA here is from genome assembly GCF_018350195.1 of Panthera tigris. Classification (NCBI taxonomy): domain Eukaryota; kingdom Metazoa; phylum Chordata; class Mammalia; order Carnivora; family Felidae; genus Panthera; species Panthera tigris. The sequence continues at coordinate 45,265,666 of NC_056664.1, read as the reverse complement.
TGAGACCAGTCTGTCAAGATTGAGAGAGGTGGCTGTTTTTGTCTAATGCTCAGAAACCGATGCAGTGAGTCAAGGAAAACACAGAAACAGGAGAATATGTTCCAAACAAAAGACCAAGGTAAATCTCCAGAGACTAATCTCAATGAAATGGAGATAAATGATTCACTCAATAGAGAATTCGAAATAGTGAGCTAAAGATGTTCACAAAGGTCAGGAAAACAACGCATAAAAAAGTGATGATTTCAACAAAGAGAAAATATGAAAATGTACCAAACAGATATCATAGAGATGAAGAATACAAGAAATGAACTGAAAAATCCAATAGAAGGGTTCAACAGCAGAGCCGATGAAGTGGAAGAAAGGTCCAGCAAATTTGAAAACAGGGCAGTAGAATCCATCCAATCAAAGGAGGAGAAAAAAAAAGAATGAAAAAGAATGAAGGTAGCTTAAGGGACTTATGGTACACCATCAAGAGGACCAATACAGGCATATGTCACAGAAAGAGAAGAGAGATGGGGGGGGGCAGAAAGCTGATTCAAACATATAATGGCTGAAACTTTCTTAACCTGAGGAAAGAAACAGACATCCAGATCCAGGAAGCACAGAGTTCCAAATAAGACGAATCTAAATATACTCATAACGTAACGCATTATAATTAAACTGCCAAACGTTAAAGACAAAGAGAGATATTTATTTATTTATTTATTTATTGACTTATTTATTTATTTTTGAGAGAGAGAGGACAAACAAGGGAGAGGCAGAGAGAGAGGGAGACACAGAATCCAAAGCAGGCTCTAGGCTCTGAGCTATCAGCACAGAGCCCAACACAAGGCTCAAACTCAAGAACTGTGAGATCATGACCTGAGCCAGAGGGGGGGGTGTATAAAAATGTAGAGCTTTTGTGTGCTAAGTTAAGTTGTTACCAGTTTAAAATAGACTGTTATAACTATAAGGTGTTTTATGTAGTCCTCATGGTAAGCACAAAGCAAAAACTTATCATACATGCGCAAAAGATTAAAAAATTTAAAAATAAGTAATAAATAAATGAATAAATAAATAAATACTCTAAAGAGAAAGGAATCTAAGCATATGACTACAGAAGATAATCAAATCACCAAGGAAAATAGCAAGAAAGGAACAAAGGAACCAGAAAACAATTAACTAAATGACAATTGTGATTTCATACATATCAATAATTACTTTAGATGTCAGTAGATTAAAGGGGGAAAAAAGAAAGAAGCAAATCATGAGAGACTCTTAAAGATAGAGAACATACTGAAGGTAGGGGGATGGGCTAGATGGATGACGGGCATTAAAGAAGGCACTTGTTGTGATGAACACTGGGTGCTGTACGTCAGTGATGAATCACTAAATTCTACTCCTGAAACCAGTATTGCACTCTATGTGAACTAACTATAATTTAAATAACAATTTGAAAAAAAATAATTTTTTAAGAACAGAAATTAAAATATACAAAACTGTCAATGGATTAAATTCTCCAGTCAAAAGACTTAGAGTGACTGAAATGATTACAAACAAAAACAAAAACAAAACAAAAAACAAGACCCAAGTATACACCAATAAGAAATTTGCTTCAGTTTTATAGACACACATAGGCTTGAAGTGAAGGGATGGGAAAAGGTATTCTATGCAAATGGAAACCAAAACAAAGCAGAGGTAGCTATACTTCTACCGGACAAAATAGACTTTAAGCCAAAAAAGAGATCATGATATAATGATAAGGGGTCAATTCATCAACAGGATATAGCAATTGTAAACATTTATGCATCCAACATTGGAGCACCTAAGTACATAAAGCAAATGTGAATAGATTTGAAGGGACAAAGGGACAGCAATACAATAATCGTAGGGGACTTTGGTGCCCTACAGGGGCAATGAATAGATCATCCAGATAGAAAATCCAGAGGGAAACATTAGACTTTGGTCAAAGAAGAAATCAAAAGGGAAAGTCAAAAAAGTACCTTGAGACAAATGAAAATGGAAACAGAGCATAACAAAACTTATAGGGTGCAGCAAAAGTAGTTCTAAGAAGTCTATAGTTACAAACACCTACAGTAAGAAACAAGAATAATCTCAAATAAATAACATAACTTTACAGGTAAAATAAAATGAAATGAAAGGAACCAAGAAATAATCTCCACATTAAGAATTACAAAATAATTTGAGGCCACCTGGAGCCTGCTTGGGATTCTCTCCCTCTCTCTCTCTCTTGCTGTCTCCCTCTGCCCCTCTCCCTTACTTGCGTACTTGCTCTCTCTCTAAAATTAAAAAAAAAAAAAAAAAAAATTTACAAAATATTTTTTAAACATAGTGGCACCTTATTAGTCAGGGGACTAGATAATTGAAGACATTCAATTTATATTCTTACTACTTCAGAGATATTAATACGTTTATGGTGGAAATATTTGGATAATGTATTATGCATTTCTACCCATCATTAGATTAGGAATAAAACAAATGATTTGTAGGATTATTTGATATTGGACACATCATTTGAGATTTTTGTATTTCTGATTCCTTACCTATAACCTTACAAATAAAAATTTATACTCTGGCTACCATTCAAGGTTTTTGTGAGAGCCAAATATATATTAAAGCATTTTCAAAACTGGAAATCACCATACAGAAATAAGGAATGTTAACTCTTAGCAGTGCCTGGGTGGCTCAGTCAGCTGGGCGTCTGATTTTGGCTCAGGTCATGATCTCCCAGTCCATAGGTTCGAGCCCCACATCGAGCTCTGTGCTAACAGCTCAGAGATTGGAGCCTGTTTCGGATTCTGTGTCTCCCACTCTGCCCCTCCCCTACTCATGCTCTGTCTCTCTCTCTCTGTCTCTCAAAAATAAATGAACATTAAAAAAAATTTTTTTAAAGGGAATGTTAACTCTTATATTCTAGGTGATTCGGGGCTTTTGTAAATACCAACATTTTTTGGATACTGGCACGAACGACGTCTCATGAATTGTCTAACTGCTCAGTGCTTACTTGTTCTTCGCTTCATAGGCCAACACACCATGGTTTTGTGAGTTCTAGAAGTCTTCTTTTTAGAATCTAGGCTCTGGTTATTAAATACATTTTAAAAAGGATCAAAATTAATCTCAGCAAAGGACAGTAGGTTAGTTTTACTCATTTCACCAGGAATTGCCTACAGCCATTGGACAGTGGGGAATGGTTCAGGCCTGGAGGATAGGTGATAGGCAGCAGGTAGGAGCTGAATACAGAGAATTGCAGTTTATATGTACGTGTGTGTATACACATACACCCTTCATTTTTGTTATCAGCATTCTAACTATATTTCAAAGGGAGCGGTGGTCTCTTCTTTAAAAGGGTAAATGCTCTAGGGGCACCTGAGTGGCTCAGTCAGTTAAGTATCCAACTCTTGATTTCAGCTCAGGTCATGATCTTGCAGTTCATGAGTTTGAGCCCTACATCGGGCTCTGCGCTGACAGTGTGGAGCCTGCTTGGGATTCTCTGTCTCCCTCTCTCTCTCTGCCCCTCCCGTGTGCGTACTCTCTCTCTCTCAAAATAAACAAATAAGCATTTAAAGAAAAGAATAAGTGTTCTATTTTCTGTATACTTAAAACTTTGATTGCAAATTTTAAAATAGCCTACCCTGTATTCTCATGTCAGAGAGAAATGTAGGCCCCGATTTAGTGTCCTGTGAGACTCTTCTCTTTTCCACCCAAGTTCAGGTCTCTCGTGCTTGTATTTCTTCTACACAGGTGGACTCAGTTCTGAGAAGGGCAGCTATGAGAAATATAAAACCGTCACTGACTCCTTGGGAATATTTTATTTGCACTTTTCTGAGTCATTTTGATTCACACAGGTAAGAGTCAGGGCTTAAATTAGGCAATTTCTGGCTGGGCAAGGTATACTGTTCCTAAAATGGAACCTGGAGAACGGAGGTGTGACCGTAGTGTAAAATGACTCATCAGCAGCCACAATTAGACTTTCTCAATCGCCTGCCAAGTGCCCGACAGGCCTGGGCTCGGCGGCACACAGCCCCTGTTAAAGGCTCCCTTGACTTCTGGTAATCTTCTTCAGTTACTGAAAACTATTGATCCGGTTTCCACAAATCTCGACGTTAATCGGCTTGTCCTCAAGCATCCCCATGGACACCACAGACCAACTCGACCTGTTAAATAAGCCGAGTTGATTCCTATTAATATTTTCTCTCTTCTAAGTTAAGGGGTTAGACACCACCAACTGAGGCAACTTTTAATTTGTTCTAAAATAGGACAAACGTTGCCAGATGACCCATTCATATGAGTCCCTACATTTGACAGTGATTCAGCAGTATAATTGGCATTAAGAGAGGTTGGCGGTACAGGGCAAGACCCAGATTGGGGAAAAAAAAAAAATCACAGGAGACACAAAATGGGCCATATGGGTTTTAAAATCAATGAATTTAAATCCCGATCGATCACTTTTTAGCTATTCGTGATGGTCTCTCAATGGACGTATAAAATACAACTATTCAGTTCTCAATATATTAATCTTACGGATGCAGGAAGAAATTTCCGTTATGGCACATCAGCGTCTGGCTGCTGTGTATGTATTAACCGCATAATAATGATAAAATTAAAACTCAAAAATGCCTCCGGGAAAACGATACAAAGAATCAGAAATCAATCTCTGGGTTTTAGTTTTGTTTTCGGCTTTTGACGTGCTGATACTTTATGAAAGTCAGACTCTAGGAAAATAATAGAAGATAGATTTCAACAATATCCATTGTAGCCTGCGCCCCTCAGGACAACACTGGCTTTATATACGATTCTTTCCATTGCTTTCTAACTGAGTCGGCTTCAAGGGCAGACAGTGTTACCCCTTTGTTGTGTGTCCTCCAGCATCCTGAACAGTGCTAGGCATGTAGAGGACCCTCAGCATCACTTGTCGAGAAGGAACTCAGAGTTCTCTCGTTCTCAGTACCTTTGAACGCTTCCGATGACAGTAATGTAAATTTACTCCTTTCTGCAGATACCATCACTTGGGTGGGCCCTCTCTAAGGGAGATTAACTCTGTCTCCTGACCTGTGGCTACTCAAACTTCATACTTTATTGTTGTGGAAACAAGATGATGCCTTCAACCCTTATTATTATGGGTAAAGAGAGTTGCAGTCGACATTACACCTGCTTCTCCAGGAATCTTCCAGGACATCAGTAAGGAGGCAGACCGAACAGATACCCTTGGGGTAATGGTGGAGTATGGGAGAACTGACATACTTGGTCTAAGAACATGCCTCCCTTCTACCTACCTACCCACCCCCATCATCAAGGAGAAAAAGGCAGTTCCAGACACCCACCTTCTCCAACCCTACATGGTGAAAGTCTCCCCCCAAACCCTCCCTTGGGTCCACACTATTCACTTTATCTCTGTTTATGAGAATTGTCTCAAAATCCCCAAACCCCAAGGTCACCTCTCATCTCCCACACTAAAGTTCCATAAGGCTCTGTGTATCCCCCGTTCTGTCCATCTCTGTCACCTCTGCTCTGATCCCAACATCTTTCCACCCTGCTGCCGAGATTCATGACAAGTCATAGAGAATAAATCCTTTCTCTTGTCATTCTCTTCTCCAATGTTTCCTCGCCTTTTCGTTCCAAAACAAACCTGGTCCTTGGGGGCATATCCTGAGGTGCTGCTCCCTGCCGAAAACTCCAGCATTGGCTGCTTCCCCCAGACCTGGAAGGGAGTAAGTGTCCTCCTCGCCCATGCCCCAACCTCCATTGCTGCCTTCTGGCCACTTGTGTCTCTTCAATTCTGAATCTCACGGTCACTGTCATCTATTGATGCCATGTCATCCGTCATTGTTTTCCAAGGATTGGCTCGCTGTCTTGGTCCTAATCCCTAGTAACTTTAATTCACGTGTAGTAGAGAGGTCCTTTCCCTGGGTCACTCCCATGGCAGAGCCTAAGACCTCAGCATCACCATTATTTACAGAGCTGTACAACCTCAGGTGGGTATCTCTCATCTCTGTCCCCTGATGCTTTGTGTCGACCATCTTCCACCCCATTGACAACTATCATTAATTGATTCTTTTTTTGTCTTTTTGAGAGAGGGAGTGCAAGTGGGAGAGAGGGGCAGAGGGAGAAAGAGAGAGAGAATCCCAAGCAGTCTCTGCACTGTCAGCGCAGAGCCCGACGTGGGGCCCAAACCCATGACCTTGGGATCATGACCTGAGCCAAAATCAAGAGTCAGACGCTCAACCAACTGAGCCACCCAGGCACCCCCGATTCACCGATTCTTAAACCTCTTTAGTATTCCTCATCCTCTTGATGGTTTCACTCCCCTCCCTTCCAGGCTGACATGCCACAGTCCATCCTTGACCTACACACTCTGCTCCCTTCTCCATCTCTCCCTTGCTCCCGCATGCTTGGCAAGCCACAAATTTGATTAGAGCCCACTCACTGCCTTCTCTGCCCTCAACCTCTTTCAGCGTAGGACCATAAAAAGCAAGTAGCCCCTGTATGCTGCCTGGCAGCCAAAAGACACCCCACTCGCTCTCCAAAATGAAAGCGCCGTGCATTCTCTCCTCCCAAATTCCCACACCTTCTTCCCCATCTTCCCTCTCACCCAATGACCTTTCTTCCTCTTCCTCTGAAAAACTTGAGGCAACCGGGAAAGAACTTACATGAAATCCTACCATCCCTGCTGCCCACCCTTCAGCATCTATGGTCAATGATGCTGCCTTTGTACTTGCTATCAGATCTGCTACTATCTGAAGTCAACCCCAATCTCTACATACTGGATCACACCTATGAGAAGTGTTATATTTGCCACCCGCATTGATATTCCCCAAGTGCAAGAAGCTTCTGAGGGAACTCCCAGTGGACGTTTCATAGCATTTTGGCAGACAGGAGATTTTACTATTATTCTTAGTAGAGACAACAGATCGAGGAGAGCCAACACTTGTGTGAGCCTTGCAAGTGACCGTGGGCAGCTGTAGTGGAAAGAACATTTGTTTAGAGTTTAAATGTTAGTGCTGAATCACCTTGGGAAATGTTCCAGAGTCAGAACAACTTGAGCTTGAATCATAATTCTGCCACCAATTGGGAAAATTATGAAATATTTTCCCAATTATGGGAAAATTATGAAATATTTTCCCAATTATGGGAAAATTATGAAATATTTGAAAATTATGAAAATTATGAATATTCCCAATTATGAAATAGTGAAGGTTTTTTTTCAGTGTCATGTACATGATTGCGCTGCCTCGTGTATTTTATGGAATGATGCATTGAATCACATAAAATGTGCCTAGTATGTATTCCTTTCATGTTGGGTTTCTTTTTCCTGTTTTGATTTGTTCATTTTTTTAATATGGAAAATATTTACGTGGTTTAACTGCTACAAAAAAATTATAATATCATTTCCGCGCTGTGGGAGGCAAAAGAATGCTCGCTCCCACACCTGTCACACACACCAGAAGATGTCCATGTCTCAATCCTTGGAAACTGTGAATGAGGCACTTACACGAAGAAACGGCATTACCCATGTGATTCAACTTTTTTTTTTTTTTTTTTTTGGAGACAGAGAGAGAGCGAGAGCATGTTTGGGAGGGGAGGGGCAGAGAGAGAGAGGGAGAGAGTGCATCTTAACCAGGTTCCATGCCCAGCACAAAGCCATACACAGGGCTCGATCTCACGAATGTGAGATCATGACCTGAGCCAAAAATCAAGAGTCAGAGGCTTAATGGACTAAACCACCCAGGTGCCTCATGATGAAGGCTTTTGATACAGGGAGATCATCCTGCGCTGTCTGAATGGACCCAAGGTAAACTAAAGGTCTTAAAAGTAAAAACACAAACAAAGAAACAAACAAACAAACAAACAAAAAACACCTGCAGTCAGAAGGAGATATGACTACAAGAGAGAAGGTCAAAGTGACTCCATGGGACAAAGACTTAACCCATCCTTGCTGTCTCTGAAGATGAAAGAATGTCTGGGATGTGGGAGCCTTGGGAAGTTGGAAAAGGCAAGGAAACGTATTCTCTCCTAGAGCGCCCAGGAAGGACACAGCTCTGCTGACATCTTGATTTTAGCCCCTGGAAACCCATTTCCGGGGGGAACCTGGAACCAGGACCCTGGCCCCCAGAATTGTAATATAATAAATTTATGTTGTTTTAGGCAATTAAATATGTGGCAAATTTTTATAACAGCTACAGAAAAGGAATACACACGCCTGTTAAATTCAACCCATTCCTCACTGCCACCCCACCTATCAACCGTATTTCCTACTTTCTTCTTTATCTTTCCCATGGATATATTTTTTTAAAAAACAAATATATATGTGTTTACTTTAAGTTTTCCTTCTTGCTTATACAAAGGACACTGAACTATATAGAAACTCTGCCCTTTGTTTTTTCTCACTTCTATATATTCTTGGGGGCTGTTTTCCCCTGCACAGTTGTCCAGGGAGAGGGTGTGCCGTAGTTCATTCAACCAGCCCTTTATTGATTAACATTTGGGTTGACTCCAATCTTTTGCTAATACAAATGGAGTTTCAATTAATAACTTGGTAGGTATGTTGTCTGATATTTGGGGAAGTGTTTCCGGGCACCTGAGTGGCTCAGTCAGTCGAGCTTCTGACACTTGATTTCAGCTCAGGTCATGATTCTCACAGTTTGTGGATTCAAGCCCCATGTCAGGCTCCATACTGACAGTGAGGAGCCTGCCTGGGATTCTCTCTCCACCACCACCCCTCCCTCTCTCTGCCCCTCCTCCACTTGTGTTCTTTCTCTCTCAAAATAAATACACTTCGGAAAAAACATAGTTGAGGAGGTGCTTCATCACACTAAATTCCTCGAAATGGCTCTACAGGGAAAACAGTAAACACACAAGTACTTTTGTCAAATATTGCCTGATCTTCCGCTACATCCAAGTAGAGGTCATACTATTTTTTTATTGCAGCCAGAAATGCGTGAGAGTGCCCATTTCTTTACAGCATCACCAAGAACATGTGTTGTCAAACATTTGTGTGTTTGCCAGTCTGATCTTTGGGAAATGGTATCTTAGTGTAGTTTTAATTTGCATTCCCCTAATTATGAGTGAAGGTAGGGCTCTTTTTCTTATGTTTAAGGACCCCAAGTTTCTTTATCTGTAAATTCTTTTTTTACATGTTTGTTTACTTATTTTGAGAGAGAAATAGTGACAGCATGTACAAGCAGGGGAGGGGCAGAGAGAGAGAGGGAGACAGAGAATCCCAAGCAGGCTCTGTGCTGGGCAAAGAGCCCAAAGTGGGGCTTGAACTCAGGAACTGTGAGATCATGACCTAAGCCAAAATCAAGAGTCAGATGCTTTCTGAGCCATCCAGGTGCCCTTATAAATTGTCTTCTTAAATATTTATCTCATGTCTTTATTTTTTCTTCCCAATTAAAAAAAAAAAAAGTCTTTACATATAATGGAAGTTAGCTTTGAACAGAACTATCTTCTATTCAGTGAAGTACAATTTCTTTAATAAATCATGTCCTTTTTATCTACCTTCTTCTGAATCTTTGATGCTCTTTTGTTTCATTAGAGACTTTTGTTCAATCGATTCCTATTTTCCCTTCACCTCTAGGCATCAGGAGACTTGTCTCACTGCTATGTTTCTGTGTTTCCCCCAGACCAGGGCCTTCCTGAGATTACTGTTCCAAGTCACCTTCCAGACTCTTCCCTTTGGCTGACTCCCATTTCCCATTCTCTGCTCACTGGGCTTCAGGCTAGTTGACCCCTGCCCTTTGGGGTCAAATCCTAGTTGACACGATCTGTCCTCTTCTACCACTGAGACCCACTGCCTGTTGGTCTCTTCTGTGCAAAGCCCTCTTAACCAACTTTTCTAATGCATGCTCTGGAAACTCCTTGCTGTTCTTGAATGAATATTTCCCTAGTGGTACATAAACTGAAGATTTGCAGTACTGTCTCTAATTATGTGATAAATGTGGGGTAAGAGGTGATTTCCTTTGGCCTCCTTGTGGATCTGTATGATTTGATGGTGGGAAAGGGATGTGAAAAGACATTGATATTTACACCAGCACAAACAAGACCTCTGTGTGCGTGTGTGTGTGTGTGTGTGTGTGTATTAAGATCTAAATAATTGTGAGCAGTTATCATTAATTGTATTAAATAGAAAGCACATGGAAATCTGAAGAGTAAGTATGGGGAAAGCTGGATTGCTATGGGCAAAAACAAATAAAACTGGATTCCCACCTAACATCATATTGCTCAACAGTGAACTATAGATCAGAGTTTCTTAACCTTGACACTATTGACAGCTGGGGCCAGGTAATTCTTTGTTGTAGAGGCCATCCTGTACCTCTAGACGCTAGTAGCACCCCCAACTCACACAAATCATGGCCATCAAAATGTCTCCAAGACCTTGTCGAATGTCTCCCATGAGGCAAAATCACACCCAGTGAAGAACCACTCTGATAGGTGGAATAAATGCCTAAAGGTAAAAGAACACCTTTGTGATCTAGAGAGACAAAATAATTTCTTTAAATAAAACTTCAAAAGCACGAGCGTAAAGCGGAACATTCATCAATTTCATAACATCACCCAGGTTACTTTGTTGGCCATTAGACTGTGCGGGGAAAAGAACCAAATCCGAAAGGACCATTTTAGGCAGTTCTTAAACTAACTGAGGTGTCCAAATTCACACAGCAGGCAAATGGTGGAAAGAGGATTCAGTGGTGGAAGCAGGTGTGTTGTCTGACTTCACACAGATGCTCTGCACCTCCACTTGCTCCTGGTTTCTGGAAAGTTAATATAAGGAAGGTTATAGGCTGGTGAAAAGACGAAGAGAATTAAGTCTGCTCAAATCCTGAAAGGTTTCCTTAGAATAGGTTAACATGATTAAGTTCAGCCTCAAGACTCAGGGGTCTTTATAAAAGTTATAATAAAATTATAATAAATTATAATAAAAGTTATGAAAGTTATAAATAATTTGAAAAATTATGATGGAAAGATCTGAGCATAATGTGACCGTGTATTTATACCAGCAGGAAGTGACCCACGGCCGATGGGAAAATTGGACTTTTGCAATGACTAGCAGAAAATCAGGTTAGAAGATAAGAGGGTTAAAGCTATGCTTTTGCAGTTGAGTCATATAATCTTTTTTTTTTTAATTGTTTATTTTTAAGAGAGAGAGCACAAGCAGGGGAGGAGCAGAGAGAGAGAGAGAGAGAAGTAGACAGAGAATCCGAAGCAGGTTCCAGGCTCCGAGCTGTCAGCCCAGATCCCAATGCTGGGCTTGAACTCACACACCGTAAGATCATGACCTGAGCTGAAGTCGGATGCTTAACCGACTGAGCCACCCAGGTGCCCCCGTAGTTGAATCGTATAAAAATGGCATGAGGGAAGCAGCTCTTGGGACCATCTGAAAAGGGCCCACTATCTGAGATATAGGTCCTGCTCAAATGCCACAGCTACCAACATACCTCTCCAGCCTATAGGGACCTTCATGGAGCCTCAGCCAAAGACCTGCATGCCCTGTGGGAGGGTGGATTTGCCCTCCATCATCCTCTGCTCTGCATGCCCCACTACCTTGCACTTTCCTTGTTGTAGTAAAAAACACACCTCATAAAATTTATTACCTTTTACCATTTTAATTTTTAACTAAGATTTTATTTTTTTTTATTATTTAAATTATTTTAATGTTTATTTATTTATTTTTGAGAAAGAGCACAAGTGGGGAAGGGACAGGCAGGGAGGAGACAGAGAATCCTAAGCAGACTCCAGGCTCTGAGCTGTCAGCATAGAGCCCAATGCGGATTTCGAACCCACAAACTGTGAGATCATGACCTGAGCTGAAGTCGCCTGCCTAAGTGACTGGGCCACCCAGGTGCCCCTAACATTTTTTTTTCTTCATTTTTATTTATTTTGAGATAGAGACAGCATGAGTTGGGGAGGGGCAGAGAGAGAGGGAGAGAGAGAATCCCAAGCAGACTCCACACTGTCAGCACAGAGCTGGATATGGGGCTCAAACTCATGAAACCATGAGATCATGACCTGTCTGAAACCAAGAGTCAAAGGCTTACCTGACTGAGCCACCCAGGTGCCGCATCTTAACCATTTTTAAATGTACAGTTCAGCAGGGTGAAGCATATTTACATTATTGTGAAACAAATCTCCAGAACTTTCTCATCTTGCAAAACTGAAACGCCATGCCCGTTAAATAACAACTTCCTTTTCCCCCTCCCCCTAGCCCTGATGGGTGCTTTCAATTCTTTTCACATTCCCAGTAACACTAATGTTTCTGGGCGTTTTTAACAGGAGCCACCCTAACAGGGTGGTTTTTAACTCAGCCGTGCATGCTAATATGGGTCCAAATTTTCCCTATAAGAAAGGTTAAGGAGTGCTTTCGGGTGGAAACAATGCTATATTTTCACCATATTTTATATGAATTTGGAAAAGTGTTAGTTGTCTATAACTAATATTGGGAGAGTCAAGGTCTGATAGACTTCATGGAGTAAGGTTTGAGTAAGAGAAAATTACCCCCAGCCATCTGCTGGCGCCATCTGCTGGCTAATGCTTCCTAGGAAGGTCTCAATAGGCTGCCTATTTTCTGTCACATGTCCTTGCAATAAAATGCAAGTTGAGGTCCTTTTGTCACTGTATTATTTGGCAATCCAATGAATCATTTCAACCTTTTTAAAATCATTTGACCAGAAATCACAGCTTAGTGCCATGCTTGGAGCACAGCACTTGTATTCTCTTTAGGAAATAGCTATAAACTGAGGTCATTTCAAATCATTTACTGCAAGATTTCAGCCACCAGGTGGCACCTAAGTGTTTTATTTTTTTTAATTTATTAAAATCCATTTTCTGCATTGTTGGTTTGCCACATTTTAAACTCATTTAAATTCATTCATGACTATACAGTCATTATATAGTCATTATTTATGATTATATGGTTACAGCTACCATATTAGTTTTTTATTGTTGCTATAACAAATTACTACACATTAACTGGCTTAAAACAATACAATGCATTATCTTACAGTTCTGCAGGTCGGAAGTCAAAAATGGGTCTCACTGCGTTAAAATCAAAGTATCAGTGGGCTGCATTCCTTCTGGAGGCTCTAAGAGAGAATTCATTTCCTTGCCTTTTCCAGCTTTTAGAGGCTGCCTATACTCTTTGGCTTGCAGCCCCTTTTTCCATCTTCAAAGCCAGCAGTCAAGAATCTTCAGATCTCTGATTCTGACCTCCCCCTTCCACTTATGGGAACCCTTGTGAGGATCTGGATATTCCACCTGGATAATGCAAGATAATCTTCTTAGCTCACCTGGATTAGCAAATTTCATTCCATCTGCAACCTTAATTCCCCCTTGCCAAGTAACCTAACATAATCTCAGGTTTCAGGAAACAGAACATAGATCTCTTCAGGGTCCTTATTCTGCCTACCACAGTTACCATATGTTTTGAAATTTCTTTTTTTTTTTAATTTTTTTTAATGCTTATTTATTTTTGAGACAGAGAGAGAGCATGAATGGGGGAGGGTCAGAGAGAGAGGGAGACACAGAATCCAAAGCAGGCTTCAGGTTCCGAGCTGTCAGCACAGAGCCCGATGCGGGGCTCGAACTCACAGATCATGAGATCATGACCTGAGCTGAAGTTGGACGCTTAACCGACGGAGCCACCCAGGTGCCCCATATGTTCTGAAATTTCTAATATGCCTTCATTTTTCATATTTTGCCCTGTCACGCTCAAGTCAAACACTATGGTCCACATCTTTTCTGGAGTATTCAGAGGATCAATGGATAAATGGATGGGTGGATGGATGGATGGATGGATGGACAGATGGATAGATGGATGGATGCTTGGAAGGACATGCAGACAAATGTAAGACAAGTGTAGTCAATGTTTTTTACACACACAAATGCCTTTTAACTTCATGACCTGTCCCCTATCTCATTTGGACTTACAGACATGAATCATTACCATGGAGTCAAACATCAAATTCTTAGCTTTCAGTTGTGAAAAACCTAGTCTGTGGATAAAACCAAAAGATTTAAAATAGTACATGAAGAATTTATTTTCCAATTTCAAAATGGGTTTATTCCGTCCACAGAGTAAATTAGAATTCTTCTGGGCCTGAGAGAGAGAAGAGATGGAGAAGAAGGAAAGTCATTCATTCTTATAAGATGTCTGAGTCCTAGGCCCTGAGGTTAAGTCCTAGATTGACAGATAGTGTGGAAGAAATCAAATGATAAGTTTGGGGGGTTCAAGAAAAGAAATACTTTGTCTATCGTCCCACCTGAAATCTTGGAAATTGAAGACTCACAAACATTCCCTCTGCTATCCTGGCAGACAGTGTGGAGAAGACATGGCTATGAAGTTGTCAGAAGGGAGGGATAAGGCAACCTCTCTATGTTTCCCATGACTTCAGAGAGTCATGGGACAATAACTAAATCCTCTGCACACAACTGAGGAAAGGGCATGGAAATTAGGAGAAGGAGAAGAGGAGAAAGAAAGTGGGACAAGCCATATGGCCAAGAACCAGATATATTCACAGAAGTCTCAGCAGATGCCAGCATGGAGGATGACTTATGCCCAAGGACCAGATGGTACACAATAGAAGCCAATATATGATACAGCATGCCTAAGAGTTCAAGGTTTTCTTTCCATTGATGTATGAAGCTGATGGAAGTTTCTAGAACTTAAATGCAATCTCAGGAAGATAGGAATGGGGATGGGATAAGGAGAATATATCCTGAACTGATTGAAATTGGCCTAGAGGGAATAGTTTACCTTAAATGGATATACATATATAAATATGGTTTATATGAAATATAAACTATATACAAATCATGTGTAATATATAATAACATATATTTTTACTTAAGATGAGGCAATGACCAAAAGGAAGATTAAATTGTGATTTTTAAAAAAGCTATTTCTGGTGCAGTTGAGTACGTGGGTTGAAACTATATGTCTATTAGATGTGAATATATATTAGATAGGTAGACAAACATAACTATCAAGTCATATATCTCAATTCTCAATTTTTTTGTTCAAAATTATGCAATCACATTGGCATGCTAAGTGAAAAATGATATACTGGAAAAACTTTGTACTAGTTAAAAAAACCTGACTTTTGATCCTCAGTCACTATCCCCAGCCTTCTTTCTGTAGCCTTTACCCTCTTCTTCACTGAAAGAAATAATGATGTTTTTTCCATATTTCTACTGGTCAATAAATATCAGCCATGAAGTCAAGAAGTTACTTTGAGGAGTACATATCTAATGTCCATAAACCTGAAGATTTGAAGTATTCAGCCTTATACTCTATGAGTCTTAATCTTATATATTTCCACAATTGCCCCCACTAATACTTACCCAGGTTTATGTTTTCTTTAATTTTTTTTTTATGTTTATTTATTTCTGAGACAGAGACAGAGCACGAGTGGGGGAGGGGCAGAAAGAGAAGGAGACACAGAATCAGAAACAGGCTCCAGGCTCCAAGCTGTCAGCACAGAGCCTGATGCGGGGCTCGAACTCAAAAACTGTGAGATCATGACCTGAGCCGAAGTGGGTCGCTCAACCGACTGAACCACCCGGGCGCCCCACTTACCCAGGTTTAAAAAGAAAACAACAGGAGCACCTGGGTGTCTCAGTTGGTTAAGCGTCCAACTCTTGATTTCTGCTCAGGTCGTGATCTCATGGTTCGTGAGATCAAGCCCCGCATGGGGACACTGTCAGTGTGGAGCCTGCTTGGAATTCTCTCTCCCCCTCTCTTTCTGTCCCTCCCCCACTTGCTTGTGCTCTCTTTCTCTCTCTCTCTCAAAATAAATAAATAAATAAACTTTTTTTAAAAAGGAAGAAAAAACTAAAAAGCGAATATCAGGATTGCCATATAGAGTAAGGCATCAGCATTAATGCTCAACTAAAGACAATCTCAGGGAGAGTATTTACTAAGATAAATGATAGTGTGCCTTTCTCTGAAATGGGGGCTGGGTGCTACTTTGTAAGACCCCAGTAATTCTGACCTCTCCAGCCTAGTAACAAAGTGAGCGTTGGATTTACCCAAAGTTAACCGTTACTTGATTCTGTAGCCCCTATGGGAACTGTATAGGCCTCATAGCAGCATAGAGGGGACACTAAGGAGGTTCTCAAGGTACTATGGCAGTGTTGACTGCAAAAAAGAGAAGGCTTGAGAAAGCTTTTTAACAAATGCAGTCTCTCTCTCTCTCTCTCTCTCTCTCTTTCTCTCTGTCTCCCTCCCTCCCAGGACCCTCCCTCCCTTCTTCTCTCTCAAGCTTCTGAGATGTTGTCTGTGCATAAAGGAATAAAAAATAAACACAAACTGGTGCTAACAAGTCTTCTGTGACCTATGCAGAATAGAACGAAACCCTTACTAATAAATGAGTCATAGAAGCTCTCCTATAGCTACACGGATCCAACTCTTAGCAACTCTGGATGCCACCCACTCCTAACGCTGGCTGACATCAGAGTGTAGGCCGCATAAGGGCCACTACTGAACAAGACTCAGTTCTAATAAGGTAAAGACAACAGAAACTTGTGAAATCAGTCAAAGTGTACCCTATGACACCCTAACTATGCTTCATTTATTCAGATAATGAAATAATATGAAAACAGTAGGGCAAGAAAAAGAAATAAAAGATATAAGTATTAGAAAAGAGGGAGGCTGTCTTTATTTGCATATAACTAGATTGCATACGCAGAAAATTTTAGAAAAAATCTAAAGATAAGCCATTCGAATATGTGAATACATTCAGCAAGGATTCTGGATATAAGAGTAATAAATCTTTTTCAATTCTTTCAACTTCAATTTTTCAAAAAGATGCAAGACGCCTACACAGAATATTATAAAACATGTAGAGAATTTAAAGAAGACCCATGGGAGCTCCTAGGTGGCTCAGTCGGTTGAGCATCCTACTCTTGATTTCGGCTCAGGTCACGATCTCATGGTTCGTGGGTGCAAGCCCCACATCAGGCTCTGCACTGACAGTGCAGAACCTGCTTGGGATTCTGTCTCCTTCTCTCTCTGTCCCTCCACTGCTCTCTAGCTCTCTCTCAAAATAAATAAATAAATAAATAAATAAATAAATAAATAAATAAAATATTTAAAAAAAAAACTTTATAAAGAAGATCCATGGACCAAAAGCCCAACATGGGAGGATGAACTCCGCTAATGAGTTAGAAGGCACCATCTTGCAGAGCCACTAAGTCTCTCCCAGGTCAATGGAAGTCCAACCAGAAGTCAGTCGGTTGTTTCCGTGTGAATCGACACACCGTACTTAGACCTGTGGTCGCACAAGATGAGGGTTACTAGTACGGCAAAGTCAGGCTGACCTGGGCTCTAAACCCAGCTCCACCCCTTCCTGCCTGTGTGATCCGGACCAAGTTACTTAGCCTAGCTGAACCTTACCTTCCACATCTATAAAGTGGAGACAACGTCTCCCTCGTAGGGTTTCGAGAATAAAATGGGCCAATGTAGATAACATCTTTTGCAGAGTTATCCACTATTAATATATTCTAGTGAATTATCTCTTTCCTTTAGTACGCGATAAGCTCCTTGCAGGTGGAGACTGGGTTTGTTTTTTTTTTCCCCGCAATCATAAACACAGTGGAGATGCTCAGCAAGAGTTAAAGTAATAAATGTATTTGGAAATATTGAAATGGGAAATAGATGGCACTTCGAGCAAATACTGGGCAAGAAGGCGTTCCTGTGGAAGGTCAAGGAGGTTTCTGGGTAATGGGCAGAATTAGTGGTAAAGAACATCTGGAAACAGACATTGGCTATGGTCAGGGAGGAGCTAGAGGAAAAGAGAAGGTTGGAGAAGGTTTGGAACTAGGTGGAGACCCAGCTTTATGCGGGCCTAAGGTCAGAGAAGTCTATCAATACAGGGCACAGGCTTGTTATTAGGCCTGCTACACTGTGGAAAGTAGGTCTCAGGAGAAATGTGGACCCCAGGTGCCACGACTGGGGCACATGGTCAAAAACAAAACAAAACAAAAAGACCTGTTTAGTTACTATTGAATCAGCTTGTTCACACAAGGCTTCTTTCCTCTGGATTAAGAACAAAATCAATCCTAAAGCCTAAAGCCCGTCTGATCCTAAATTTTAAGATCAGGGGACCACAGCTAGGAGAAAACACCAAAGTCCAAGTAGGTCCATCATGTACGGGAGAGCCTTGCTACCAACACTGATTAAGACATAAAATAATAGGGTCTTCTTCTGTTTTTCAAAAAAATCTATTGGGGAGAACTTGTTATTTTTAAGAACTTCTCTACCGAGCTCCATTCTGGGACAGGGCTAGAAAGCAATAGCAGCTTGTGAGGTGGTAGGGATAAGGATTAGAAGGAAGAAAAAACTCTTTCTTGCAGTATTCTGAGACCTCAGTAGAGAAAGCTAATGGCGAAGGAGAGGAAACAAAGCTGGGCTGGACCCACAGGGAGTGAGCAGTCATCAGATTCCCAGAGTTCACAGGGGCTGGGTAACAGGTGCTTGACCTGGACGGTGAGCCCTAAGGAGTCTAGGATACTACAGGGGGCAGCAGCCAAACATGCCTGGCAAGGACGATCGATCTCAAGTGGCTGACCGATGAAGCAGGGCTCCAGCCAGGACAGAGGAACTGTCCAGAGAGGAAGTCAGGGCTCTGGTCCTGCAAGGTGGACAAGAGAGTAGGGAACAGTCACGGCACGACAGATATTCGGTAAACCTGACACCGCTGATCTAGGGGATAAAGGAAATAGAACAGGCTAAGACCCTCAGGACTCAGGACTCATCCTTGGCATACCTAACCCAGACTGATAGCTGCAAGTCCCATGCCCTAAGCTGCAAGTCCCATGCCAGAGTGCATGATTCTCCAAGCGTGCTTTCCAAAATGGTTGGACTTAGCTTAGACGTGGGCACAACTGAACTGAGAAGTAAAAGGCTTCAGTATCATAGCGACAGAGGCTGGAAGGCTGGGGCTGGAGCAGAGATCCTCTACAGACGGTGCAGGTCAGAGGTGGCCCCACTGACCCCAGTGGTAGCAGAAGTAAGGAACCTGGAGCCTGCAGCTTGGGCCACCGTTCCAAGGTTGAAAGGCAATTATTTGCTTATATTTGAGGCGCTTGTCTCCGAGTTCCTTTTAGGCATTGAGAGTCAAGATTAGAGGGGAAAGAAACCAAAGACCTGCGGCCTTGGGCCAGAAAAACAAAAGGTGTCTTGAGGCTCCCAGTAACATGGTCCAACCCACTTCCTGGGTCTGGCTTCCCTGTGGGAATATTATTGCCCATTGAAGTGCTTGTGAGGAAGGGCGCTTGGGTGGCTCAGTCAGTTGGGCGTCCGACTTCGGCTCAGGTCATGATCTCGTGGTTTGTGAGTTCGAGCCCCGCGTCTGGCTCTGTGCTGACAGCTCGGAGCCTGGAGCCTGCTTTGGATTCTGTCTCTCCCTCTCTCTCTGGCCCTCCCCTGCTCACATCCTGTATCTCTCAATCTCTCTCTCTCTCTCTCTCTCTCTCTCTCAAAAGTAAACATTAAAAAAATATATTTAAAAAAAAAGCAGTGCTCATGAGGAAGAGAAATAGCCAAAGCATTCCCCTTGCTTCTGAGCCTCTGACAACAGTCAGTCAAAGAAATGGAGATTTTGGGATCACAGCCAACCTTCTTTCTTCTTTGTCCACAGTGACAGGTGAGGAAACAGATGAACAGGAAGGTTGACTTTTCTTAGGTCCCATGCTTCGTAGCACATGGGTGCTCTCAAGAGTTCATAGCAGGTTCGAGAGCCTGAGTTTTTCCTTGTTTGTCTTTAGTATATAGTCGCTCTAAAAATCAAGAAAAGCACTAGACTGCTTTCAAAGCGGCCTCACTCCTCGGGTAAGCAACCACATCCCAAAATACGTTGGGTGGCCACACTCAAGGTCAGGAGCCAGGCTTCCATGTTACAGGGTCCTAGAGCAGCCTGCAAGGTCATTGACTGGCAGCTCTCTAATTATGGCTGAGGAACTTGAAATGTGTGGATCCCAGGTGACTATGGCTGCCGTGGGCTTATTAAGAAAAAGTGACACTTCCTTTCAGAAGGCATGACATATCATTAAATGTTAAAAAATTTTCCCCATTCATTCCCTCAGTCTGCCTTGCGGAAGGCTCACACCGGCAAATACTTCAACTTCCTCTTCACAAAGAACAGCATTTGTGCATCAGTAACAATAGGAGACCGTATGTGATGTCATTGGTCACATGTCCAGGAACACAGCCGCTGAGACGGACGTTCGCTTGCATGAAATTTATTGGGGAATGTTCACGGAAACACCCATGAGGGACTAAGGGGAGCTAGAGAGGGCAGAGAGAGGATCAAACTGTGGTGCAGTCACAACAGAGGCCTCCGCTGATCCCACAGGAAGTCTGGAGGTAGGTAGCCCTTCAAAACGTTCCCAGTTTAGGCAAGGGGGCTGGGCCATGCAGCATCACTCAGTCTTTAGATGCAAGCGGATTCCTGCATGACCTCCGGGGAGGCAGGGCACCCTTTGCAGGGCACCGTGAGAGAGGAACCCGGCTGCGAGCCATCAGCCAGCAACACGCCTGGCGGCTAGAGGAGCAAGTGTCTCTCTCAGTCCTGAAGGGAGAGTCCCAGCGGTGCACCGTGGCATCCACGACAAATGCTCCCTTCAAGAAGGTACATGGACGACCCCTTTTCACAGCCAACCTTTTGCAGAATGGCCTCACATAGCCTTGGTCTATACCCACTCCACTAGCTGCTCTGATACTCTTCCCCAAATATTAGGATTAGATTTGTCTTAAGTAAAATCTGCCCCATTGTTGGCACTTTGTTATATTAATACTTCATTCTCCGTATGACACTATAACGATGGAAACATCTCGTTGACCATAGGTCCAAACCCATAGAATGTACAACACCAAGAGTGAACTTTAATGCAAGCTGTGAGCTTGGGGTGATTATGATGTGTCAATGTAAGTTCATCCGCTGTCACAAGTGTAGTGCTCAGGTTGGGGATGTCAGTAATGGGAGAGGCTGGCCATGAGTGGAGACCAGCGTGTATGTGGGAAATCTCCATACCTTTCTCTCAATTTTGCTGTGAATTTAAAGTTGCTCTAAAAAATTATCTTTTTTTTTTTTTTTTAAATCTCTGGGCATGTGTATTAGTTTGCTAGGCGTGCCATGATACAATATCACAATATATATGAGGCTTAAACAACAGAAATTTATTTTTTTCACTATTCTGGGGACTAGAAGTTTGGGATTAGGGTGTGGCAGGGTCTGTTTCTTCTGAGGCTTCTCTCCGTGACTGGCAGTGGCCGCCTTCTCTCTACATGTTCCCTTGGTCTTGCCTCTGTACTTATCGGTGTCCTAATGGTTTCTTCTCATAGGGACACCAGTCGTGTTCGTTTGGGCCCACCTTTATGACCTCATTTTAACATAACCATCTCTAAAACGGCCCTATCTCCAAGCACGGTCACAAACTGAGGAACTGGGGGTTAGGACCTCAACGTAAGAATTTTTAGGGGTGGGGCGCCTGGGTGGCTCAGTTGGTGAAGCGTCCAACTTGAACCCAGGTCATGATCTCACGGTCCATGAGTTCAAGCCCCACGTCGGGCTCTGTGCTGACGGCTCAGAGCCTGGAGCCTGCTTCGGATTCTGTGTCTCCCTCTCTCTCTGCACCTCCCCTGCTCATGCTCCATCGCTCAAAAAATAAACGAACATTTTAAAAAATGTTTAAAAAAAAAGAATTTTGAGGGGACGCAACTGGCCCATAACAGTATGTGGGAAGGACTCATACTTTTACTACCATCCTGTAGCTAGAGAAACTGAGCCCAGGCTATCGATAGCTCTGCACACAGCTCATGTTACCCATGAACTTCTTAACTGTAATGAAGTGTAAAGCCGCCTCTCCCTGAAGAACCCTCAGTGCATTCATTAGTTTTAGCACATGGAGTGCCCTTACCGCTAATCTTCCACAAAGCTCGCTTTAAATTGTGGAATTAAGTGACTAAAATCATTCAAGAATGGAATTTATCTGGGTGGCTCAGCTGGTTGAACTTCTGACTTTGGCTCAGGTCATGATCTCATGGTTCCTGAGTTAGAGCCCCACGTCGGGCTTCCTGCTGTCAGCACAGAGCCTGCTTCAGATCCTCTGTACCCCCCCACCCCTCCCCCACTCATGCTTGCTCTCTCTAAAAAATAAATACAACATTTATAAAAATTTTAAAACAAGTGGAATTTATCTTCTCCATTACTCTGAAAATTATTGTTATCCAGAATCCTTCACTCTCTTGCACCGGGCTCCAGATCTAGTTTTGATTTTTGTTCCTGAAGCAGATCACTTGCTCTGAAACCCTGCCCCATTCTTATCCTATGACTGGGCCAACCCACTAGAAAGACGTTTGAAGCTCTCTTCCAGCTCTTGCTCTCGAGTCCAGTGAAAATCCTAGCATACAAGCCCTTGATTCCACTTCTCCTGTCCACACCCCCACCCCACCTGCTACACAAAGCCAAAAGCACTTTTGGAGAAAAGGCAATGTACTCACACTTCCATCCCCAGATGAATAGAAGGATGGGGAAGGGGAACTAACTTTTCTGAAGTTCAAGTCTCCCATCTGTTAAGACACTGAGGAAGGTACTTTCACAGACATCACCTTCTTCGCTGTCCACGATACCATAAGGTATAGTTTCGATTACCACGACTTTAAGGATAAGCATTTTATGGAGACCCCTGAAGGCTAAATAACCTGCCCAAGTCACCCCTTAGATGTAGAAAGGACAGAACTGAAACAGACATCTGGTTGTCTTCAACACCTGTCTTCTTTCCACTGGTCTACTCTGCATATGTGTAAAGGGCATCCCAGAGCCCCAGTCCACACCTATTCTATTCAAAACTCCCCAGGCCAAAGGCTGAGATATTTACAGTCCTTACTCCCTGAAGGTCACAGCCCATGCCTGTGTCTGAACAAAGATTCTATCCACTGTCTTAAAACATCTTCTGTACCTTGATTGTTTCCTGTTTAATGAGTTTCAACATCCTTCATGTGTTTTATCAGCTAAAATCTTTCCTGTGCTGGCTTCTCAGGTCCTGCCCTCAGGGCTCTTTAATCTTAGCAAGCCCCCTCCCATGGGAAGTTAAGGGAAAGGGACAGGATATGAGTTCCATTCTCTGGCTGCTTCTTTTAGTGCCACTCCTTGACCGACTATGTCCCAGAGATTCTGTATCTCTCTGGAAACCAAGGCCCCAGTCCCTAAACAGATTGCTACCTTTTGAGGAGCTGGGATGGCAAAGCAAACACCAAATAAAAGCCACCCCTTCTGTTTGTCATGCAAACTTTCAGGCACACTTCTAAATGAAATGAATGGGATATGGGAAGGTGGGAAGAGATGATAAAATATCACCCGGCCACATAATGAAATTGAAAAATGGATTTCTCAATGGAAGTAAACCATTTAGTCACTGAGTTGTGTTCAAAGATGAGCATTACCAGGAGGGGAAAATTCCTAGGAGAAAATCTGTCTTTAAGCTGAGTTGTTCAGGGCTAAGATACTTCTGCCTAAGATTCTGCCTGGATGTTGCCATATTATATCCCGAATCTCATGTTTCCCATAAGTTCTGTGGGTCTTATTGCCAATTTTGCTTAGTGTGGTGATTTTTCGAAATGAATGTGTTCTGTTATTGCACAATTGGCTACTCGTACCACAGTTCCATTAACAAGATGGAGAGCTTGGGAAAATAGGGAAAAGAAAAGAGATTAAATGCTACTATCATGAGGAAATTATTAATTTGACCTTGACACAATACCAAATAAGTCTACCAAACTAAAGGCAATCATTGGGCTTGGAATTACATGAAGCTCTGGAATTCCTAAATCTCGGGGGTTGAGAGAAGTAAGAAGTTGTTTCCATAATGGCTAGAGTCAAAAAGGAAATATGGTCAAAAAATTAATATTCAGGAAATTTTATAAATCTGGAAGTTAGGTTCATGCCCCTCATTATGAATAATTTATTTTAATTTCAGGAGAGGGGCACAATTTCCAAATGACTGAGATTTTTCATCACTAAAATAATTGCTGTTCGATTTGAAACTGTTATGCCCAGATTCCGTGATCCCCAAAGACCACCAGGGAGCCGAGTCCGATGCAAAAGCAAAAGAGCCTTTATTCAAGCTAGCTCGAGCTCAGTCCCCTACCTGCACCGACGCAGCGGTGAGATACCCGGGAGAGAGAGCGAGTTTCAAAAGCACAAAGGTTTTATAGGGGTCTAGGGGCAGTTGGTGAGGTAATGGCTGTGGCCTCAGCTGATTGGCTGGGGAAGGGTCGGAGTCCTGTTACGCAGGTCGCTGGGCGTGTTTTGATCAGGAAGTTTGAACGGGTGAGCGGGAGGTTACTCAAGCGGAGGAGGCGTGGTCTAGGTGAAGGACACAGAACAAGATGGAGTCGGCCGGCGTAGGCCCGCCCTTTCAAAACCAGTCCCTGTCCCGGTTCCAAACTACCAACACTAAAGGCTCTGAAAGCAGGCCTGCAAAGAGGTACTTGTTTGTGTGTGTGTTGTGGAAAAACAATGACTTAACAGGCCTTTATGACTTCTGCTTTGGTCAAATTGCACTACTCATGTCCACGTGGCCAGCTTCAGACCTATTGACTAGTTGACTGTTTAAAACCAAAATTGGCGATAAAAATATCACTGAGCATGTCTGAAAGACAGTAATGCTGTTTGCCAAGTTTTCCCGGGTTATCACCTTGTAAGCATATGGTAGGATTACATTCCCGGGTCTCCTGTGTGATCAAAGGGCTGAGGTCGATTGATAAAAGGGCTGATACCCAAGAATGTTGTGGTACACTGGGACCATTTACCTTGAGTGAACTCACACATGAGCCAGCTGTGAAAAGTAAATGTTTTTTATTTTTATTTGTAAAGTAACAACCAGAATCTGTTTTATGTATAGGGGTTTAAATACACACACACACACACACGCACACACACACACACACACGCAAATAACAATACCTACAAGAATATTTTTTTTAAGTTTCACAAATGAGGAAACTAAAGCCCTAGCAGTTAAACTATTTTATTCAAGGCCTAAAATAGACTAAAATAATAAGCACGTTTAAAAGACCTTTTATTTTGCCTCTGTTGCCTATCTTTAGGAAACCTGCCATAACTTAACTGTTTCCAAAGTACTTCAGTATTTCTGCTGCCACCCCACCCCAACACCCATGCCCACCCCCTACCCCTGAAACTGGATCTAACTCCCGTCCCCCAAAGTGCCCAGGATCCCTCCAGAGTGACAATGACAGGGCCTATGGAGCCACAGAGCAGGCCTTAGGAGTGAAAGCACACAATGTCCAGTAGAGCCCCAGGCGTGTTCAGCAGGTCAGAAAATGGCTCTTTGACTTAATCTTGCCAAGGCTGATCAAGAAGCCGGGCTCTTGCAAGTCATGGGCAGAGTCAGTGGTTCTACCTCCTTGAAGCCCCGTCACCAAACGGTATTCTTTTTCCTCAGCAAACATTTTCACCCTGACAGCTTAACTGTCACGCCTGGCAAGAAGAGAAAGTCTTCCGGGGAAGCACGGGTTGTCCCTGCATTCCAGTCTCCCTCTCCCAGACCTCAACTCTCAGTCCAAGACAGGGAACGTCCATGAGGAATGGAGCGGCCTAGGCAAAATGGTCAAAACTCGTGTTAACAGGAAGAACAACAGGCAATTACTGCTCATTCGAATCAGGAGTTATTCTGAATCCTTAATATGTTAGCTCATGGAGCCCTGAAACCATCCTGGGAGGTATGTGTTATTACTAGCCTCATTTTACAGGTGAGGATATGCACCGAGGCACGGACAATCTCCTCAAAGTCACACAGTAGGGAGGCTGTTCCTCCCCCCCCCCCACGCCCCACCCCCACCAAGCTTCATTTTTTCTGCACCCTCTGTCTTCTCCATGCTGCTCCCTTAGCCCTAAACTCGGGGCTCGGTGCCCTTTCTTCCTCTCCAGCTATCTAAGCTTGGTCTCTGGAATGGCTGCTACTCTGAATGGACAACTTAACACAGAAAACGCTGTTGCTTTCCTCGGGGTATTTGTTCAGTCAGTCTCATTTCCCACTGCGGAATGAAGAGTTCTGCATCCTTTGAGGTGAATTCAGGCATAAACAAATATGTGGAAGAGATTTTACAGGAACCGAAGAGACTTCCTGGTGACCCTGGAATAACACTGGGTAAAAACAGGCTCCATTTGGGTTGTAGCAAAGGCCCGCCCTTCCTATGAACAGCAGAGGGCGCTGTGCAGCTGGCTTCACCGTAAGACCGTCTTCTCCCTCCCTCCTCAGCCTCCAGGATGGGATTTCCCCAATTAGAATCTATACCTGAAGCAAACTGCCAGGTCTCCACACCTCTGCAGTCCTTCCCTGACCTCAAGACCTCCTGACAAAACTTTCTGGACCTTATTTCCAAGAGCAATCAAACCTGAGGTCACTGGGATATGAGGAGCTGCCCCCTAGGCTCAGGGTCTCAAATCTTTGCAAATCCCATTATGACTTCCGGCCCCCTTTCTCAACAATGAAATCCTGCCCATCTCCTCAGACTGCATCACTCTTTGATTTTGTATTCTGATCAAGGCCGGAAATACTACTCTTCTCCTTGTGATTGGGCCCTGCCTTGGGCTGCAACCTGACTTGCACTTACCAAACACCCTGCGTTGCTGAGCTGTAACTCTGCCCTTAACCCGTGGCTGCAGGCCCTCTGCTGACAGAACTCCCTGGTTCTGCTGGGTTTCCATTCGCTTGCTGTAAATTTCCTGTCCCTGACCTCTAACTTGTTAGGCCCCTAAGACGGCCTGCCCCAGTGACAGCTGCTGTTCCTGATCTTTCTGGTTTCACATCCATCCAGATCTAAAAGGCACAGCTCCAATTCCTGACAAAATTCAATAGGCACAGAGCCACCTGTGGAGGACACACTGAAAGAATGCGATCCTCGATTCATCCCCCACCTCACAGGTTCAAAAACAGAAGTTGAAGGGGGAGCCTGCATGGCTCGGTTAAGCACCCGACTTCGACTCAGCTCATGATGTCACAGCTCGTGAGTTCGAGCCCCCTGTCAGGCTCTGTGCGGACAGCTCAGAGCCTGGAGCCTGCTTCAGATTCTGGGTCTTCGTCTCTCTCTCTCTGCCCCTTCCCTGCTTTCTCTCTCTCAAAACTAAAGAAGCATTAAAAAAAATATTTTTAAATAACAGAAGTTGAAGAATCATGTGCTGAGGATTTCTTTGGGGAGCTGTTAGTGCATTCCCATCTCCTTCCTACACTTCCCCCAAGTACCAGTGGAAGCTTTATGCACCTCCCCGATTCCAGGAAGTCGTGCAGCCCAGATCCTGGATTCTACTGGTTTTCTCCAGTTTTTACTACAGCCAACCAGGTATGCCCAACTGGCTAGAGATTAGACTTCAACCATGCCTGTCTTCTCTAGGATGGTTAGATTTAGTACCCCTGAGGAGGCAGAGCCTCCTCCCCTTGAGATATCTAATGAACTTCAGAAAACAGGTCAAACTGGGACCTTGATGGAAAGGTCAGCTTTTACAGGTCATCTGAATCACCTCTTGATTAGTGACTAATCAAGAATGTTATAGTCATGTTCCACTATGGAGGAACTTTTTAGACTAGGAAATGGGCAGAGGTGGGAGAGTTAACTTTTTTAAAACTCTACAATATCCCTCCTTCCCCCCTTTAAAGTTCTAATACAAAAACCCAAATGTAAGGAAGATTAATTAAGAATAGTATGGGGGCACCTGGGTGGCTCAGTCGGTTAAGCGTCCGACTTCGGCTCAGGTCATGATCTCACGGTCCGTGATCACGTTCGAGCCCCACGTCAGGCTCTGTGCTGACAGCTCAGAGCCTGGAGCCCCTTTCAGATTCTGTGTCTCCCTCTCTCTCTGTCCCTCCCCTGTTCATGCTCTGTCTCTCTCTGTCTCAAAAATAAATAAACGTTAAAAAAAATTTTTGTTTTAAAAGAATAGTACGGTGGTGTTTTCCCGGCCCCCCACACATGCCTGTCAGCGTATATGACAAAGCCCTCTTTCTCTCCCACCCTCTCCCAGGACCGTGCACCAATGTCGCACAGCAGCACAACGTGGGTTTGTGGGACCTGTAAC
Organism: Panthera tigris; assembly: GCF_018350195.1. Lineage (NCBI taxonomy): Eukaryota > Metazoa > Chordata > Mammalia > Carnivora > Felidae > Panthera > Panthera tigris. Next base: position 45,237,581 of record NC_056664.1, on the reverse strand, counting down.
ACAGCAGGTCCCTTCATGATCCTACCAACTTAGAATGTCTTTGATGCCATGCGGTTGTTTCAACTCTTTGCTTTGCCCCATTGTTCAATAGTCGGCTGTGACTCAGAAAGAGAATGAAATGTAGAAGGAGATGTGCCTGCCGCCAGATGGTGTTTAAAAAAAAAATCTGAGGGGCGCCTGGGTGGCTCAGTCGGTTAAGCGTCCGACTACAGCTCAGGTCACGATCTCGCGATCTGTGAGTTCGAGCCCCGCATTGGGCTCTGGGCTGATGGCTCAGAGCCTGGAGCCTGCTTCCGATTCTGTGTCTCCCTCTCTCTCTGCCCCTCCCCTGTTCATGCTCTGTCTCTCTCTGTCCCAAAAATAAATAAACGTTAAAAAAAAAATTAAAAAAAAAAATCTGAGACTCATCTATATCCATGTACAAGGGCCATGAAGACCTTACCAAGATTGATCACCCCTGCCCACACCCCGCTACTACCTCTCAGACTTCTGGCTGCCATGCTGCGACTAATTGCCCTTCGTGGATGCCTAATATTTGTTTTCCTTCCATTTCACCTGTGGAGAAATATGTCTTATAGGTTGGCTGTTAGACAGCTAACTTGCTACAGTTCTACCCACACCCCCTTAGGGATGATTTTGGGCTCCCACTTCATTAGGGAGAGACAGGCTTGCTGCTTTGTGATTTCAATCAATTAAGGCTTCCTTCTAAACAATGAGGTTATTCTAAGTGTCACCACTCACTGACAAGATGAAATTAGGGTGTGTGGAGTGCCGTAGACAGTAAGGGTGTTGCTACATCAGTACAGATGCGATGATATCATCCTCTCACTGAGGAAAGAAAAGGATTCCTAAGATTTGGTCATATAAGAATGCAAAAATAGTAACTCAAAGTGATACATGCACCCCAATGTTTACAGCAGCATTATCTACAACAGCCAAATTACAGAAATAGCTCAAGTGTCCGTTGACTGATGAATGGATAAAAAAGAAGTCAGATAGACAGATAGATACATAATGGATTACTCAGTCATAAAAGAGCAATGAAATTTTGCCATTTGCAATGACGTGGATGGAGCTAGAGAACATTATGCTAAGCAAAGTAAGTCAGAGAGAGACAAACACCATATGATTTCACTCATATGTGGAATTTAAGAGACAAAACAAATGAGCAAATGGGAGAAAGAGGGAAGCAAACCAAGAAACAGACTCTATTAGAGAGAACAAAATGAGGGTTACCAGAGGGACGGTGGGTGGAGGGATTGGCTAAATAGGCAATGGGGATTAAGGAGTGCACTTGTGACGACACTGGGTGTTGTAAGGAAGTGTTGAATCATTGTATTGTACACCTGAAACCAATATTACACTCTATGTTATCTAACTGGAATTTATTTTAATTTTTTTAATGTTTATTTATTTTTGAGAAAGAGAGAGAGAGAGCATGAGTGGGAGAGGGGCAGAAAGAGAGACACAGAATTTGAAGCAGGCTCCAGGCTCTGAGCTGTCAGCACAGAGCCCGATGGCCTGATGTGAAGCTTGAACTCGTGAACCGCAAGATCATAACGTGAGCCAAAGTCAGATGCTTAACTGACTGAGCCACCCAGGTGCCCCATGTTAACTAACTGGAATTTAAATTAAAACTTTAAAAAAAAAAAAGATATGGTCATGTAAACTGAGATGACATAGGTTTTAAATATGTGCATATTTTCATTTATGCGCTGAGCAATGAAGAAGTTTTTAATCTCTGAAAGATATATCCTCCTGTTCCCTCCCCACCTCACTCCTGCATCACATCGTAGGCAATAGTGTGCTCACAAGGAACATTAAGGAGTTTGTCATAACTTGCAGGCAAAGCTTCTCCTTGAGTTTTTAATACTCACCTGTCATTTTCACCGATTCATTAATTTAGATCCATTGGTTGGGCTTAATGATGCATTCTAAATGGGAGGGAAAAAGGAACACTGATGTCAGTGAATAAGGGCATTGACAAAATGTATTCATATTTATGTATATGCTTGTCTAGAGATATAAATATGTAAAAATGGAAACATGAAAAGAAGTACCCAAACTGACACAGCTACACAGAATTAAATTATCATATTTCACTGAACCTAACATTGTAAGCCACATCATTATTTTTTTATTCCACTAAGAAAAAGAAAGGAAAAAAAATCTTACCAATTAAATCATGACATGCCACTGATTGTAAGACACATTCCAATTTTAGAATTGTTACAAGGTGAAGAAAATGCCTATCTTAGAATTGATGGACTATGGTACCAAAAGTCACACTCAGTAGTAGCTAACTGTAAATGCTGATTCTCAATGTGTGCAGAAAATTTTTTGTTTGTTTATTAAGAAAGTAGCTCTTATTAAGAAACTGTTGGTTGAGTAAATGGCTTCTTTCTAACTAATATAGCAATGATGGTAATTTTAGTTGGTACCTTACAAGACAGACAGCTTGGTCAAAAATCATCTTCAAGATCAATATACATGTACTTCAGCCCAAGAATGTGGCTTACTGAAGAGTCTTGAGAAAGGAGCACGCTAACTCCCATGATTCTCTGGGAGACTTCGGGCAAATCTCATAAGTACACTGGGTCCTGGTTTCCTTACCTATGAAATGACTAGGTTGGACTAGAGTCTCATTTCTAACTCATCTCTCATTTCCCAGCTCTAGTGTTTTATGAGTCTACGACCCTGGTTTCATGTTGTCCCATCTCAACGATCCAGATGTCAAGTTGAAATACATCCAAGGTGGAAAATTCTCTTGAGAGGGATATTCTACTGACCTGAAGCTTTAGCAGGATACTCCAAATTTGTCAAGTGAAGAAATGAATGATTGAATGCATGTCCTAATAATTCTCTTTGCTAACAAATCCTGAATACTAAGCTATAATATTTGTCTCTTCATGACTCTGCTGAGGACACTGACCCTTAAGTATTGAGACTGAGAGGAAGGGCTTACCTCTACCGCCCTTGATCTCCCCTTCAGTGAAGACATCCTCATCCGCAAAGCATCTCTTATCTGAAGAAGCAAGGACAGTGAAGAAACGACAACATCCCCAAAACCCAGAACTTCGAGACCAATAACCCTGGCAGAAGCAACGTCAGAAACACTATGCTTAGCCAATAAAAGCTGAGGTGTCATTATAATTGGATTTACGATTAAAGTTAAAATTCTGGTTATGGTTTTTATTCTTCTAGATACACTCAGACACCACCTCCTGCTGACTTGATTAAATGCAGGAAAGGAAGGAGTATAGTTCTCTGCTTTCCTCCTCTAAGCTGATGCCTGAAGCACCCCCATAAAATTCACACCCAGGGACCAGGCTTTCTTCTCAAAGCTGCTTCATCCCCCTGCTACCTGAGCCGTGTGAAAATGTTTACAGTGAGTGAAACAAATTCAAATTACCTTGTGGTCCATGATGGTTCCAAACAGCAGGATGAAGAATCCCTGTGGCAAAATTCAACCGAAGTATGAGGGACTGTTAGGCAGACAATATCCCAACTGTTATTTTAATATCACTCTTCTAGATGTCTTCAAGGACAGTTATTGGGTACTAGAAACTTCAGCTTCTACTGATGCAGATAAAAACGCATTGGCAAGTATTCTCTGTGATTGTACCTCAAAGAAAAAGGATCACCTTCATGTCTGTGCATGAGAGTTATTGATATTTATTGAGTGGCTACAGATGGAGAAGAGTATTTTCTACATTATTGTATCTGTTTACTTTCCAAACCTTAAGTAGCTGATCTTACTCATAATAACAGCAACATGACACAACATGACATAGAATCTTGTAGTTCACAGTGACAATCATGGAAGGTGTCTTGAGAAATGAAACCTGTATTATAGTTTACTTTCAGTTGGAATTAAAAGCCAAGAAATAGCAGGGCCTCTGAGCTGGTGGAATAAGTTTATATATAAAAGAGAGAAAATCACAGAAATATAAAATGCCAGGGTCTGTTCAAGTTTAAATTCTTTGGTTTCCTATGAAGTCATAATAATCGATAGTCAATCTTTCTAAATGGTGGAAGTTGCACTTTAAGAAAATTCTGCATCCTTCCATGAGAGTGGAAGGAGCCTGGGTTTCTGAGGATAGTTTCATGGCAAAGAAACACTACTCAGAAGACTGAAATTTTTAAATGTGAGTCACAGGAAAAGCTTGCTAAGAAAAGTTGGAGTGTATTTACCTAAAAGTTTTTCAGTGTTTTTCTTTTGAAAAAGAAACAGAATAAAACGTTCAGGGTTTAATTAAGTTGCAAAGTCAAAAATAAAATAAAATAAAACGAGATCATCAGTCACCAAAGTAACTTCAAGAGTTGGGGAGATTTACATGAGTCCAAGAGCTTTTGATCAAAAAAAAGAAGACGAAGAAAACAAAAAACAAAAAAAACCATAAGTCAAAGGTTTCTCCTTAAAAGCCATGCAAGGGAAAGAGTGGAATGTTCTCCACAGTTATTGAAGAATGTATGAGTAAGATATATAACTGATCTGAGCTGGCATTTCTTAAAAGCCTGCTTTCTGTTTTATATAACGTTTTAAAATAGGGTAATAGGGACATGCTATAGGAATACATTGTTGCTTTACTAAACAGTTATATTTATATATTTAAAGCAGTGGTTGGAAATTTTATTTCTGTGAAAAACCAGGTAATGCATATTTTGAGCTCTACAGTTTCTGTTACAGCTAGCCAACTCTGCCATCGCAGCTCAAAAGCAGCCATAGGCAAAATGCAAACAAACGAGTATGGCTCTATTCCAGTAATACTACTTACAAAACCAGGCAGCAGGCCGTAGTTGGCCAAGCCCTGATTAAAAGCCTAACTAAGGATATGAACTTGCCCAATTTGCTATTATTCGTAGGTATAAAAAGTGGTCTGGCTAGCGACGGCTTCCCAAAAGCACATGCACAGTAGTCACATAGAGTACAACAATTTTTAGAGGGATCATTTTGCCAAGCCAAGTGTGGTTAAAGCAAGATAAAGACAATATAGAGGATTTTAGATTCATATCTTTATCTTACTAAGGAGAAGGCCGAGGCCCAGAGAAAAGTGACATCTCTAAGATCAGGCAACATGTGCAAGATCCATTTCAGGGAATCGCAGCCTACATTTATTTCACAGCGAAAGCAGGGAAGAGGTGTAAGAGCTCCTCACTGGTTAACATTCAGAGAGAATGGCAAGGGTTCTCTCTCCATAGTATGGAAAACGACTGTTTCACTGAATCCCTAAACTCCTTGAAAAAGGATAAAAAACTGTGCTTGTTTTGAGGCATTAGATGTGAGTGTAGACTCACACATCTTTGGCCAAAGACAAGTCTTTGATAAATGAAGGTAACCTTCTTCTGACATTGAACCGTTAGGAGGGATCAGGGAGGACGGAAGGAAGGAGATGCCCACCTAACCAGCCTGATCAGCTAAATCCAACTTGACAACCAAGAGGGTAAGGGAGGCCACAGCCAAACGTCACTAAGACATGGAAAGAGTTAAAAAGAACATTTTGTATTCTATATTTTTAAATCATAGTCATAGCTTGTTGTATAGCCAGAATAAGAAATTATGAAATAAAAATATCTTATGAGTAAGACAATTAATAATAATAATTAGTAAAAATAAGTCTCCCTCTTGGAACTTACCTGGAAAGCATTGAGCAGGGCAAAGATTATATGGAATATCAAGGAAGTGCCTTCTATAAGTGTGGCTATTCCAAAACCCCAGGTCAGTCCCAGCAATGGGGTAAGGATGGCAACATTTTTGCTGATCCTCATAATTATGGCCAGATCCTGAGCCTTGGAACTGCCAATAGAGGGCCTCTGAGTGTTGACAGCAACAACCAAAACCACCACAAGGTTCACGGCCACAATGACCAAGGCTGGGATGGCAAATGCCAAAAGGGCTTTGGTGTTGTCCCAGTTAAGCCAGCAGGCGTCGGGTCTCATGTAGCCTTTCTCCGGGACTGTGATAGCAACTGTGGTGCCAGCAATGACCAACGGGCACCCGTAGCCAATGGCAAAGCCGATGGCCATCATGCGGGACTTCATCATCCTACGGAAAACAACCAATATCCCATAGATGATAAGCAGTGCTTTGAAGAACATCCAGAAAAACAGAGAAAGGTAGAAAAGGTGGCTGAAAAATGTCAGTGCGACACACCATTTGGAGTCCTGGGCCTTTTTGTGAAAGTTAGAGTTTATGATGAACCACACGTTAGCAATCAGGAGCGACACAGCTATGTTGACGATGCACACGTGACGCATGTAGGATATCTCTGTCACAACCACCCGGGACCACACAGCGGCTTCAATGATCAGGCAAAGAATCAAGCTAAAGATGGAGATGCTGAGCCCAATGCAGGTGATGTAGTCCAGGACTTTGCTGTCAACAGATTTGGGGGACATCAGAATGGAAAAGGACATCACCATGCCAGTGTAGTTACACTGGCATTTTACTTTGTTCATGATCTCCAGCGTGGTTTCACACACATTTTCGTCCCACCTCCTTTCCCTGGAGTGCCAGCCAACACACTGGGCCCGGGCATTCTGGGATTTATTGATCTTCTCAAAGGTGAGTAAGACTTGCTTCAATCTTTCTGGTAAAATCACTGAAAGGACGAGACCATTTACAGGTCTAGGAAGACTCACATTCGGCAGGTGGACTTCTCTCAGTATGGCCCCCAAGGTGGGAAAAGCTATGCTAATGGCTTGGGATGCATTTGGTGGCAACTTCCACAGCTCTTGCCTGGGAATTTCTATCATTCCTATGATACCCTCTGTCATATTGTTCATGCTCGTAGAGAAGTTGAACTTTTTCTCTGAGGTATCATTGTTGATGTGAAACCCCTTTGTCTGAATGAAGAGTTCATCTGCAATGTTCTCAGAATCCTCGTGGATGTGGAGTTGCCTTGCAAACAGATTCATTGACTGCAAAAAATCCGAGCTGGTATTTTTGTCTGGAATGAAAGCCCAATTTGAAATGGCTGCTGTATCGAGGATGTGGTTAGCCACTTCACTATAACTCTGCAATGGACAAAAGTGGAAATTTACACTAAGGATTTACACATTATTGTAGAAAGTCAATTTCTAAAATCTGAAACTTGTAAAGATCAAATGATCTGATCTTATTTAACAAATTTTTCTTCAAATTCCCTGTTTATTAGAATTTCATGCTAATAAGCCTGCAGAGAAGGCAAAAAAGTGAAACAATAATTAAACTCAAATAAAAGTCACAGGTATAGTTTACTTGCTTTATTATGTGCCCTGGGGCAGCATTTGTAAACTGCAGTCTCTATAACCCAAGATTCCCGTGAGATAGCAATGATTGTTTAATGGAGGGAATTGGGAATAGATTCTATAAAAACCTAAATTTCAGAAATACTGTGTGCCACATCCCAATATCCCCTACTCTTATAAAGAGGGCCAAACTTCGTTAACATATAAAAGGTTCTAAAAAGTCCCGCCATAAGGAAACCTGCTTAACTTTGTTTAACCCAGACATCCTACATCTGCTATGTACAGAAATCTCCGTTAACATTTCTCAAAATAATTATGTTCTACAGAATGAAATTTGGGCAACACTAGAGTAGACACAGTCTTGTTCACAGCCATCCTTTTGTGACATTCTCTTGAAAATAGTCTGTACAAAAACATGTATTAAAAATGTGCTAACTTCTCGAACACTTCCATAAACTAGAGTGAATTGATACACCAGGCTGAAATAAAATGCCCATCATTGTTATGGTTGCCGTGGTTGGCATACCTTGTACCCTGAAGAGTACCCTTGAAACTGTTTAAATGCAAGATTTGTTTTAAAAAAAAGAAGAAGAAGAAGAAGACTGTCAGTTTTTTCAATGAAACGAACAAAGAATACCTTCATTTTCTCTGGGGTAACATTGTCGGACAAATCCGTAGAAATATTTCGTAATAACTCCACTATAAATGCAATGTTTCCAGACGTGGCTTCTGATGATTTCACAACATCAATTATGCAGGCGTAATCAACTGGACAGTTCCTGCGGATTCCTTGGGCTACACTCTCCAGGGGCTCTGGAGCTCGGAAGTCAAGAACATACAGAGGGACGGATGCTGCGGCTACGGAAAGGCGTAATGCACTATTGAAGTCCTGTTTTTAAAAAAAAAAAATAAAAAAACAAAAATAAAAAAACAAAGTTTCTTTGTTCAAATGTGATTAAGAACCTAACATATATCAGAGTAAAGGAGCTAAAGGCACAATAAGCCACATGGGGAAAACAGAGAAGCAAGTGGTCCTGAAAAGTCGTTGGGATGCCCGAAAAGACCAAGAGGAAGGTGGAGTCACGCACAGACCAGAGGTTCCACCAAAATTGCCCCAGAGATCAGGATACTGACCTGTTGCTTCCAGGACAGTGATTTTAACTCGAGTATGATAGTAAGACAGTTTTCTCCAGAGATGTGGAGAGATTCTAAAAACAAAATTTGCCTTTTCGATTTTTTTAAAGGGGGGGTCCCATGGAATTTAGGGGTGGGGTGGGGAATGGGTTTTTGGAGGTTGGCAGGTCAAACAAAGAATTGCTAAAGTGTCATTTCAAGAAGTTTCGAGTTCACTAATTAGGAGAAAGTAAGCACAAATCCATCTTTAGAGCTCACTCTTGAACCTGTAAGCATTCACCATTGTGTGAATGAGTTTCAGATCTTATTTTTAGAAAAGATTCTGAGAGGGAGAAGAAGGGAGTGGGGGGGGGAGGGAAGAGTAGCAGAGAGTTTGGGTAAGGAAGAAGAGACAAATTTCACCCACTGAACCATTTTCCCGAGTCCAGATATGAGATTTATTGTCGTGCTGAACAGAACACATGAAGAATGCCTTTACCACATCCTGGGCTATGAGCCCCAGAAGCCAATAATATGCAAATGCATCACCTTAAAGAATGTTTCCACAGATAAGCTTGTACACGTTTCAGTTGATTTTTGCCACTTGTTTTGATGACATGTAAATCCTATTTCTCCGCGAAAGTGCTGAGCACAAGGCTGGCTGCAGTTGGAAGCAGTGAGGCAAGGTCCACGGCATTTCTCTGAAAAGGAAAGGGGAGGGGGCTACTCAGCATTTCTGCACTCTGACAGAGGCAGCTAACATTCCAGAGATTGGGGGGTTGCTTTTCAGAGGAGGTGACATTGAACAGTGTCCTCAGCACCAAGTAAGGCTTACCAGGCAGACTGCAAAGCTGATGTCTAGGCAGAGAGAACAGCACATAGAAAGTAGAGATCACAGGTCATACAGAAAGGCTAGATCAGAGCATCTGAGCAGAGTGTAGCAAGAGATAACGATGGGAGAAGTAAGCAGAGGTCAAGGCATGAAGGACCTTAAATTCTGTGCTAATATGGGGGTTACCAGAAAACATGATTGGAGTTGCTTTTGAAAGATAATTAAAGATAGTGTAGGCAGCCAAATTTTCTGTAAAGGGCCAGATAAAGTTGCCAGATAAAATACAGGAAGCCCAGTTAAATATTGATTTTATTTTTCAGGTACACTCGATTCTCATTATTTGCGGTAATTATGTTCTACTGCCACAAGCATCGAATGAGGGGAAATCAAGGCAGGTTCTTACGAGCTTCTCCTCACAGTCTTTTCATCAACCAGTCAGTATATGGGCTTGTTTTGTGTGTTTCTATTTAAAGACACCTTATTTATGTTGTTGATTCATTAGCATTGAACTCATGGCCAATAGCATCATCGCTCATAACAGCACAGGAACAAAGTTTAACTAACACATGCATTTACTCCTTAAGACACACAACAGGCTTCTTAGGAACACCAGAACTACCCTCAGGAGCCATTTTAAACTGCACCAATCACCAAAAAAATCACCAACAAAAAGCGCAAAAGGCAAAACATAGGGCACTACATACATCACAAAAAGAACACTTGTTTAGAGTAGGAGACCTGGAACAAGAAGTCAGAGAGCCACCTCGTTTGACTCGGAACTTGCACCTTAGCTAACTCAAATTATTTTTTTTCTGTCTGTGAATGATCCAGAAAGCATTATGAGTAGAGATTGGGGGGTTACAAATGAATTTCAATGAGCAAGAGAATTTGCAAATACAGAATCCACAAACAACAGGGATCCACTGAAAGCATTCAGTTACACAATGAATAAGTTTTTAATATACACATGACCCATGCAATATCCTTCATTGTTTGTCTGACACGAAAGCTTAACGAGGCAGTCCATATTTTTAATTGCTAAATGACAACTGTGGCCAGAGAGTAAATATTTCCAGCCTTGAAGGCCATGTGGTCTCCGTCAGAACTACTTAACTCTGCCTTTGTGGCATGAAGGCAATCAAAGACAATACGTAAAATAAATGGGCATGGCTGTGTTCCAATATAACTTTATTTCTAAAACCTGGTGGCAGGCCTAATTTGGCCCTGGAGCAAAGTGGATTGACTTGATGCAGGGAGCCCAAGAATGAAGTTGTTGAAGTAGTCCCAGGAAGAATTGCCTTAGGAGAGTGGTAGTGGAATGAAAAGAGGTAGATCATAATGAGAGCTGGTAAGGTGTTGAAATCAATAAGATGTAGTGAGTAATTGGCCGTGAGTCAAGGGATGCATCTATATTTGCGGCTGGGACAGCTCCATGGTTGACTCCATTCATGGAGAAAGGAAACAAGTAAGTTTGAATTTTTCTTTACCATCTACCCAACTGCCTCTGGTTTGGCAAGTTATTTAAGCTGAGTGCTTCTCAATTTCTTTATCCAGACAATTGGAGGCAATGCCACAGTCTTGTTACAAACATTGAAGGAAATAGCATCCTGCCCAGCACTTAGAACGCTGTTGTCATAAATACTCAATGAAGGTTACCTATCTTTCTCTCTCTTTTCTCAATTCTGCATCTATGTAGAGATGTGTTTGGGCTAAAAATATAGTTGGCCATGTCTGTGGAGAATCCAGTTATTTCTACTATTTGGGGGAGAACCACATGTTTGCACTATCATAGCATGATTATCTCCATAGTTTATCTCTGACTTCTTGAGAGCAACCAGTCTCACCAACATGATACCTATCTTACATCACTTCAGTAGACCTCTCAGAACCAGTGTTACATACATTTAAGCATTCTGAAAATATCTTTGTAGGAAGGAAGGAATTCTGTCCTGTTCCCTCTTCTGCCTTGTGAGCTCATTAGTTCAAACACATTTCCCTTCGGGGTTTTAAAGTGAACACTTGCCTTCTACTCTAGAACACACGTGAATATTGGCTGAATTGCATCAGTGACTATGTCATAGATAATGTACAATTGTCAGTGAGTCTATCAATACTGGTAAACAATGAGAACTTGTTAGAGACTGTTATTCTAATTTTTTTTTAACGTTTTATTTATCTTTGAGACAGAGAGAGACAGAGCATAAGCAGGGGAGGGTCAGAGAGAGAGGGAGACACAGAATCTGAAACAGGCTCCAGGCTCTGAGCTGTCAGCCCAGAGCCCGATGTGGGGCTCGAACTCACGGACTGCAAGATCATGACCTGAGCCGAAGTCGGCTGCTTAACCAACTGAGCCACCCAGTCACCCCCTTTTCTTTTTTATTTTTTTTAACATTTTATTTATTTTTGAGACAGAGAAAGACAGAGCATGAGCACGGGAGGTCAGAGAAAGAGAGACTGTTATTCTAATTGAAAGCTTGTGGTCTGGGACATGCTTGGCCACAGCCAAGTCTTCCTTTACTCTGTCCAGTCTCCATATGGAAGAAGACTGTTCTGTTGACACATACCTTGTATCGTTCCAGTCTTGAGTTTCCCTTCAGGATGTTGATGTTTATCTCCATCCTGTAAAACATAAATTCCCAAAGGTCCGCTTTACTAGACTCTCCTCTCTCATCTCAACATAGAGGCTCCATGTGGATATGAAGTAAAAACGTGTTCAGGACTAGGCCAGAAAACTGGCATCCATGTATGACATCATGGGAACTTGCAGAGGGAAGCATAGAGGTGAGCACAGACAAAGAACAAACTATTTTCTGATGAGAGCTAGAAGCTTGCCAGTGGTCACTTGGGCTCTGAAGGTCAGGTTAATGGACTGAATCCATATTTTGGAAAACTTTAAAAAAAAAAAAATGAACATTACTCTTTTTTTTTTTTTTTTTTTTTTTTTTTAGTTTCTTTTGAGAGAGAGAGAGAAAGTGCAAATGGGGGAACAGCAGAGACAGAGAGGGAGAGAGAAAGAATCCCAAGCAGGCTCAGCACTGTCAGCACAGGCCCAGTGCAGGGCTTGATCTCACAAACCATGAGATCATGACCTGAGCTGAAATCAAGAGTCCAATGCTCAACCGACTGAGGCACCCAGGGGCCCCTGGAAAGTTGAAGTACCCAGGGAGAACACAGATGTAGCAATTGTAACACTAAGCTGGTCTCCATCTGTATTAACTGTAACTATGAAATGGAGCTTATATGACCCTCCAGATACCATTATATCCCCCAGAAAGGTAGAGATGAGCAGATGCTAGGAATAATCAGTAGGTGACAATAATAAAATCACAAACTCTTTTGTAGCTATAAAGGGCTATAAACATTATCTAAATGAAAAAAAAAAAAAACACCCTGTAGGTTACAGATAAGGAAATTAAGACTCAGAGAAGGAAAGCAACTTGTGCAGCTAATGAGAAGGAAAGTTAAGGTCTGGAGCTGAATCAGTAGCTGCCAGGCTGGTACTTCCTCCTCCCAATGGCTGCCTGTCTACATTCTCTGGGGCTTGAAAAGTCATTTTCCTACTCTCCTATAGTTCCATGTCACACCCTGCAAATATACTGTTGCAAGGCCCAGCCACCTCTCAACGTTTCTTTGTTCCCTTTAAAACAAAAAACAAAAACAAAAAACTATTAGCAAGACTAAAACTGTAGTCATTTGAACATTTATTTAAAATCATGTCCTGTATCATAAATTTAGCTATCTGGGAGAACTGACAGATTTCTCTACGGGACCACGTAAGAATGGATCAAACTTACTTTTATGCGCACCTTGGATCTATAGTGGTGAGAACATTCCGTGGCCAGGAATAACATTAAACAGCAAAGCATCGTTTCCTGGGACTTCATTTTTCACACATTAGGATCTTCACCTGCAGGAGAATGAAGGTGGATCCAGCTGAAGGTGATAAGGCCGAACAATGCAAAACTTAGCCGACTAACAATGGTGACCCTACAGGATACTCTGAGATATGCACTCCAAAACGTCCTGCTCTAAGAAAGAACACCGATATCTACTTTCAAGTTAGCTAACATGTAAAAAGAGAAAGAAAGAAAGAAAGAAAGAAAGAAAGAAAGAAAGAAAGAAAGAAAGAAAGAAAGAAAGAAAGAAAGAAAGAAAGGGAAAGAGAGAAAGGAAGGAAGAAAAGAAAAAAAGAAAGACTTTTTCTCAAATGTTAACTTTTCTACAAATAATACATGGGAATGATGGAAGCACCAGGAAAGATACATGTTCACCAAGACATCGTTTCTGGTCATTTAATTGATAATTTTCTGCGATAGTAACATTTCTCAAGAACTTTTACTTCTTAGTCACTGTTCTGAGCGCTTCCTTTACTGTCTTCATTGTACCTGTGGAGAAGCTAAGGTACAAAGTGTTGAGCAGCTATGAGCCAAGTTCACTCAGATAAAAAATGCTGGAGCCCAGAGTTCAACCCAGAGGGCGCAGCTGGAGAGCAGAATCTCTCGGCAATGGTACCATTGTAGGCTGGATAGTTCTTTGTTTTGGGGGGGCTGTGCTGTAAATTGTAGGATATATAGTAGCATCTCTGGCCTCTACCCACCAGATGCCAGGAGCAGCCTCCTCTTTAGTAGTAACAGCCAAAAATGTCTCCGGATATCTCCAAATGTGCCCTGGGAGAGAAAATCACCCTCCGTGGAGAACAACTGTTCTACAGTGTACTGTCTCTCTAGGCATATGGAGTCAAGTAACTTAAAATGAAATGAATATACACTATTGTCTGCTACTGGAACAAGCACGGAAACTCTCTCATAGATAGATCAACTACTACTCAGAGAAACTGGAAGCACTAGAAGATAATTCTCTGTTCTCTATGTCTGCTTCTTGCCTGTTTGTTCTTTTTTTTAACATATCATTGACATGTAACATTACATTAATGGAAACATATCATGATTTGATGTTTGTATTTTTGCGACATGATAGGTAAGTCTAGTTAACATCTGTCACCACACATGGTTACAAATGTTTTTCTTGTGGTGAAGCCTTTTACTTGATAGTCCCACCTTGCAAAGACAGATCTCCAAGAATGCATCTTTACAACAGTTGGAATTCATGGACATCATCATGACCATCACCATCATACTTATAGGCTAGTGGAAACTAAGACCATTTATTGGAAACAAAGTTCCTTAGAATGATTTTCTTGGTAGTACAAATGCAGCAAAGTGAAAATACCATGGGTCTTAGAGTCAGCATGAGTTAAGTTGTTATCATATTTATGCTATTGATGAACTATTTGACCTTCACGGATCCCATTTTCTTTCTCACTCATTTCATAAAACGTAGGGTGATTATTTATTCTACCAATGACCCTTTTTCAAGTGCCTCCTATTTGCCAGGCACTGTACCAGCCGCTGGGGTATGGAAATAAAGGTTGCTGTCATTTCCATTAAGGATGTCCAGTGGGGAATACAGACACATCAAAGCAATAGTGAGAAGAGAGATCATCTACATGCTGCACATGAGGCAGAAACTGAGCCTCAGCAAACATAAATCCCTTTATGCTCCAATGGAGATGAACGAATTCTGATCCATCTAGGCCCACCAGGCAATCTGTAGCCAGGGAGCAAACAAAACTCAGTGATCAGGGATCAAACCCTTCCTAGGTGGAGTCAAGACTAAGATGGACTTTCATGACTCCAGTGAGCCTTTGCATGAGACGATGAGCCACAGGCATTTACAGGAAGGCTTCCAAATTATCTTTGAGTTTAAAATTCTTTGAGTTCCTAACCAATGAACATATAGGGAAAGTATTTTGACTTATACTGTCATCTTGCAGAGCAAGTCTGAGCAAGGGAAAGGAAACATGGCAGAATGACAGGCAAAGTGCGGTAATGGATTTGCATAGTTGTTGGGATATGTGTGTGGAATTCATGATCTTACAGGAGTGGTTGAAAGAAGTTCTCATGTATGCAGCAAATTGGTGGATTAATACACTAAGCAATTTGCAATATTAATATTGTTTAGGGTAGATTTTTAACTGTCATCACAAAAGGAAATACCAGAAGAACCAGAATAAGTTGTCTTAGAAGTATCCATATGTTTCACATATATACTTGTGGATTTCAAAATTTTTTTTATCCTGACACAATTAAAAAAAAAAAAAAAGATCTTACATCATGACTCATTGTGTACAGACACCTATATGTAGAGATGCCTACATAAAACTGAAAAATACATAATCTTTATATTTCAAAAACTTTTATGTAAAATTACTTATCCTTCCCATCTATGAGCAAGACACTCTGGATGTCTGTGATTTTTATCTTGCATTCCACTCTACCTGACATTCTTTCAGGAATTGGTTGCCACCCACTAAATTGACTCCACAACCTCTAATGGATTGTGACCTACAATCTTAGAGGTAGAAATACAGACTAAAAGATTCATTTTCATTATCAAATCGAAAATCGTTCACTTCTCCCACTGAAGTGGTCCCTTTGGTCTATTCTCTTTCCTATTTTTCACAATTCTGTCGAAATCTCCTTCCCAAGATGCATTCATCGGGGAAAAAAGATACCTACATTCAGGGTCAAATAATAGGACTGGTGCTGTGAGTAAATGCAATTCTCTTCCACCTGGAGAGCATGGTTTGGAATGCACAGCAAAATGGGTGAAGGCAAGCCCACAGGAGGCCACTTATAAATAAGAACGCCTGCTATCTAAGGCTTCAGGAGGAAGATTTTACTGTGTACAGTTTTCAATATAAGAAGTTTGCTTTAAACTTAATCTTGCTGGGAGAAAATCAGACATCTGGCACAATGATGTGATGTGATGTGATTTAGGAAGTCCAAACTGTTTTCCCAACCAGTGCTAGGACTTCTAAGTCCACAGCTCCCAAAAGTGTTCAGAGAGGAAAGGATCCAATAGTCACAGCCTTTTCTGTAGATCATTATGCTCTATGTGGAACATTATGAAATAATGATACATTCATTTTTTTAAGAAAAAAATTACTAGCAGACAATCCATATGCAGTGTGAAATCACAAGCATGACCATAAGAAACATAAACTTTGAACTGAGCACAACTAGCTGTTTGGAGAGTTTTGGTTGATAAACTTGCTATTCCATCAACCACGTTCTTATAGTCTGATGTACGCAACCCATCTACCATTCTGTCTGATAACCGTATGGTAAATTTCCTTCAATTATGACAAATGGGAAGGGGGGGGGATGTTTAATAACGTTCCCCAAAAGGAGTCACCGCATTCTTATTTTTGTCCATTTTGATTGACAGGGATGGGTCGGATGGATAAATGTTTTCAAGTTAGCCCCAACTGGATTGTTTCTCTTCTCACCAGAAAGAGTAGAATGGGATCCATCTTATCACAATTTGGATAGCCGAAGCCAAAATCCAGAGCATTCTGCACGGAATACTATGAGCCAGAGCTTTACGGCTCTGAAAATGGAGACTTAAAAAATAAAAAGAAGCATTTCCAGAATAATTCATAATCCGAGGCTGATATTTCATAGGACAAAATGGAAAAAACATACTTTCTGAGATTCACCATTGCTAAAGACTTAATTAAAGTGAACTTTGAGTTTTGCGTAATGCCAAGCTAAACATTTTCTGCAAATGAAAAGTACTTCTCCAATACCCAGCACAGTGTCTGCATGTGATAAGTGACCTCTTGAAAGAATGAGGAAAAGAACAAGGACACAAAATCTAAATATTAAATGTGACACGAGTGGACTGTCCAAAAGAACATCAGCAAAAACGCGGACAGTACCGAAAGAGGCAGCTTTCCTGTGTGAATCTATTCAAGGACAACTTGCCTGGCCCAAGGGTCTGCTAGTTCCTAGAGAAGAGAGCCTGGAGTCAATGCCAGGTCCTATCCTACCTGGAGAATCCAGAGTTATTCTATCTCCAGTATGCTTAAATTACCTTCGTACCATTTATTGACTTCTGGTTTTACAGTGTGTTCAGTTTAACGGCAAAATCGTGTGTTTTCATAAAATCCCTGCCTCTTTAAACCCCTTGGGTATGGCGGCAGGAAAACACTTTGTTGGGAAGATCTGTCACTGGCTATTTACATCAAGATCCTAGTCCCTGGTGGGGGAACATAAAAATAGTGAGCAGTAACTCTGACAGAATAGCGCTATAACAACGCGTATTTATGCCTAGGGTTGACACACATCATCCCCCGCTTGCCTGCCAAGTTCGTAGAAGGCACCAAAGTTGAATTTTAAAAGAATGGAAGAAAAACCTGACGCTGAAGGCATTTTTATACACTGACTTAAGTGTTCTGTGATTTCAGGAAATCTGCCTGTTTTCTTCCTAGTAGGAAAACACTACAGAGTTTCGTGTCAATTGTGTTTGGCCGGGATACTGCGTCCTGAAGTGGGTTTCTGTGGAACGCGAGTCTCATAAAACACCAAGGGGTTCCATGGTCAAATGGTTTGGAGAACGTGCCAGCATCAGCACCCCCAACCCCTCACACATACATATATGCATGACACGGTTTCTGGGCATCCTTGTGGCAAAAAGACCTGTTTCATCCCGATTGGACCAAATTTATGCTATTGTCTAAAGTGCTCTGGGGGAATTTAAGGCTGCTGTTCGAGGACCATATGTCATCTTGGAACATGTTAATTCACCCAGACTCAGGCTCCACGAGCATTTGTTGGGCATCTACCACAGGCCAGTCCCTATGCTAATACCTTCATAGAAGGTCATTCACCGTGACCCAAAGCAGCGCAGCTGAGAGGAACAGACCTAGCCTTCAGTGAATCCTGAAAGAAGGAGGCGGTGGAGAGGTCATCTTCAACAGTGAAAAGAGTCAGAATTATCCTGAAACATAATGCTCTGGCTGGAGAGCTGAGGAAAGGCAGGCACAGATGGGGTGGGTGGCAGTCAGATGTTGGGGATGATCACAGGAAGGGGAAGGCAGACTCAGAAATGGATAATTAAAAAGAGGAGGAGAAAACAAGATGCAGAACTTGTGCCTGAGGCCTCCATGGTAATTAGGTAAATAAAGGGTCATCTGATGCTTAGGAAGAAACAAGGCCTGCATCTTGTTCCCAAAGCGCCTGAAAGATGACCTATTTCAGAGGTGGAAGCAACAAGCAGCCTGCATTGGCAGCTTCTCAGGTTCTAGAAAAGTAGCATCCCAAATTCCTCCCCCCTGCTTCCCCAACCTGCCTCTCTTTCCCTGTGCATCCTTATAAAAGCGTGAATTACCGGCTACCATCCACTTTTGTCTTTCACTTGAGAATAAACAGCAATTCTAGGCCATTGAATGGAAGCCAGACTCTCTGCTCTAACAGAGCGATCACTTCAAAGAGAGAGAGCGAGAATAGCCTTTGCTGGCCCCAGAGGCTGATGCCAATGTAGTTAGCTAGACCCAGTAGTCCCAGTGGCTCAGTCACATCAATAGATGCCTCCCGCACCACTGTGTCATCGAGGCCCTGATGACAAGGGGTTAGCAGAGCACAACACTCGATCCTCCCAGCCCCAGAGCCTGAGAGAAGTTAGCCTGCATTTGGCAGATTAGGACCAAAAAATCAGGTTGTCATTAGTCAGGAGGCGAACACAGAAGGATAACTTCTCTGTCCCCAGCACCCCGCGGACTGTGAGATGCATAATTGATACCCAATAAACATGTGTTGGATAAATGGATGGATCAGTGAATGACCCATGCAGAGAATGATGCCAATTTCTGAAGCTTTTGTTTAAAAATCACAAGGCAACTTCTCTATCTTAGAGGGGAAGATGAGCATATTTGCAACTCTAGATGCTTTTGAAACCTGGTGATTTAAGTAGAAATGCTGCCAGGGGTGCCTGGGTGACTGAGTCGGTTAAGCATCTAACTTCGGTTCAGGTCATGATCTTGCGGTTCGTGGGTTCGAGCCCCGCATTGGGCTCTATGCAGACAGCACAGAGCCTGGAGCCTGCATCAGATTCTGTGTCTCCCTCTCTCTCTGCCCCTCCTTGCTCATGCTTGCTCTCTCTCTCTCTCTGTCTCAAAAATAAATACGCATTAAAAAAACTTTTTTTAATTAAAAAAAAGAAAGAAAGAAAGAAATGCTCCTAGCCTACCTTTTTGTTATATTACCTGGAACCTTATGTGACACGGGATGGTGAGGTCCCATCCAGGTGCAGCGAAGAACAACGTCCTGCCAGATTAGTGATGTCTGCCACAGGCATGGCAGGCAGCCATCCTTTCTGCCCAGTCTCCACAGTCAGAACTCACAAAACACTTTCTTGAACAGACCTAGGGGACCCCAGCTGTTCCGAAACACCGTCTCCTATCTGTCCCACCTCCCTTGTCCTAAGAGCTGAGTTTCTGAATGACTTGGAATTAAATAATACAATTAGTCTGCCTGGGTCCTAGGGCTTGTTTCTGATATGCGCTAGCATGGGGTGGGTTGTGGGGAATGACTCATGAAACGGAGGCACCCCACACCTGCCTGGACACGCCGTGCGAGGGCTAGCATCAGGACTCTCAAAGCAAATTAAGAAGGCACAGCCTGGGAATGGTAACCACAGTCAGCCAGGAAGGAACGCGCTGAAAGCCGTGATCTCTCAAACCCCTCCACACAGAACACCCTAAGGTGAGCTGGGTGGGAATGTTTGCAAACGAAGTGGACCCTTTCCCAACGTGTTCCCCTCCGTGAACTTCACCCCAAGGTGAGAGGGAGGGCCTACCCACTTGTTGGCTAACCTTCCAGGCAGCAACTCACCTCACACTCCTTGGCCAATCCCTTTGATGGGAAGAACCAGTTCAGAAAGGTTAACTGAGGGTGAGGACCTTAGAGTCTGCTGACCCACATGTTGGGGTGTGTGTGTTTTGTTCCCCTCAGCTGAATTTCATAACCGTGCATCCCATCTACTGGGCTGGTGTAATTAGAACTCTGGTTATATAGTCGGATGGCTAAACAAGTTGTTTGCGCGTTCTTGATCTCAGCAATCAGATGGATTCAGTCACTCTTACCAGCTGTCCCTTGCCATGGAGGAGCTGTTTCATAAGGAGCCTTGGAGGAAAGAAAGATACAAAAGATCTATTAGAATCAGAAGCATCTTATCCCCGCCTATTTTAGATGGCTTCCAGCCCATCTCTTTGTAGCCCAGTATCTTTTCTGAGAGTTGCAGTCTGGATTCAAATGCTGTTAAGTTTCAAGAATCACTTGATTTCAGAGTCCGGAAGGGATCTAGCATCTGGCCAACTATCTTGAGATTTATATGATTTTAAAGTAATTGACAGACGGGGCAATTGCTCTGTCCCAGGAAGAAAGTTCGCTGGAGTACTGCAACACACACAAAATAGCACCTTAGGACGCACACTTGAAAGGCCACACTTGTCCTCAGAATATAAGGAAGATAGGTCATCAAAGGTACTATAGACCACTCAAAACAAGGGTAGATGCCTTTGCAAAGAGGTTTCAGCAGTAACTGAAGGAAATGTCTTAAGTTGGTATAAAGACAGCTTTATCAGCCCCATTAAAAGAAGAAACTACTAAAGAATGCTTAATTATATATTTATTTATACACACACACACACACACACACACACACAACTTTACAATGAGCCTAAAGGAAGGCAATCGAAAGCTGCTTTGCTCATCCACTTTATCCAGCAAGGGACAATCAGAGAACAGAGAGTCTAATCGCCTGGTGCTTTGCATTTTCACTCCTAGGAGTGAGCAACTGGACCCTGACAAATGCTTTTTGAAAGAAAAACAAACACAAAAGAGATCTAGGAAATACGTTAACCTTGAGCTAGCCAACTTGTAAATAATGTTAGGGAAGTTTCCTGCAGCAGTCAAGCATTCCAGACAATACCACCATAAATCACACATTTTCCCCATCCCGGAATGCATGCCAAAACAGTCCGGTCTTCGGTAGGAGAAAGATTTTGTTGTGACATGTGTACTCACCGCATCCAGGAAATCTAGCAGCCCAGCAGGGAAGTCGGCACTGAGCTCCCCACCGCTGTGCCCCACCATCACGCGTGCCTGCCTTTGCACCTCTCATGGTCCCCCCTTCAGTGGCTGTGATCTCTCTTCTCCATTTTTGAAAGGGAAATCCAAGAGGCCCCGGTGCAAATCAGCCACCTGTTGTGAGAAGCCTATCTGAGAAGTAAAACCGCCCGGGGTTTCAAGGCTTGTGTAAGTGTGTGATTCACTCCACAATGGGTGCATCAAGCACGCCTAAGAGAAATTACAGGTTTCTCTCGTCTGAAGCAAATCCATTAAAATGAGTCACTTGTTTGTGCTTTAATGCCTCATCTTTATCTCGGATGATCACATGAGGCTGTGTTGCATCTACTGCACTGGTGTAATTAGAACACAGGGGACAGAAGGCAAAGTTGTGCCACTCTTGTAGATGATTCTAGAAGGCTGTCACATTTTTGCCTGTATTGATGGTGAACGTGGGGGAAAACTGGCTAGGAAATGGATGGGTAAATCATGATCTAATCCCTACCTTACGCCAAAGAGATTTTTGTTTTACTTATTTATTTTTTAAATGTTTATTTACTTTTGAGAGAGAGAAAGACACAGAGTGCGAGTGGGGGAGGGTCAGAGAGAGAGGGAGACACAGAATCCAAAGAATCCAAAGGCACAGAGCCTGACGTGGGGCTCGAACTCACAAACCTGAGCCAAAGTCAGATGCTTACCCAACTGAGCCACCCAGGCACCCCTGTTTTACTTTTTTAATAACCGGGCCAACAGTTGTTACTGAGCCTCGGGCCACGGCCACGGGAAATTCAGACACAGAAGGTACAGTCTCCACTTGCAGGAAATGTCACATGGTTTGACTTCCGACAGGATAGACAATTTGGCTTTTCTTCACCACCAAAACCCACACATCCCAATTCTAGTGCCTTCTATTTACATACCTTCTCAGCCAGAAAATCTAACGCAAACCTGCATTTAAATATTATGGGGGAAATGTTGACAGTAAGGAAAAATAAGGGAAAGACAGTTTGGTTACATCTTTTTGCCATAGTGAAGATTAAGGAGGCCATGAAATAGGTGAAAATAGGTCATTTCTACTGAGGTTGCTAATTAAGCACCGGGTCATTGGGAATCAGAAAAGCCAGTATCATCAAACCTTTGGTTGTGTAATCAAAGGACTTTATTGAACACGTTCTATGTGTAAGACGCTTTGCTCTGCACTTTGGGCGTGCAGAAGGGAGTAACATAGTGAGTAAATAAAGTGAGTAATGCTGTCCCCCCAGGTTTACAGAATTATCTGAGAGAGAAAATATATGTACACCGAAAGGCTAAAAGTAAACAAACAATAAAACAATAAATACTAAATCTAAAGTGCACGGCACAGATTATAAATATTATAGGAAATCAGGTGAGGACAACCAGCACTTCTGGCTGGACTCTTCAGGGAAGAGTTCACAGAGAAGGCAAAAAGTAAAGCAGAGCTCAGACATGGTGCACCCTCAGTAGAAACCCATGATGTATACTCTTTCTCAGTCAGGGGACTCTGTGTTTCAACCACCACGGTAACACTGAATGAAAGAATAGCCTAATGGTAAGCTCGGCAGATTTTGCTGGCCGATACCCTCGATGTTGAACAGACCGAATCAAATGCTTCATTCTTTTATTGAGAAGTCAGTGAGCTAACTTCCATGAGACTGTCTATCTCCAGACTCATGCAAAGGGCCACGGTTGTGTGTTTGCTTGGGTTTGTGTGTGTTGTGTGTGTCCGTGAATTCACAGGTACTCTAATAAAATTAAACAGCTGACATTACAATGGCCAAGTACTATTCTAAGTATTTTATCTACACTTATTCATTTAGTCTGTACAACACCCCTATGAGGTAGACTCTACTGTGTTCAATTTATGAATGAGAGAATCAAAATCTAAGGAATTTAAATAACTTTCCCAAGGATCACCATGTATCGAGTGTCTAGCAATGAATCTGCCTCAGACACTCTTAGCACCAATCTGTCCTTGAGCCACCTGACCAAGCCCCTTCCTCCATGAGGTGTGAGTAGGACATTGAAAATGTCTCCACTCAGGGTCTTCCAAAGTCAACCTAAACATGCGGTTCACCGACACCTTTCAGGAGGGGGCAGACCAGGTTGTGGGCTATAGGAGCGAAGGCACACGTTTTTTCAAGGGAGCTCCAAAAACTCCTGGAGTTTCTCTGTTAGCATCCATGGGTGCTTTCCTGGTTAAAAAGAATCCCAAGACAGAATATCTTCATTACGGCCGTCCCATCCTAGGAAGTGAGCACCTTGGAGCAGAATGTGCTCTCATATTAGATGTGACCGTCAAGTGCTTAACACATAATACTGACGGAAGACCAATCTCTCTCTCTCGCTAGTGTTCAGCGTTCCCATCTGCAAGATGAAGCCATTGGACTCCGCCTTTTCTAAAGTTTATCCAGATTTCTAATTCTAGAACTATCTAGTTTCATGAGCTTCTGTCCTCGCTTCAATACCTTGGCTCTGGGTAAGTCACGTTTCTTGGTACTGAGATCTTTGTGTTACGAAAACCAGGACTATGCCTGCCCCACTCCCTTCCCTTGGAGCGACTCTACAGAAATACCAGGAAATGTCAAATTAAAATTCCTTTCTGTCTTCATTTGAGAAAAATGCGATTATTATCACAAGATAAGCCATGCCACTGGAAAGATGACTTATTCTCCAGTTTGGTGTATTTTTCTCCCTTTGGATTGACTTCTTTATTGTATTTTTTGTTTTTTTCAAGCTTCCTTACTTAGAGAAAGTTTTTTACAGTAAAAAAAGAAAGATGGAGAGAGACCCCTACTCATTCACAAGTGAGTCTCATTTTCCCATTTGTAATATAACATCATTAACACTGGCTTTGTAGTAGGATAATTAGGGGCTACTCGCTGCTTCCTTTTCCTTTATCCACTCATGTTGGTCTCATGCATCAGCCTGGGTGCTTGCTTTATAAAGGAGCTTTCTTTTTTCCTCTGAAGGGGCTTCTATCTATTGTACTTCTCTCTTTGTTTGAATGTCAAATTTGTTTACATACAACATTAAGAAGATGAGCAGCTCTCTACTTGAAACATGATGGTTCCTCTTCCTCATCACATCACATATTGTTGGTGAGGGTTAATCTTACATCATCAGAGTTGACAGCGTCCCTCAGTGGCTCCATGTCTTCAGATGACATGAGTCCAGAGCTGGGAGCCTGCAGACTTGGGTTTCTAGCTCTGGCTTGAGCCTTGATTAGCTGTGGTCCATCACTCCAGGCTCCAGTCTCCTTAACTTACAATGAGCATCTTTCTGGTTCAAAAGCTCTATGTTTTTCACTTGTCTCACGGCCAAGTTGCCTCTAAGCCCAAGCCAGGCTAACCGTGTAATCAATTTAAATTTGGACAGGTGGACTGTGCTGGCAGTTGGATTCCTTTCGTACAAAGAACCAGCCATGACCTACTTAGAGTCAGCCCAACTGTTAGTGGCTATTCATGAGGGCCCCTCCCTTGGCAACGCACAGAATCCAGCCAGGTGACATCCTAGGCCACCTTTGCCAAGATGAACCAGACTCTCTTCCTGAGGATAAACATGACCCAACAGCATGGAGCTGGAGGCTCCACAAGACCAAGGCTCTGCTGCGGCCCACTGTGTCTTTCTGTCCCGTTGTGGACGCCCAGCATGGCGTATATATACATTGAGAGTTGGTGGGGAGAAATGTTCAGCATCACAGAGCAGCTTGGACAGAGGGGTCTTCCACCCTCCCCACACTTCACATCTTCCTCCATCAGCACCACAGCATGGGAGGCTTCCTTCATACTCCCCAGAGGCAAGAAGACAGGAGTAAGCACATTTTTCCTGGGGCTCTGCCATTCCCGGGATGTACGACCTTGTCAAGAACAGAAAACCACAACTTTAATGAACAGGTGGCAAGACCCAAAAGCCTCACAGCAACTACACTACAGGCTCACTCTTTCTGGAACAGTAAGCCCCTTTGGGTAGAGCCTCCTTGGCAAATGGAGAGTCTCTTTCTTTTAAGTCACTCTGGAATCCAGGGAACAGGCTGGTTTTCCACAGCCTACAAATGCTGAGATACAAACCTTGTCTTTCTGTAAGCAGGACCGATTCCTTTCCTCTTGGAAAAGACCCCTTTCTTTGTACATGGCCCTGGGCTGCCACCGAAGGTCTCAGCCACAGAGGCTCATGGGAGCCAGGAGGTATTGGGATGGGGGGAGGGGAGGGTCTCTGTCTATGTATCTGAATGCCTCTCTCTGCATCTGTCCTCATTTCTGTCGCTGTCACTCTATGTGTGTCTCTGAGTGAGCCTCAGTCTCTGTGTATGTTTCTGTTTCTTTCTGTGTTTTCTGGGTCTCTCTCTGTAACCGTTGGCTTCTCTCTGTATCTCTCTGACTCACCGCAAATGTGGGCATCCTGTTGTGGGTGTCTCCATCTTTCTGTCTGATCTTCTCTCTCTAGATCTATAGAGACCTGGACACAGAGGATTGGAAGACTTGCCTGCACATGTCCACATGTCTGGGTGGCTCTCTTACGACCCAGAGTCACCACGCCCCTCGGTGTCTCTGTATTTCTGTTTCCCCTGTAACTCCCGTCTCTCTGTTTCTACATCTCTGTCTCTCAGACATTACCTCAAAAGTGAATTAACTTCTGCATTATCCCTGAAGCCTCTCACAGGTGGTGTTTATGATAATTCCTTGATCTTTCAACACTAGGGAACGAGAGGGGCCACAGTAGGATGTGTGGGGATATTATTGATATCATGTCCTGGGGATGGGGAATTAGAGAGAGAAGAGAGGCAGCAGTCATGTAGAGCTGTGCAAATACCCCCCTTTAAATACACTCAGGCTAACTTACAACCATTCTCAGACACGCCTCACTGTTTTATAGCGACAACAAAAATTTCAGGAATGCAAGAATTAGAAGTGTGAATGTAACTCCAACCATAGCTAGAGGAGAATAGATTGTATAAGAAGAATCCTTTCAATCAAGAAAAAAAACATTCATGGGCACCTGGGTGGCTCAGTCGGTTAAGTGTCTGACTTCAGCTCAGGTCATGATCCAGAGGTTCATGAGTTCAAGCCCCGCATCGGGCTGTGTGCTGACAGATCAGAGCCTGGAACCTGCTTCAGATTCTGTGTCTCCCTCTCTCTCTGCCCCTTCCCCCTGCTCGCACTCTCTCTCTCTCCTTCTCTCTCTCTCTGTCTCAAAAGTAAATAAACTTTAAAAAACCAAAATTTAAAAAAAAAGAAACATTAAAAAAAGAAAAACAAAAAACATTCTTAATTACAATGTCATGAATTTGGGAACCCCTTCCTTTGCACTCACCTCCCAAGTTAGGAGTATAGCCGGCTGTGTTAGCTTGGCCCTTTGGTGGGGTGACCAGAGAAATCAGTAGAAAGATTCTGTTGATGACAGAGGCATAATTGCATTTATCATTACTAGTCTGTTTTCAATGATCACAACTAGTCAAAGCACATAGAGAACTGTGACCCACAGCAATTTATTTTATCCCTTCACTCTAACCCCCTCCTTCTTTGTATTAGCACCACGTACAACACAATAACAGGCCCGTGTGAGAGATCCCCCGGCTCCCACCTGGCCTGGCTCCCGGTCCTGAGGGATCTCTAGTTTGGGAGGGAGATGGGGAGAAGGCAGCTGAGTGGCGTGGAGAGACAGAGCAACACCGGAACGCCTCCTAGCCCTCAAATAGCTTTTCTCAGCAGGCCTGCTGGAATCTTCCATGATACAGTCATCCTTTTATAATGTACCTGAGTCTAAAAGATCTCGTGTTTTAGGTAAATGTTGCTTAAGATGCATCAGCTCTCTGGTGAAATGATTACCGAATGAGCGTGGACTAACTCACCACACCGGATACCAAAAGAACACATTTCTTATCCTGAGTCTGGGGAGCTGGGACTGATGCCCCGCAGACAGCTGTGACAGGGGAAAGAGTTCAGCCTGGCCTGTAGGAGATTGCTACACGGGGAGCAGAGGTCTGCGAAGTAGGAGAGAAGACAGACAAGCCCTACTTCCCCTGAGGAGGGCTGATAAAACCGACTTGGAACAGCCTACAGCTAGCGGGCAGGGGAAGGATTTTAAGACGTTAGGATAAATTTACCAGGTTCCTGGACCAGTGGTTCATGGCCTTGGCAGCTCTTCAGAATCACTAGGAAACTTTAAAACAAACCAAAAAAAGTGACAGGCCCTACTCCCTGCTTTAAATTTTCTTGGACGTACGTGGTATTTTTTAAAAGTTCTCTAGATGTTTCTAAGGTGCAGCCAGCATTGAAACCACTGACTCAAACAACCAACAAACTGGTAATAAAGTTCTGGGTATAATCCTGACTTGTATTTAAGTACAGACACGAAGAGAAGTGGGCCAGATGATCAGAGAGCAATTCACCCCTGTGGTGGCTGAATGGATCAGTACTAGAAATGCATAAGGAAAGGAACAGTGACAGACTGGAAGCGACTGAAAGAGCCAAGCCTCTCCTGAGAGCAGGGGACAGACCCAGTGAGGTGGTAAGGGGATACTTATGCCAGGCAGACTGATCGGAGGCAAATATGTACAATGCTAGGTAGGGTCTCAGCATCGGCTACGTTAGAACCACCTGGGGAGCTTGTAAAACTCCCAGACACATCGCAGACCGATCCAATTAGAATCTTCAGGCGTGAGACTCAAGCAACATTTTTTGAAGCTTCCTAATCGATTCTGATCTTCGGGTAATGTTGAGAACCACTGCTTTGGGTAACTATTGACGTTTATTCTCAATAAAACTTAGCTTTTGAAAATTTCAGCTGGAAAAGATATAGAGAGGTCAACAATCTGCCAGGTTTGGAGACCAAGGACCAAGTTTAGGTAAGAGTAACAGGAAAGGAGACAGGAAAATAGAGGGAAGAGAAAGGAGGGAAGATAAAAGGGGGCCTAAAGAGGAGAGAATAGAAAGGCAAAGGACATATGGGGGGCCAATGCTGTTACTCAGGGCCATGGGTACCAGCTCTACAGTGATGGGGCACCCCTCTCCATGCACATCTCCTGCAACCCAGTCCACGCAGGGCGGTATAGATCCCATCCGATGTTGGCATGGGAAACTCTAGATTGCCTCTTCTCTTGTGATTCGGTATGTTCCCTGGGCCAATACTGATCCCCTCGTGCTGCCATTTAAACATTTTTTAGTTCTTCCCTCACTCAGAATAGCTGAGGGAGCGAACCTTTGCATAACAATACATGATTTGTACACTGTAGGAAGTGAACATCAAGGAAAGGGCTTGTGGGCTACTAAACTGTAGAGCCTTCTCCACAACACCGCTGAGCAGCCCCGAACCTTCTCTTACAATTCCGGTAACCATGGCAGTCACGCTTCTTGAAAATCAAGCTATGAGGAAGTTCTTTGTGGAGGGTCAGAATTTGTTTCCCTGGACTTTCACACTGTGGATGTGGTTCAACCGATTGGAGTCATGGAGAACGAACAGCCTATCAAGGGAAGCTGAGATTTTCCCTTCTCTCATTTCCCTGCCTCATCACAGGCTTGCTCTCCTGCTGCATGGGTCTCGGTTTGTCCCTCCAGGCCCCCTCCCGACGCCCTGCCTGGCCACTCTCCTCTAAATGCATTTAAGTGTGCTTTCCTTTCTTTGGATGTGGTCCCACCACTCCAGAAGGAATCTGAACAGCTCAAAGAGGTGCTCCCTTGGCACTTCTGAAAAACCCATACCACAGAGCATTAAGGTGCTTGGTTTATTAACAGTCCATACGCCAGAAATGCCAACACTGTTGTCATCTTGTCAAACGTCTAAATGCAATAATGCACATGAAGGCTTTACCTCTGAGATTCTGGAGATCCATTTTGCAGAAGTTACTCGACCCTTTAAAGCTTCTCTTATCTGGAGAGAGAACAAAAGGGGTTAATAATTTAAAAAATTACGAGAGGCCATCACACGTGCTGGGGCCTGGCGAACACTCTGGCAAGGGAGGGTGTTACCAGCTGGGTCCTGTCGGTGGGTCATGGAGGGATCAGGAACTTGGAGGAGTGGTTCGGGAAAAGGTGGAGAGAGGGGGAAGCACAAGGAAGATGAGGCTGGCTCAGGACACTCATACTCAGGGGCCTTCAGCATGAACCCAGTGACTAAGAAGCACATTTTGCCACGGGTTAGAGCAATCTTTGACTTAGCACTGGGAGTAGTTTTTTTGCAGCCCTTGAATAGTTGAACATTTCCCACAGCTGCCAGTTATTTAAACCCTGCTTTCTAGAGGTCAATCCAAAGCTAAAAAAAAAAAAAAAATCTTATGCAATATGGCAAAAGCCCGTGGAACGGAGAATAATAAGAATAATAAATAACAGTTCTATTTTGTTTTTTAAATATATATTAAATAGATTTAACGTACATATAAATATGAAAGGTAAATCTATTTAATATATATTCAATACTATATAATATATGATGATATATTCTTTATTAACACTAATGTAATATATAATATAAATTAATAGAATATTAATATAGCATATTAGTGTCAAATATATTTTGTTTCTTTAATTGTATTTTATTGTATATTTATATTTTGTCTTGAAAAAGCACTTTAAAGTCCTTTTCACACCCGCCATCTCATTTTATCCAAAAAACGGCCCTGTCAGATAGGTGCCATTATTTCCATTTTATAACCGAGGACATTAAGTCCAGGAGATGAAGGGACACCCAAAGTCAGTTGACTGCTGAGAAGAGCCAAAAAGTCAGTTGACTGCGGAGAAGAGCCAAGACTTGAGTTCATGTCTCCTGACTCCAGACCAACCTGTCATTTTCCCTCAGTCTCTCTGGCTGAACGCAGGCAGTGTCTTCTTGTTTTTACTCTGTCTTCCCTTCTGCTTTACAAAATGCCACTCATCTTCCAAGGCCTTATAGTTCTGTCTTGACAGTTAATGGATGCCCAAGTCCTCCAGCTCAGAGTGACTTCACCCTTCGCAGAAAATGTGATATTCTTTGCCACACACAGGCTCCGGAGAGGAAGGAGCACCCCCCGGGGTTTGGGGGCTGTGCCCTCAAGGGCCCATGGGGATATGAGAAGACATACTGGAGGTTCTCTTTACAATTCTTTCTTTTTATGTTTCACAGTGTGCAAAATACATACTTTGTAAATTAATAATAAACACGTCTGGGGACACATGCTCACTGTTTTTTACTGATGTAAAAATTTGACTACTGGCATATACAGCTTTGTATCAATTAATCATGTATGGTCCTGTGACATCTTTGAGTCTTTACCTATTATAATTTTAAATATAAGAGGTTTTGATCTTGACAGAAAGTTGTAGGTCTTAGAGTTCTTTGCACATCTCATAACACCTGGTAAATCAGTAAGTAAAAATGTTGCTGCTGATGCTTTGACAACAAATACTAGTTGTGGTATTATGGTTAATAAAGAAAAAAAAAACCCACAATCATACGGTATGCAACTGTGTACCACCTTAAATGCTTTCTGTGTTTTTTCACTTGCAAAATCACATTGGTTCTCTACCTCATCTGGCAGAAGAGGCAGGAAAATCATCATTATCTCTGCATTCTGTTTAGGGGATCTGGGTTCCTGAGAGTGAAGGACTCCCCAGTGTCTCAGGGATAGTATATAGAAAGACTGAAACACTAATACTCTGCCACCTCTAAATAATTTTTGTTAGGTTGATACGGTATCCTCATAACAAAATGAAAGGACCGGTGTGAATTGCCCCTTTCACAAACCCCAGACATTAACTTAATAATAGAATAGCATAGATAAAAAAATTAATTCATTAAACGCCCCTGCAGGGGAAGTGTTTGCATCTACATTTGAGAGGGTGGCTTGCTTGTCTCACTCCAGGAGGCAGGGGGTGAAAGAGGGTGATCTTAGAAGGCTGGGTAACCATTCGATATTTTATTCATGTTTAGTTTTTATGTGTCTTCACCACTCACCACCTATACACACTCATCCGTATTTGGGAAATTCCCTTCTCTGGGTCCACCGCTCTATAAAGTAGAACTCACTGTCCCAACTTCCCTTGCAGCTAAGATGCAGCCATGTGACCGGGACTCAGCCAATCAGACATGTCAGTGCAAAGAAGCAGGTGCCAGGGGGCCCCAACAGGCAGGGTGAAGGTGACCTCCAAGACAACAGTGGCAGCAAGTCTAGCTTATCATCTGCTACCTGACCTTGGCCTGGCAAGCTGTGCTATCTGGGCCCAGGAAAATGAGGAGGAACATTGGTGTCTAGTTCCATGCTATGGATGGGGAACTGTGCCTGGGATGTAGCCTCCAAGGCTCTAAGCCAGAGGGACGTCCCCAAAGATGATATTGTAAGAGTTCATGAGTCCTCTTTCTGCTTCAACTTGCTAGAGTGGGTTTCTGTAGAGATCATGGGCAAGTTTAACCACTCTGAGTCTCAGTTTCCTCATCCATAAAATGGAATATAAGAATACCCAAGATTGTTTTAAGGACTAGAGGTAATGCACATAAAATGCTCAGCTCTGTAAGAGTTTGTAAGATAGATATTACTTCCATCATAAAAAAGAGTGATGCCCTGTTTGAGTGTGTGCACAAATGACTGAAGTCAAAGATGTTCAGTAAGGGGTCTTTCCAAGTGAGAATTCCAGGGCCAAATACAGTTAATGCAAGAGGAGGAGGAGGAGGAAGAAAATGGGGAGGGGGGGAGAAGAAGAAGAAGAAGAAGAAGAAGAAGAAGAAGAAGAAGAAGAAGAAGAAGAAAAAGGAGGAGGAGGAGGAGAGGGAGGAGGGGGGGAAGAGGACTTACAATACCTTTGGATCCAGGATTGTTCCAAACACCAAGATGAAGAAGCCCTGAGAAAGAAGAGGAAAGAAAAGCCATTTACAATAATAATAATAATAATAATAATAAATATTGGTATTTATCAGTCCTTTTCTAGTTTAAAAAACAAACGAAATAAAAACAATTTATTAAATCTTTGACTCTGTTAAGGCCACACGACCTGGGTTCATACACTCAATGAATATTCATTGAGCCTCTTCCACGTGCCAGCCACTGTTCTCGACACTTGGGATACGTCACTAAACCCAACAGACCAAGGTCTGTGATTCATACAAGAAGATTATGGGGATTTCTTTTTAAGTAGGGCAAACTAAAAGCATTTAGCATTGACCAGGAGCTCGCCAGAACATATATCTCACTAGAACACAATAGTCTGAGCAAGACTCAGAGGAGATGTTAGGCCATGGACAGCAGTTTTGCAGTCCTTGGACAAACTAATGAAAGAAACTTCCACACAAAAAAAGCAAAGCAGCTATGCTCAGCTTCTGTTAGCACTCTCAACTTCCTTCCCCCATCCACAACCAAAGAAAATTATAAAACTTGAAAAGAAAAATCAAGTACAGGGTGCCTGGGTGGCTCAGTCAGTTAAGCATCCCATTCTTGATTTCAGCTCAGGTCATGATCTCACGGTTCGTGAGTTCAAACCCTGCATCAGGCTCTGTGCTGACAGTGCAGAGCCTGCTTGGGATTCTTTCTCTCCCTCTTTCTCTGCCCCTCCTCTGCTCTCTCTCTCTTTCTCTCTCTCTCTCTCTCAAAATAAATAAGTAAACAAAAAAAAAATAAATTTTAAGGAAAAGTCAAGTACACGGGCCCTAAGACATAAAACAGATTGAGCTTCTAAGCACATAACAGGTGCTCAGAAACAGGTGCTCCAAATATGACATAGAGGGAATTATAGCTCTCCTATCCCTTACCATCCATTCAAAAAGAGACCCCATTAAAGTCAAAAGGAGGCTGTTCCTCTATCATTACAGTCCATTTGAATTGGCACAGAACCCCCCTGGAAGAACGAAGAAAAAGTATTCATCCCATTTTTCAGACAAGTAGAAAGAAACTCAGAGATTCAACTTTCAAAATGTAACAGATAGCAACATTCATTAGATAGTTTCTCCTGAAGGCGTGGTTACTTGAGTCCCGGCCCACCTGAGAGGAGAAGTGAGATAATGACTTTGATTAGCAAGGCATCCCTCTGTTAAGCTGCTTTGATCTCATAATCGAATGTGAACCCTTAGCTAAGCAGATGCCTATGAGGACACATGGGTTTAATATAAGTGGTGCCATAAAGATGTTGCAACTCAGTAACAGCAACATCAAACCCACTGCTACCTCTATTTGTAAAAGCTTAGCTGACAGGTGGAGGATTTCACAGGGACCAGTGCTGACCACGAAGCTCATCCAATCCCCAAACATACTAAATCCACCTCTCCATTCAGCCAGTCCAGCAAGCACTCCAAAGCTTGGAGACCTTCTATCAGATTGCTTTTCTGTGTGACACTCTTAGCCTATAAGATAACTATTGAAATCTGTCATTGTGTCTACCAAGAAAATGTCATCGCTAGCATGGTCATATAGGTTACAAAGCATCATTCGTATAAAGATGCCTGGAACAAATACAACCAGGTCTGGTTTTGGTACCGGAAATACATTTTAAATCAGAATCTCCATGAATTTTGCCCAGGAGTTAAATTTTTAAAATATCTAGGAACTGTACGTTTAGCCCGTTTCTTCCAAAACATGCATTCCTTTGGCTAAAGGACTAAGAGGAATTTCTCTCCTTGTTAGATTTTCAATTTCTTGAGGCTAAACCAATTATATTCATATCTGCAACATTTAGCATAATGCTTGACACACAATAAGTACTCAGTAAATGTGTGTTTCTATTTGTGTGTGTGCATCTATATCTGTGTTTGTGTGTGTTTAACTGCTTTATTATGCAACCTGAATTTGTACACTCATAAACATGTAACAGGAACATATTCCAGTAGGATCACTTTTTATTGGTCCCACCTTGGGAAAAGTTACACGAAATATCATTCAGAAAATTTGGATAGATTATTAGTCAAAGGTTTAGTATCTGATTGATAAAATACACTGGTAGTCGCTTCTTTGCATTTCTTTTAGTAGATAAAGCTTAATTTGAGCAGATAAATGTCAAGGTGTTCTCCCATGTTTTAAAATATATGCTTTACTGCTATGGAAGGAATGTTCATATCCTCTCTGCCAAAATTTGTATGTTAAATCCTAATGCCCAAAGTGGAGACATGCATTTGGAAGGTAATTAGGTCACAAGGGTGGGGCCCTCATGAAAAGGATTAGTGCGCTTACAAAAGAGACCCCAGAAAGTTCCCTTGCCCCTTCTGCTATGTGATGTTCTAGCAAGAAGATGGTATCGATCTATGAGGCAGGAAGCAAGCTCCCTCCAAACACCACATTTGTATGTGCCTTGATCTTGGACTTCCCAGCCTCCAGAACTGTGAGAAATAAATTTCTGTTGTTTGTAAGCCACCCAATCTACGGTATTTTTGTTACAGCGGCTCAAATGAACTGAGACATTTATTTTCTCTAGCCACAACAGCTATGAGGGGGTCCCCACAGCTTACCCAACCTACAGTTACTGTTATGGAAGGCATACGAAAGGAACTGTATTTACAGTTGTATTCAGTAAATACAAGAGAGGATACCAACCAGAAGTTATGGATTACAAGTGAGCAGTCAAATCAGCAATTGACTACATAATAATTATCCTCTGGTAAAGGGGATGATCGAGCTTTAAAACCAATGGAGGTGCTCACATGAGGCTAGGACCAGGAAAGCTTCAGAAGAGTCTTTCTCTTACATCTTCTGGACCTCCCAGTGTGTTTAGGAGTCTCTCTCCCCTCTCTGCTCTATCAGCCCCAGCTGCCCCTCATCTTGGCTCTTCCTAGGACTCTGCTTGTCCTGCTTCCTTCTGCTCACTTCATTGTGTCTCCCACCTCAACAGATCTGTGGCTCTCCTTTCTCTCCTCCAACACTGGGCATCCTCAGGATGCCCTGGTCCACGGGTCTGGTAAATAGCAGTAACCAGCTCTCCTAATTTGAAGCACTTACCAGTCTCCATTTAAATACTCCCACCCTGGCTGATTTAAATCTAACAACATGACATCACTGAAGATGGAGTTAGAAAGGGATGGACACATCATAATACAGAGTTTCCACCATACACATACAGTAGATGCAAATACCCTCACAAGCAAAGTAAAGTGTAGACAAATAATTAGGAAGTAATGCATTTGGAGGATGTAGGACCTTAAACAGAGCCATTGTTTTATTTAATTAAAAGTTTATATGTTTAATTTTTAATGATGTCCCTTTGCAAAATTCCAAAAAATAGAAGTCATTTCTCTTGAGCCAGGGCAAAACAGCCTCAGCACACCGGTGCCTAATACCTACCAGTCCTCATGCCCAGGGTCTACCCTTCACCCACACCCTGCTCTCAGCTTCTCACCTCCATCAGTACTGGCATTTGGATGAGCTCCATCCCCCTTGCCAGGAGTCAAGACAAAAACTGAGTTGAAATTACAAGTTGATCCTGTCATGACAGGTAAAGGAACTCATGGCACCAAAATACGAGTGCTCAGAGCCTAGTCCCAACAAAAATCACAGTAAAGATCTGCAACCCCAACACCGGGTGACAAGGAAAGGGAAATGTTGAGGAGTAGATACATCAACTCCTTAAGGGTTCCTGACAAATAGCCATGGGAATATACTGAACAGAAATTTAAGAACACTAGGTTGTTCTCCCAGCCCTATGCATGACTAGCCACATAAACATGGATAAGAGCTATACAAAAATTATAGGATACTATTCATATTTTCTATAGAAATGCATACAAACAGAGATCCCAAAGACAAGGAACCATTATTATCATTATTATTAGCTTTGTTCTCCAAGGCATCAAAATGCTTATTATAAAATGAAATCACTGGGGGCCCCTGGGTGGCTCAATCGGTTAAGTGTCCAACTTAGCCTCAGATCATGATCTCATGGTTCGTGGGTTCAAGCCCTGTGTCGGGCTCTGTGCTGACAGCTCAGAGCCTGGACCCTGCTTCAGATTCTGTGTCTCCCTCTCTCTCTCTACCCCTCCCCCACTCACACTCTGTGTCTCCCTCTCTCTCTGTTTCTCTTAAAAATAAACATTAAAAAAACTTTTTAGGGGCGCCTGGGTGGCTCAGTTGGTTGAGCGTCTCACTTCAGCTCAGGTCATAATCTCACAGTTCATGAGTTCAAGCCCTGCATCAGGCCCTGTGCTGACAGCTCAGAGCCTGGAGCCTGCTTCAGATTCTGTGTCTCCTTCTCTCTCTGCCCCTAACCCACTCACATTCTGTCTCTGTCTCTCTCAAAAATAAATAAACATAAAAAAAATTTTTTAAATAAAAATAAAAAAAAATTTAATGAAATTGTTTATACACAAATCTTAAAAGAGAAAAAGGAGAAAATATTTGACCCAAAATCTCTATTATCCATTAGGTAAAACATTTATTTCCGAATAAGCATACACTCAGAAGAAAGGATTATTTTAAAGGTCTTTAGAAAGATAAAAGCTTTCTTATCAACTAGTTCCTATCTACATATTTAACATTCAGTGTAATAAATTTTGGCTCCTTGGTACCCGGTGACAGAAAAAAAAAATGAAAAAAAATTCAGTCAAGTAGAGGCTTATTGAATACAGCATACTATCCTGTCATATTTCTACATGGTAACCTGGTAAGATGCTACAATGTATCTTTAAGTGAAAAAGTAAGGTGCATAATAATGTATATTTTAACCCCTATATTATGTGAAAATATATTTGTATATAAGCATAAAAAATTTGGCAAAGATACCCGTGAAACTGTGAACATTGCTTAATTCATAGAGGTGAGAGAAGAGAAGAGAAACCATCGTTAATATCATTCTGTATGACTTG
This sequence comes from Panthera tigris, assembly GCF_018350195.1. Classification (NCBI taxonomy): domain Eukaryota; kingdom Metazoa; phylum Chordata; class Mammalia; order Carnivora; family Felidae; genus Panthera; species Panthera tigris. The sequence goes on along the minus strand of NC_056664.1, from coordinate 45,200,672 downwards.
CCTCATTACAATAAGATGGTTTCCAATGGGAACCAAAAATTCTAAATGGAAAGAAATGCCATGAATGTGCACATTTTAATACCTCCAGTTGGGTACCTAGATTTGGGGGAAGTAGTGGTATTTAGTTCTGAACAGTAGCAGCTCAGCCTACTGTAGTGCTATTCATGATCTTTAGGTCATTTTTGAACTTGATGCTTTCCACCCACTGTTTTATTTCAGTATTTCAGGCAGGCAGTGGTAATACCCATTTTATAAGTGAGAAAAATATGGCTCAGAAAAGTTAATCAAATACCTCAAAAGAACGTTATATATCAGTAAATGAGAGAGTCAAGATTTGCATCCAGGCCTTTCTGGGGAAAAAGAGTTTATTTCCTCACTTAATATTCTATTCCAGGGGCACCTGGGTGGCTCAGTCGGTTAAGCGGCCAACTTCGGCTCAGGTCATGATCTCGCAGTCCGTGAGTTCGAGCCCCGCGTCGGGCTCTGTGCTGACAGCTCAGAGCCTGGAGCCTGTTTCAGATTCTGTGTCTCCCTCTCTCTGACCCTCCCCCATTCATGCTCTGTCTCTCTGTCTCAAAAATAAATAAACGTTAAAAAAATTAAAAAAAAAAATTCTATTCCAAATCTATTGTCTTTTATAAAGAAATATGATTCTATGGGGCTCCTGGGTGGGTCAGTCGGTTGACTTTCCAACTCTTGGTTTTGCTCAGGTCATGATCTTCCGGTTCATGAGTTTGAGTCCCACATCAAGCTCTGCACTGACAATGCGGAGCCTGCTTGGGATTCCCTCTCTCTCTCTCTCCCTCTCTCTGCCTCTCCCCTGCTCGTGCTCGCTCTCTCCCAAAATAAATAAATGAATTTTTAAAAAAGACAGAAATAAAGAAATATGATTCCAAAAGCTCCGAATCACAAAACTTCTTCCTGAATTCTCTTAGTACTTGGTCAGTAGCATCTAGACTTACCTGGAATGCATTGAGCACAGAGAAGATAATGTGGAAGGCAAGGTTGCTGTCATCAATGACCATGGCTATTCCAAATCCCCAGGTCAGTCCCAGCAGCGGTGTGAGGATGGCGATGTTCTTACTGATTCTCACAATGGCTCTCACCTCCTGGAACATGGAACTGCCAATGGCGGGTCGCTGGGTCTTGACAATCACGAGTGTGACTGTGACCAGGTTCACTACCACAATGGCCAGAGCTGGGACCACAAAGGCCAAGAGGGCCTTGGTCATGTCCCAGTTGAGCCAGCAGGCCTCAGGCCGGAGGTAGCCTTTGCCGGGCTCAGTGGCAGCAACTGTGATAGCAGCAATGACCAAGGGGCACCCGTAGCCGATTGAAAAGAGAGCTGCCACCAGGACCGACTTGGGCAGTGTATGGAAGACAATCAGGATTCCGTAGAGGATAAGGAGCGCTTTGGCAAGCATCCAGAAAAACACAGAAAGGTAAAAGAAATGAACAAAAAATGTTGCTGCCACACACCCACTGTGATGTGCCACTGGACCGCTAAGAAAGGAAGCCACAATGAACCACACATCAGCCATCAGCAAGGTGGCCGCAACATTAGCAATGCATATATGGCGTAAGTACGAGATCTCTGTCTTTGTCACTTGGCCCCAGACCAAGGCCTCAATGGACAAGCAAAGGATCAAGCTGCAAATAGAAATGCCCAGGCCTATGTACGTGATATAAGTCAGGATCGGGCTCTCCAAGATGTGGGGTGACATAAGAATGGAAAAAGAGGTAAACAACTTGCTTGGCCTACATTTGCAAACAGCTTGCTGGGAGTTTTCTTGAATTATTTGACAGGCCTGCTGGTCCCATCTGCTCTCCAAGGAGTGCCAGCCAACACACTGTGTCCTCTTCTCCTCTGACTTGTTGATCTTTTCAAAAATCAGTGAGATTCTTTTAAGTTCCTTGGGCAAAATGACAGATAAGACAAGCCCATTCACTGTGACGTTTTCCAAAAAACTGGCTTTTAAGATGGCCCCAAGAGTTGGAAATGCAATGCTGATGGCCTGAGAAGGAGCGGGCACCTTCCGAAGTTCATCTCTACTGATCAACACCTGCCCAGTGATCTCACTGCTGGTGTCATTAACTCTCATTGAAAAACTGAAATTCTTTCCAGTGTTGTCTGGGGATATGGCAGTGCCCATAGTATGAATGAAGACATCTGATATGTCAATCGGATATTTATTTATAAATAGCTTTCTGGCAAAGGAGTTGACTGAGTGTAGCAGGACACAGCTGCTATTTCTGTCCGGGATGAAGGTCCAGTTTGAGATGCTTTTGCTGTTAAGAATGTGGTTGGCCATGATGCTGTAACTCTGCCAAGGAAGAACCAGCATTAGTACTGAGCTGCTCTGGGCATCTGCCAGAACAGTCAAGAGTCACTTTCATCAAGTGTGGTCCTCCATCCAACAGCATAGACATCCCCTGGGAACTTCTTAGAAATATGCAATCTCAGGGCCCACCCTAGACCCGATGAGTCATAATCAGCATCGTAATGAGATCCCCAGGGTACCCACACACCACCAAAATGTAAGTTGAGGGATAGAGCAAGGAGTGAGTTGCCCTCGTGTCACATATGCAATGTCTCCCTGTGAGGCAGCCAGGTGGACAGCTCATGGACATCATCGGTCCCACTTCACATCTTGGTGAAGCCAGCAACTCGCTTACCCTGCTCAGTGTACCCATCATGCAATTAACATCTATTAAATCCCAACTGTGTGCAAGACCCTGTGCAGAAACATAGCGAATTGACAAGTAACCCCAGAGGCTGAACCTGCTTTTTGTCCTCTGCCTCAAAGATCAAAAATAAGGGGTGTCTGGGTGGCACAGTCAGTTAAGCAGCCGACTCTGGAGTTTGGCTCAGGTCATGATCTCACAGTTTGTGAGATTGAGCCCCACGTCAAGCTCTATGCTGACAGCGCAGACCCGCTTGGGATTCTCTCTCTTCCTCTCTCTGCCCTTTCCCCACTCGCATGCACTCTCTCTCTCAATAGATGATAGACAGATAGATAGATAGATAGATAGATAGATAGATAGATAGATAAAACTTTTAAAAAACATATTATTGAAAAGAAATGAAAGGAAAGGAAAGGAAAAGAAAGGAAAGGAAAGGAGGAAGGAAAGGAAAGGAAAGGAAAGGAAAGGAAAGGAAAGGAAAGGAAAGAAGGAAAGGAAAGGAAAGGAAAGGAAAGGAAAGGAAAGGAAAGGAAAGGAGAAAGGAAAGGAAAGGAAAGGAAAGGAAAGGAAAGGAAAGGAAAGGAAAGGAAAGGAAAGGAGGAAGGAAAGGAAAGGAAAGGAAAGGAAAGGAAAGGAAAGGAAAGGAAAGGAAAGGAAAGGAAAGGAAAGGAAGGGAAGGGAAGGGAAGGGAAGGGAAGGGAAGGGAAGGGAAGAAAAGAAAAGAAGAAAAGAAAGGAAAGGAAAGGAAAGGAAAGGAAAGGAAAGGAAAGGAAAGGAAAGAAAAGAAAAGAAAAGAAAAGAAAAGAAAAGAAAAGAAGTCCAATTCCATTTCACACTTCTGCAGCACATATGTATGGCTGTTTTCTTTGCATTCAGTCATTTTCTATTTTAGCAATCTATTATTCTGACTCAAAAATAAAAGTAAGAAAAGTCTCTGCAAGAACCAGAATGGTTCTTAGAGGTTTCCAGTGGCTAAAATACACATTGGGAAAGCTTATTCCGGTATCTGATCCAGTACCCAATAAGTGCTGTCTCTAAATGCTTACTGATGGAGCATGTTCACTTTTCTATGTCTTTTGTTCCTTGTTCAGTGAACATTTATTGAGCATTTATTGAACACTTATTGTTATGCTACGCATTACAGACACTGATGTGAAAGAGGTGGTCCTCGGACCCCAAAAAGCCCACTGAATATTCCAATCAACCTGCATTCCTTTCCACTGAGGTATCATTCTGCCAAATCAAGGCTACTCACCTTCATCTTCGCCACGTCAACATCTGTCAATAACACCGTGGATATGTTGTGTAAGAGCTGCACAATGACAGCGATGTTTCCCGGGATCCGGGGAGACTGCCGAATGTTCCTGATTACACAGGACAAATCCTTCGGACACGTTTGCATCAGCCTGTCTGTGATGGTCTCAGGCTTTCTGGCATACTCATCTACTTTTGTATTTCCTCCTAGTGGTTGGATCGAATATAAATTTGTCTACGAAGTGGCAAAAAGAAAGTTTTGATTATGTTACTTTTGTTTTGAAAATAAAAGCACCTTTACTAAAACCGAGGACAGCCTTATCACACAATTGTGTACTGCAGCGTGTTTTTCAATTTCACATCTTCAAAGTCACATCTGCTGTGGAATAACTTGCCCAATACCAAGGCACACGGACAGAAAATGAAAGTCCCAGCTTGCCAGCTGCCTGCTCCTTAATCCCCTCCCTCCAGAGAGTAAATGTTATCTTTAGCATACCACTTCAGACCCCTTCTGCGTCTCTATAGCGTATATATGTCCTGTGCGCGTAGATACATTTCTAGTGTCATTTAAGCTTATTTTTACTATTCCTGAGGGGCAGAGCATGAGGCACGAGCGTATTTTAAAAATGGAAATTCTGAACTAGATTTAGATGAATCAACTGACGCCAAGACAAAAGAATGACTGAAAATAATGATCAACAGTATCGCCTACAGATTCAGGCTCTGGGGCCCACACCTCCGTGCAGGAGTGGCAAACATGGCCCCTGACTGGCTGCCTGTTTCTTGTAAATAAAGTTTTATTGGGACCCAATCTGCTCATTTGTTTAAGTATTGTCTATGGCGGCTTTCATGCCACAACGGCAGGGTCAAATACTCGCAATAGAGACCCCATGACCCACAAGGACTAAAATATTAACTGTCTGGTCCTTAACAGAAAAAAAACAAAAAAACTGCCAGCCCTTACTTCAAAGGACCCCTTTCCGGCCTCCTCTAGCCTGGCCCTTCACAAGACAAAAAGTCTGCGTGGGCCTAGAGGACACGCCTACTCAGAACTCATGTCCCTGCATCTAGACACTCAAAGTCCCCGCTTAGCAACCCCAAGTCCACTTCCAGGGCCTGCATGGCCCTCCATCCAACAGCATAGACATCCCCTGGGAACTTCTTAGAAATGCTACCAAGGATGGACCAAGCCACCGGGGTGCTAGCCACTAGGCCCGACAGGTGGCACAGGGACCTCTGTTTCCAGGGTTATGAACAGGTGGCCTTGGCTTTCCACCACCCTACAGGTGCAGGATGGAATCTGGGATGAAAGGTCAGCAGAATATATTCTACTTAGTGGTCCGTAAGCTTGATTGAAAGCATTTAGATATTAAAGTGTATGGTACGTGGCTTTCTGTGAGTATCTTTGCAAAGGTCCCTCAAATTAGGGGTGGGCCGGTGACAGACATCCTGGAGAGGGCAGCCTTTGAAGTCTGCTCAGGGACTTCAGGTGAAGAATCCACTGGCACTCCCCGTGGCCACATGCAAAACCACTGAAGGGGGATGTTCCTAGATGCTAAAGCATTGGCTCCTCTGAAGGAATCAGGAGCTGAACTTCAGAAAAGGTAAAGCCCTTATGAGAAAAAGAGTACAAAAGGGACACCTGGGTGGCTCAGTCTATTAAGGGTCCGACTTCAGCTCAGGTCTGATCTCACCATTTGTGAGTTTGAGCCCCGGGTCGGGCTCTGTGCTGACGGCTCAGAGCCTGGAGCCTGCTTTGGATTCTCTGTCTCCCTCTGTCTCTCTCTCCCCCACTCATGCTGTCTCTCTCTCTCCCTCTCTCAAAAATAAATAAACATTAAAAAAATAATAATAAAAAACAAGAAATAAGAGGAGTAAATGAAACACAAAGAGAACAAAAAGTATTTGTCCTGATTTTATCAAACGCGATTTTTTTAAATGTGTAATTACTTAAGTATATATGGAAATGTGCTCATTTGTTTGATGACGAAGTCCTTCCCTTTAGGTCAGCTTGCTTCTCATGCTTTACTGAGCACAGAAATCACCTGAGGTGATTGATACCATGAAAATTCAGATTCAACAGATCTGGGATGGGGTCTGAATTCTGCATATCTAAAAGTTCTCAGGGTTGCCTGTGCTTCTGGTCAGTGAAAGCTATGTTAAATATCACAGCTCCGTATTAAAAGCTAAAAGCTGGGGTGCCTGGTGGCTCAGTCGGTTAAGCATCCGACTTCGGCTCAGGTCATGATCTCATGGCTCGTGAATTCGAGCCCCACATCGGGCTCTGCACTGACAGTGCAGAGCCTGCTTGGGATTCTCTCTCCCTCTCTCTCTGCCCCCTTCCCACTTGTGCTTTCTCTATCTCAACATAAATAAATAAAAATATTTTAAAAAGCTATGAGCAAAGATGGAGAAGTAGGCCATGATCCCTCCAGAAAGCCCTTCTAGCTCTGACCTCAGGATCAGGTTTCTTTGTGTCATGAAGCGTGTGGGAGACCAGAGCACAAACTTTTAGATGCCCACAGTTAGGACCTCCCTCCTTGTGCAGGGAGAGAAGATGAGCGTGTGTTTATGTATTCACGTACAAACACACTCGCCTACCAGCCCTGCCTTGTGCTCTCCCTCTCTCTTATTGACCATGCAATGCGTTGCTAACGTGGGGACTCCACTCTGTGTGCGAGAGAAAGGATAGTACCTCAAAGATGTTGAAGGCATTAAGAGTCTGACAGGTTTCAGTGATCTTGTGCCATTTCTTCTGCCTGCATAAGAACCCCATATTTCCCTGCGAGTCTGGAGGGCAAGGTTGACTGCAGTGGGAATTGTCCACACAGACGCCATCGCATACACCTGGGGAAATAAAAGGTATCAGCATCAGATGGAGAGGCTGGGGCTCTGGGCTGCACGGGCCAATCACCAAGACGTCAGCACAGCGAGGGCACGTAAACCCTGCGGACATCGCTGTGTGTTTTCTTTGCAAAGTGGGGGGAGACTGAAATAGATCAGTGATTGTCATACTATTTCGGTGGCAAACACCTATTGCTTCCAACAAAACATTATCCAGAACTCACACATGTAAGGCAGATAAAAGTGGAACTATCCCAGTTGAAGTGAGAAGCAAGAGCCCGTGTTCAGTTCACTAGGTCTGTCACACTCCACAGGAACCCGCTGGACACGTCCTGTAACCCCTCTAGCTTCCCAGAACACAGTATGGAAGCCACTGCGCTCGATGTTCTTGGAGAAAGCTCCCAGCTCCGGAATGAGTATGTCATCAACGAGTTCTCACAGACCTGTTCTAGCCACTGCTCCCATCTGACTTGGCTCAATTGAAAGAGTTTTTGGCAAAGAACTCTCAGGCCAGGATGGAGCAGAGGGTGCTGAGAGGAGAGGGGAGCAGGGGTCAAAAGTACAATTTAATAGGAGAAAGATAAACAATCCACATGCCAGCCATCCAGGCGTCCCGTCTGCCATGCCAATAAACAGAGGGCTGAGCCTGGCTATTACAATAATAAACATAAAAACTTCCATCTGATTACTAACCGCTGCCGACATACCTTGTGGCCTGGGAGACATCTCCTTGCTTTTGTTAGCAACCTAGAAAGGGAAAATCAAAATTCACATGAAAATTAATTATTGATATGCCAGCCCAATGATTCACTCTAGTCACAGACTAACAGCCACATCGGACTCAGCTCTGATGCCAAGATGCCTCCAAAAGCTGAGACCATGAAGTAAGTCCCCATGGCCCCATTCCTCATCAGCCTGGATGGCTTTCTCTCCCACTGCAGGAGCAGTCCGGCAAGAAGGATCAACGTTCTATCCAAGAAATGCACCAGGAGCAGAGGTGAGCTTACGTGGAGATGAATGAAGGTTAGGCTGTAGAATTCCTTGTGTATATGGCCCCTTCCAAGCAGTGAGAGAGGGTTTAGCAATGTGTTCACATGATCGTGTATTTCATTAAAATTTCAAAAGCAAAATAGCTTAACCACCATCTGTTCAGACCATTATTTTTTGCCACTTCACCTTTCCTTACTTCACACTCTCCTTCATTCTGGATAGCACTAGAGAATCTAGAGAAGTAGAAGTCGAGTTGGGGATACATCTAGTTTGAATTTAATAGCATATATTTATGTAATTTGCAGTCATCAGCACATTACAAGGAGGACATCAACATATAAATGGTATTTACTTTAAGAGTAGTTACAATTAGTCACAGAACAAGAAAATTCTAAGTGTTCTGGACACTTTGCAGGTCATATATGAAAGAAACTTGTTAGATGTTTTCCCAAAGCTGACAAAAGTCTTACATATTTACATGGCGTTACTAATAATGAAACGAGAAGCTGAAAGATATTCTTCTAAACCAACAATAATAAAAAACAAATTGAATCAGCAATGCTAGAGTGAAAACTGAATAATTTTTCTATTTTCTATCCAGAAAAAAATATTACAAAATTATTGGCATGCAAGTATGCAGCTAAAAATGTAGAGACAAAAATGTGGGCAGTTCATTAATTAAAATATTGCTATTTTAATGGATTTATTACTGAATAATGCTGAGTAATTACCAAATCTAATTCTCTTCGGCATTTCTAAATTTGAAATTTGTTGCAATTACTTTCCTAAGTAGATTCTCACTTTACCCTCAATCTTGTATTTGTAATTTTGTATTCTTTTTCTTTAAAAAAATGTTTTTAATTTTATATTGAGAGAGAGGGCAGGAGGGGCAGAGACAGACAGACAGAGAGAAAAATCCCAAGCCGACTCTGCACTGTCAGCACACAGCCAGACTCAGGGCTCAATCTCACAAACTGTGAGATCATGACGGGAGACGAAATCAAGAGTCAGACACTTAAGCAACTGAGCCATCCAGGAACCCCTGTATTCTTCTCCTTTTACAGAACTCTCTTCACATCTGGCTGCCCCCTATCCTGAGCATTTCCCACCCCTCCTGATTAAAAACCCTTCTCTAGCCCACCCATTCATCAGACTAGACCCCTCACTGAGCAGCAGTATCATATTGTGGTCGAAGGGTATAGTCTTGGAGCAGACCGCCTGGGTCCAAATCCCAACACCACTACTTGAAACCTTGAAAAAGTTCATCTCTCTGGGCCTCAGGGTCCTCATCGATAAAGCAGGGTGAGAATGATACTATTAGAATTGTGTGATACCTCAGAGCACTTTAATGAAGAATAAATGAGATCAGCTATGGAAAACACTTAGAATGGGGCCTGGAATATCTTAAGTGGTACTTAAGATTTAGCTCCTGTTACTATTCTCTGAATATGAACTTACTATCTATTACATACAGAGCTCAAGTTCGTCCCTTCCAAGAAGTCTTTCCAGTTTCAAATGGTACATCGTTCCCTCTCTGTCTCCTGTAGGATTTGTTGTCTACACCACTATACCTCTCATTCAATGCTTCACATATACTCACCTTCCTGCCTTTGACTCTCTAATCATTTTTATATATGCATATTATCTCATTTAAATTGTATGTTCCTTAAGAACAAAATCCACGGATGGAATTTGTATTGTGTTTTTTATACCCCCCTAAGATGCTAGTTCTGTGTTTTGTACATATATGTGTATATACATATTAGCTTGTATGTATATACTGACATACATGTGCATGTGTGTGTACACAGGGAGAGAGAGAGAGAGAGACTGAAACTTCCTGTGTTTGTACCAGAAGTTTGCTCTCTAGTGGCTGGGAAGAGCCATGGTCCAATTCTCCAACTTGCATTCCAAGATCTAAACCACTAGGGAAGGAATTAGAAATTCAGTGACTCAACGGTGTGACTAACATGTAGAGGTCATGTCCCTCTCTCCTTCACTATATTGTTTCTCTCTGTGTTATCAAGAAGCAAGCCTGACACTTCCATTTTCTCTACCAAATAAGAATTTAAGAGAATCTGAATTGAGCATTTAGGGTCTGTCTAAAGTGAAGGGTATCACTGCGGACTCGTGAGTTACAATATCCTTCAAAGCACTGAGGCAAGCTGACTTCCCATTTTACGGTCTACAGATTCAAGCCTTATTTCATACCTGGGAGACTCAAAGGCTTTTGACCCCAACAAAAATAATAAAATGGCATTTTTTTTTTTTTAGTTTTGAAAGACCTTCTTATTTTATAAATAAAGAAAGCGCATCTTTGATAGATGAGGTGATTTACACAAAACCATGCAGGGGGCTCCTCTTAGAGTTGGAACTAGAACCCAGCTCTTCTCAATCCTACAACACTGTTCTTTCCACCAAGCCATCCCATATGCATGTGGAGAGAGCAGAGGAGGATGTAGGGTGTAGGGAGGTGATGCTCTAAACTCATCCTGAGAGGGTCATGGTCTCTAATACACCACAATAAAGCACTTAAAAGTGAAATTCCGGGGGCGCTTGGCTGGCTTGGTCAGTGGAGTGTGCAACTGTTGATTCTGAGGTTGTAAGCCCGAGCCCCACGTTGGGTGTAGAAATTACTTAATAAAGCCTTTAAAAAAAAAAAAAAGTGAACGACTCCAGATAATACTTGGCCCATTATACAGACTCTAGTGAAGTCACATTATATTGATCACATATGTGGGCAGAAGACCGTGGCATGCTATTTACAAAGAATTCTAGAAATTCTACCTTCTTAAGTGAAAGATCTGATTTACTTCTTCCCAGTGAATTTGCCAAAGCACATCCATATATGACTCCTGGTCATTTCATTTCTAGGGTGGCATCCTATATGAGCCACTTGAGCTTCAGATGTCCTCAATCTTCAGGAGCGCCTGGGTGGCTCAGGCGGTTGAGCGTCCAGCTCTTGATTTCAGCTCAGGTCATGAACCCAGAGTCATGGGATTGAGCCCCGTGTTGGGCTTCTCTCTCTCTCTCTCCCTCTCTCTCTCTTTCAATACCTCTGCCCCTCTTCTCCACTAGTGCTCTCTCTATCTACAAAAAGAAAAAAAAAAGGTCTACAATCTTCACCATAACAGTAGGAAAAAGACCCTTTGAAAACCTGTAATCTGCTCAACTGAAAAGCTGCCTGAGTGCGTAGACAGGTCAGGAGAGGGGTAGCACTCAGAAACTCAGCATCCAGCAACTTCTAAATTGAGAAGAAAAGGATGGAATGCTCATAACTTGATCCCCAATAACCAAGAAAACAAAGTCAATCTCCCAGGCTCTGCCTAGTCTTTAAGTTCTGCCTTGTGGGAAAATATGGATGAGGAAATGAAGAAGGGGAAGAGAACCAAACCGTGGGGTCGGGATGTCTTCTGAAAGAGGTCTTTCAGAAAGAGTCTTTAGCCTCTCCCAGAAGCCAGACACCAGTCCAGTGCTGGGGAAAAGGGAAGTCATGGAGAAAATTCCCATCCAGTGGCACACCACTCAGAAGATAAAGTAAATATCATTTGGAAATTCCCAGAAAGAATTTCCAAAGTCATTCTTTCCTAAGGAGGCTTTCGCTAAGAAGGCATTTATTAAAATGGAAAGAACAAGAAACAGAATCTGAAGAAACCGGGGCACTGGCCTTGGTCCTGTGGCTGGGTAGATATGGAACCTCAAGAAAATCACATTCCACACCATGGGCCTCAGTTTCCCTATCTGAATGTAAGAGATGGAACTCCTGTCCAGAACTTGTAGTCCAATAATAATACACTGTTCCTAAGAAGGTCAAAGTAGTCTTAGTCCTTCTCTCCCTCTCTCAATCGCTCAATGATTCTCCACACCTAATTTGAAGTAAGTAACTGTTAAGGACATTAAAATGACTTATGGTATGAGTGAAAATATTCTAGAGAGAGTCATAAGGCTCATTGCCCCACAAAACTTACAAATAGTACATTGCTACAAACCTTACCCCAGTTAAACCTTGATTAACCATTGGCTGTCAGAGTTCCTCATTTCTCCTTCCGGCCCATCCACTGTGTTCACTATCACGATTCTCATTCTGGGTGGGACAATGCCTCATTGAGACAGACCATTCCTAGGGCCTGCCCACTAAATGCCATTAAGTATCTCCCAGTCATTGTGACATCCCTCACCGCCCCCACACTTTCAAGTGCCTCTACGGAAGTAGCACTGTCCAGCGGTGAGCAATGAAAAGTCATCACCATCAAAGGATATGAAAAAAAAAAAAAAAAGAGTTTATCACCCTTAAATCATTTGAGCCTCATTGCATCTCGGAAACTTGTAGAAAAAAATCAAAAGAAAAATAGTCTGAAGCTATTAGCTAAAACAGGTTTTGGTTACCCACAGCTGTAATTTCTTCAGGCTGGACCACTATCTTCTCCCTACACTTGAGCACAGGTAACTACGAGCTGCCGGACAGATGGGTTTTCGTTTCCATTTGCTCTCTCCCTACCGGTTCCTTCTCCCACCTCCCTTTGCTTACCTGGCATAATGTCCTGCAGGATTCTGTGGGCAAAAGAAACACTAAGCAGTAGAGCAAAAGCATGTGAGTCATCGTCTTCCACACCGCTGCCTTTCTTGCTTCTATAAAAATAAATGAAAAAGCAAAGTGTCTCCAATCTGAAGCTTTCAAAGTCTCTCACTGCAGTCAGCCCGTAAGTCTGGGTTCTGTCCTGAGTGCTGTCAACTCAGACTTCTCTGCCCCAGAGGTGGCGTCCCTGTGGCCTCCCATGGACCTCACCAGGAGGCTGCAGGTGTGAGCGGCTGGTGCCAGGAAGCACAGGCAACCTGACACCTGAGGTAGGAATCCTTCCAAAGGAAGCTGCCTGCTGGGGTGTAATGAATAATAGCCCGCGTTCAGGGATCCAGAAGGATGGTTCACTCCCTGGGTTAGGCAGGCCTGAGAAACGTGTGGGTGGCTGTGGTGGAAGCTGAGTTGGGGTGCCTATGTGCAAACTCAGCCCAGAGACATCTTTCGAAGGAGAGGAAGCACCAGGCTTGGCCTATTATCTCATTCCCACCCAACTGGATTTTCGTAGGTAGGTAGCAAACTTCCCAAACTGATCTTAGACAAGTCCTGCTACTGTTATTTCTGCCAAAATTGATCTCAAAACTAAAATGATTCGTTGGCACCTAGAATAGCGCTGGAAACATGGTGGTGCCCACAATATACTCATTGAGGAAAGAGGAAAGAAGAGAGGAAGGCAAGGTGGGCAAGAAACACTGATGATTTATATCAGATCTGTGCTCTATCAGATCTGATCCATATCAGATCTCTATTTTTTAATAGTAAATTTTAATAATTTTAATATTTTTCATTTTGGGTGAAATCCTCTTTGAAATGTATTTGATATTTCTTTGCTTTTAGACGGCAGGGTTCAGAAGACTTGGACGTCATCAAGAAAGGCCGGGAGCTTTTGCAATGGCTGATATTTGCTCTTTGACCATTTTTAGCCAGAAAGGAATAGATTTTATCCTATTTGTGCATAATTCTACAGCAAATAAGGCCATTATTTTAAAGACTAGGCAAAAAGTCTTTTTAGCCATATTTCCTATGTTGAAATACTAACCTAACTGAAATTCCACTGAAATCCAAAGGTTATTTACAATATTCTACATTGCCTGCTGCAGCCTCTTTCAGTGGTTTTCTAATTGTGAGGCTAACGACCAACCTATTTCTACCTATGTGCAGTCTCTTTGTTTTACTAGAAATGGAATCCTGGCCTCTTGAAAAGAAAAAAAAAGTCACCATTCTGCATTTAGCTGTATTCAGATATTGCATTTCCATATATATATATTTTTTTGTTTGTATTGTAAAAAATTCACATGATGGAGCGACTAGGTGGCTCAGTCAGCTAAGCGTCCAACTCTTGATTTCAGCTCAGGTCACGATCTCATGGTTCATGAGGTTGAGCCCCACGTCGGGCTCTGAGCTGACAATGTGGATGCTGCTTGGGGTTCTCTGTCTCTCTCTCTCTCTACCCCTCCCCTGCTCACTCCCTATCTCTCTCTCTCTCTCAAAAATAAATAAATAGTTTTAAAAAATTCACATAATAAACAATGTTGTGATATAAAAAGAAAAAAAAAAAAGGCTTTCTGCTGAAGGTCCCTAGTTCTTTAAGCACAAGGATTATGTTGTTGCTCATCAGTTTTAAGTATATTTAGTTGCATCCCACATGGGCATACAATTTCAAATAAATTTCAGCCACGTTGGCATCCTTTTTTTCCAAGTCTTCCAAACGGATAACAATTCAGTATGAAAATCATCAGTCTTACCACAATGATCACCAATGCAGTTACTGCTTTGGGTAAAACCGTCAAAATTAAAAAAAAAAAAAAAATTAAAAGCCACTGATGAATTTGTTAACATAATTTTCATAAAATCAGAACAGGAGTCCATGTTTTTCTGATTTACACAAATTTAATTTCATTTTTTTAATGTTCATTTTATTTTTGAGAGAGAGAGAGTGAGACAGAGCATGAACATGCGAGAGGCAGAGAAAGAGGGAAACACAGAAACGGAAGCAGGCTCCAGTCTCCAAGCTGTCAGCTCAGAGCCCAACGTGGGGCTCAAAATCACAAACCTTGAGATGATGTTGGACGCTTAACTGACTGAGCCATCCAGTTGCCCCTATTTTACTTCATTTTAAATAGGCTCCGTGCCTAATGTGTGGCTTGAACTCACAACCCTGAGATCAAGAATCACATGCTTGGGGTACCTGGGTGGCTCAGATGGTTAAGCGTCCAACTTCAGCTCAGGTCATGATCTCACAATTCGTGAGTTCGAGCCCCACATCAGGCTCTATGCTGACAGCTCAGAGCCTGGTGCCTAGAGCCTGCTTCAGATTCTGTGTCTCATTCTCTCTCCGCCCCTCCCCCACTTGTGCTCTGTCTCCCTCTGTCTTTCAAAAATAAATAAATGTAAAAAAAAAAAGAAAAGAAAAGAATCACATGCTTTACTAACTGAGCCAGTCAGGTGCCCCTTCATTGGTTTTATATTAAAATTCTCATTATACAGAATGTTTTCTCTTTAACTAAAACTACTTTTTACAAAGATTTAAAGAATGATAAAAGACAACAAACTTTCACTGTTCTGCCCAAACACTCAAATAGATTTTTTTTTTAAGGGCTGGGAAGAAGTTGAATAACTAGATAAGTTCAACAAAACAATATGAAAACTGTTTGCTTAAAATGTTAAGGTGTCGTATTGAAAAAAAGATCCTTATTTTATGGTCCCATTGTTTTAAATTTTAAACATAGCTGTTTTAATTTTATCAATATGCATTTTGATTATTAATAAAATTATTTTTATGCATGGCAAAATGAGCACTTTGTGCTATATGTGGTAATGACCTTCATAGACCTTACAGTATGGACTTTTTTGATAGTTATTCTGCTATTAAAATTTTGGAGCCCAGAATTTTCTAACAACTTCTTTGCTATCCGGGACTAGCTTGTCATGGAAGGACTGGAGACCACAACTCTGGAATGCTATCTTTGCCCAAGTTTCAACAATAGTGGAACTCTAAGTACATTCTGAACTTTTTCTTAATTCTTTTACTTAGAAGAAACAGTTTCTAAAGTTGGCTTTTTTTGGCATTTTGCTTAAACACGGCTCTTTAAGTAAAGTGGACTTCAATAAAATCAATTTTCTTCCAGACTTGTTGATATTAAGCCATAGTCATTAGCTCTTTTTCCAATCCTGTGAAAGCAAAAAGTTTGAAAGAAGACAAAAGTATAGGGGCAAAACAGCAGCAAGAATCCCATCTTTGGACCCCCACCGCCTCCCACCTTCTTCCAATTTCCTTCTGAAAAGCTTTTGGTTTCTAATGGTTCAGACCTCCTTCCACCAGCTCAGCCTCACACTTTTCTGAAATGCAAGGGGGGGGGGCGGGGAATGTAACTCTTCCCTCTAAAACAAATGTTTGTAAATGTTACTTTTCGTGTAGCCCAAGCCAAACAATTTGCTACAGACATTGACTTCAGAGGAGGCTTATCTCTCAAGAACATACAACCTGAAAGAACAGTCATCTCATGCGATTCACACCAAAAAAAAAAAAAAAAAAAAAAGCAATTACATCAGCACTGACATTTCACAAGGTAAAACGTGCCAAATACAAAATGTTACTTTTTTTTTTTTATTGTTTAGTTAAGAAACCACTTCCCTTCTCCTTTATAAAGAAGGAGGAGGAGGAGGAGGAGGAGGGGAACAGTAAAGGTACTGGTAACTTGGCTAGATCTGCAAAGAGATAGTATTTCCAAAACATCCAAACTAGAAGATGTTTTCCCATTCTCTGCTGTCTTTCGAAATCTGAAAAAGGTGCCTAAGATGTTTAATGTATGTTTATTCAACAGACAGAAAATGGGCTCCTCATTTGCAAGCAATGTCCTAACAGCTCGAAATTAAACAACCACAAAGATAACTTCTTTCCCTGTCTCCTCACTACCTTGGGGAAGCCACAGGCTAATGAGGCTTCTGAAACATCTCCAAGGGTTTGGGAACTTGGATGGGCTTTGTTCCCAGAAGTCCTGCAGACTCTAGGAGTCAAAGCTAGTCAAACAGCATGACAGCAAGGATTCCAAAGTTCCAAATTTCACAAAAAGATTCTCATCTTTGCTAACAATTTAATTTCGAAATATCTCTTCCTATCTCTATGTCAAATTCCTCCAGCCCAAAGCCATACGTTGACTGGCAACAGGCACAGGTCACTAATGAAAGACAAAGCAGGCAGGAAGAGCAGGTGAGCTGCACGCTGGGACATGTTCTCTGTGTGGCTCCATCAGAAACAAACATTTGCTTAATTTAAACGCACACACATCAGCGAGGGAGACCAGAGCTATTTTATAATAGCTTGACTAGGGAATAACAAATCTTGATTAGGAAAAAACAAAGGTATACTGGAATACGAATCATGGCAATCACGAACAAAAGGAAACAGAAGTCCAGACAGGACTTTATCAGCCACTCAGGAGTATTTCAATCACCAGCTGTCAGCCGACAGTCTGCAGCTATTACTTGCATAATTAGGTTTTGCAGTGAGTTGCTGAGGCTTCCAGTGAGATCTGCAAAATGCTGTCAAAGCTCCCAAACAGCCTGGGAATACACTTCGGATGATCTCAGGGGTGGATGATCCCATTGCGTCTGTCATTTAGCCATCCCACTGTCTTACCTCCTAGTCACTCAGCAATCCCACCCGTCCTGCCTGAATCAGACATCACGGAAGGGAAGAGGAGAATAAAACAAATAGTCACTGTCTGTTTACTCTGTGTCTGGCACTATGTCTGCATTGACTCTTTTATTATTACTATTATTATTTTATTTATTTTTGAGAGAGAGCGCGCACGCACAGCAGAGAGAAAGGGAGACAGAGAATCTCAAACAGGCTCCAAGCTGTCAGCACAGAGCCCTACACGGGGTCCAAACCCAGCGACTGGGAGATCATGACCTGAGCCGAAATCAAGAGCCTAACACCCAACCGACTGAGCTACCAAGGTGCCACTGCATTAACTCTTTTAATGTCATCAAGTAGTTCTGTGACATTGAAGTGACTTCTTGTTTTTTACAAAAGTAAGGGGCTAAAAGTTGACCCTGCCTAACCTCACAGGTACTAAGTGGCACACTTGGGATTTGAACCCAGGTCTGTGACCTTTTTTTTTTTTTTTTTTTTTTTGGTATGTCATATGGCTTTTCTAATAGAAGAAAGAGTTGATCTTTGTATGGGGTTAATTCTCTCAGAACATTTTCACAGGTAACTTTCATCTTGCCATCATAAAATGTTATGAGCTAGGCAGAGAAGTTATCATTTTCCTTTTTATCAAAGAAGAAATTGTCCAGATACCAAGTAGCTTCCCCACAGTGGCACCCCAAGTTATTGGAAGACCCTGACTCTTTTCACCCCGATCCAGGCTCTTTTAACTACATCATTCTGTCCTTTCCTCCTTCTTGTCATAAAGATATAAAAAGGCTGGACATCATCTCTAGCAAAAATAATAATAATAAATTGATTGATTAGATAGATAGAAAGATAGATAAATGAGAGAGATCTAGGTTTAAATGACCTTAAATAAACTTAAAAATTAAATAGAACTGCCTTCAGAATTCCTTCTGTCCTTTTCCTGAGTCATGTCCCATGCTGTGCCCAAATGCTCAGGATCTTGCTTTCAGCTGCAGTCTAGAAGCTCCCTCCTTGGACAAAACTCCTCACTCTGAAGCAACCTTTCTCACGTCAAGGCCCTCTTTCCTAGGTCTTAAGAAATTCATTTCACTGACAAAAAGGAACAGTTAACCAATCAGATAAGCTGACTCCCAGTGAAGTGAAAATGAATACCAGTGGTGATGTGATTTAGTCATCCCAGGTAAGTATACATTTTAACAGGGTTTTTCTAGAGGTAACCTCTCCCACAGGAGGAAATAAAGGCAGGGACGCAGGTCAGTAGGCCAGATTCTTGGGAGTAAGGATGGCTCTCCATGCCCCAAACCACACCCACAGAGCTACATACTCACATGTTTAGATGAGCCCTCAGGTTTCTCCTGAAACCCAATTTTTTTTAAAACTTTAAATCATTTTCATTGGTTTCCCCAAACCTTGGCTAGCTTCTCTAAATCTTTTTTGAACTGGCTGCTTTCCTCCTTAGGCATGTAGGTTTCAAGCAGTGCTAAGTAATGGATGATTACTCATACCTGAAAGATAAATAGTAAACAGGGATGAAGGTGTGCAGAGGGCACCGATGTCAGGCGCTTGGTATAGGTGTGCCCTGAGAATCAACTCCCTCATGAGTCACCACAAAACCAAGGAGAGGATTTATCTAATAGTCAGAGGCTGCCAGGATGAGTTAAAGAGATCATGCAAGTATACAAAATGTGGAAAGGAATGCTGAAAAACCTGGGAAACCCAAATCATTGTAGGACTACAACACTTCTGGGACCCTAGCATACAGAAAGAGCTGGTACGGCAAAAAGCACGGTATGCAAATTTGCTGATGGCACTTGTACAGACAGTAGCAGAAAAAAGAATATGGGAACAGTATCAATGTCAAACAACAATGAAGGGGATAGGAAATTATGATAAATCTGTATAAAGGCAAGTATAATATTTTGTCAAACACTGGAAGGACACCAAAGTATTAGCAACTACCAAAAAAAAAAAAAATGATCGAATAATTTTCCACATACTCCATTCTTTATTTTCCACAAATAATTAGATTTATAATTGGGGAAAAATAAATTCTTTAGCATTGTGGCAGAAAGAGCATGAAGTAGGTTGAAAGTCAGAAGATCTGTGTTCTTCCTCCAATTCTGTCATGATTCATGTTCTGAAATTTGGCAAGATCTTGAACTTCTCTGAGCCTCGTTTCTTCATTCATTCAGAAAACATTTATCTTGGGTCTGTTTCATGCAAATAAACTTGAGGATCCAGAGACAGTTATGAAGGAAGACAAACAAGACAAGGTTTTTGGGAATCGGAAGTCTAACTAAGGAAGATGGAAAATATAAAGGGTATACATTAATGCTGTAAGTATTCCCTCTGAGGTCTACAAAATATACTTTACAAACCTATGGCAAAAAGTCATAAGCTCTCCCTCCAGGGACTTTGGGGAGCATCACAAACAAGGTGGCATTTGGTGTGGATCTTGCCAGGAGGTGAGGAAGAACAGTATTCCAGACAGAGAAATAGTAGGTCCAAAGCAGGAAGCATGAAACAGCCAGGCATGTTCGGAGATGACTGGGAAGGTCACGAAGTTGAAACAACAGGTGTGTGATGGAAAAGCAATATATGTAGCTCATCAGCTCTGATGCTCTGATGCCAAAATGAGGTGGGTTATGTGCCACAGGAAAGCAATGGGATTCTTCCATGGATGATGAGGAACCATCAAATCCTTTAGTGACAGCATCAGAAGTCATTTAAGAAAATTATTCTGGGGCGCCTGGGTGGCTTAGTCGGTTAAGCGTCCGACTTCGGCTCAGGTCATGATCTCACGGTCCATGAGTTCGAGCCCCGCGTCAGGCTCTGTGCTGACAGCTCAGAGCCTGGAGCCTGTTTCAGATTCTGTGTCTCCCTCTCTCTCTGCCCCTCCCCTGTTCACGCTCTGTCTCTCTCTGTCTCAAAAATAAATTAAAAAACGTTAAAAAAAAAAAAAAAAGAAAATTATTCTGCCAACAGTGTAGAGGGTAGGAAAGAAGGCAGAGATGAGGGCCAGGAAGCCAGTGGGGAGGCCATTCCTTAATCCAGGAGACCAATCATAAAGCCAGGACCATGGCAACGGCATTCGGATGGATTCAAAAAGAACCCAATGACCAAAAGAGCAAGAAGAAGGGATGAAGAAGTGACTACTATTAAAACTTAGGTTTAGAAGAGTAAGCAAAAGTTTAAGAAAGACAGCATTCGTGAAAAAGGTAGTAGAGAAAAACGTGAGGTGGTTGTTTCTAGACTAAGCATCCAGGTGGGTTGAGGTGACCTTAATCAAGAGAGGAAGTACAGAAGGAGAAACAAGTCTGGAAGACAAGAGAAACAAAAGAGATAGCTGAGCTAATATTCAGGTAGTACAGGGGCACCTGGGTGGCTCAGTCGGTTAAGCGGCTGACTTCGGCTCAGGTCATGATCTCGAGGTCCGTGAGTTCGAGCCCCACGTCGGGCTCTGTGCTGACAGCTCAGAGCCTGGAGCCTGTCTCGGATTCTGTGTCTCCTTCTCTCTGACCCTCCCCCGTTCATGCTCTGTCTCTCTCTGTCTCAAAAATAAACATTAAAAAAAATTTTTTTTAAATAAAAAATAAAAAAAATAATAATATTCAGGTAGTACATACCTGGAAAAATATGTCTCAAAAGTTATGTATTTCCATTAATGTGAATTTGCTCCCAAAGCACTCCTATCAGCTTTCAGCTTTCAGTAGTTGTCAGCATTTTTTTCTATAAAAGCCATACTACTGTCATGGCTGTGGACCACATGGAGCCATAAATGCTTTATCCTTCTGCAAAAGCCTCCCAGAGCTGTATCATCACAAGAGTGAAGGCTCAGAAGTGAACAAGCCCAGCATAAAAGTGCATAATAACTAATCGTTATAAAACAACTCTTAGATGATCAAAAAGCATAAGTCTCATCACCTAAGAATGATTTCTGAACTATGGATGTCAATAAAAGCATTAAATTTGAATTTTGTACAATATAAACCCTCATAATTATGCTCCTTGATGAGTAATATTTCCATTTTCTTTTCACAAAATGAGAATATTAAAGTGAGAAATTAAAAAAAATTTTTTTTAACGTTTATTTATTTTTGAGACAGAGAGAGACAGAGCGTGAACGGGGGAGGGGCAGAGAGAGAGGGAGACACAGAATCGGAAGCAGGCTCCAGCCTCTGAGCCATCAGCCCAGGGCCCAACGCGGGGCTCGAACTCACAGACCGCGAGATGGTGACCTGAGCTGAAGTCGGAGGCTTAACTGACTGAGCCACCCAGGCGCCCCCTAAAGTGAGAAATTTTAAAGAGCATTCTTACTCTGATCAACATGGTAGTGGAGGGATTAAAAATGTGGATTTCTTGACTCAGTGCCTTAATAATTACATTAAAATATGCACACTCATTCAACCAGACATATTTTTCATTAGATCACAGGTTGGAGTTTTAGATTATTTTTTTTTATTTACTTATTTTTGAATGTTTTTATTTCTTTCTGAGAGACAGGAAGGGAGAGAGCGAGAGAGAGAGAGAGAGAGAGAGAGAGAGAGAGGCAGGATGTGAGTGGGGAGGGGCAGAGAGAGAGGGAGACACAGCATCTGAAGCAGGCTCCAGGCTCCAAGCTGTCAGCACAGACTTTGAACTCCTGAACTGCAAGAACCTGAGCTGAAGTTGGCACTTAACCGACTGAGCCACCCGGGAGCCCCTCTGATTACTATTTCAAACTGAAAATAGTTATTTCAGATGAAAAAGGTCCGTGGTTTTTTTTGGTGCTCTACGTGTGTCACGTTTGACATTTGGTATCTCTCATTTATATTACATTTATTTGAAAGTAATTATCTATAACTCATATGTATGGAAGAGTCATGAATTATTCTTTTCTAACACAAATAGAAAAAGAAAAATGTCCTTGAGTAGATCTTCAAAAACTAAAAAACAGTAAGAAAACAGTAAAAAAAAAAAAAAAAAAAAAAACACTAAGAAACCTGAAAGGGTATTTCCATCCTGTTTAGTTCTACATATTGGACAAAAAAATCTTTCTGGGGCACCTGGGTGGTTCAGTTGGTTAAGCATCCAACTTCAGCTCAGGTCATGATCTCACAGTTCATGATTTCCAGCCCTGCATCAGGCTCTATACCGACAGCCTAGAGCCTGCTTCAGGTTCTACGTCTCCTTTTCTCCCCGTCCCTACCCCACTCACACTCTGTCTCTCTCTCTCTCTTAAAAATAAACATTAAAATTTTTTTTTAAAAAATCCTTCCACTTTTGGTTCCTTACATTTTACTTTCTTTCTTGTGTTACATGCCTTTTCTCTATATTCACTTCATTTCTTGCTGGAATGTATCTTTTTAAACTTCCTTTTTTTTTTTTTTAAGTTTATTTATTTATGTTGAGAGAGAGAGAGAGAGACCCAGCAGGGGAGGGGCAGAGAGATGGAGAGAGAGAACCCAAGCAGGCTCTGGGCTGTCAGCACAGAGCCCACCGTGGGGCTCAAACCCACAAAGTGTGAGATCACGACCTGAGCCAAAATCAAGAGTCTGACATTCAACCGACCGAGTCACCGCGGCACCCCTTTTTAAACTTCCTTTGATGAAGATGTCTGCATTGCAAACTCTCTTAAACTTTGAATGTCTAAAAATATTCTTACTTTATTCTCATTTTGGATGATTCAATGAATGAGTAATGATCAAAGCATCAGTGTTTCCTTTTTTTAAATGTTTATTTACTTTTGATAGGGGGGAGAGGGAGGGGCAGAGAGAGAGGAAGACAGAGGATCTGAAATGGGCTCTGTGCTGACAGAGAGCCCGACGTGGGGCTTAGGCTCACAAACTGCGAGATCATAACCTTAGCCGAAGTCAGATGCTTAACCAACTGAGCCATCCAGGCACCCTAAGGCAGCAGTGTTTCTATTCAAAGGGTGATTTGTTTATAATTTGGTTCTTGGACAGAAAGAGACTTGCACCAAGTAAGTTTTGAAATGGCTTTCATGGAGGAGATCCCACAAGAAGGACAGCAGGCAAAAAGAACCAAGGCACAGGGAGTTCAGGTGAATGAGGCAGGGCGTCTCAGGCACAGCCAGCATTTTGGAGGAAAGCAAGATCTTCTGGATAAATCCATCGGGGAGGAGTCAGCACTTTCTATATTTAGGACAAGCACACCATGACCGTGATGACCATGTGTAGCAGGCACACAGTTAGCAGTCATGAAACCAGGTTGGCACGGGGGTAATAACTATGTTTTGCACTACAATTGAATGTACACAGCACCGGAGCCCTATTTGAACCAATGATGGAAAATTTGCCCATACAAGATCAACTCATCGATTTTCAGTTTAAAGTAGGTCTCTTTTGAGCAATTCGACATTTGCTCCTTCGTTTCCTCTTCCTTTCTCCCCAGGGATGATATCCTAGCTTCAGAAGAGAGGCATGCAAGGCTAAGCCTCCAGCCATGCTACTTTCTGCTGCTCTGGACAATCACGGCTGGTCTTTGGGCCTCGGTGTTCAGCCTGCACATCTGTGCCCCACTCTTTTCTCTGGCAGCCAGGTCCACGGAGATCACACTGATTATTTTCTCAATGTTAAAAAACTACCCAGATCAGGTCTGGTCTGCAACTTCCCAGGGACGTGGGGAACTGCTCCTCTCTCTCTCCCTGCTCTGATTCAGAACACAATCTTTCTCTCCCCTAAGGTCCAGTTCTTGCTCGAAGAAGCCCAGTCTTCTTTTTGGAATCAGCTGGAAGCAGGACACCATTCAGCCATTTTGCATTGGCTTTGTGCATCTCCTGCTTTCCTTCATCAGTTATTCTCCCTCCCCAACCCCCACGCCCCAGAGCACAGAGACTCCCTGGACATTGGCAACCCAGTTCCCCTGGAGGTGACAGGACCTTCCATGGGTACTCAGGGGCAAGGAGCACTAAATGCTGAGATACCCAGCATTAGGGACCGTCACAAAACATCTGCATGACAAAGCTTGCACAGAAGTGATGGTGCCACTCTCTTTCCAGCTATGAGACAATCCAAGACTGCTTAAGACTTTCAAAATTCTTGCCAGACTCTTCAAGAGGGAACCCCTTCAAAGACAAGGCTGAGATAGAAATTGCTGCAAGACAATTGCAGGGGGAGGGGTGACTCAGAGACTGCTAACCGATTTAGAGAATTTCTATATGGAAACATGAAATCTTAAAGACCAGATGTGTTCTGGGGGAAAATGTATGCTTGCCACAAATGGAACATTATGCCCAAGAAGGGGCCTTTAATGGTATTTACTCATACGCATTGTCTAATGCATAGTAACTTATAAGGCCTGCTTTGCTATGGACAGAGTTTTCATTTTGTTGTTAAATAGATTTAATTTGTACTTTCCTATACAAAACTCTCAAAAGAACAGAATCATTCTCCATCATTCCATTCTTTTATTTTTGAGACAGAGGGAGACAGAGTGTGAACAGGGGAGGGGCAGAGAGAGAGGGAGACACAGAATCTGAAACAGTCTCCAGGCTCTGAGCTGTCAGCACAAAGCCTGACGCGGGGCTCGAACTCACAGACTGTGAGATCATGACCTGAGCCGAAGTCGGACGCTTAACCGTCTGAGCCACCCAGGCGCCCCTCATCATTCCATTCTTTTAAAACAATGACATATAATTTGAAAAATACCAACAATAGGAAATAATGGCTTTGACTTCTCAACAGTCAGGTGTTCTTGAATGTAGCCTTTCAGAACTCAATGTGCATTTCTTTTGGAGGAATACACTGGACACCTATTATGATTATTGCTATTAATAATTTGCCTAGCCGTCCCCACAGCACTCACATACGTCTGGAAACTGCTTATGTCATTCATGTTTACTGTTCATGCAGCCATTTTGAAGATGGGCCAGGCCAGAGCTGACCCTGTCTGGGCCAACCAGTCCTCACCCCAGGGACTTTCAGGCTTCGATAGGAGGAAGGGAATGGGAGTCACTCATTTCTAGAGAAGCTGAAAAAGAAAGCCACCCATAGCAGTAATTTCTGACTTTGGTTGCACATTCCCAAAAGAACTTTTTAAAAAATTGCCAATTTCTAGACTCCGGTCTAGACCCATTGAATCAGAATTTCTGGCAGTAAGGCTCAGCACTAATATTTCTCCAAAACTATTTCTTTTATTTTGAATAATTTCGTTACTACTGGAAAGTTGAAAGAATTATACAGTGAACACTAATATGCCCCTTCATTTAGATTACATTAATTATCATTCAGAATGAGTGAGTTTTTAAAAACTCCCCAGCTGATACTAATATACAGAAATGAGATCACCCCACCCTCCCCGCCCAGCGATCTGGAATTGAGAA
The DNA here is from genome assembly GCF_018350195.1 of Panthera tigris. Taxonomy (NCBI): domain Eukaryota; kingdom Metazoa; phylum Chordata; class Mammalia; order Carnivora; family Felidae; genus Panthera; species Panthera tigris. Next base: position 45,175,355 of record NC_056664.1, on the reverse strand, counting down.
GAATCCAACTACAAAAAAGAAGGACAGTACAAAATGAAGCAGATACACCAAGAAGGAAAAATATTTTAAAACAAGAGAGTCCTGGTAATGCTCAGAATTTTGTATTTCATGCCCTGGGTTCCACGAGATACCCTAGTATCTTTATAATAAAATCACCTTTGGGACTTAAAGTAGTATGATTTAGGAGCCTGTTCAGTGCAATCAAAAAATTCAAGAATAATATGCAAAGGCAGTATGATTCTACAGACTCGCCCCTAACTAAAAATGAAACCAGAGTTTATTGACTTGAGAGATCAAATACATTAAAACACATAGACGCATGCACGCACGCACGCACACATGCACTTAAGTCATGAATTCCCAAGATAACGGGATCACAGATAATGCCACATGCTAACCTAGGGTTCTGTGGAAGAAGCCACTGGTGTTCTAAAGCAGACTGTTTTTCCACTGGTGAATTAAGTCCCGTCTTGTACAATGCAGACACAGTACCAAAGGGGGGGGGTGGCTGTGGGAGTACCCTGCCCCAATGGTGGGAACTAAGTATTCTATCAGTGAGGTGGTTCAGAACCACCAGAACATGCTGATAATAAAAGCGAGACTGAATTTTAGTTGGTTCTATTACTTTTTTAAGACACAGTTAGAAATATTATTCTCCGTAGATATTGCAATCCATTATCTCCTGGACCAGGAACATACCACTTCCACCCCAGACCCTGTGCCTCTGCTCCCTGGTCCAATTTTAAATATTTATTTACTTTTGAGAGAGAGAGAGACAGTGCAAGCAGGGGAGGGGCAGAGAGAGAGGGAGACAGAGGATCCAAAGTGGGCTCTGCGCTGACAGCAGAGAGCCTGATGTGGGACTCGAACCCACGAATCGCAAGATTCACGAGCTGAGCCAAAGTCAGAGGTTCAACTGCCTGAGCTACCCAGGTGCCCCATTCGTGATCACGTTTTAGAAAGACCAAGCTGTCACCAGGCTTGGAGCTGTTCCTCCGCCCCCACCCCACCCCCAATCTCAATACATTTGAATAAGAGTTGTGGTTTGTATTACAGATGTTCATTCATTTTGCAAAAAAAAAAAAAACAACAATGATGCTGTAACTGTATATCATGCAAATACAGGGTTTGGACTAGTGCCATTTTAGGATACTAGCCCTACAGGCATAACGTACAAGTTTTGCAGTCTTTTAAGGCTAATTATTTGCCCTGCAATGTACTTGAAATCATTTCTCTGAGCTACAAATAAGTTGATGTTTCCAAACTAGAAGAATAAAAACAAACTCCGAAAGAGATTTAACGCAGTTAACCAGAGATAGTGTGAGATGAATTCAAGCCTCACTCTTTCATCTGTGAGTTTACTGTAGAAACACACACTTTGTCAAAATTCAACAGGTAGGAGTTTTTAAGCAAAACTAAACTCTCAAAATTCACATTCAAGAAATAGCGATAAAGAATCCTTCTGGAAAAGGCAGGAAGAGCTAAGCAGCCACCACAGTAATTTACAGCAGGATGTGAAAGTCAATGGAAACAGAGGGGTTTGGGCATCTCCTGCCCACTGTGGAGACTGACGCAATGCAGAAGAGCTTATGAGCTGAGAGAAATGTCCCCAAAGTTTACAGGCCTCCTGAGAAAGTCTGATCTGAGGAAAGTAAGATTCAGGATCAAATTCTCAATGCCATAGGTTAGTCGTTGGAAGTGCAGGATCTTTTTTGTAAAAGTGTAAAAATACTCCTGTTTTCAGAGAGACTTTGAAAGCTGGTGATATCCAGTAATAAGTAAAATTATAGAGAAAACATCACAAAGGTTGATGAGGGGAAATAATGATTTAATAAACAGTGAATTCGCTTCTGTTATTTGCACTTAATCATGTTGAGGCCATTAGAAAACAAAATGATGTCTTCAAAGAATCCAATTTCCTGGACTCTGATACTTGGATGGAATCCGAGGAGCAGAGGGTAATAAAAACAAAATATTTTCTTACCGGACTGGAGCTCTAAATGAATTATGTCAAGTGCCTTCAAATGATCAAATTCCCTTTTAATACTTATTCATTGTGTATGTTATTAATTAAATCCCAAATTACAAAGCCTCTAAAGTGTAGCATCATAACACATGGCTCATCTCTGAAATCCTCTCCGAAGGAAGTCACTGGAGGGAGAAGGAGGACGTGGGAGTACTCACTGTGGCTAGCCAACAGCAAAGTCACCGGCACACTTGCCCCACTCCGTGGCAGCTGAAGACACAGGTGTCAATGGCTCTCCTCCGTTGTATCTGGCAACAAATCAGCAGGCTCCTGTACCTCTGACCAGTCAATTTAGCCCCAAATGGCGGATACTCAAGCTGAGGCATTCAGGCTGGGCCCTGCCCTAGCGCCAGCCCCATATACAGGGGCCCCACAGCCCGACAGACGAGTCCTGCATAGGAGTAGCTCCTGCAGTGGGAGGGGCACAGTACCGGAGAATGGATGAGTCACACACTAGATGATACACTCACAGACTCTCACAATAAGCAAAGGCTTCCCTTTTTGGCAATGGATCCAGGACTACAGTGGTGGCTCAGGATCCTTCGTTCTTGACTATAGCTATTGACATCCTTACGAATCTGCCTCAGCCTGAAAATGGGGAATGGAAAACACAAGTATCTATGCCTGGAGCTCTGTCTTTGGCTAACTTTCTGGTCACTAGGATTATGGGACTATGGGTCTCTGCTTGTTTCTGGTTGTCCCTAGATCCAGGCACAAGGTAGCACTGTAGTTCCTAACCTCTCTGTGGGTCGATGGGGTCATGCATGTTTTTGGCCATGGTGACGAGCAATTCAAAATGGTAGCCTGGGTCACTGAATGACTGTGAAAAGCAGAGGGCCTTGCTGACCTCTGATGGGCATGAGCAAAAGTTACTCCTCATTGTTCTTAGTCACTGAAATTTGGGAGCCATTTGTTACCTCAGCTAACCCAGCTTCTATTCACTGACACAAGGACCAAGGTATTTGGAAGGCAACATGGGCAGTGATGTATCTTTCTAACTTCAAAACACTCTAATTTTTTTCTCTTTTTCAGCATTCATGGGCTTTCTAGCTCTCCCAAGCTTGTGTTTCAAAAACCACACTTATGTTTATTTATGGAGTGGCATTTTTCAAAACCCTAAGAAGTTCTTACAGTGTTGTGGAGACATCCCTTATTTTTAATCCCAGCAGCAAAGTCACCGGCACATTTGCCCCACGTTTGCTTCCTGGCTAGTTCTTGATCTTCCAGGGTGTGGCAAGAGATTTGAGAATCCCCTTTGAGGCTGAAATGCACTCGAGTCCATCCATCGAATGGGAAAATCCAGCATTTTTGTTGTGTATATACAATGTGCCCAATGTGCCATATAGTGGTGGATATATTGCCTTACATGAATATGACCCCTGATGTCTCAGGGCTCACGGTCTAGTTTGGAAGAGAAGAGACCTACACATGAAAGTGGACAAGGCCTTCTCTGCTGAGAGCTGAAGCAGTTAGTCCAGTGCAAGGGAAAGTTGATGGAGGCTGGGGGTCAGGGCCGCTTCCTGGAGCATGCAGGGCTGGGCCAGGGCACATCCATTCATATGGATGAGCAAAGTTTGGGCAGCAGGAAAGAATGAGGCTTGTTCATAGTTCATTTGCTCAGCAAACTTTTATTGAGCCCCTACTAGAGACCAGGAATGTAAAGGCTGGAAGTGTTCCCAGAGATCATCCAAGCCCAACCTCACACTGCACACTGAGAAACCAACTCGGCTCTTCCTACCTGGAGCTCTTACCTTTTTAAAAGGTAAGTCCTGGCCTAAACTAAATAAAGCAGCGCTCACAAGCATGCCTCCAGCCTCATCACCAGTCATGCCCTGCCTCACGTGTTGCACACTGGTAATGCCTTACTGTTTTCATCATGTTTCAAGGGTCCAGGCCTCTGGGCATACTGTGTCCTATGCCTAGGACAACTTACCCACTTCTGTTCGCTGGCTAACTCCTTGTCCCGAGTGAGGATTCAAACTCACTGTCTCTTTCTTGAGCAAGTCTCCTCCAGAGCCTGAGGTGAAATGAGTACGTTTCCTTCTGCGCACATCTTTATGGCTAATTTTGCGATGGCAGAATCTGAACCTTCCCCTCTGAAGTCATCTTCATCAGAGTTGCAACCTAGCCTGTCTTGTCCATCTTGCTCTAGCTGCCAAATTGGTTCACATCCCTTTTCCGTTCTATTAGCCTCTTCTGCAGCCTGAAAGGCATCCGGCTATCCCCACCCACAGCTTCACCTGGATGACTCACTCCTCACTCTCATCCCCAGTCTCCTCCACTGCTGGACCTTCCAGGACCAACTAGCCTGGCCCGGTTCCCTGCTTCACACCGCAGTGATCCGTGGCACACAAGACCGCACCACCTCATCATTTAGGTTTCAGTTCAAATATCATCTCCTCGGAGAAGCACTCCCTGATTTGGCGGTCATTATTTACCCGTACAAGGCCATTCTGTCCTTTTCCTTGCCCAAAACCCACATCTGATGACTCATGATTATTTTGAATCAACTATGCCAATACGGGTCCCCTTTGCTAGTCACCGAATCAAATGTGGGCAGGTGACTGTGTTCAGTGAGTTTCAGGGGAAAGTCCACTGGGAGATGACAGAGTTCTAGGAAGAAGTTTCTCCTGATAAAATGAGGGAGCTACTGTAGGAGGAAAAAAAGTTAACTTTTCTCCTTTCCCCTACCTCCTTCTCTCTCTGGTTCTGGGAGCCATAAGAAGATGTGATGTCTGCAGCTATGGCAGTCATCTTGAAAACACGAGGCTGAAGAAAATGAGGAAAATACCAACATGCTAAGGAGTGGAAATGAATGGAAAAAAGCCTTGACCCTTAATGACTCCACTAAATTACTGAAATCAATAGCATCTGCCTTTTTTAAATAGTTAAGGCTCCTAAGTCTTATGCCACTGTTAGGTTTTCTATCACTCATAGCCAAAGTAGTTTAACTGATACTCCTAACTCCCTATCTTACGTAGCACCCCAATCATTCTCTATTATATTCCATTTATTTTCCTAGTATATATCACTAGTCAAAATTATCGTGCTTATTGGGATGCTATCGGTTAATTGTCTTCCCCCACTAGAAGGTAAAGACCCTGGGGGCAGGAACCTTGTCAATTTTATCACTGCTATATTTCCGGCACCTAGAATGGTGCCTGGCACTTTGCAGGAGCTCAAAAAATATGTGTTACCCAAGTGATTAGATGAATGAATACCTCCGGGGACAACTCTGTTTCTTCTCTGTCTCATAGCAGACTGTGAGCTCCTTTAGATCAGAAATCCAGATTGATTGGTTGATTTATAATACATTTTTTCTATTTTTATGTTTTGAGAGAGAGAGAGAGCATGAGGGGGGGAGAGGGGCAGAAGGAGGGGGAGGGAGGGAGGGGGAGAGAGAGAGAGAGAGAGAGAGAGAGAGAGAGAGAATCTTAAGCAGGTTCCATGTTCAGGATGGAACCCAGCGTTGGGCTTGATCCCACAGCCCTGGGATCATGATCTGAGCTGAAATCAAGAGGCAGATACTGAACCAACTGAGCTACTCAGGCACCCCAGATTCTATTTTTTTCCCCCAAAACAGACTGCTTGAAATACAGCAGGTAATTAGTAAACATTTAACGAATAGTGACATGTACTCTCTAGACCCTTCTTAGTAACCACACTCCAGTTGGGATACAACTGGTGAGTTTCCAATATGGGACACCTTGGTAAAGAAAATCTGGACTATTGTTTCATGATAGTTAATCTTACAAGAAAATTTTATGATAACGTCTTAACCCGGCAAAATATCTTAGGGATTGGCCTCGTAGACCAAACTTCCAGATGGAATACTTCCAATAATGAGGAGCAGATCACCTGAGGAACCAGTGCTCACTGTGACATATCAATTACATTATTCCCCGAGTGAGCTCAAATAGGCTTCTTTGCAACTGACAGCTATTGACAACTGTCACGCTGTTATCTATTTATGTTGTCTGTGAAACCCAACCCCAAAAGAAATGCCTTTTCCATGTCTGCACACAAGCAGATGAACCTGGCAGGGATAAAACTGTCATATGTCACTGACTCTAAGATGCCACAGATTCTAAGATTCCCATTATTTTATGACCCACTAAGAAAAAGCAAAGCTGATGATGAAACTCTAAACAATGATATAAGTCTATGGAAGTGTCAGCCGAGAGGAGGCAAAACTGAAAAAGAGCAAAGACCTTTATTTGTGGCCTCAGAATTGCACTTGGGGGGAGCACAGATTCCAGAGTAACCGGAAAAGTGTCCCACTCTTGTGGGAAAAGGAAGGGGGGGTTATGAGAGAGAAGGATAGGGTAATTATACGGGTTAAATACAGAAAGGGGAAAAAATTAATTTGGTCCCAGCCAGTTGACCCACTTTTGATTACTGTGTTATTATTTTATTGGTGCCATCAATAAAATGTCCCTGGCATGTATTAATTAAATGTACTGTCCTCACATGATCACAGCACCAGTTGCTTTGTTGAAACTTTATGAGCAACTGCTTGTGGAACAGGTGCTGCTTCCAGCCCAGTTCAAGAGTCCATTGGTCGGAAAGGAAGATGGGGTTTCAAAATGGAGTCTCTCCTGTCCTGAAACTCTATACAATCCCATAATACCCCCTTTCAATGAAGTTTTTTTCTTAGAAAACGATCAGAGATCAACATTGTTCCCTCCTGGCCAGAGTCTGTTCTGTTCTGGACCTTAGGTAAGAAGCCTGTTTCGTCTCTCATTACCCACTCAGTCTTGGTCTTGAAAACAGCTCAGTTTTGTGAAACAGTTTGTCTCATTTTAGGAGGTGGTCCCACAGGTAGGCTCCCAAAGTTAGGCCTTTCCTGTACAAGTAATCAGGTAACTAACAAGAGGCATTTCTCTGGAAACAAAAGAAAAACAAAGTTTAATGTTTGGAGCAAATGATAAAACCCAGTGTCTGAGTCGTGAGCACCGCCAGTAGGAGATTTCTAGTGTTGGGCTTGGAGCATCTTCAGATGCAGTGAGGGCTGTCACTGTAGTCTGACAGGCATGCCTGGTCTTCAGTTTGAATGTCTCTGGTGATCTTTTGTGTAAACATGGGCCGTTTGGGCAATTTCTCTGAAGTTTACCTCAAGTCACCTAGCTTCTGTTTGCAGAGCTTCTGGAAAGAGGGAAGTTTCCGTTCTCAATGATTCCAGCTCAAAAGAATGGGAGAAAATTGGAGACCTTAGCTTGGAGAGTCATAACCAGATATTTGAGGAAACCAAAGAATTCAGGATCCAGCCCAGTTTTAGAGGCAAACAACAAAACCCTCAAAGACGATCAAAACGAGAATCTAACATCCATAAAGGTGTGTTACTGAAACATGATTTTTCTCTCTAAAATCGACCTCAGCCGTAGCAATCTCTTACTCGACACATCCCCAAAGGCAAGGGAATTAAAAGCAAAAATGAATTACTGGGACCTTATGAAGATAAAAAGCTTCTGCACAGCAAAGGAAACAGCCAACAAAACTAAAAGGCAACCAACGGAATGGGAAAAGATATTTGCAAATGACATATCGGACAAAGGGCTAGTATCCAAAATCTATAAAGAGCTCACCAAACTCCACACCCGAAAAACAAATAACCCAGTGAAGAAATGGGCAGAAAACATGAATAGACACTTCTCTAAAGAAGACATCCGGATGGCCAACAGGCACATGAAAAGATGCTCAACGTCGCTCCTCATCAGGGAAATACAAATCAAAACCACACTCAGATATCACCTCATGCCAGTCAGAGTGGCCAAAATGAACAAATCAGGAGACTATGGATGCTGGAGAGGATGTGGAGAAACGGGAACCCTCTTGCACTGTTGGTGGGAATGCAAATTGGTGCAGCCACTCTGGAAAGCAGTGTGGAGGTTCCTCAGAAAATTAAAAATAGACCTACCCTATGACCCAGCAATAGCACTGCTAGGAATTTACCCAAGGGATACAGGAGTACTGATGCATAGGGGCACTTGTATCCCAATGTTTATAGCAGCACTCTCAACAATAGCCAAATTATGGAAAGAGCCTAAATGTCCATCAACTGATGAATGGATAAAGAAATTGTGGTTTATATACACAATGGAGTACTACATGGCAACGAGAAAGAATGAAATATGGCCCTTTGTAGCAACGTGGATGGAACTGGAGAATGTGATGCTAAGTGAAATAAGCCATACAGAGAAAGACAGATACCATATGGTTTCACTCTTATGTGGGTCCTGAGAAACTTAACAGAAACCCATGGAGGAGGGGAAGGAAACAAAAAAAAAAAAAAAAAAGAGGTTAGAGTGGGAGAGAGCCAAAGTATAAGAGACTCTTAAAAACTGAGAACAAACTGAGGGTTGATGGGGGGTGGGAGGGAGGGGAGGGTGGGTGATGGGTATTGAGGAGGGCACCTTTTGGGATGAGCACTGGGTGTTGTATGGAAACCAATGTGACAATAAATTTCATATATTGAAAAATAAATAAAAATTAAAATTAAAAAAAAGGTTTCAATTAAAAATAAAAAAAAATAAAATAAAAAAATAAAATCACCCTCATTACTACCAAAGATAGCCAAAATAAGACTACTTTGTTTGTAAGTCTGGTTTCAACAAACTTGGCCTGATTATTTACTTAAGCACAGCAAGAATAGTGATTGACCATATAGGTTCTTCTAAATTGGCTTTGCTAGAACTTTTCATAAAGAATTTCAGATTGAACTTTGAACAGACTCTCAAGGATAATAAGTCAAGCCAAATATTTGCCATCAGACTCACCTGCAATACCTATAGATTTGGGTGACGCTTCCCGAGGTCCCCCCAAATATCCTGAGGTTCTTGAGCCTGCCAGGAGGTGACCTTCTTTACTTATCTGGTGAGACTCCCAGAAACCCTATAGGCAAAGTATCAGGCAGATTTTTTGAAGGGATTCTATGGGCTTCATGCTTCATAAAGTCAACCTCCTCAAATATGACATTCCAGGAGTACCTGGGTGGCTCAGTCGGTTGAGCATCTGACTTCGGCTCAGATCATGATCTCATGGGTGGTGAGTTCAAGCCCGTGTTAGGCTCTGTGCTGACAGCTCAGAGCCTGGAGCCTGCTTTGGATTCTGTCTCCTCTCTCTCTCTGCCCCTCCCCCACTCATGCTTTGTCTTTCTCTCTCTCTCTCTCAAAAATAAGTATTAAACAAAAATAATTTTAATGACATTCCAAAGTCTTGGTAATATGACCAATGTTGCTAATGGAGTCATGTTACAAGGAGAACAGATTCTTTATTTTTCTTCCAAGATTTTATTTAAATACAAGTTAGTTAACATACAATGTAGCATTTGTTTTAGGAGTAGAATTTAGTGATTCATCACTTACATCTAACATCCAGTGCTCATCCCAACAAGTGCCCTCCTTAATGCCCATCGCCCATTTAGCACCTCTCCTCCAGCAGCCCTCAGTTTGTTCTCTGTATTTAAGAGGCTCTCATGGTTTGCTTCCCTCTCTGTTTTTATCTTATTTGATTTTTGTCCTTTCCTTCACCTGTGTTCATCTGTTTTGTTTCTTAAAATCCATGTATGAGTGAAATCATATATTTGTCTTTCTCTGAGTGACTTCTTTCACTTAGCATAATATACTCTAGTTCCATTCACGTCATTGCAAATGGCAAGATTCCATTCTTTTTGATTGCCAAGTAATACTCCACTGTATGTGTGTGTGTGTATATATATATATATATATATATATATATATATATATATCACATCTTCTTTATCCATTCATCAGTCAGTGGACATTTGGGCTCTTTCCATAGTTTGGCTATTGCTGATAATGCTGCCCCTTTGAATCAGTATTTTTTTATCCTTTGGGTAAATATCTAGTAGTGCAATTGCTGGGTTAACACAGTTAGATAAAGAAGAGAAGAGGGAAAAAAAACTAATTTGGGGCTGTCCAGTTGGCTCCCTTCTGATTACTATCTCATTGTTATATATGGTAGCTCTATCTTTCATTATTACATACGGTAGCTCTATCTTTAACTTTCTGAGGAAACTCCAAACTGTTTTCCAGAGTGGCTGCACCAGTTCGCATTCCCACCATCAGTGAAGAGAACAGATTCTTACTGAATTTATGCAAATAATTATAACTGCCCTGAAAGTAAGAATACTCACTGAGTTTTCAAATCCTAGAGGGATCAGGTAGGGAGAAAAAGAGAAATGTCTTATGTTTGTTTACAAAGGAATATTTTACCAAATTTCTGTAAGTCGTAGATAGCTTAAGAGAACACATTTGCTAAAATCTAGAAGAGCAAATGTTAGGGAACCAGCAAGGTTTCAAGCAAAAGTCACAGAAATTATAACTACCCTCCTCAGTCCATTCAGCCCCTGTCATTAATTCTTGTTCTGTTGGAATCTAGTTGTACCATTAGTTTCAGAAATTCTCCATTTAGTTTTCTGATCTTAAAGGTATTAGAAGCCTGTATTTGTCCAAAGTTTTTTCCAAGAATCTCCTTGAAAATGGAACACCTTTGCAAGACCATCAGGGTAAGACAGTAACTGCAAATGACAAAAGACTCAAAAATGGTCATGGTTACAGATCCAATGAGAGTTCACTGTAATGCAAATGAGAAGGAAATATGGTAATTTCTGTGACACACAACACTTCAATAATTAGAATTAACAAGTGGTAACATTATACCAAACATATCAAAAATTTAGGAATTTCATGTAATTTCTAGAACAGTGATATTAATAGCATTCACCTATACAGTATAATCTAAAAAGGTTTATCTTCATTTATCTGACAATGCTTTCCATGTAATTTAACATAGCAAATAAATAAGCCTAATTAGTTAAAAAGACTTCATTTAGAACTTGAATTTGGGGAATTTTGTTAAAAATATCAGAAGATTTTAAAGCACATGCCTAAATAAGATCACAGATCATTGCAAAACTTAATACTTAATTATCCATCTAGCCAAGGTGACAATAGAAAATTCTAAAGGCAAGGGGCTCCTGGGTGGCTCAGTTCGTTAAGCGTCTGACTTTGGCTCAGGTCATGATCTCATGGTTCATGAGTTTGACCCCTGCATCGGGCTCTACTCTGACAGCTCAGAGCCTGGAGCCTGCTTCGAATTCTGTGTCTTCCTCTCTCTCTGCCCCTCCCCGACTTGTGCTCTGTCTCTCTCTGTCTCTCAAAAATAAATCAACATTAAAAAAAAACAAAACTTTTTTTTACAAAAAGCAAATTCTAAAGGCAAATACTGAAGGTCACATAGTTGTTAGTAAAACTTCACTTTTTATTTTTATTTTTTTGAGAGATACATAGAGAGCAAATTGGGGAGAAGCAGAGAGAGGGAGTCAGAAGCCCAAGCAGGCTCCGCACCATCAGCACAGAGTCTGATACGGGGCTCGAACTCATGAACACAAGATCATGACTTGATTAGAAGTCAATAGTCAGACACTTAACTGGCTGAGCCACATAGGCGCCCCAAAACTTCTTTTAGTATTAAGATTCAGTTTTCGTTCCCAAAGACCTGATCAAGACAAAACACGGTAACTTTGTTTTTCTAGGCAGATTACATTAAAAATGAAGAAAAATCTGTGTTAGCAATTTCTTACTAAGGTCAGACCAATAATCTAAGAAAATTTTGTCATTCTAACAGAGAAAAATGAAATTTTAATCTTGCACCACTGTACTTTTGATATCAAGAAAACCAAAACAGCTCCTTCATTACAATCTTCGTCAGTGATAACCATGCATAAAATTCTTTCCCAAAGATGCCTTTTCAACGAACTTTCTACAACTTTTTTTTTTTTTTTTTTTTTTCCATTCAGATTTTGCCTGTGTGTTTCCTCTTAAAACAACCAACCTCACTTTAGGGTAAAATTACTCTTTTCCCTCAGCAAAAAATGCATCTCCATTGCTCCTACTTTTCTTACCAAAAAGTACACATCTTATTCTCTCTCCATACAAAGATGGTTCTCTCATCATTTCTAGTAGTTTTATTATATTTTTTAGAATTTTTAACTCTTAGAAACCTTAATTACTAACGAAAGCTAAGAAGTAAGCAATTGTGAACTGTTATACCAGCCTTCTTTATATTGGCAAATTTATGAATACATTTCACAATTTTTAGAAAGAAAGACCTTCTTATAGTACATTTCTCAACGTGGCAGAAAACATGCTTATTAATTGAGTTTCTCTGTAACAGGAAGTGAAAAGGAGATAAACCCATGGTTAGGAATGTTGCAGTATTTCATCATCTTTGGAAATAACCTAAATATTAAGGATTATCCATCACGCAATTTAACCTGGCAAAACTAAGCTTTTAAAGTTACCAAAAAATTATTTGGAGAAACTTTTAAGCGGCACAAGGGTTGCTGAAAAATTGTTATAAACTTTTATCTTACTTATATTTATCTAATTCATTTATTCTCCGTAATTATTCTCAGATTAGTTAGGAAAATTTCATGAGACATTAAACAGTTAACTGAAAGGGCGGGCCTACGCCGGCCGACTCCATCTTGTTCTGTGTCCGTCACCTAGACCACGCCTCCTCCCCTTGAGTAACCTCCCGCTCACCCGTTCAAACTTCCTGATCAAAACACGCCCAGCGACCTGCGTAACAGGACTCCGACCCTTCCCCAGCCAATCGGCTGAGGCCACGACCCTTCCCCAACCAATCGGCTGAGGACACAGCCATTACCTCCCCAACTGCCCCTAGGCCCCAATAAAACCTTTGTCCTTTTGAAACTGGCTCTCTCCCTGGTATCTCTCTGCTGCGTCGGTGCAGGTAGGGGATTGAGCTCGAGCTAGCTCGAATAAAGGCTCTTTTGCTTTTACATCGGACTCGGCTCCCTAGTGGTCTTTGGGGATCACGAATTCTGGGCATAACATTAACCATCACCTGTAAGTTATCTTTCTTGCTGACAAATTCTGTAACAGAGATAGCATGAGCTTGTTTGACTTTGGGTAAACCTAAGTAGAATAAAAAGTAATGTGGGAAACAAAGGCAAAAGAAAAAAATTAAATTTCCTTGCAATTTACATCCCATTGACAAGTCCTTGAGACAGGCAGAGTGGACCTTTCTCTAGAAGTTCAGCTGCCTCCGTGAGGAACTTTGCTAAGGGCAAAAGGCAATCTTAGCCTGATCCCCCAGGATTCTCTGAGTCTACTTTATTACTATTTTTTTAAGTTTATTTATTTTGAGAGAGAGAGAGAAGGAGAAAGAGAGTGGGCAGGGGTGGGGCAGAGAGAAGGGCAGACAGAATCCCAGGTAGGCTCTGTGCTGTCAGCTCAGAGCCCATTGTGGAGCTTGATCTCCGGAATCTTGAGATCATGACCTGAGCCAAAATCAAGAGTCAGACACTTAACCGACTGGGCCACCAGGCACCCCATAGTCTACTTTAAACATATAGAAATTCCTTTGGAAACTGCCTTTATCTCAAACCCCCAATCTGTATGTTGGCAGACATACTCCAAGCATTTGGCCCCGATATACATCTGAAGGGCCTCATGACTGAGGTTTTGCTAAACAGTAACAAACGACCTTTCCCTAACAATAGCTAACAGCCTCAGGGCCCTGGAAACCTTGTTTCCAAAATATCTTGGAGGTGTATGCCATCCCTAACCCCCTCCCAACTTGAAGGTATATAATCAGTCGCCTGTCACAACCCCAGTGCAGCATTCTCTGCCCGAGGGTCCTGTCCATGTGCTTTAATAAAACCATCTTTTTGTACCGAAGACACCTCAAGAATTCTTTCTTGGCCAGCAGCTCTGAACCCCAACATTTCCACGTGAAAAAGTATTATAATGCTGACAACTCTAAAAACACGCCAGTGTCAATTCAACCAACAAACTTCAATTTGCTTTTATTTATTAAAGGTTAATCCAGATCACATGAATTTGAAACTCACTTGGGTTGGTCTCTATTCTAATTTTGAGAATTTAATTTATACAAGTGCTTAACTTTCTTTAAGCTAATTAACAGAGCTCTTTTACAAGCTAATTTTGGCAATACCATCCAGAGGTAGAAAATAGCGCACATCCACATACAGACAGACACAAACAAAAAGCTTATAGCTATTTTGTCACCTTTTTAGCCACGAGACCGGGACAATGATGCAGAACTCACTAGTTTGTTTATAAAACAACAGTTGGATCCAAACTATTTTTCTGGCAGACAGAATAAGTTAACGTTACCTGTTCAGATGGCTAAAGCTTTTTTTTCTGCTAATATCTGTGGAGAAGACACTTAGGTTTTGTATTATCCTTGACAAGTAACCTTATAGAAGCTGTGGGCTAATTTGGGCAGGGATGCTGTATTTTTAAAAGGTCTCTTTTTTCCCTTTTGTATTTTTTTTTTTTTCTTCAGTGTTAGGACTAGGGGATGATCTAGGTAAGGGTTCCCAGAGGGGTTACAAGACTTTTGAGACAAATGGGGGAGGTTTGGGATTGGTGAAAAGTATAGGTTGAAGGCCTTTGAATTATTTCTGGGATTGTATCTCTAGTTTTGCCAAGATTTGTAAGACAAGGACATTTTTAATCCTTTGAGGAATTGAGTTGCAATTTAAATAATACCATAAGTTGATCTATTCATCTGACTACATTATAATCAATTTCTTTCTTTCCCTCCAGGTACATAGTTCTAATTTTAATTTAGGGGAGAAGGCTTTTAAAAATTTCTACTGGGGCTCCTGGGTGGCTCAGTCGGTTAAGTGTTGGACTTCGGTTCAGGTCATGATCTCATGGTTGGTGGGTTTGAGCCCCACATCAGGCTCTGTGTTGACAGCTCAGAGCCTGGAGCCTGCTTTGGATTCTGTGTCTCCCTCTCTCTCCCTCTGTGCCTCCCCCGCTTGCCCTCTCTCTCAAAAATAAATAAACATTAAAAAAAAATTTCTATCAGGCTCTGAATATCAGCTTCCAATGACTAGAGCTTTTTTTTTTTTTTTTAATTCTTGTTGATTTTCAGTCAAGACAAACAGTAAATATTTCAGTATTTGAATATGACAGTATTCAATAAATAAGTACCCACTGTCTGGAAGACAGGTTGCCAAAGAGGGTGCAAAGGGTATTACCTTCCCAAGATCCAGAATCACCCCCAAAGATAGCCAGAAGAAAGAACTGACAACCTGCATGTTCAGGCAGGCAGCCAAAATGAGACAAGTAGGAAGGCCACGGTTATTTCTCTTGAGCCCACAGGGTCTCGAGTGCCTTTGATGTGGTTTGAAGTTTGGATCCATGAGCCAATGGCCAAGAAAGAATGCTTGAGACCTTTTCAGTGCAAAAAGGTGGTTTTATTAAAACACAAGGACAGGACCCCTGGGCAGAAAGAGCTGCACTGGGATTGTGAGAAGCAATTGACTATATACTTGGGAGTTGGGACAGGTAAAGACAAAGGAAGTTCCCTGTAGGATTTTCATGTGCTACAGAAGAATCCCTGGATCGTGGAGGCCTAGCCATTGTCAAGGTAAGGTTGTTTTTCTGTTAAGATAATTGGGAGTTCCTGGAGGAATGTCATAGTCTGCCTGCCTCAAGTATTTGTCAATGGGCTGCAGGTTATAAGGAAGTGTAGTTTTATCTACATGTCCTTTCGTCTCTTTGTTCTCCACATCATTCCCTCCAGAACAGTTTTGACCCTTAAGTGTTTAAGGTTGCCGAAGGTGGAAGGTCTTCTTTTCTGTAACTTCTTCCGGCTGGATAGGGCATAGAGAGGTCCCTACCTATGGGTCAACATTGGTGTGTTGTGGAATTTACATATAGGAGTTACCGAAGGCAGAGGCAGCCAACCCAAGGTAGACGACATATACGAACCTCCTCAAGTAGAAAGGATGATCTGTCAGCTAGAAATTAGGACAGTGAAGGAGTCTTGTCACCAGGCAGGGAGACAGCAGAAAAGACAACGAAATAAGGTTACTATTATTAAGAGAAAGAGAAGCCTGAATAAATGACCTTTGACAGTTGGCCAAAATTTTCCTCCAGTCCATGAGCTTAACAATCACTAAAGGAAAGCGGGAGATCATGTAAAGCACCAATTTCAGTATCCACGCCTTTTAGCAATCCTGTTACATTTTTGTGTTATCTGGGATACATACACCCTTCTGTTTTTTAGGATAGCACATTTTCCACCTTGAGCGGCAGTTAAAACACGTAATGCTACTTTGAGAGGCCTTTGAGGCCTTAATGGTGTTAGCCATCAGATACCCTGTTTGGTTTAGCAAGCAATCAGGTAATTAACAAGAGGCACTTTTATAGAAACAAAATAAAAAATATATAGGTTAATAGTTGGAGCAAATTATAAACCCAGTGTTTGGGTCTCAAATGCTACCTGTGAGAAGATTTCTAGGTGTCAGGCTTGAAGCATCCTCCTTTGGAGTGGGAACATGCAGCGGGAATCAGAAAGGCTTTTCTGTTTTGTAATTCAAATGTTTCTGGTGATCCTTTTGAATGGCCCATTGTAAGAATGAATTGTCAGTATAAACAGGGGAAAGGAGAATGAAAAAGAGGTACAGCTGGTGAGGGAGCCAAAGGCAAGCCAAGAGTAAAGCACAAGCTAACAACCCAACTGGTAAACACCCCCAGGTGGGATATGTGTGCATTCCTCAGGCACTCCTGGCTACCCAAGAACAGAGGAAAGGGAAAAACAAATGGTTAACTGATGGAGATCACAGTCATGCTGGACAGGAGTCTCCATCAGTTTACAAATGTCTTAGTGAATTACAAGGAAAAGGCAATCTCCAGAAACCTACAGACTCAGTTTCCTGGAGCCCTAACAGCACCGTCCCCTCCACAGTGATGTGGGGAACAAAGGCAAAAGAAAATGTAGATAGGTAAAGTTAAATCTCTTTATAACCTGCAGCCCATTGACAAATAACTTGAGGCTGGCAGAGTAAAATGTTTCTCCAGGAACTCCCTACTGTCTTAATGTTAATGTTTTGCTAGAGGGGAAAAATAACTTTAGGTCAACAATAGTAAGGCCTCCAGTATCTTGTGAGTCCTGTTTAGCATATTACAGTCCTTTTGGAAACCTCCTTCTTTCCTTACTCACCTCCCAAAACCATAGTATATAACCAGTCACTCCTCACAACCCCAGTGCAACTCTTTCTGCCCAGGGGTCTTGTCCCCGTGCTTTAATAAAATCATCTTTTTGCATCAAAGACAGCTCAAGAATTCTTTCTTGGCTGGTGGCTCTGGACCCCACTACCATTCCAAAACCACATAACAACCATCATTTTCACCTGAAGAGAAGTTTGAGGTCTTCCATGGGTTCTTAGGAATAAGAAGGTACGTTAGCTGGCACACTGGATTCCTTTGCGGAAGGTACAGATTTAATTCTTGATATATGAGTCCATGAGGAATATCCTTCTAATGTTATGGTTATGGGAGTACATAATGTGACTTGATAGGGGCCTTTTCATTTGGAATTAAATCCCCTGCTGTATTAGACTTCCAATTCTTTAAATAAACAATTTCTCTTGGGTTTATAGGCTGTAGGTTGCTAATAACTGTTAGATCAAGTTTAGAGGGGATATGATTTTGCATATTCATTTAGAGATTTATGAATTAACCCAGCCTCAAGTGAGTAATTTAATAAAGCACTTTATTCTTTATCTACTGATTGGTCTACAGTGGGAAAAGACTTTTCATATACAATTATTGGGGGGACTCTCCCATTTTCTAGTTGTTCAAATAATCCTATGTCCATGGGTTCTTTTGATTATACCCACAGAATAATAAGCAAGAAGACTGTCTATACATGAGCTATTTCTCTGAAGTTTACGTCAAGTTGTCCAGCATCAGCTTAATACTTTTAAGAAAAAGGCAGTTTTAATTATTAGTGACTTTAACTCAAGAGAATGGAAGGACTCTCCTTAGTTGGAGAGTCATAGCCAAATATGTGAGGAAACCAGAAGAATTCAGGATCTGATCTAGTTATAAGTAGTATTAACATATAATATCTACAAAGATGTGTTATTGAAACATAATTTTTCTCTACAATTACCCTCATTTCCAGAGATAGCCAAATCAAGACTAAGACTGGTTATTTCTGTGACAGCTAACACTTCAGTAATTACAATGTTAAGTGATAATTTTATTATGAAAACGCCTTAAAGCTTTAGGAATTAGATAGATATATATATACTTGAACAGCTATAGCATTTACTTAAGCAATACAATCTAAGGCTAATTATTTGTTGACAATGCTTTCCAAATAACTTATACCAAATAAACAAGCCTAATTGGTCATAAAGTCTTCATTTACATTTAAATCTTGGGGAAGTTTGTTTAAAAACCTCAAAGTTACAGAGCACATGCCTGAATAGGATTACAGATCATCATAAAACTTAAAACTTCTTTATTTAACCAACGTGCAACAAGAGATTCCAAAGGCAAATATGTAGGGTTAAATAGTGGTTAGCAAAACTTAGCACCTTTCATACTGAGACATTTTAACTAAGTAATCAAAGATCTGATCAAGACAAAACAAAGAAACTGGTTTTCCAGGCAAACAAAAGAGAAAAAAACCCTTTGTTTATATTTTCTTATCAAGAGCAGACCAGCAATCCAAAACTTTTTTTAACAGAGAGAAAAGCAGCATTTTAATCTTGTTATGCCCAGAATTCGTGATCCCCAAACACCGCCAGGGAGCCAAGTCCGATGTAAAAGCAAAAGAGCCTTTATTCAAGCTAGCTCGAGCTCAATCCCCTACCTGCACCGACGCAGCAGTGAGATACCGGGGAGAGAGAGCGAGAGTTTCAAAAGCACAAAGGTTTTATTGGGGCCTAGGGGCAGTTGGTGAGGTAATGGCTGTGGCCTCAGCCGATTGGCTGGGGAAGGGTCCGAGTCCTGTTAGGCAGGTGAGCGGGAGGTTACTCAAGGGGAGGAGGCATGGTCTAGGTGAAGGACACAGAACAAGATGGAGTCGGCAGGCATAGGCCCGCCCTTTCAATCTCATACCCATGTGCTTTTAAAATCCATTCATTTCAGGGTGCCTGGGTGGCTCAGTTGGTTAAACGTCCAACTCTTGATTTTGACTCAGGTCATGATCTCACAGTTCATGAGTTCGAGCCCCACATCCGGCCCTGCACTGGGCCCTATGCTGACAGTGCAGACCCTGCTTGAGATTTTCTCTCTTTCTCTCTGCCCCTCCTCAGCTCATTCATGCTCTCTCTCTTTCGCAAAACAAATAAATATACTTTAAATAAAATCCATTCACTTCAACTATAGTCCTGACCACATATTAAATTCCTTTCCAAAGATTTCCCTTCATAAGCTTTCTACAACTTTTTTATTCAGCGTTACTTCTCTTCTTTCCATCAGTCTTAACTACATTTAGCAGAGGAATTTTTACTCTTAGAAACCTTAGTCTCCAGTGAAAACTAATTGTGAGCTCTCCAATTGTGAGCTGTTACACCAGGATTCTTTACATGGCAAGTTTATGAATCTATTATTAACCACAAAGCATGTTTTCCAACAGACCCAAATATTCTTAGTTTCTCTGCAATGAGAAGGGAGAGTGAAAACCTACATTCAGTAATCAATGCTTTAGTATTTTGTCTCATTTGGAAAAGGCCTAGATGTCCAACGAAATCAATCTAATTTATCATCCAAACAAAAACTTTAAAGTTTCAAGTTACCAAAGACTTTGAAAGCTATCTTAACAATTACCCATGAAAACTTTGAGACTGACAAAATTAGCCATCATCTTTTTGCCGACAAATTGCAACAGAGATAACATGAGTTTATTTGACCTTCAGTAAACCTAGATAGAATAAGTTTCACATTTAATGCTGATAACTCTAAAGACAGACATGTCTATCTGAATTAAACCAACAAACAAATTATTTTAAATACCAAATATGTTCCACCTGGATCTTTTAAGAGTCAGTTTGTTCCCCATTGTCAAGTTTTGCCTGGGGCACTGCTGAGGAAATCTGAGGTGGGTGGTTTAAGTCCAGGGAGGGGTGCTCTTTGGTCTTGGACAGTGAGGAGAGGAGGAGGAGCCAGTGATGCTGGAGGCACCAAGGATGCTACAGAAGCCAGTTATGCAGGCCCAGCCCAAGGTGGTGCAGAAACAGGAGGAAGGGGAGAGGGAGGCAGAAGAGGTGAGGTGCCCCCAGGGAGGCTGGAGGCAGATGAAAAGTCCAGAGGGCCGAGAAAGAGGTCTCCTGGTTCTAGAGCTCATTAGCTTGGACAGATGAAAAGACATACGTTTTTTTCCACCAAGAAGTGGAATTAGGCAGTCCATGTCTGGCCAGAGAAGACGGGGAACTTGGCCAAAACACGGAGCCTCGGCAGCTGCTTGGGAATATTCCTTAAAGTCCCCATCCCAAGGTAGACTAACCAGAAACAGTAGGCTCCAATTCTCATAGCCATTAACTAGGGAAATGAATGAGGGAGAAGCCCTCACATACAGCTGGAGTAACCTGGATCTGTTAGAAGGAGCAGTGAGAGAGAGTCAGCGTCCCCTTTGTTAGGAGTGGCCTGTGTTTCCTCTAGAAACCTGGGTTTATTCAGAGAAGGACTGTTTGTTTTGGTTTGGTTTTAGATGTTTTATTTATTTTCGAGAGAGAGAACACAAGCAGGGAAGGGCAGAGAGAGAGGAGGACAGAGAATCTGAAGCAGGTTCTGCACTGACAGCAGTGAGCCTGATGTGGGGCTCAAACTCATGAACTGTGAGATCGTGACTTGAGCTAAAATGGGACACTCAACTGATTGAGCCATCCAGGCGCCCCTGGAGGAGTGATGTGGGAAACAAAGGCAGAAGGAAATGGCAGATAAAATTAAATTTCCTTATAACCTGCAGCCCATTAACAAATACTTGAGGCAGGCAGAGACAAATGTTCTCCAGGAACTCCTACTGTCTTAATGCTAATGCTTTTCTAGAGGGAAAAACAACCTGAGCTTAAGCCTCCAGTATCCTGTGAGCCTTCTTTAACATATGAAAATCTCACTGGAAACTTCCCCTGGACTTTACCCCACCCAACTCCACAGTGTATAACCAATCTCTTCTCATGGTCCCAGGGCAGCTCTTTCTGTCCCTGTGCTTTAATAAAATCACCTTTTTGTACCAAAGATGTCTTCAAGAATTCTTTCTTGGTTATCAGCTCTGGACCCCATGAACCCTGCTGTCACCCCCAAAAACTTCATCAGGAAGACTGTTTAGACAATTACCATCCAATATATCAGGAAGGGGTTTACTAGCCAAACACATTTCTGCAAGAGGCCTTTAGGTCAGGTTGCTGATTTAGGGCCATGAAGTCTTAGACATAGGGTACCTCCGTTCATTTGCCCTGTTTCCTACAGAAGAGATCTAACTGATCATATTGGAGTTTAATGTTCCATTAATGGGCCATTTTTTCTCTTCTCCTAAGGAGTACTGAGACCATGCAATGTTATAGAAGATCAGTCCTTTCTTAAATTTTGCAATCCGGATTGTTTACAGTTGGTTAAAAGGCATCCCAAGCGAGAATCCTTGGGGACTGAAGGAGATCCCATGCTTCTAGAAAAGTAGAGAAGGTCCATTACCAACCCCCTACCCCCGACTGTCAGGTGGCTCCCCACACAGGTTATGTTAGAGGCTCCTGGTGTCAAGGCAACTGGAGGCGTCCCTCGAACAAAAGCGCTGTGATCACCAACCTCCCTGTCATAAAGGCCCAGTAGGAGGATACTAAAGTCCCCCTTCCCCATCTAGTTTACAAATTGGTGCCGGTGAATAGACCAAAATACCGTGCCATGCCTTGCCTTGCTCTGAAGGCTGTGCTGTGAAGAACCTGCCATTTTTAACCCAGAGAAAACACTAGAAAGGTTTTACAAGGGGATATTACCCAATTTTGTAATTTAAGTAGTTAGTAGGGGACACTGACAGCAAACAGTAAAGACAGAAATCCATCATGGTCTAGAGATATTCCAACACATGTAGTCTTTTACAGCCAACTTCCCTAGGAAACCATCCAAGGTTGGGTTTTAATTCACTCAGGTACTGGTTTCGGCCAGCTCCAGGTGGAGGTCTCACTGCCAGAAGCGGCTAGAACAGAGATGTGTAGGGGATCACATTAGACCATTAGGGGGAAACCTCACATGGGAAGCTTAAGATCGGCAACCATCCTGGGGACTTAGGTGGCTGTCCCATACCCAAGAAGGACAACTTTGTTTAAGGACAGAAATGAAGGGCATCAGGTTTATGGGTCTTATTACCATTCTGACCAGGATACTAACTTCCAGGCAGGAAACAGGCTTTCTCCTCATGGTAGAGTAGCCAAGGGCTAGAGGATGGCAGCCTGAGCAGTCGAATGAAAGTATTCCAGTAAGACCATACTCTTTGAAAAGCCCCTGAAATGAAAAGTAAAAGGAGAGGAGAGGAGTTACTAAGTTTGTGCCAAGGCTCGGGGTCCAGATGAGAAGATGAGAAGACTCAGGCCGCCCGTTCAGACGCCAAAATGATGTGGTTTGAACTTTGGGTCCATGAGCCAATAGCCAAGAAAGAATGCTTGAGACCATTTCGGTGCAAAAAAGTGGTTTTATTAAAGCACAGGGACAGGTCCCCTGGGCAGAAAGAGCTGCACTGGGATTGTGAGGAGCAATTGATTATATACTTGGGAGTTGGGAGAGTAAAGACAAAGGAAGTTCCCTGCAGGATTTTCATGTGCTACAGAAGAATCCCTGGATCGTGGAGGCCTAGCCATTGTCAAGGTAAGGTTGTTTTTCTGTTAAGATAATTGGGAGTTCCTGGAGGAATGTCATAGTCTGCCTGCCTCAAGTATTTGTCAATGGGCTGCAGGTTATAAGGAAATTTAATTTTATCTACATTTCCTTTTGCCTTTGTTCTCCACATCAACTTCAGCTCAAAATAGCCCACTTACCAAGGTGGCACATTTGTGAGACTTACGAACTCCTTCCGTCCTGCTTTAGAAACTTTAAAGAAGTGTCGCAATCTAGAAGGTAAGTTGAACTTTCCGTGCGCTGATCTGTAATTTCCAAAACCGTTTCCTCCTTTTTTTTTAATTTAAATTTTAGCTAACACACTCATTTCCTCCTTTTGAGAGAAGGAAATATGTGCCTGATAAATTTCAAAACAAAAATTAAGAATTTAAGGTTTCTAAGAGTTATATTCTAATAAATATAATTAAACTAGTAGAAATAATAAGGGAAACATCCCCGTATGCAAAGAGAATAAGATGTATATTTTGGGGAAAAAGAAACTGAAAAAAAATAAAAGCCTTTATCTGGGGTCTCAGAATTGCACTTAGAGGAGCAGAGATTCCGGAGTAACCAGAAAAGTGCCCCATGTGGGGAACACAAGCAGTGCTTACGAGAGAAGGATAGGGTGATTACATGAGTTAGATAAAGAAGAGAAGAGGGAAAAAAAATGGCTAATTTGATCCACTTCTGATTACTATCTTACTGATTATTTTATTGGTGTCATCAAAACGGTCCCTGGTATCTATTGATTAACTCTGATGCCAGTTGCTTTGTTGAAACTTTATGAGCAACTGCTTGTGGAACAGGTGCTGCATCCGGCCCAGATCAAGAGTCCATTGGTCGGAAAGGAAAATGGGGTTTCAAAATGGAGTCTCTCCTGTCCTGAAACTATACAATCCCATAGAACAATACTAGACTATATCTCAATTTCAGAGGTGTGTCTTAGAATTGATAAAATATAAAATACGGTAGTTTTACTTTAAAATAATGAATACAGAATCCCACAGCTGCTCCACACAGAGGATGCAGCCTGTTATGATTCACTGGCAAGCTCTTTTTTTGCAGGATCCTGCGTGACTGATGACAATAAATTTGCTCTCTTCAAACCACTGACATAACTTCTCCCCACCCTTCGTGGGACCAACCATAGCTCACATTTCACAGAGAAAAATAGAAACCATCAGATGAGAACTCTATCCACGTCTCACCTCCAACCCCACAAGGCCCCCTGCACGTACCCGCCACGTTCTCCTCCTTCCCTCCTGTCATGTTAGAGGAAGTATCTGTCTCCCGGTCAAAATTTGTCCTCCCCAGGATTTCTAGCCCTTCTCCTCAGGGCTTTGTCAAGGATGGCATTTCTTTAGATTTCCCATTTCCTGCATCATCAATGTCTCCTTCTACAATGGATCATCCCATTAACACTCAAATATGTTCAAGTAGTATCTTCTTTCCTAAAACAACAGCCCCGCTTTGTTGCTTCTGCCCCAGGTTTTCCTTCCTAGCTATCTTTCTCCTGAGAACTGTCTCATGGCTGTCTCCACTTCCCAGCCTTCCAATCTCCCTCAATCCAGTTTTCTCCTCCATGCCACCACAGCCAATGTAGAAAGGTCACCAGTGTTCTCCATCTTAATAAATCAACATATCAACTGTTCTCCTCTTGCTTGATCCGGCAGCCCTCAACTTGGTTGACCACTTCTTCCTTTTTTTTTTTTTTTAACACTTAAAAAAAGTCTTTATTTTGGTAACTGTGGTTAAAAAATATATTTTAAAATTTACCACCTTGCCCATTTTTGCCATTGAATAGTGTTAAGTATATTCACATTTTTATGCAATAGGTCTCCAGGACTTTTTCATCTTATAAAACTAAAACTGTACCCACTGAACAGTAACACCTCATTCCCTCCTCCCTCCAGCCCCTGGTAACCACTATTCTAGTGGTCTAGAAACTCTGTTTCTAGGAGTTCGACTTGGCAGGATATCTCATACACTGTAGAATCATACATTATTTGTCTTTTTGTGACTGGCTTACTTCCCTCAGCAGAATGTCCTCATGGTTTATCCAAATTGTAAGCATTTGTCAGAATTTCCTTCCTTTTGAGGGCTGAGTAATATTCCATTGTGCGTACATACCACATATTTATCCATTTGTCCACCAATGGACATTTGGGTTGCTGAAACACCTACATAAATCCATATGCTTCTCACCGTCCTATTTCCTCTCTGGTGCCTTCTCTGCTGACCTCTAAGTGTGGGTTTCCCAAGCCCTCTCCCCTCATCCCTTGACTCACTCCACTCTCCTTTCTCTCCTCCTCCATCCTTCCCTGGAGCAGCTCATCCACTTCCACGGCCTAGATCCCCAGGCCACGTCTCTCCTCAGTTCCACATTCGCCTGTCAGCAAGTCCTATGATTTCTTCCTCAAAATACATCTTCAATCTGTCCATTTCTCTCTATATCCGTCCAGTCTACATCCAGGTCCTCTTTTCCCCTTGCCTACGCTAATACAAACACTTTCGTACTGTCTGCCTGATTTTACCCTTGCCCCCTTCCAATCTGCCTTTCAAAAATCTGCTCAAACATATGCTCAATCATACCATTGCCCGGATTTAAACGTATTAAAAAAAATTTTTTTTTTAATGTTTATTTATTTTTGAGAGAGGGAGAAAGAGAGATAGAGCATGAGCAGGGGAGGGGCAGTGAGAGAGGGAGACATGGAATCCGAAGCAGGCTCCGTGCTCTGAGCTGTCAGCACAGAGCCCGAAGTGGGGCTCGAACTCACGAACTGTGAGATCATGACCTAAGCCAAAGTCAGACACTTAGCCGACTGAGCCACCCAGGCGCCCCAAACCTATTTTCATTGCACTTAGAATAAGGTCTGTGCGCCTCATGTACCCTCCAAGGCCAAGTTGACCTGGGACCTGCCTGCCTCTCCAGCCCCACCTTGGGCCTCTCTATCTCTTATCCACTCTGATCTAGACATAAGGGCCCAGTGGTAGAAATGCTCCAGAAACATACCAAGCTGTTTTCCACCTCTGGGCCATTGTGTATCCTGTTTCTTCTGCCTAAGACCACTGTTCCATGCCTCATTCTCCCCACACACTTGTCCTTCTGCCTTCTTCAGTGCACGTGCATGTGCGTGCACACACACACACACACACACACACACACACGCACGCACATGCGCGCTCCACATTCTTGGGACTGGTTATTTCTCTGCTTCAGCATGCACCTGGGAGCAAGCCTTAAGGAGGCTCTCACTCTCAGGGAAGTCTTGGGTGACTCTGAGAGTGAGAACCTCCTTAAACTGTGTCATGTGCAAGGCCCCTCTCCTGTTTCACCTCAGTCCAGCCTGGCTCCTCTCTCAGGTCTTCACTCCGGTAAGCGTCTCACAAAGGCCTTCTTTGCCCGTTCTCTCTAAATAGGAGCCTCCATCCATCTATCCAGCTCCCCGTAATCCTGAATCACTGCACCATTTGTTTCTCTCGGTTCATTTACTCCAAGTTAAAATTATCTACATATTTCTTTATTTGGAGGTTGCCTGCTTATCCTACACTTCCCCAGGAAAACCAGAGCTCTACACACACAGTAAGTTTTTGGTTTTGAATGCATTTAATACCCACCATTACTTCAGCCATCCTCGAAAGAACACTGCTTCAAATCCTATCAGTCTCTGGTCACCTTCTTCTGCCTTCTGGGGGTAAAGGAGAGGGTAGAAGGGAGAAGGGTAAGAGTTGCCACAGGACGGATATGGGAAATACAGTTTCTGTAAGCTCTTCGAATTTCCAAGGGTGAAAAAAATTCAAGGATTTCCAAGATCCTGGAAGAATCCAAAGAGATCTCGACATTTAACCCAATATTCAAAATTTCAAGGTCATTTGGTATGATACAGTTGGCCTCATTTCTGACACTATACAGTAAAGTTTCATACAGGAGAGCAACACTTCACTTTAGACATGTCAACTGCCCAAATGACTACCAATGTATTGCTCGAACAAAGCTGATCAAAGTGATCAGCCGAACAAAGCTGATCAAAGCTGAACAAAGTGAGACTCACAGTCTCACTGTTGTATGTAGTCAGAGTATACCAGCTTTGTAGATTTAGTTGGTTTCTGAAGAGGGAAGTTAAGCGAGGATATCTATAGGGTTTTCAGGCCTCGAAAACTGGAGAACTGGCTGGGATTGGGCAGTCTACCTATAAAGGTTTGGCTGGGTGGGAACGACACAGCAGAGGTCTCCAGCAAGTCTTGATGAACAAGCTGCTGCGGTCGATACTGAGCTATTCTATGCGGTTCGGAGCTTATCTTCCAGGAGGAAATATTTCCTGGAGAGCAAGTACCTGAGCTATTTTTGCTTATTTGTGTGAGTGTTATTTCACACTGGGACAGGAAAGAATGTTTAGTTCCAATATTGTTTCACACAGGAAAGTACTTGGTTTGAAATCTCAGCCATCAGGAAAGCTTATTTGTCAAGTTCTAAAGCTCACCCTCACAAATTTAATTTGCATTCATTCCCAGTTCTTCGCCCACCCCTCACTGTTCTTCAACTCCATTGTTTAAGTGGTCAATAACCTCATTTACCATCTTAACCACTAAATAGGCTTTTAGGCTCAAATTTGATCAGTAGGAGATCCTATTATTTTTCTCTTACAGTGTCATTATCTACCACAAAATTAACCATCACTGGCTAACTTGACGAGTCAGGTTGCTGGAAGGGACTGTAATGGTGAATGACTCCCATGGGGGGATGCTTTTCCTTTTCGTTGTATTCATCAGTTCACCTCCCGGCCCCCTCCTTGCTTTCCTTTTTAAAAGACTGGTTCTTTCAGTTGATTTCCTGTATTGTGTAATATTTAATGGCGGCTCCAGTTCTGGTTCACTTCCAGATGTATCTTGCAGTGCCTTCATCGAGTGTAGTGTAGATGCTGCTGGTCTTGCTTGGGGTCCAGTGGGTCTGGGGCTCAGCAGAAGGCTTCCAGAAGCCTCTGCTTCCCTGCCTTTTCAGGGGCTGCTGGACTCATGGGTAGACACTGCCGACTTGTGGATTACAGAAACCCTCCCTAAGATTAAACAACGGTAACTCTGAAGAAGAGTTACACCCAACAGTTCATATAGGTGGCATCAAGGGCAAGAAAGGGTAATACTAAACACTCCACTTTTAACCTGCATACGTTAGAGTTTTAACAGCCCTTACAATTCAAGTTTCTAATTTTTCACTTGAAGAAACAGATCCAGAGGTGTGATAAAATCTACTCAAGATCCCTGAGATGATGAACACAAGGGCAGGTTAGAATGCAGACCTCAACCCCTACCTCCTAGTTCAAGAGTAGAAGAAAACCTACTCAGTCGCGAATAAAAACACTGAAATGCAATCTATCCTTTGCCCCTTGCATTGTCTGTAGCTCCTGTCTTACAAAAGTTTACAAGAAAAAGTCTTAGTTCTTATTAATTCAATTTAGTGCCAGAGAGGTGTCCGGGGGGGTCCCCAAATAGTATCTAATAAAATAGGCTGTAAAGACACACCAAGCCCTTGAATATATGAAAATCGTATGTGTGCATGAGTGCGTTCTTCTGAGGCAAAAGAACTGTTGAGGGATTCTCAAAGCGTACAGACCCACGGCACCCGGGCTTGATTCTCTAAAAGGCACATTTATGCCTACTCCATCACCAACCAGCTATGTGAACTTGGCCAATTATTTAATCTTTCCTTTCCAAGGTTTTCTCGTCTGTAAATGGGGGTGTGGCAGACTCCTATCTGTCTACCCAATATTTATACTCCCTTTTCCTTACTAACAAGCTCTGATCTTTTTCAGAGTCGCCGTGTGCTCTGTTAGAATACACACATTCCAACAGACCCTTGCCACTAGGGCTGCGGATGTGACCAAGTTCTGGTCAATGAGATGTTAACTGAAGCCACTGCGTGATGCTCTAGGAAAATTTCCTGTTCTTTTGTACTAAAAGAAAGTGAAGGGGGGGGGGGCGGTGCCGGGAAGGGGGACAGACTCAGCAGGCACATGAAAGCAGGTATTCCCCCTTTCTACCTGGGATTCAGACGCAATACCTATGTTGTAAAATTAACAATGAAAGCCACAGGCTAAGGATGGCAGAACAGAAACAGGAGAAGCTGTGGTTCTTCACGACTTCCTTGAGCATTCTGCACAAGTTCTGGGCTGACTGCCTCCTGATTTGTGACCATTATGAGAAAAACTTACACTGCACCTCAGTTTGTTTGTTTGTTTTACATGCAGCCCCAAACGGGATTTGATAATATTACCTGCCTCATAGGATTGCTTGAGTGAATCCATTTAAAATCACTTCAGTAATTTTTTTAATGTTTTATTTATTTTTGAGAGACCGCAAGCCAGGGAGGGGCAGAGAGAGGCGGGGGGGGGGGGGGGGGGGGGGGGGGAGGGGTAGTGCGCGGAGGGCAGAGGATCCAAAGCAGGCTCTTCCCTGACAGCAGGGAGCCCCATTTGGGGCTTGAACTATCAAACCACGAGATCATGACCTGAGCCTAGGTAGGACGCTCAATGACTCACACACCCAGGCGCCCCTAAAATCACTTCAAAGAGTACCTGGCATTTCACAAGTCGTTATATGTGTTCACTATCTTTACTACGACCCCTACTGCTTCAATTACTACCCTTATTACCACTATCTCTTCCACCACTGGTGCTGCTTCGGTGTAAGCTTGGAGCACACTTGCCTTGTAGGGGCAAGTAAAACAGAAGAGCAAAACAGAAGAAAAAAGCTGGAAAAGTACAAATCACACTGGGATGTGCTTTAAAGATCAGGCATCGGAGTTCTATGCACCAGCTTGTGAAGCTAATCTGCCTTCTTACAGATCTAGTGGAACGGAAAGGCAGGGGTTCTAGCAGACTATTAGCCTTAGGAACTCAATGTTGCATGATAAAGAGCTCATCCTGATAAGAAAAAAAGCTCCCCTGAGATGGAAAAGCTTCATCTGGGGCAATGCACCAGTGTCCGGAGGGGGTTCGACTAGAGCAGAGCATGAATGAACTTAACATTCTCTCATTAGATCTTCTCTAGCCTCGCTCTCCTCTCTCCTTCACCCTGGGCGTGTATTAATGGGTTTGTATTAATGTCATGTCCAGCTATAGCTACCATAGAGTTTATTACCAAGGGTAAACTCGGGCTAGGGGCTCAGCCCACTTGGAACCCATGCAGAGTGATGCTGTTAAGAGAGATGTAGGGAGTATAAATTGGTACAACTCATTTAAAGGACTCTGGCCACATATATTAAAAGCATTAAACGTGTTTATACCATTAACTAAGCTGGTAATGCCACTTCTAGGTCTTTTTAAAAAAAAAAATTTTTTTAATGTTTATTTTTGAGAGAAAGAGAGAGAGAGAGAACTTGCGCATGCACGAGCACGAGCGGGGGGGAGGGGCAAAGAGAGAGGGAGACACAGAATCTGAAGCAGGTTCGAGGCTCCAAGGTATCAACGCAGAGCCCAACGTGGGGCCAAACTCACAGAGTACAAGATCATGACCTGAGCCAAAGTCGGACACTTAATCAACTGAGCCACCCAGGTGTCCCTAGGTCTTTTTTAAGAGATATATCCAAATATTCACATAAAAGAAGGTTTATCACAGCCTTATAATAGTGCAAAACAGAAACCTATGTAAATGTCCAACAATCAAACAGTAAGTTATATTATATAGTATAACCATATGATGGAATAACACACAGCATGTAAATTCATGTTTTGAGCAATATTAATGATGTGGGGAAAAAAAATAACAAAATGTCAAGTAATAAAATATCCAAAAATATATCCCCCCGGACATGGGCAACTATTTTTAAAAAGTTAAAATATTTGTAATTGTTCTCTCTTTCCTGGTACCTGGGCTTGTGGGAAATTTTTTAGACTCTCATATTTTCCAAGTTTTTACAATGCATATATTTTCTAAGTTTAAAAAGGTGCAAAACAAAACTTTCCCCAGTCGGAATTCAGCTCCGAAAACTACAAGCAGTTCTTGGTATTCCGGGTACGGAGGGTTTTAATCTAGAGAATTGGAGAAGCTTCCACATCTGTCAGAAGTGGCGGCAGGGTGGGGGTGGGGGGGGTGGTCAGCAATAGGAAGCTGTCACCCAAAAGGGTCAGCCCGTAGCTGCAAAGTTGCTTTGCAGCCCGCGGGTGTCAAGAGTGCCCCAGAAGTCACAGAGTCTACGCGGACTCACCTTGTCCTGGAGACAGAAGGGGAGGGAGGGAAAAGCGCCCGGAAGGACGCGGCGCCCCCTGAGGGCGTCCAAGGACCGCGCCGTGGCACGTGACGCCCAGGCGGCAGCGGCTCGGGTGTGCGTGGGGCCCACAGGCTCCGCCTCTTGCTCTGAAGGCTGCCCCCCCATTTACCTGCGGCCCCAGCGGCCATCAGGCCACACCGTAAAGTAAAGGGCATACGGAGACGCAAAAGAGGAAAGTGTGTAAAACCAAGCAACGTAACGACAACAAAAGTTTCAAAAGTGATAACACCATGACAGTTTCCACTTACCTCGAACTTCCCACTTGGGGCACCAGAGTGCTGGGGGTGTACCGGGGGAGGAGCTCCTGGGGGTCTCGAGAAAAGTGGTGTCCAGCCAGTCCAGCTGTCTGTTATACGTGAAACAGCACGTAAAGGGTTCTTTGTTCTGTTCCATGTTGTTTTTGTACCAAGGGATTTGTACAACACCCTGCAGTCTCGAGTCTGGCTGAACTCTGTGAGCAACTCACTGCTCAAGCTCTGCGGATGGCTTTTTGAAATACATCCCCTAGAAACATACTTTTCTCTCACATGCGAACTGAATCGTCCCCCTGAGGCCTTTCCAGCTGCTCCAAAAAGAAGAGAACGGCGGGCGAATGCCTTAGCGCAGAGAGGAGGAGGCTGGGTTATAGGAACATTTCAGTCTGACAGGAAGCAGAGAGCCTGTGGCAGGCAGAATAATGGGGTCTCTTCCCCACACCATAGATGTCCGCCTGTGAATACATCCCCTTGTGTGGCAAATAGGATTTTGCAGATGTGATTACGTTAGGACCTTGCGAGGGGGAGGTTAGCCTGGATTATCCAGGTGAGCCCAATGCAATCACAAAGGCTCTTGGAAGTGGAAGAAGGAGATGGAAGGGTCAGGGTCAGAGGGAGATGTGACCACACAAAAGGGTGGAGAGATGCAATGTGAGCCCCCGACCCCCCAAAACATTGCTGGCTATGAAGACAGAGAAAGGGAGTCTGGAGTCAAGAAGCGTGGGCAGCCTGTGGAAATTAGAAAGGGTGGGGAAGGAATTACTCCCCTAGAGCCTCCAGAAACCAACCTGGCCCTGTCAACACCTTGATTTAGCCCAGTAAGACTTCTGATCTCCAGCACGTAAGACAGTACCTTCTGTTGCTTATGCCACTAGTTTGAGTTTGTGGTGATCCCGGAAGCCACGGGATTGACTACAGAGCCCTTCTGCTTCTGGGACAGGAGGGGCCCAGAAGAGAGAGCAAGAGCAGGGCAAGGAGATGAGATTAAGTATCTTCTCAGGTCTACACTCACCTGGGAAGGAAAGGGCAGAGGGAAGCAAGGGGCTCAGAAATACACAGCTACACTTGAGGAGACCCAAGAACAAGGATGAAAGCCCTATTTCCCTCAACATGTCACAGGGAGTTTCAAACTAACCAAAGGGGTCTCCCGAGGCACCCAGCATGTTGCTTAATGTTGAGTCAAGATACAAATAGTAGAAGGAAAGGAAAGCGTGTAGTAAGACAAATGTTACGTGACCATCTGTTTTCCCCTGCCTGGGTATAACTTTACCTGGAAATCTGTGGATGCCATAGTTAGGGGAAGCTTCGAGAACTGTTAGAAAATTGGCATAGGATGAGGCAACATTCAGAGACTCATTACCGGAGATTTTGGTGGGAACCAAGCGCATTATCAGTGTGATGCCATGAGAAACTAGCCAGGACGAGCAGCACCTCAGTGGACACGGGATCAGTGAAGATACTGCCCTGGGAGGGGAGGGGATGGACAATGATGGCTCAAAGGACAGAGCACAGACCTGAGGTCTTGTCTCCTCCTGCTGCCAAGAAGATGTATCTAATTCCCCTCAACACAGACACCACACTAAGAACAAAGGCTCTTGGGTCGGGGTAAACAGCTTGAGAAGAACTTTCATTACTGCTTTATATATTTAGTAATGTAAGCCATAGAGGATTTGTTGCCTTTGAATGACAAATTTTGTCTTTTCTCCTACCATCAGCGGGAGCAAGGGCTTTTTAGATCAAGATGAAATCAATAAGCACAAAGCATTTTTGCTCTACACGTACATTGACACATGCCAGAAGGTAAACACACCTTATTTTATTTCATTCTTCATTTCCTTCCCTCCCAACATGGGGCAGGTGACATTCTTGGTGAGGTTAAGGAAATGGCTTTCTACATCTGAATACTTCTGTGCCCCACGTTGTTTTTGTCACACTCCAGAACCTTTATCACTGTTAAGCATCATAGATAACCTCTAGTTTTGTCACTTGCTCAAAATGACCATCTAAGCCTTGGACCTTTGTTTCCCGCCTGATATTCGTGGAAGCTTTCTTCTCCCGGAAGCACACTGCCGATGGCTGGCTGTTCTACTGGTTAGTGTTAGGGGCTATGTGATGTTCTCTCAGCTCTGCCCTCCTGCACCCTCCTGACCATGTCCTTTCTGCGGTGCTATTGTTCTCTGCTTCTGTGACCCTGTAGTCACGTCAGCACCATGAAATGGACATTTTCATTCTTTTTTGGAGAGAGAAGTCATTTTAGGCTTAGAATTTGAGCTGAAAATAGATTTGCATCACAGTCACGGCACCACGGAGCCTCCATCGACCACCTGCTCCGGGCTGTCGTGCCAGACTCCAACTTTATGGCAATTATACTAGGCCTCTGGGGTCTTCACGAAGCCCACAGCACACGCTCACGATTTTGTGAGCTTGTTACAGAAGTGACCATGGAGATTTGTTCCCTTTGGCCTGGTGGGTACGGGTACACATTGCAGGACCAAATGGAGATACGGGAGCAGCTCCCAAGAAGCAGGGGCTGACAGTGACAAATCACATGTGTGAGAAAGGCTGAAGACCCCCTATAGCAACCTGGGACCTGGAGCCTTCATGGTACCAACATCCAACAGGAACGACAAACAAGAGAAAGAGGTTTTGTTGCTGCTGTTGTGATAGGGTCGTTCTCGCAGGCGAAAAACAAATACAAAGCACTCAGAGCCCCCTTCCTCTCCCTTCTTGGAGTCTATGAGGCTGTTTTAGCAGTAATTTCTTTTTTAAGTCTCCTAAGAGATCAGGGAAGAGACGAGATTTGAGTGATTGGCCATGTTCACACAGCTACTAATTTTTAAAGCCCGTTTTCAAAGCCCGATCTCTCAAGATTCCAAGGCCTCAGGTCCTTTCACTCCATCTTGTGGAACCCAGCAGAAGTGGCTAGGCCAAGAAAGTGTGGTGCTGGGCCCCACTTCTACATGAATTCAGTGGGCTGGAGCCCAAGGATTTCATTTGCAGCTTCTACAAGTCTGAGTGGTTTACTCAAGACACAAAAGAAGCTGAGCTTTATTAGGCTGCCATCTAGTGGGCATCTCTTTATGAAAGCTAAGTAGGATTTTTTCCTTCCCCACGTCTGCTGAAAAGCCATGAAAATCACTGAAGTTTGCAAAGATGTACACTAAGAAACCAAGAATCTTCCCTATAATCTTATGTGTTACCGTGTCACACAGAGAAATCTAAACGGACTATGGGATCATAGTCTGATTGAAAAATTTGATACTCAAAGGATTACAAAGAATGAACTAAAAATAGAAGAATTTCTCATTTCAGGCTCCTTCCTTCCTATACATTATCTATGTAGGGCTAGCACACCGTCAAGAGCACAGGCTTCGAAACCTGTCTGGGTTTACCTCCATCCCTTGTTAACTGAGCACCCTTGGCCAAGTTGCTTAACCTCTCAAGCCTGTTTCCTCATTTGTGAAGGATAATAGTACCTATCACATAAAATTGTTGAGATAGATAGGTAAAGATGTCACTTGCAACAGTGCTTGGAACATGGTAAGCACAACACAAACATTAGCTATTAGTATTTGACACGATGCCTATTTTTATAGTAAAGATAAGTTTGCTATTACCCTTAGGGTGTTAAACGGACCACCAAAAGCCAAGTACAAAATGTGTTAAAAGCATTTCAAGAGCCCAGTGCGGACAAGCCTTGGAAGCATGGCTATTTTATATCAATTGGCATGATAGTGGTTAGTCCTGAGAAGCTATTTCAACTTGAATCCTTGAATAGTCAAAGACAGAAAAGGCAGGAGGAGAGGGGAAAGACATGGGGAGAGAAGAGAGGCCACATCCTCTTTGTCATTCATTTATCGATTCATCCACTAAACACTTACTGATGAAGTACCAGAGGCCAGGGACAACACCAGGTAATTTTAGGTCAGCAGTACTTAAAGTGTGGTCCAGGAGGTCAGAACTTTCAAAATAATACTAAAATGCTAGTTGCTTTTTTCGCTGTTGACATCTGCACTGATGGTATGAATGCTATCGTGGGTAGAACTGTTGCTGTTTCCGTGAATCAAGGCAGTGGTATCTAATGGCCATATTCTCTGCAGCCACACTCCCAGAAAATGCTTGGCCCTGCCCTGCCTGTCAGCATGATCCTTGCCCTTTTCACTCACTTCATACAATGCATGAAGATTGATACATTACCTGATACCGAATCTTTCCAAGTGAGATTGGTCATGGTGATCAGGCTTAAAGTTATGCTGGATTAATAAAATGAATTGAGGAATTTTCCATTTTCTAAAGCTGTAATTTAAAGCAGTTAAAACAGCTATGATTTCACTTTGGCTTTGCTGCCTTTCTTAGTGGTAGAGCTTTAATTACATATCCTATTTATTTATGGTATGATTAGCCAGTTAAAAATATTGATTTCTTTTTGGGTCAATATTCATTATCCTAAAGTTCCAGAACGACAAAAATGGGTCTTGGTGTTCTCCAACTTACTCCATTTTCTCCCTGGGACACCGGGATTTCTACTTGCAGGATCAAGCCTGTGTTTTAGGACCATTCGTTTAACACATTTGAATATAGCACATGCATCTAAAAAGGCACTTGTGTGTGGTGTGTCTGATTACTCACCTTTGAATGGCGTCAGGGACTTGCTGACTAGCACCGGGAGGAGCGCAAGGGAGAGAACCACAACGTTAATTCGGTCTGTTACGTAAAACACCCTCTCATCAGGGCTGTTTTCTTTCCTAAGAGCACGTCTCCCTCCCCCTGGTTTTCAGCCTTCAAATTAATAGTTGTAGTTAGTTGGCTTCTTTCCGCTGCCATTCTGCTGTATCGGATTTGGGCCTAAGATAATCAGATAAATATTTCAGAGGAATCTGCGTCGGACACAAGGTCTGTGGAGGCTTATGTATGTCAGATTTCACGCTGTCCCTCCTCCTTTTTCAAATCTCAAACCATTTGGGAGGTTTTTTGTTTTTGTTTTCTAATGTTTATTTTTATTGTTTGGGAGAGACAGAGACAGAGAGAGCAAGTTGGGGAGGGGGACACAGAATCTAAAGCAGGCTCCAGGCTCTGAGCTGTCAGCAGAGCCCCATGTGGGGCTGGAACTCTTGAACTGCAAGATCATGACCTGAGCCAAAGTCAGCTGCTTAAGTCCCAGGCACCCCTGGGAGGTAATTTATTATAAATTGTGATGGTTTCCTTATTGGAGAGTGACTTTTTATTTTACATCTCTTTTTTAATCTATTAAATCTAATTTTCAACCTACTTGTTTTCAGTTTCAAGGGAGATGAATAAAAATGTCATTACTCTGTCATATATTGTATTTGCATTCTGTTCAGTTAATGTTTGAGGAATATTACTAAAAACACATTATATACCATGAAATGTTAAAAAGTGATTTCCTTATTGAAGACTTAAGTTACTCAGTACACTTAAAAAATGAGTTTTACTTTTAATGACTTTATTCACACATCTTTTTTAGGAACTGAAATGTGGCTAATAAAAACCACTTGTAATTCGATAGGAAAGAACACCACCCAATAGTTGCAAAATGAAAACCACAACACCTTCTGTGATAGAAAAGATTATTGGCTCTATACAAAAAATATTGATACCTATTTCTAAATTTATTTTCCTATATACAACAAGCATATTCACAATAAAGGTGTTAGTCACAAAAGAAAAGGAATAGTGGTTAGGATTCAAAAACAAATTTTAACATCAAGGCCCAGTCTACTCTCTAAATCTTAATTGGTAAGTAATAACACCAAATAGATCCATTTCAGTTAAACTAAACTGCTCTCTGCATTTATTTCCTAGAATAAGACTAAATGTGCAATTGTGTCTTCATATAAAACCATATGCACAGGCATCGGATTGTCCAACCCCTTCAATGTCCCTTCAAATACAAAAATTCTATTATCCAAAAAATTAAAAAAAAATAAAATTCTGTAATCCAAAACTTCATCATCCTGTGCTTGTAAAGCTTAATTTATACCCAGTGTTTATAAAGGCCAGTAAGAAGCATGTAGTTTTCAAACTAAAATTTTAACTGAAATGACTTGCCACAGTTTTTTTCTATAGGACTTAATCGTGGTGTCTTATTCCTTTTCGAGGATTCAAATCTTCCAGCGGATTCTAAAAAGCTAGAGTCATGTGCGTGGTGTATTTTCAGCAAGAGGACATCGGCCTTGATGTCTTCAGGACTCTTCTTTTTTTATTTTTACCAGGACTTCCAGTTATGAGTTCAGAAGACCAAAAACATTTATGAGCAAATTTATGCTTAAGGAATCCAGCAGTGGATGGATAGCTGGGACTAGAATGCTTTAAAATCCTTCTGGATTGTTTCTTTCTCTTTATGGTCTATTAAGATTTGTTCTTTCAAATCAGCTTTTTCCAGATAACAGACTTAACTAAGAGAGCAGTGCTTCTTGTTTCAAAAAAAAGAAAAAAAAAAAATTCCGAATTTTAAAAATCTGTCTATGAGTCAGTAATTCAATTTGGGCAAAGTACTCTCCCTTGGGTCAATCACCTCCCTGGTGGTCAGGAAGGCAGAATCTGTAGGATGGGAGCAGTTTCATTTCAATATAATGCAAATGTAAGGAGTTATCTCTCCCCAAGAAAAAGGGATGCTGGACTCCAAAACAGCAGAGGATGGGTAAGTACTATGCCTCCTTTCTTTTAATCTTAGCTGTCTAATTTTCATCATACATATCACTGTTAAATGCTGTTGAGGAGAGTACAATACAAGCTTCCACGTTTTTTTTTTTTTTTTTAAATCTACTCAACGCCAAGTATTCTCTAACATACTTTAGATAAATCATTTCAAATTTTCCCAATAAACCTGTGAGGTAGAAATTACTATCTCACAGTTTCAGGGGAAAAACAGAACCACAAAGATTCAGTAAAAGTCAAACAGGTCCAGAACTTCTAAGGCTTCCATTTTACCATTTGCATGGTTTCTTGTATTGGAAAGCTTAACCTAATAGAATTTCCATCATATTGTGCAATAAACATATGCTGATGTTAATGAAAAGTAACCAATAAAGACCGACACAACTGGCAATACTATTCTTTATTGTCTTTCTCTTTGAGGGAGTAGCATGCTTTTTTACAGCACCTGTAAACAAGTCAGTGAAGTATACTATTTTGAGTTTCCCCACATATATATTATTTTTATTTTTTTGGAATGTTAGAATACCACAACACCAACTGCATTACATTATAGTTACTGAAGGCAAGTCAGGCTAAAACAAGGGTAAAATTTTATGGCTAAAAATATTCATAGCAGCAACTTTTAAAAGATGATTTTATTAAATCAAGTCATTGCACTTGGTCATTTTATTGCTACAGCAAAACAAGGCCATTAAATTTTTAACGCTTCTCATTTCTGATTTTAACTGATTGTCTCATTCTGTTCATACATTTCAAGTTTAAATGCAAGCATAAAACATTTACCAACAAATCAAGAGAGCACTTGGGTTTTTTTTTTTTTTTCTGTGATCACAGTAAGAAGCATAAAAAAGAGAACCCTCTGTTCGATGAGGCCCGTTCTCTCTTCCTATCTTCAGACTTAAATTTTGTGAAGAGGTAACAGCTTTATAGTAAGGCCAAACCACTAAAGTTTAGTGGTCACACACAAGCACACACACACACAATACTCCTAATATTGAAATACAAGTAGGAAAATTAGTAGTATTATGCGCTTCAAATAGCAAACCTGAAAAATACATTCACTAATAATTTGGCAATGACAGACTCCATGCTGTTTATCTCTAGTCTGTCATTTATACTCACTCAGGAAAAACAATGATTTATTGCCAAATAAAGGCTATTATCATTACATACCATTTTGTGATATGAACTTTATGAATAAAAATACTAAAATCCCCATAACAAGAGCGAACACTGGTAAATTGCTAGACTGAAGTAATCATTTTTTCCCTTTGAGTTTGGCTTTCTTTTCTTTACTATTTGGTCAATGGCAATAAAATAGAGACACAATAATTTTCTAAAAGAGACACAGTATTTTAATTTTCTATTCTGACTGAGGAGTATACAAAGCAAATACTCTAAATGTATTTCGGCATTCATGACCATCTTCATTTTACGCACTAGTGAGAAAATGACCAAGAAAAGCTTTAAGGGTGACCTGAAATCTACTGGAAACTTCCTTCAGCCCATTATTAGGGTGAGGAGGGGTCACTTAATAGATTTTCCAGTCAGAAAGCTGGAGAATGATTTCTAGGATACAATGTTTTTATTTCTACCTAAGGACTTTCATTAAAAGAAAATAAAATCTAATTTTTTAGCAAGAAGGAAATCATTCATTTGACAAGTCATTTAAAGACATTAGAACAGGAGTAAACAATTTTGTTCAGTAGTGACCGCATCAGAAAAGCCCAAGGACTTCAAAGAGTTAAAATGTACATACTCAATGAACAATCAATGCACAATCAGGTTTCCCCAAAAGCACTAATGTAAGTTGTGAATTTAACATTAAGTAATTACTGGAATTTCTATTATTTTCTACTTCAGTTTTCTTTCATATGAGACAACATGGCAAAATTTCATTTAACACAAGATTTCAGTATATAAAATTAAAACTTAAAGGGAAAATCTTGGTTTGGTGGTTTAAAATAACACAAAATGGAAGCATGATAGGTGGTATTCAAAATCTCAAAGTGTTTGTTGTGTAATAAAGCTGAAAATCAATTTGTTTTGCAAATGAAAAGTCAATTTTTCTATTTTTAATATGAACCCACATATTTTAAGACCTATTACCTACAGACGTAACATTTTAAAACATTCAGCTGTTCATAAGTGACTCTGAAGAAACTGCCAATTCATCCATCTTGCATTCAAAATGCATTTTGAATATGGTCAACTACATTTGGTTTTAAATAAGCTGTACTGCTACAGCTTAATATAATAATAATATATTAACACTCTTTATAAAGTTGGTACCTTTATAAATGACAGCCTAAACTATCTCCACCAGTTAGTTTGGTCTTTTAGGTAAATTACACATTGTAAAACCTGAGCATTTACATGATGACAATTTGTCAAAGTATGAAACCTCACACTGAAGTTCTGAATGTTCTTAGTTTTGTTCTCCTTGTGTTATCAGTATTAAAAATCAGAGGGAGGAGCATGAAGAAGTAAATCACAAGATCATGAAATGAGTAATATCTGAGCCTGTAAAATAAGCAGGAAAGTACAGCAGTAAGGCTGGTGTTTGCATATTATATGTGCTGTAGTTTCTAGGCACAAGTTAAGGGTTAAATTGACATTTTTAGTTCCTTAGACCTAATGATTTTTTAAAATATAGCTCATATTTTCCCAAATATAGTTAACAATCCATTTTAACTAAATTCCTTTTATGAATCCTATAGTGCAAGCAATATAAAATATTCTAAAAGTTGAAATTATTTTGATTATTTCATTAGTTATTATTATATGCATGGGTGAGTAATCTGGTTTATAGCTAGGAAACTCCTATTTCATCACCCAGAGTATAAACAGCACTGCAAACAAACAGGCACAACAGTGTATCCTGGGTAAGAAGCTAAAAGTAAAAAAAATATATATACAAAGTTTATATCCCTTACATATTATGGGAAAAGTAGTGGCTATAGTTACTATAAAGCTAATTTGTCCCTCTCAAATAGTATATTTTACAGATTATTTGTAAAGATATCCCCATATTTATAGTATAGATCTCTTTAAAAATAATACTACAAGTTTCAATAAAAAAACGATTGTGAACTTTCCTTTTTATACAGATTCAGTAGTATTTTCAAGCAAACTAAAAAAAAAAAAAAAGTTTGCAATTCCAGCACATAAGAATTAAGGCCTCTTTTTTTTCATATTGGCAAAACAAAATATATATAAAAAAAATCCACCCTCTCCCTACTTTTCTACAGATTATAGTTCAAATACTCATATTTATCAGGATATCAGCATTTGTTATTTTTAAGTAACAAGTCAGGTGAAGTTCATAGTGTTGCTTCTGAATCCCTGGAACATTAAGAACATGGGCCCATGCCATTTCAAGAAGACAGGACTGCTTTTTTCAGCTTCTCTATTTCCACCTAAAATACAAAATGTTAAGTTGATAATAGATAACATATCTTTAGTAAACTTTACTGTATTCTGTCATTAAGATCCAATCATACTTTCAAGCCTCCAGATTTTGATTTCCATTCTAAGATCCAATTCCTAATGGTGTAATCAGTATAGAACAAGTTTAATAGAAGGTCACATCACAGTGCAAGTTCCTAAATGGCAGGAAACACCAAAAAGTAACTACAGTTGTTTCAGCCAGAACAATGTTAAGTAACGTGAGTCTCTGAAAGAACTGTAAGAAAATTAACCCTCCAAAGAACAAGAGAATCCTTGAAACCAAATTAAGAAATGTACAAGTACCTGTAATTAAACAAAGGGGGGCCATATAGAACTACAAAAATAATAATAATAAAGGACCAATTTAGTTCTATGTTTATCACTTACTACCTATGTGATATTGGTAAATCACTAACCTCACTTGGTCTCAATTTCCTTATCTATAAACAGTACGTTCTAGATTAAATTATTATTTAAAACACAGGAATATACCTAAGATTCAGTCAATGTGTTGGAAATATTTTCACCTATAGGCAGAAGGCATCCTTCACTTAACTGAAATTCACAATTTAAGAAACTTAAGAGAATTAGGAAAATTCATTACATGTTCACAACTGAGAACAGAATTATTTAATTCTGACACATAACAGCTAACAGAGTTGAGCACAAGATTCAATACCATGCCAACAGCTCCACACTAGCAAGTGGTATGGAACTTGTATAGATAGGGTCTCAGACTCTGACACCTACAATTTTCTAATCCTCCCAATTACATAAGGTGCTGATGATCTCTGACCTTTCACTGCATGCAAGAATATTTAGGCCTTACCTTCTCTTGATAGCATTATCCCTGTCCACAACATTGCATACAAATAACACATTCTATGGCTAACCTCTGACAAATACTTTATTATTAAATGATAAACATTTTTGTCACGGTCAAAATGTATGATTTCCATATGTTCACAATCTCCTAAGGGATTCTAACTACTCAAGAATGGTTTGTTAGTTCGTTCCAGGCTCTGAACTGTCAGCACAGAACCTGACGCGGGGCTCGAACTCATGAACCGT
The DNA here is from genome assembly GCF_018350195.1 of Panthera tigris. Lineage (NCBI taxonomy): Eukaryota > Metazoa > Chordata > Mammalia > Carnivora > Felidae > Panthera > Panthera tigris. The sequence continues at coordinate 45,132,926 of NC_056664.1, read as the reverse complement.
GAGATCAAGACCTGAGCCAAAGTCGGATGCTTAACTGACTGAGCCACCCAGACGCCCCTCAAGCAGGAATTTTTATTGCTAGAGTTTCTCTTCTAGCACTTATGTTCCTTGTTCACCTTTAGTTTTTTTATCATCCCTCAGGATAATTTAATACCATATGTTAACTTCAGAGTTCAAAGTACTACTTTTAATCTTTGGGAAATATAATTTCTCCTCTAAAGGTATGATCTTAAAACTCTAATGTCTTATTAAGTGTGCTTTTATAAATACAAGAGTCAAACTTCCCCCATTAGGAAAAAAAAAAAATTATAACACAAAGCAGTGTGAGGCTAAGTAACAGCTGATTTTGCTTAAAAATCGAATCAAATGAAAGTCTTCAAAAAAGAAATATTTCATTGGACTCTTTTCATGATTTTTATGACAAATTAAATCATATATACAAATTTAACACTCTATTAGTTTCCTCTTGCTTACCTTGTTACCTTATTTTCATGTATGTATGCAGGAAATATTTGTGTATGTAGGAAATACATATGTGTATGTAGGAAAGATGAGGAATAAATATCAAGAAACTTTTTTTTAAATGTGTTATTTTGCGAGAAAGAAAAAGTGCGGGGAGTGGGGGGGTGGATGGGCAGAGAGAAAAGGAGACAGAGAACCCTAAGCAGGCTCCATGATCAGTGCAGAGCTCGATGTGAGGGCTCAAATCGCACAACCGTGAGATCATGACCTGAGCTGAAATCAAGAGTCAGACGTTTAACCAACTGAGCCACCCAGGTGCCTCAAGAAACTTATTATTATTTTTGAATTTCTACTATGTTACACACTGGCAATTACTGGGAATTTAAGACATTTTTAATATGTATTCTTTAATTTGAAAAAATTTATTAGCTATCTAATATGCGTAAAGCACTGTGCTCAGAGCTATGGACAAAGATGAAACAGAGATCTCCCTGGAACAGTCTTACAGTCTACAAGATGGGCAAAATAAGTCCTTAATGTCACAGTGATAAGATGCAAAATTATTACTTATTTATCCTTTTCAAAACTAAAGAACATGAATGTGGAAAAAGACAAAATTACTTTGAATCAGAGGATGACTGGTACTAACTAATGAAGGTGACTGTTGTTGGGGAGCTTTGAGAATCTGTAGAACTTATGCATGAGAAGATGACACAAAAGGAAAATCCAAGAAAATACAATAAGAGCAAAAATTCAGACAAATTAACTGTGAGGGGCAACTGAGATCAATCAGCGAACAAGAAAAGAAAGATAAACTAGGACCAGGATATAAAAGACCTCATATGCTAAGTTGAGAAGTCTGAATTTCATTCACCAAGTAACAGAAAGTTCTTCAAAGTACTGAGCAAGAAAGATTAATCTGAGATAAGAATGAGAGAAACTTAAACAGCTAAAGAGAAGATAAAGAGCAAGGGAAAAAGACAAACACTAGAAACAAAGAGATAAAGGTGAGGGAGTCAAGCTAGCAGGCCTGAATGGGAATGGCTTTAGAATGGAAGTACCATGTCTCAAGACTTGAAAGTCAATGAAACCATCAACAGAAACAGAAAATCAGAAGATGATGAGTGTCAAAGGGGACATGAGAGTTCTAAGTTCACAGTGGAACATCCAGGGAGACTAGCAGCTGTAAACAGGACAGAAGGTGGGAAAAGATGAATTAGATTCAGAAGGGAGAGGCACAGAGCTAATCACGATAGATACTCTGTGGGCACAGGTAGGAAAAGAGAGCAGATACAGAAAGGAGGGCCGGGGCAGTTCTGAAGGAACATTTTACCTTGGTTGTTTCTGTTTTGCAATAAATGAACTTCAAACGAAAAGTGAAAACTACAGTAGATCAAGAGGGCAGCTGGACCTGAAAGGGGGCTTTTGCTTTTTCGGAAAAGGGGAAAAATAGAATATTTTCATAGGAAAAGGGAAAGTGCCAATAAAATGGGTATGTCCAATATAAGAGTAAAAATGCAGTTTGGTAATCTGCCAAATACCTTCACATGTATTAACAACTAAAGCTAAAAGGAGGTTAAACAGTATAACTCAAGTTCAAACAGTATAACTTAATCCCTAAAAGCAAAGTTTCCGAAGTCTGGCTGTTTCTTTTAAAGATTTCAGCTCCACTGCTGACTTAAATCACTCTAAACCCTAGTTTCCTCATCCTTAAAACAAGAACAATAATCCTTACAAGTTGATATGTGTGTCCATTAATAATGTACAGAAGGTGCCAACCTGACACATAGTTTAGACCTGAAAGTCACAACTGTAAGTCAGAAGAGGAGCTCAAGTTTTTCTTAGCAAGTCCCATGTTCTGTTTCACAAACAAGAGAAACAGGTAAAAACAGGGAAGCATATGAAATACTTAAATACAGAATGGGAAGAGCCTTTGAAAAAAGGCAGAATAGGCTTTCTTTGAAATATGCAGAAAAGAAGTATACAAATGAAGACCAAAGTCAGTGAGGATGGAAAAAAAGTTAAGATAAAATAAATGAAATTGTCGGTCATCAGCACAGAGTGAAGATGTTAACATGATGGTTATGAAGTGAACTCTCAGTGAAGAAATCAAAGTCAACAAATCTAGAGCCATCCCATTATCACACCTACCCCCCTCCACCCTTGCCTCCAGGCAAAAAATAAAAATGGAAACATTTAAAAAGAAAGAAAAGAAAGGGGAAAAAAAGGTAACTGTGTAAAAAAGAGAGAAATAGCTCAAGAAAGCAATGTTGAGTTCAAAAGATCTAGAACTACACACTTACGAGGCAAGAATCATGTTTGTTTTATTTAAGAATATATATACCTTATGCCTCATGCACTGCCTAAGAGTTAGTGCTCAAAAGTATTTGCTGAATGAATGAACGGAATGTGACAGGGAGTCAACAAGAGATTAATTAAATGGCTATCAAGCAGCAGGGAGTGTCCAACTTAAGATAGCATAATTTGTAGTGAAATCAATCACCTAGCTGGGATGGTGATTTATGCTGACTAGTTTATTTATGCTGACTACTATCTCAATGTTAGGAGAAATGAATTACCTCTAGATTACTTCTCATTGCCTTCTCTTCTTCCAAATCCTTTCGTAGTTTTTCCAGTTCTTTCCTAAAAACAATTTATTACTGTTAAGTCTTTCATTTAAACAATATATTTGACTAACAGGATCTGTTACCTGACAGACCAAAACATGGGGGAAACTTTTTTAAAGAAAATAGCCATACTGATTGAGAAAAACTTCAAATTCTCTGGTTGGAATGGTTCAACCCAACACTTAAAAGCTCAGCAATACCATGGCAAACCTATCTGCAATAAAGCAATTTTTTTAAGTGAATACAGAGCAGCTCATGATAAAATAAAGAAATAATAACTGGCCTTTAGAAGCAGCTTTCCATATTCAGTTATCATGCATTTCCCAGGCTGGACAAAACCCAAGTGATTTGGTAATGTCAAAACATGTCACAGTACAAGGCAAATGATTTAACACGATTACCTGTACATTTCTCTTTCTGTATTTTTTCAAATGAAACATTACATTAAAATTACCAAACCAATAAAAAAACATTAGCCAACAATCCTTCCTCCTTAACTCATGTTTTCATTTTTCTGTGTTTCCTTCTTTTTTTATAGTCATTTTCCCTCCACAGCTGTAAGTATATACTCCATATTGTGTCTTTTCACAAAGTATTTAAAAATACTTCCGTGCTGCTAAAATTATCATATTTCTGATAACTATTGCTTGACACTCAAATATCCAAGTTTTTTTGTTTGGTTACTCGGGTTTTGGGGAGATGGAAAGAATAGGAATTTTATTTAACATCATTAATATACCAGATATATCAAATTTCTAAATCAAAAAGTACGGACAAGGACAGACATTTTCAGCCCCTTGAAAATGATCTTCAAGAGTATTATAGAAATATGAGCTTGAGAAACACATGAAAATGCTAAGGAAGAAAGAATATATAAGAAAGGAAGTTTTCAATTATATAGTTTTGAACTAGTTTCTTCTGTGGTTTTAATGATTATAAAACTATATTGAGAGTTTCTACTGTTTCAGCTGACTATAATTTTTTAAATATTTAACTCAAATTTATCTACAGTTTATTTTGGTATATGATAGAAAATGTGCTAAAATATTAACTTTGTATTGCAAAATGTTATCACTAAATTAAATAATGCTTCCTTTTTCTAATTATTCTATTATTCTGAGTTTATTATACATTTAATTTATACCTAAATGAAGATCTATTCCTAAAATATTTATCCTGCTCTCTTTATCTATATTTGTAATAGCATTACATCATTCTATTTGCTCTTTGATCTGATAATTTAGTACCACTCTCACATTTTTATTGTTCTTTTTAAAAACACATTTATAATATAAAATTTTTATGTAACATTGTTTCCTTTTTACAGAAACAGATCAAACTATGTATCTTGTTCTGTAACTTTTCAACTAAAGAAAGAAATTACTAATATATTTGTCAATCTTTCCATGTCAATATCATTTAAATTTTTTAAATGATTTGTTCCAAACATTTTAGATTTTAATACTGAATGCATAAAGACTTTGGATGTATTTGTAAGCTATAAAGATATAATCATAAAACAAAAACCCTGGAACTCCAAGTCAGCTTAAGAAATAAGTTATTATTACCAGTACCTCTGATACTCAGTGTCCCTCAAATCTATTTCCCCCTCTCCTTCATAGAAAAAGTTTTAGAGTATTTATTATTTCTTTTCTTTCTAATTTTACCACATATATGAATATATCTTGAAACAACACACTTACTGTTTGATTTCAAACTTTACGTAAATACTGTAGCATGTCGCTCTCTGACTTGCCTTCTCCACCCTCAATCTTTTTCAGATTAATTACATGTTGACATATGTAGTCATAATCCATTTATTTTTTATTGCTGTACACTGTATAGTATTTTGTTGTATCAACATACCAGTATGTATTTATCCATTATCCTGTGATGCCTGTATTTTTCAGATTAAAAAATCTGCTATCCATTTCATTTTCCCAGAGGAAACAAGACTTTGAAAACATTTGGCCTTTGGAAAGACTTCTAAAATATCTGATATATATGTTTTAAAATATATATAAATCATAAAGATTTTATTCATCCAATAGCTAATTTAAGAACACGTACAGGCAAGGGCACCTGGGTGGCTCAGTCAGTTAAGCATCTCCCAGTGTCTCTGTGCTGACAGCTCAGAGCTTCCAACATGTTTCGGATTCTGTGTCTGTCTCCCTCCCTCCCTCCCTCCCTCCCTCCCTCCCTCCCTCCCTCCCTCTCTCTCTCTCTCAAAAATAAACGAACATTAAAAAAACCCTACAGGCAATTTGTAAACATAATTATTAGTTCATTAAAAATAGCATACTTGGTATCAAAAATGTAAATGCCAAAATCAACAAATTAGGAGAGTTCTCTAACTCATACATGGGTGGTATTCAATAAATACTTACTAGATGAATGAACTTACGATTTATACTGTGTATATTGTGGAATCTGTGAAAAAAATCTGCAGGACTCAGATAAACTGAAGGATTCAAGAAAAGGCCCATCATGTGTCAAATTATAAACACACTCTAATATATATACACATAAGTACGTTTATTTAAGTAGTCATTCAAGGTAAATTTTTTTGTTTCTACCTAAAGAGACATTTATAAAAGTGCTCTGCAACTATAAATACGTCATACTGTTAATCTCAATATTGTTTTTAATAAACAACCCAATGCAAATGAGAATTGAGGGAGAAATGATAAATTCAGCTCAGAGGTAACATGGTTTCTGGCAATGACTTTTTTTAATGTTTATTTTATTTTTGAGAGAGAGAGAAAGAAAGGGTGCCATCGCGCGCGCGCGCGCACACACACACACACACACACACACACACACACACACACACACACGAGCAGGAGAGGGGCGGAGTGGGGGCAGACAGAGGATCTGAAGCAGGCTCCGTGCTGGGAGCAGACAGCCCAATGCAGGGGGACTTGAACTCACAAACCAAGAGATCATGACCCGAGCCGAAGTCAGACACTCAACTTAATGAGCCACCCAGGCGCCCCTCTGGCAATGACTTTTATTCCAGATTTCGGATTCCATCAAATACTTTTAGAGGCTACAAGGGAAGCTGAGACAGGGGAAGAGAACCTGAGCCCTCAGCCTCAGTTCAGTTAGATCAGCTGATCTCTGATTCGTTTTACCTACTGGTCCTTTGCAGAATTATGTTTAAAATGTTAACAAGTTTTAAAATTCAAATAATAATGGTTATAGAAAATATCTCTAAACCAACAGAAAATGGATTTGAGTTGTAGCTCTGCCTTTTAAGAACTGTGTAATCTTGGGGCGCCTGGGTGGCTCAGTCGGTTAAGCGGCCGACTTCGGCTCGGGTCATGATCTCGCGGTCCGTGAGTTCAAGCCCCATGTCGGGCTCTGTGCTGACAGCCCAGAGCCTGGAGCCTGTTTCAGATTCTGTGTCTCCCTCTCTCTGACCCTCCCCTGTTCATGCTCTGTCTCTCCCTGTCTCAAAAATAAATAAAACGTTAAAAAAAAATATTAAGAACTGTGTAATATTAGGTAAAGAGCTTTATCTCTCTGAACCTTTCTCTCTTTAGTTAAAAGAAGAGAGGGGGGCTATCAGAGGTGACCTTTTACATTTATTCTGGCTCTAGACAGTCCCTAACTTTCACTTAGGATCTCATCATACGCCATTACCAAAAGTTTCAGATTTCTAACAGCCTTAGAAATCACCTAAACACAATCCATTGGTTTTATTTAAATACCAATCTCAACCCTAGCAGAGACAGTGATCCAGTTCCTCTGAAAAGTAAATCTACATATAGATACACTCCAGATCTAAAATACAATTGGTGTTGGGATGAGCATTGGGTGTTGTATGGAAACCAATTTGACAATAAATTTTATATTTAAAAATAAAAAAAAAATAAAATAAAATAGGACTTTTCCTAATATTTTTGAGACTAATTAACTCCTTTGTTTGACCAGAAAATTTGTACCCTTAAATTATACCTACATATTATACCTTTTCTATAATCAAGCTACAAGAACAAATTTTCAAATTCAAGATTTTTGCAGAGTACTATTAATGAAAATTTCACTGAAAATATACTTGCTTATACCAGAAATTTGGCAGATTACATCTCTGCTTGACATGAAAGAATTCTTTACATACTTGTAAGTAGTATTGAAAGAAAACAAGGACTACTTACCCATGATCCTTTTTCAGCGCTTCTACAATGCACAGCAATTCAATAATCTGAGCTCTAAGTTCATCCAAGGGATTTTGTTTCCCATCATCTGATTCTACTTTAGCTTTGATTTCCAATGGAGTTAAAAAAGCAGCTGTATTTGGTTTAGAAGCACTTGAAGGTGTTGAAGGGTACACAGATGGCTGAAAACATAATAGCAAATGTTAATTTATTGTATTTATACTTATAAAACTTTCATAAAAATTTTTATAGCAAGGAGATAATTAAAATAATACTTCAAGATAAATGATAAACTTGAAAATTCAAAAATCAGTTTGATAATATTCACAACTGGTAAAACCACCAAACCACCAAAGAATAAACCTGCAATCACTAGGGGTTTATGTGAGAAATGTCAAGGGCTTTATCAATAAAAAGAACAAAAAAGTGGAAAAGAAAAGAAAAATCTATTAGATTTATCTTACGAATGGTTTTCCCAGTGGCGCATCTAGAGACAAGAATATATCAGCATTTTTAAGGTGCTGTGGGTTTTTTTTTTAATGTTTATTTACTTTGAGAGAGCAAGAGAATGCGCATACACACACAAACAGGGTTGGGTAGAAAGAGGGAGGGTGAGAGAGAGAATCCTAAGCGGGCTCCATGCAGTCATGTCAGTGCAGAACCCGACACAGGGCTCAATCCCATGAACCATGAGATCATGAACTGAGTCAAAATCAAGAGTTGGATGCTTAATGGCCTGAGCCATCTGGGTGCCCTGTGCCCCATTAGGGTGTTGTTTTGATCCTCCATATTACATATCCTAAGAGGTTCACTTAAAAGTAATTATGAACAATTTAGCAAGGCATTAACATCAATCCACGGCCTGATGCTCTTGGAGTATTTCACTAAAGTAATACGAAATAGAATTTCAGTCTAATGATGACAGTTGAGAGAATCAGATTAAATGTATCTGATAAATTTTAGCAGTAGCCAAATGCCCGGGAATGAATTTAAGGAGGAAACATGAACTTGAATTTAAGATGTATATAGGATGTGATAATACTACCTTACATAAAAATGACAAGAGTTTAGAAGAGTCTTAACACCATGTAATAAATGGAAGAATCCATGTATTCTGCCATTATTCCAGGATATATTCAGTGCTCATTATGGCGCCAAACAACAAGCTAGGTTAGGAATAAACAAGTGATGGCCTCTGGAACACAGAGTGTACGTTTAATGGGAAAGTGAAACAGATGGGCACGCCTGGGTGGCTCAGTCAGTTAAGCATCCGAATTAGGTTCAGAACATGATTTCGCAGTCTGCAAGTTCCAGCCCTGCATCGGGCTCTGTGCTGACAGCTCAGAGCCTGGAGCCTGCTTGGGATTCTGGGTCTCCCTCTCTCTCTGTCTCTGCACCTCCCCTGCTTACACTCTTTCTAAAATAAATAAACATTAAAAAAAAAAAGAAAATGAAACAGATGGATGAGCTATGCCTTAAAAAATAGTATGAAGTATTTAACATTTATATTACTCATTTACAATAAGGTCCTCTACAAAATGAGCTACAGAGGATAGTGTGACTTTCATAACTCAATTTTTTAGCAGGAATTATTTTATTTCTTGGTAGAAACAACTTTTTTCTTAAATACAATTTAAGGGATGCCTGGGTGGTTCAGTTGGTTAAGCGTCTGACTCCTGGTTTCAGCTCAGGTCATGATCTCATGGTCCATGAGTTTGAGCCCCGTTTGGGATTATCTCTCTCTTCCTCTCTCTCTGCCCCTCCCTTGTTGTGCTTTCTCCCAAAAATAAGGAAAGAAAGGAAAGAAAGGAAAGAAGAAAGAAGAAAGAAGAAAAGACACTTTAAATTCCACAATTTTGCTATTCACAAAGAATCCTACAAATTATATAAATCTTGGGCCACAATTCAGCTCACCTTTGGAGAGTAGCATGAATCCTTTTTAAATTCAGATGGCTTTAAGTTGGCACTATCTTCTTCTTTTGGTAACTTCAAGATTTTTTCTGGGCTTTGAGTTGGCTAAATGATTTTTTTAAATCAAGAAACAGAAAATACCAAAAAAGGAAAAGGCAATAAACATTTGGATAATAAACTAAGTAACTATTATCACTGTTTTTAGCAGTAGCAGCTACTATTCCAGATATTCCATCATTGTTAACAGGATAGTACGTAATTTCAAGCTGAACAACAAACTTGCATGTCTTCAAGGTAAAAATAGCCTGCCTCTTCGCAACAAAAATTTTCTCTACTTAAGTAATTTAAAAGCACTGCAACACTTAAGAGCTAGTGTATTAAGGCACTACCAGTATCCCAGGCAAAGTCCAGAAAGCATAAAAAGAAGCCACACATTTTGATACCAGCATTCATATTACCAAAAAACCACTGACTATTGCACAGGAAAAAAATGTTTTCATTCCTTCCTAAAGTGAATAGGTACCACTCAATTCTAATTATTGTTGTTAGATGGGTAGATTACACAGATACTCTGACCTCTTTTGACACTGTGCTTTTGTGGTTATGGTCTCAGGACAATTCTTTATTCCTGATTCTGTAACCTTCCATTCCAAGTCTCTCTGCGATGAACATAACCTCGTATCTCCCTAAATATAACCAACCATTTGCCACTTAAGTATCACAGCTATCTTCCTGATTTTTAAACTTTGGTGGAGGCATAAATCCTCCCTCATTCTTAGAAACTTTTGTGTTTTACAACAGCAAGTGTAACTCACGGAATGTCCACCATTGAAGCGGCCAGGTAACCTTCTTCCAGGCATTTTCGGCCTATTTGCAGTGAGATGTAGCAAGTTTTCTGAGGAAGCTATGTCATCAAAATTTAGAAGATCTGGAGAATAAAATTAAACACATCTACTAAGAGATAACTACATTTTAAAAGATAAAAAAGAATGTTTCTGGATTTTTAACAAACTATACATTAAAAAGAGTACCACTAGGACTCACAAGTTAACCTGTGCTTTTCATATGCATTTGGAAAACAACACTCACCCTTAGAAACAAACATCCTCTTTAGTGAATACATTTTAGAAGACTTTATTAACAACATAGAGTTCCTGTTTCTAACAGAGACTTAGACTTCAACAAAAGTTCTTACTGAAACATATAAATCTGAACCCAAAATTGTGGCATCATAAAAAAGCTTGTAATCTTAAGTCTTGCTTGTTTAAAAAATAAAAAAAGCATAATCTACTTCAACTCATAATTGATTACAATATATCAGAAACTCAACACATAAAATTTGTCTTAAATTTCAAGTAGTATCCTAATATTCGAATTTTAAGGACTCAACTGTATGCTTTCCAATTGCATTTCTCAATGTAAAGTGAAAGCATAATGAGTCTTTATATATGTGTGTGTGTGTGTGTGTGTGTGTCTGTGTGTGTGTGTCTGTGTGTGCACAGCATGTTGTAGCTGGGATTCAAACTGTTCATAGTTCACTGCACTTTTGCTTAGATATTACCATGTTTAGGAACTATAAGTTACAAATCGAAGGCAAACTGGGTATCAAGGAAAAACGCTACAAGGATGGTTCACATGTTTCCCCACCATCAGAGGCTGGTTAACTTTTGATTCAGTAACTTGGGTTTAAAGCCTATGTAATTCGTATCTCTGAAACAATGGTATATAGTATCTTCCCTTTTTCTAGATGATCTAGAAAACCTTGCTGAAAGAGGTGATCTTTAATTTTGAAGCCTAGAAATCTGTAAGTGATCCAAGTATCCTAAGGATAACTCCAGACATTTCCATTGTCAATGTAATCTTCCTTTATCCTACATTCCAAACTAAGGCTATCAATCACAGTCAAGATAACTGATATGCCAACAGCTATCTTTGGTTTAGAAGACAGAAAAAATTCTGTATATTACCATTGCCTGGATATTTATAATGTTTTCTGTCGAATATTTAAATATCCAAACTCAGTGATTTGTATTTCTTAACAGACATCTACAAATAGTTACTATTACTCCCCTCAAAGCTTATTCATCAATTTTCATATTCAAAGTAATTAATTTAGAAAAAAATTTTAAGGGTTAACAAAGGTATCACTGTTTGACAATATGCATTTTATAACAAATTTAAGGATCTGTTGATCTGTTAATTCTTTTCCATTTTCACATTCTGGATTACTTTGTGTGTTCTATCTTCTATCTAGTCATGAGGTTAATACATCACAAGAGGCAATCAAAGGAGTTTAATTTTGGTCTTGAGTCTTGATAATTGTTCATATGTACTTATAAAATATAATAAACCATAATAAGAGACACAGTGGCTTTAATGGCAAATGCATTATATAATGTGAAAGACCTTGAGTTTAAATATATTTTTAAATATTTCACTTTATTTGTAAATTTCATAAAGAAAACCAATATTTAAAAGATGTTAAAAACTTGCTATGGTTTGAAGGGTTAAAAAATGCTGAGGGGTGCCTGGTTGAGCATTCCAACCGACTTCAGCTCAGGTCATGATCTCACAGTTCATGAGTTCCAGCCCTGCATCGGGCTTGCTGCTATCAGCACAGAGACCGCTTTGGATCTTCTGTCTCCCCCACCCCCCCTAACCCCTCTTCAACTCCTATGCTCTCTCTTTCTCTCTTTCAAAAATAAACATTAAAAAAACTGCTGATACATGTGAGTATTGACAACCGACACAAAAATCTAGAAAAGTACAATCCAATAATTTTGGCATGTGAAGATTATTTTCAAATGCATATTTAAGCAACTTGCAGAAAGAAAAAGAAACAAACAGAAAAACATAGGAATGAAGAGAAATGAAACTGAAAGGATAAATAAAAGGTAGATCTATAAAATTATAGACCATGCTCATGTAAAAATGCCTTCCATATGTCCAGTTTGGGGCTACAACACCAAGACAAATAATTTTACTATTCTAAAACTCTCTCAGGTCCTCCATTTAAGCCATCAGGTTAGTAAAATAGTGCACATTTTGGACTCATGATCTACTTGAACACATTTAAATTTGCCTAAGAGTGATAAGAGTAGATTTATACTGTACACATGGCATGAAAGGCATGATAGTCACTTAACTCTTGCAATTACGTTGCCCCTCTGCCAGCCATTTACATTTCTACATATTGTCTAAGAAGACATGGAATTTTAAAAAGTCAAACTGAAATATCAAATTTTGGGAGAAAATAAATGGACTTTTGCAGTTTTCAATTACAAAAAAAACTTTTACCAAAAGAATATCTCACACTAATCAGGAAAAATTTTCCAACATCAGTTTTGTTTTCAAATGGAAAACCAAAAGGGTTAGAATAGACAGACAAACATGTACACTTTTAGTACATTTACAAAGAAAAATCAATGTGCACCACCTATTTATATTGAATATATTGTTTTGATTTCTTTTATAAATTGTCATCTTACCAAAATGGAGAAAGGTAGGATAATTTCCTGACACGTAAGAAGGGAAACATGGCAAACAGGCTAGGAAACAAAATCTGGAAAGAAAAGTCAAGGATAGGAATGTCTAGAAAAAAGACTAAACCAAAAAAATTATTTTACAAAGCAGGAAAAAAGAACAGCTGTAGAATGAATAGAACCATTTAAATGTTTAGCATATACCTACTGCAGTTTATCTAAACTTACATAAGATGTGTGGTAGATTTTAGATTTATTGTCTTTTCAAAAGAAAAAACGATGACTAGTATTAATTTCAATACACCATTAAGTAGAAAGAAGCCTTTTTAAAATTACTCACTGAACACCAACACAGCTTCGAAAGGAGTTTTAGTAAAAAATTAGAGGTGAGAGTAATAAATTGATAGTTAACATATCAACAACTCATTAATATAGTTAGAACTAAAATTAAACTACCTTTCAGTCAAGTTTTAGTCTTTAGCGTATGACAGTAATTACAATGAAAAAGGCAATTTTAATTCTCTGGTATAATAAAAGAAAACTAGGACAAACAGTATTTTTAAATATCACTATAAAAATACAACTTATGCAACATTTAAAATCACATAATACATAAATGAAACTTCAATTATGCTTTATATGATACTCTCTATAAACATCAAGAAAATTATTATAAGAAAATAATTTTAATCTCTGCTCTTATTCTCCAGGTAAGTTCCACATTTTTGGGTGTGTTTTGTTTTTGTATATAGACTCATTTTTTATAGTGTGTACCACTCAACAAGTAGGCATCTTATTAGAAAAATTCCACCTTGAATTCTTTCTGGAAGAAATATATGAATAAATATTGGGAAAGCAATCAAACAAAAATAGATCAATTATCAAGCAAACCTAGAGAGAAAGAATATTTCACCATTTAACAATGTAATGCTTTGGGATCAAATAATGTTATACATCTCTACAACTTCCTTTTAACCCAAGAATTTATCACAGAAAGTCAAAAAGGATAAAATACTACACTATAAGCATACTTCATTAGCTGTGCTTTCTCACTGTAATAGGTATGTTACCACTAAATTTTCTATCTTATATTTTAAGACTAATTTTTAAATCAATGTTATGTCCCAGAAAGCTTACTACTTTAGAAATATTTAGACCATGTGAACTTTATAATTAACCAGTGGTAGCAGTGAGATTATTCTAAACTAATTTTTGATGAAGTGCTTGAAAAAGAGGGGAAAAATTAAAACATGGTTCTAACAACTATGCAATTAATAGTACTACCTTATATGTGAGAATATATACTGAAGGACATTTATTTTTAAAATAGTTTACAAATGGCTTCATATACAGGAAAGTCATATCTGAGAGGAGTGTTACAGATTTACATCCTCTACAGATGAGAGCAGAAACAGGAAACAGGATTAACAGAGGAAAGGGAAAGAATGGAAATAACACTTTATAACAACTTCCACATCACATATTCTAGTAGATACATTGGACCAATTGTTATTTAAGGTAGAAAACAGATTAAGAAACAAGACCATGATCAATGAGCTGATAATTTAAAACCCCCATTTTTAATAGCGAAGTCAGTGTCCTTATTACTGTATCATCACCTGAAATTATTTTATGTAATAATGAGATTCTAAGAAGATCTTCATGTATGTTTTAAACTTTCTGAAACATGTGAAAGGTCAAGTTTCACATACCATTTTAAAGATATGAAACCTCAAACTGAGCCAAAAATATAAATTAAAATATATCTAAACCTACTGCCAAATCTGAAGTTATCTGATGCAGGACAGTATTTTTTTTTAAGGTGTCAATACCTCAAAAAAAGGATTTCAAACCCTTTTATGCTACAAATACTAAAAACATAACATTCCAATAAAAAAAGGCAATGAGGAACAGCCTGAGTTGAAGTTTGAAACATGAGCTGTATGTTATCAGCAGCCAGGCCTTTTGTCTTAGAATAGTACTTGTGACTAAAATAATACCTGGGTATACTTGCTCAGTAAATATTTTCTATGTAATATAAACAAAATTTCCAAAATTTACAGGCATATCTCATTTTACTGCACTGTGCAGATACTACATTTTTTTACAAATTGAAGGTTGGTGGCGCCCCTGTGTTGAGCAAGTGTATCGGTGTCCTTTTTCCAACAGTATTTCCTGAGTTTCCATGTCATATTTTAGTAATTCTCGCACTATTTCAAACTTTCTCATTACTATTGTATTTGTTATGGTCATCTGTGATCAGTGATCTTTGGTATTACTATTTTAACTGTAATGAACCGTGCCTACATAAAATGTTGAACTGAATCCGTAAGTGGTGTGTGTGTTCTGACTGCTCCATGGAGAAGCTGTTTCCCATCTCTCTCCCTCTCTTTGAGCTTCCCTATTCTCTGAGACACTGAAATGGGGCAATTAATAACCTTACAGGCCTCCAAGTGTTGGAGTAAAATGAAGAGTCACACATATCTCACTTTCAGTCAAAAGCTAGAAATGATTAAGCTAAGTGAGGAAAGCATGCAGAAAGACGAGACAGGCCAAGAGCTAGGCCAATTATGCCACCTAGCCAAACTGCAAACGCAGAGGAAAAGTTCATGAAGGAAATTAAGTGTTACTCTAATGAATACATAAATGAGAAGAAAGCAAACAGACTTATTGCTGATAGGGAGAAAGTTTTAGTGATCTGGATAGAATATCAAATCAGCCACAACATTCCCTTAAACCAAAGCCTAGTCCAGAGCAAGGCCCTAATTCTTCAATTCTGGGAAGGTTGAGAGAGGTGAGAAAGCAGCAGGAAAAAAGTCCTGAAGCTAGCAGAAGTTGGTTCCTGAGGTTTAAGGAAAGAAGCCGTCTCCACGAAAAAAGACCACAGGCAAAGCAGCAAGTGCTGAGGTAGAAGCTGCAGCAAATTATACAGAAGATGTAGCTAATTAATGAAGGTGGCTTCACTAAACAACAGATTTTCAACGTAGATGGAACGGCCTTGTATTGGGAGAAGATGCCATTTGGAACTTTCATAGCTAGAGAGGAGAAATCAACGTCTGGGCTCAAAGCTTTAAAGGACAGGCTGACACACTTGTTGGGGCAAATGCAGCTGGTGACTTGAAGTTGAAGTCAGGGCTCATTTACCATTTTGAAATTCCTCAGGCCCTTAAGAATTATGCTAAATCTGGGTTGGCTAGTTGGCTCAGTCAGATAAGGGCCCAACTCTTTGATTTCAGCTCAGGTCAGGACTTGGCAGTTCGTGGGATGGAGCCCAATGATGGGCTCTGCACTGACAGAACACAGCCTGCTAGGGACTGACTGACTGACTCCCTCCCTCCCTCCCTCCCTCTCTCTCTGCCCTTCCCCTGCATGTGTGGGCTCTCTCTCTCTCAACATAAATAAAGTAAAAAAAAAAAAAAATTATGCTAAATCTGTGCTCTATAAATGAAACAAAAAAAGGACAGCAACACATTTGTTTACAACATGGTTTACTGAATATTTTAATCCCACTGTTGAGACCTGCTCAGAAAAAAAGATTCTTTTCAAAGTGTTACTGCTCATTGACAATGTACCTTGTTACTTCCCCAAGAGCTCAGATGGAGATGTACGACAAGATTAATGCTGATTTCATGCCTGCTAATATAACATCCATTCTGTAGCCCAAGGATCAAGGACTAATTCTGAATTTCTTCCAACTTTCAAGTCTTATTATCTAAGGAAAAGGCTTCATAAGACTATATATAGCTGCCATGGATGGTGATTCCTCTGATGGCTTTGGACAAAATAAATTAAAAACCTTCTGGAAAGGATTTATGATTCTAGATGCCAATAATAACATTCAGGATTCATGGGAGAGGTAAAAATACCAGCATTAACAGGAGTTTGGAAGATGTTGATTCCAACTCTCATGGATTAGTACTTTGAGGGGTTCAAGATTTCAGAGGAGGAAGTAACTGCAGATGTGGTGGAAACAGCAAAAGAACTAGAATCAAGTGGAGTCTGAAGATGGAACTGAATTGCTGCAAATTCATGATAAAACTTCATCCATGAGCAAAGAAAATGGTTTTCTGAGGTGGAAACTATTCCTGGTGAAGATGCTATGAAAATTATTGAAACAACAAGAAAACATACAGAATAGCAGATAAACTTAGTTGATAAAGCAGAGGCAGGGTTTGAGAGGACAGACTCCAATTTGGAAAAAAGTTCTGTAGGTAAAATGCCATCAAACAGCATCACATGCTACAAAGAAACTGTTCATGAAAGGGAGAATCAATCGCTGTAGCAAACTTCACTGTTGTCTTACTATAGAAATTGCCACAGCCACCTCAACCCCCATCAGCCACCACCCTGATCAGTCAGCGGACATCAACATCAAGGCAGGACCCTCCACCAGCAAAAAGGTTGTAACTTGCTCAAAGCTCAGATGATGGTTAGCATTTTTTAGCTAAAGTATTTTTTAGTTAAAGTATACACATTTTTTTTAGTCATACTGCATTGCACACTTAACAGACTACAGTATAGTGTAAACATAACTTTCAAAGGCACTGGGAAACTAAAAAATTCATCCGATTTGCTTTACTGCAATATTCATTGTATTGCATGGTCTGCAATGGAACCATCAATATCTCTGTGGTGTGTCTGTGTATTTTCTGAACTTAACTGGGTGTTAGGTGTAGTACCAAAGGCAGCCTGATCATGGGAGGAATGAAGTACAACAGTTTAGAAGTCAGATGTTAGTCTTCTGTCCTTATATACGTCTTGGCTCCTCTAACTTACTTCCTTATTCATTTGAAGAAAAAAAAATTAGGAATTTGCAAACCCTTTTTCACAAATCCTCTTTGTTTTTTAATGAAGAGTAAATAATGGCTATGGATAAAAGAAAAAATTTGGACCAAAAGCAATAAAAAAAAAAAAATTAAACTATATAACCACCAACAGTTTGACATTACTACATGTGTTATTTCTACTAAAAATGTAGCAAAGGAAACAAAGCTTGCTGGTGATTATATATAGAAAAGTTTTTTAAGACGAAAATTTATCTTAATTTACTTAAGTTTTTAATAATTTCCATAACCTTGAGACAACTAAATAAAGCAAATAGTCAAGAATGTTATAAAGCAACAGAAAAATACAGGCTCTAAATATTACTCTTTCAGCTCCTGAAGAGACTCCTCAAAATGTAAGGCTTCTGTGATAAAGATTGCAGAAAATGGTAGAATTTCAAAAGACGATACAAATGGATTCTTACATATAAAAATTTAAAAGTGTGCACTTAATCTTTTTTGCTGAAATATTATTTTTGCTGAAATATTATTTTGAAACATTTTAAATCAAAGAGAAAACAGTAAAAGCTGATAGAGTTATTTTTTTACTACTGACTTCAATAAAAAATAAAGGATATTTTTTAAAAACCTGTTATAAGAAGGATTTTTATTTTTGTTTTTATTTCACCAACGGTAAACAATTTTTACCAGATAAAACACACTAAATATATTTGAGTGAATATCTCTAAAGTATAATCAACATCTCACCACTTTCCAGAAATTATTAATGAATATGGTTTCAGTCAGAGCAGGCAGGAGCCAAATATAGAATGAAAGGATCTTTATAAAATGTTCAAGTTAAAAAAACTGAAGGAGGCCATGCACAGGTCAGAGCTTTTACATTGGCAAATGACAATATGGAAAAATAATAAGATCACCTACAATTTTCAAAAGGTAGTAAGCAGCATATCTTACAATATAGTGACAAAAAAAATCTAAGCGTAATTGACCTTTAAGTCTGAATGTATTTATGAAATGTTAACATGAAGGCTAAAAAATATATTAAGACATTAAAACTTTTAAAAGAATATCATGAGCACTTTAGGGGATTTAAAGAATTCTCTTCTGATTTACATGATCTTGGACATGTAATGTGTCCAATAGTTTGATTACTTTAGACACAAAATAGCATCTGCCTTTTGGAATAACTATAAAGATAAAATAAGAATATAAATGATAAAGTGCTTGGAAAATGTAAAAGAACTAAAAATAAATGCAAAGTACTACATAATAACTATTACCACAAATGATTGTGCAATGTTTTAATACTGAGACCTTTATCAAAACTTCTGTGTTCCAAGTTTTCCATTTTACAACTAAGAGGTATAAAAGACCAGGAGACAAAAATGATTGGTTGAAAAAAATCTGTCCTAAAACTTAAGGAACAACATTTAGCTAAGGAAGTAAAGCCTGCTTATACACGCACACACGCATACACGCAGATATAAAAAGCATATTTTCCTGAACTGGAAACAAAAGTACCTTGAGATAAAGTGAAGAAGTAAAAATAATCTTCAATGTAATCTAGTGTTGGCATTAAAAATCAATGTGATCTCTTTATTCTTAATTTTTCAAACTAAAATGTATTCCTATCTGCCTAAGTTAGATAGTACAGACATTCCATCATGAGGGGACAGAATGATAAATGGATTATCTTTTAATCCATTTCTTAGTCCTTACGTGAATCAAGTATTTTTGCCCATTTACCTTCTTTTAGTTTTATTTTTCTATTCCAGCTTCATAGATTTTAAATAAATTTTAATTAATTTCCACTATATCTATGCAGATATAAAATGCATGCACAAATTTCTTAAATAGTTTCTGAAAATTGTATTGGCAACTTTTTTTAAATGCACCACCTTTCTACATGTTAACTTACCTGTTTCTTTAGAGCTCCTAATTGTAAATGAATCTAGGTCTACTGATTTGGGTCTAAGTGGTAACTGTTCAGAATCTAGCTTTGGTTTTGATACTGGCTCAGTTTCAAATTTTGACGAAATGGTAGAAACTTCCCCATTAATCCTGAAATGAGAAAATCAAAACATATGTAGAAATCACTTGTATATGAATAACCATTTTTTTAAATTATGAATTAATGACACTAAGGATATTATAGCATAATAGTAATTTTTTCTCTTTGTTCCACAATATTATTTCCATAAACATAAATCTCCACATTAAGACTAATCACAATAAAATCAGAAATGTAAAAACAGCCTCATCTGTGTGTATTCACCTAGTATGAATATAAAGTTAACAGTTAACAGAGAACCATCACAGTCTATAGAAAAAATCTGGAAAACAAATACTTTAGAAATGATTTTGAGATTCAGAAAAGCAGGTAATCAATAAACTTGAGATAAAGTAAATTAGCAAAAATAATCAGGTATAACTTAAAATTAGGTAAAACTTACTTGGCTGTGGGAGGTGGTGGAGGAACTGGTTTTTCAGGTCGCTTTGGGTACACGGTTCCAGGAGATCTCAATAAATTATTGGCTTTGGTGGGTGGAGTGGGCTTCTTGGGTGGGACCTGCGGAGCAGCTGGCTTAGAAGGTTTCTGCTCCAAGACTGATTTTTCATCTGATTATTTAAAAATATTTAATAAGTTATTAACAATCAAAATTATTTAGGTTCTTCTATTTCCTAAAGTTAATGTCAGGCTGGAAACATGTGAAATAGAAAGACAGAGACATTATTTGTATAAGTGTACACTGTTTTAAAGTTATAACTTAGTAAGATTAAATACCTAAAAGAGCTTATTTTGGGGGCACTTTGGTGGCTCAGTCAGTTGAGCATCCAACTCTTGATTTCAGCTCAGGTCATGATCTCACAGTGGCAGGATGGACCTGTGGGGCTCCATGTTGAGCATGGAGCCTACTTGGGATTCTCTCCCTCCTGTTCCCTCTGCCCCTCCCCTGCTTGCACTCTCAAAGGAAAAAAAAAAAAAATTTAGTTTGGTAAGAAGGGGGACCACTAGTAAGCTTCTGAGAAACAAATAATGCCTGGTTTTTCCTGTCTTCCCAGCATCCTTTGTTTTTAGGGGTGGTATACTACTCAATACAATCACATGATTTTACTCGAAGCAGAAAGTAATATTATCTATATTCAAATCCAGACCACTTTCTGAAAGGGAAGTATAGGAAACCAGTGACATTTAATATACTTATTTAAAAGTGATCACAATGACAAAGAATGTTAACAGGATAGCTTGATTAGACACAGGAGAGAAAATTACAGGCTTGTACTTATAACCCTCATAATTGTACTAGGAATGCATTAACACAATTTCATTTTTTTCCAGTTGATTAACACACTTAAAAATCCTATGAAGTAGATAAGAAAATATGCTGGACATAAACAACACAGGGAACAGTTTTATGCCATGTTAATAAAAATAATTTTATCACCAAAAAGGCATGATACTATGTATAATGACATACTTGATTCCTGATCTTTCAGGTACTAAGAACAAGTATTAAAATTGACACGTGACCCTTAAATTCCAGAGAACAAACTGGTGGTTGCCAGAGGGTAAGTGGGTGGAGGCGTGGGCAAAAGAGGTTATTTTTTTAATTGACACAGGTGCATACATACTAGATATTCATGATAACACAGGAGGCGGCAAAAATGTGTCTAACACATATAATGCAAAAAGAAACTCTTATGTGCCATACTGAGTAATTTTCAAAATTTACTTGGTCTTTGTAAAGAATATCACAGGACCACAAAGAATTTCACGAGATTTCATACCAATAGGAAACTGCTGATTATGAATCTTGAATACTGCAAGCCACAGGTAACCCCTCATTCAAAATAAGAGATTTAATTTAATAATAATGAAAATACAAACTACCATTGTTTTAGTTTTACTATTTATGTATAGTTTCCTTGGATCATTTGAAAATACAGCTTAGTCTATTAAAACCACGATCATCATTTGGTACAAAAATCCAATTTTAAATGGCCTCAAAACAAACAATGCATCATATAATTACATCATAATTATACCACCCAATCCTAACTATAAACCAACATAGCCATCTGTATCAGTTGAAACAGTCAAATTTTTAGAAAATATTAAGAAAGATGTTTTATATAAAATATCAGGAAAAATACTGAAGGTCAAATAGAAGTTCACTGATTAACTGAACATACTTCTTTTAACAGATACATAAATAACAGCTTGAAATCAATTAAACTGTGTATCTATTCTAAAACAAAAGAATACATTTAATATTCATGGAAATCAAAGGTGACAAAACTAAGATTCATCATTCCTGGTACAGCCATGACTAAATCAACTACAGTATGCTGATTTATCATATATGATGTCAATGTACGAGGTTTTATTTAGTTTTATTGAGGTGGAATTTATATAACATAAAATTAACCATTTTAAAGCGAAAAATTCAGTGCCAGTTAGTACATACAATGTTATGTAACAACCACCTTTCTCAAGTTCCAAAACTCATCACTCCAAAAGAAAAGTCTGGTTCCCGTTATTCAGTTACTCCCCATTTGCTCCTCTACCCATCCCCTGGCAATCACCAACCTCCTTCTGTCTCTACAGATTTATGTATTCTGGGCATTTCGAATACAAGGACTCATCCAGTATGTAACCTTCTGTGTCTGGCTCATTTCCCATAGCACAGTGTTTTCAAGGTCCATTCTCAATGTAGTATGTATCATCATTTCATTCTTTTTTGTGACTGAGTAATAACCACTATATGCATACAGCACAACCCATTCATGTGTTGAAGGATATCCAGGTTTTTTCCACCTCTTGGCCATTATGAACATTTGCATGCAAATATTTGAGTATCTGTATTCCATTCTTTTGGGTAAGTATCTAGGAGCAATGGCCGGATCATATAGTAATTCCATGTTTAACTTTATGAAGAACTATCAAACTGTTTTTCACAGCAGCTGCAAGATTTTACATTCACATCAGGAGTGTTGTGAGGGGTCCAATTGCTCCATGTCCGTGTTAACACTTGTTATTTCCATTTTTATTATTAATACAACAATCCTAGTGAGTGTGAAGCAGTAGCTCATTGTCATTTTGGTTTGCAATTCCCTAATAATTAATGATGTTGAATATCTTGTCATGTACTTATTAGTCATTTGTGTATCTCCTTTGGAAAAATGCCTATTTCAGTCCTTTGCCCATTTTTGGATTAGGCTGTCTTTTTGCTGAGTTGTAATGACTCTTTACATATCATAATACCAAACCCATTATATATTCCTGATACCAAATACAGGATTTATGCAAATATTTCCTCCCATTCTTTGGTAAATCTTTCACTTTCTTCATAATGTCCCTTCAGTGCACAAAAGTCCTTAATTTTAATGAATTACAATTTAGCTTTTTCTTTTTTAAAATTAATTACTTTTTAAATTTATATCCAAGTTAGCATGTAGTACAACAATGATTTCAGGAGTAGATTCCAATGATTCATCCCCTATGTATAATCCCCAGTGTTCATCCCAACAAGTGTCTTCCTTAATGCCCCTTACCCATTTAGCCCATCCCCATTCCCACAACCCCTCCAGCAACCTTCTGTTCTCTATATTTAAGAGTCTTATGTTTTTATATTATTTTTGCTTCCCTTCCCTTATGTTCATCTGTTTTGTACCTTAAATTCCTCATAAGTGAAGTCATATGATACCTGTCTTTCTCGGATTAATTTCGCTTAACATAATACCCTCTAGTTCTATCCATGTGGTTGCAAATGGCAAGATCTCATTCTTTTTGATTGCCGAGTAATACTCCATTGTATATATATACACCACTAGTTTTTTTTTTCTTTTGTTGTCTGAGCTTTTGGTGTCATATCTAAGAATCCATTGCCAAGCCCAAGGCGATCAAGATTTAGCCCTATGTTTTCTTCTAAGAGCTTTAGTTTTGTACCTCACAATTTAGGTGAAGGATCTATTTTCAGTCAAATTTTATATATGGTATGAGGCAGGGGTTCAATTTCATTCTTTTGTATGTGGATATCCAAGTGTGCACAGCAGAATTTCAGTTTAGGTAGAAATTCACCAAAAACAAGAAGAAATTTAAGAAAAAAAAGTCTTATGTTATTTCTTCAAATGCCCAAAGGAAGAAATATGTAAGATACAGATGTTATAATTTAAGATAGAGAAAAGAATTACCGTAAGAGTATAATTTTATTGAAAACAGCTAAAATATACGGCAGCTAAAAAAATGCCATCAAAATAAATGAAAAATTCCACATCTTATTACAGAATACAAAAATATATTATTAACACTGTATGTAGTAAATTAATCCATCTGTTAATTCAGATGAGGCTTAGTTCCCTCCTGCATGAGTAATGATAGATAAAATTCTCAAAAAACTAAAAACGGAAATACCATATGATCTAATAATTCCACTACTAGTTATTTACCTAAAGAAAATAAAAATACTAAAAGATAATATGCATCCCGGTTCATAACAGCATTATTTGCAATAGTCAAGATACAGAAGCCAGTTAAGTGTCCATCAACAGACAAATGGATAAGGAAGATGTAGTAGGGTGTTTGTGTGTGTGTGTGTGTGTGTGCGCGCGCGCGCACGCGTGCGTGTGTGTGCGTGTATGTATACATCCCATTAAAGAAACAGTTTCCTACTCCAAGTGCAAAGAAATACTAGCTTATGGTATCTTGCAAAATATTTGTGGCACCGCCATCCACACAGAACTGCCTTTTTTAATACATACACTAAAGTAGGTAGAAGTTACTAGGTAAGGTATAAGGTAATTAGATGGTAGGTTTAAGATGTAAGTTTCACTTACTGAAGAATGCCCTTTACCACTTCTCCATAGTTGCAACTTTGGTCATAAGGCAGGTACCTATCAATCTATTTCTGGATTCAAATTTAGGTAAAATGAGAGGTAGAGGTTAAGACTTACTTCTTATATGGGTATCAGTATCACTCATTTAATTCATCTTTTCGCTACTACAATGGCAACTTTGCTTATAAATCACAAGGACTTAAAGTCCTTCTAAATGCTTCTTGTTACCCTGACTACTTTGTCAGCTATTACTACAATTAGACCAGCTTTCTTTTGACTGGCATTGGTCTGGCACATTTTTGTCTACTCTTTTCATTTAATCATTCCTGAATTCTTATCATTAAGATATGTCTCTTGTTAGCAGAATATGGTTGGATTTCTTTTTTTTTTTTGTTTGAGTCTAACAATTTTTCTTTTAACTGGAATGTTTAGTCCAGTTATATTTTCTGTAATTACTTAGTATTTATTTTTTCTTGCTTGGTCTGTTTCATTTTTCTCTCCTTGCTTTTTTGTATTTTCATTATTCTATGTTCTCCCATTACCTTTTTATACATTATTTTATTTTTTTGTAACTGCCGAGAGATTATAACACATATCCTTGAAGTCATATATAAATTTTTCTACTGGCCCTAACACTTTAACTCGATTTACACCCCTGCTGCCTTGTTGCATTTTTATTTCTATAAATGCCCAGAAGGGATTATTAACATTTTATACAGTAAATATTTAGATTTACCTATCTATTTAAGCATTTTTTAAAGTGTATTTATTTTGAAAGAGGTAGAGCGAGGGAACGCACACACGTGCAAACGGGAGAGGGGCAGAGAGAGGAGACAGAGAGTCCCAAGCAGGCTCTGTGCTGCCAGCTCACTGCCCGACTCAGGGCCTGACTCATGAATCATGAGGTCTTGACCTGAGCTGGAAATCAAGAGGTGGAAGCTTAACCAACTGAGCTACCCAAGCATCCCTATTTAAGCTTTTCTGTTGCTCTTGATTTCTGGATCTCCCAGTTGGTATTTGGAATCATTTCCATTCTGCCTGAATAACATCCTTTAAAACTGCCTAAAGTACTGGCATGCCAGTGATAAATTCTCTCAGATTTGACTGGCCTAAAAATGTCTTACTTCATCTTTTTTTCCCGAAGATATTTTCATTGGCAATATAATTATAGGTTAGCAGTTATTTCCTTTAACACTTTGGTGACATGATTCCATGGTCTTTCAGCTTCAAACTTTTTCCAATGAGAAGCAACTGTCACTCTTATTTTTGTTACTCTAAAATTAAATGTGTCTTATTCTCTGGCTGTTTTCAATATTATTTTTTGCTTATAGCAGCATAACTAATAGTGAGTATATGGAGTAGTTTTCTTTGTATATATCCAGACTGGGCTCCACAGTATTTCTTGATTCTGTAGCTTTTTGCTTCATCATTTTTGGAAGACTGGAAACCATTATACCTTCAAATAAGGTTTCTAGTCCCTTCTCTCTCCTCCCCATCTGGATCTTCAATTACATGTACATTAAACCTTTTCATTCTATTCTATATGTCTATTAAGATCTTTTCTATATTTTCCATCTTTCTTCCCACCATAAGCTTCAATTCAGAAATTTTCTTTTGAAAACACACACACATATATATTAACATATACCCACACACATATATCATATACAGTTGACCCTGAACCACATGTTTGAACTGTGCAGGCCTACCTATATACAGATTTTTTTAAATACAGTCCAGTACTATAAAGGTATTTCTTCTCCCTTATGATTTTAACATTTTTTTCTACTTTACTGTGAGAATACAGTACATATTATATATAACGTACAAAATATGTGTTGATCGATTGCTGTTATCAGTAAAACTTCTGGTGAACAGTAGGCTATTGGTTAAGTTTTTGTTGAGTCAAACTTGTACGTACAGTGGGCCAGCGCCCCAACCCCTGCATTGTTCAAGGGTCCACTGTATATTTTATAGTTACACAAATTCATTTACACTTACATGGTTTTTAGTTATGCCAAAATTATCAATCACATCTTTTATTATTTTGAACATAAATTAGGCATAGATACTTTATAGCCTGTGTCTGATATTTCAAATACCTAGAACACTGTGGACCAGGTTTATTTTCTGTTTCTAGTCATGTGTCGTATCTCCAAGTATGTCTGGTTATTTCTCTATGAGTAAGAGACATAAAACATTTGTGTGAAAATATACAAAGATAATTTAAAATTCTAGATGATGTCTTCTTCTCCAGGGAATAAGGGTTTACTTTGCTTCAGGCAGCAAGGCGAAGCCACGGTAAAATCCCAGAGCACCTTCTCTTCCAATCAGACTGAGACAATCAGCACGTGGGCTTCAGTACTTTTGAGAGCTAGTTCTACTTCCATTTCACACTTCTCATTAAACGGAGTCTTTTTTGGAACCCAATTAAAGTTCAAGAGTCTACTAATGTATCTCCTTTTCTGTGGGCCCCAAACTCCAATTTTTGTCTTCTCAAACCCAAAAATACATTGAAAGTTGTTTTCATAGTCTTAGCTAGCACTTTCAGAAATGGCAAATGCCTCAAAAGGAAACACAGGCTCAAATGCCAGACTCACTTTCCTGGGCTCCCCTCCTCTCCTACAACTTGAGCCTGTAATTTCTTATACCCTTCATAGCTCTCCTATGTCTAGTATATATGTATATATTTCACACAACCTTTCCAGTTATTCTCACTCAGATCATTCTCTGCCTGTCTATATGATCACTCATCAGTTTTCTTCAAGAGTTCCAGTTCATCTAACAATTTCTTAAATGTACACATTCTAAGACTCTAAGCTAAACTCTTCCTATTCTGATTTTAAGCAACCTTCTTGAACAACCTTACCTGTATCCATAATTTAACTAGCTAACTTCCAAGACAGCACCTTACAAATAAATGCTTAATACAAACTCTCAACAAGATTCATCCCATATTTCCTATATTCATATCAAATCGTGTATCAAAAGCTGAACTCATGTATTTTCTCCTAGAAACTGTCTTTATTTTATAAATCATATCTCATTTTCCCATCCTCACAACCATTAGGATCTAATTAGTCAACAAGATGTATTACCATAAACCTAAACCACCTCCCTTATGGGAGAGCCTGAATATATCTCAACATCTTTAGCAGATATGTAGCTGATTCACTCAAATCTATCCTACCTTCATACGATCATACCAAGCTATTAAATAGACAGCATTCTTTTTACATTTATCTGGAATTGAACATGTACCCCAAATTGGTCCAAGAAACTGAAAAGGACTTACTTTCCACAGATGTGGAGGGATTTTCCTCTTTCCTATTAAATGGACAAAATATCAAGTTGCCCTGATTGTCACAGTCAGCATTCCTGTGACCTCAAGGGAAACCAATCTGAAGACAAAGTAGACACTAAAGAGGCAAATGGAGAGATATAATCCAGGTCCATAATGAAATTATTCAATGGAGGGTCATAAGACTCCTACTTCTAGACTTCCAATTATATGAGGCTGTTTCCCTATTGTTTCAGTTTGAATAAGGATTTTTATTCTTTGCTCTGAAACCATTCCAATTTCCTTTTTATCCATACCATCACCAAACCTATTCAAATAGCACTAAAACAGTTTCAGAAAAACCTATCTGTACATGTCACACCAGTTTTTAAAAGCCTTCCAATTACATAGTAATTATTGTATTAAATATCCCTTATTCATTATGTATTTTGCAAGAAACTACAGAACCAATGTCAAATAAGATTCAGACACACACACACACACACTACACCTTTGACCCATAGGGTTTAGTGGTTTAGTCAAATGTGGGAAAAAGACAATATACAAAAAATATCTAATGTACATGTAACATACAATAATGAGAAATAACTACTTTTAGACAGAGTAATAAAGAAAAGACTAATGTCAAAGAGGTGACATTAAGATGGCTGTTTTAAGCTGGAATCCGAAAAAATGAGAAGGAATCACGTATGGAAAGAATCTGAAGGAGTGCAAGATAAAGATGAGATGCCAGGAAAAGGATACTATACCATGTAACTGGGAGGGCAGAAAACTGATATTCTATGAATGTTATACACTGGGGGACCCGACCACAAACAGTTAACAAGAGAAAACTCAATAGGGAGCCAGATCACTCAAAATCTGGTAGGCTATACTAAGGCTAATGTAGTCAAGAAAGTCTGCTTTTGGGAAGAAAACACTGTAGGCTAGAGTTTTTTCCCAAATGCAACAGAAAATGTTCAAATATATTAAGTTCATGTGCCATGCATCATAATGACCAACACATATTTATATGAAACATGTGCATATACGCTTTATTTCCATAATATAAATTCTGAAATCCTTATCACTACTTTAAATCCTTTTTGGTGCAAGGCAACATGTAAACAGATAGTTAAATACAACTCTTTGCCATAGCACTTAAAGGCCTTTTATGAACTACATAAGTGGTTCTTAGTTTTATCTTCAGATTAGAATCCTGAGAAGAGCTTTAAAAATACTACTACCTGAGGGGCGTCTAGGTGGCTCACTCAGTTGAGCGACCGACTTTGGCTGAGGTCACAATCTCGCTGTTTGTGAGTTCGAGCTCCACATAGGGCTCACTGCTGTCAACCTGTCAGTGCAGATCTTCTGTCTTCCTCTCTGCCCCTCCCCCGCCGGTGCTCCCCCGCAAAATAAATAAATATTTAAAAAAAAATACTACTATCTGAGTTCTACCTTATAAAAATTCTGGAGAGGATCCTTAGTATCAGCATATTTTTAAAAGATACCCAGGTAATTCTAATATGCCACCAAGACCAAAAACAACTGCACCACGCTACATTTCTAGCTAATTTCTAGCTTCCTAAGTTACCTACAGCCATTTCTTGAATATGCTTTCTCTCATTCTTTTCACATTCTTTCTGTGGTCTGGAACCACCTTCTCTTTTCCAGTCAACACATTATGCTCATTTTCTAAGTCTCTGAATAATTACAATCTCCTCATTACCATGCACATGTTAACTATTCAACTAGAATTATTAGAGTATCACTTAAAATAGGAAAAAAAATTAAATCCTAGTGATTAACAGAAGCCAGTTGCCTCATACATACATATTTACTGGTTTTATGTTATTGCATATTTGACATTTATTAAAAGTCTGTCCCATGTGTGGGTTAAGTATAATAAAGAATATTTGCTACTTCTTAAGAAGTCAAGATTATTTTTAGGCTCAAACAGGAGTGATATATTACAGATACCAAAATATTCTTTGTAGACCATTAGAGATAAGTACTATTTCCTTTTTGGTAAGCATACTAAATATATAATACAATAGAGTTCTACCACAGGTCTCTCAACTCAAGAGTCTGTACTACAGACTGCATCACAGATAAAAAGGCATGCATTTGAGATCAGGGTCTCCAATAATAACTGCCGCTAAATGAGTCAAACACACAGATCTTGATTTTAATTCCATATTAAATTGTATTACACCAAAATTCCAGCGCACATACTAATTGAAAAGCATATTTTGAATACTGATTTCCAAATCACTCTGTAATATGAAGAATACTATCCATAGCCAGCACATGAATAGAAAACTACACATTTTTAACACATTTCAATTCCATTAAGTTTTTACTCTGCATTCCTTTTACTGGCTCATAGGAAGAAGAGAACACTCCTAAGCAAACAAGACCTCAAGACTTATAGGCAATATGTTCAATTATGTACCAAGACCAACTTTGCCAGCTTGGAATTCAACGTAAGGCAAAAATACCAAGAATGAGGAGAAAAAAATAAACAAAACATGTTCTACCACTAGGCCCTCCATAAAAGAAATTCGTTAAAAATATAAGTATGGGGTGCCTGGGTGGCTCAGTCAGTTAAGCACCCGACTTCAGCTCAGGTCATGACCTCATGGTTCGTGGGTTCGAGCCCCACATCGGGCTCTGTCCTAACAGCTCCAAGCCTGGAGTCTGCTTCAGATTCTCTGTCTCCCTCTCTCTCTGCCCCTCCCTTGCTCACGCTCTGTCTTCCTTTCTCTCAAAAATAAATAAACATTAAAAAAAAAACATAAAATACACACACACACACACACACATATAGGTAGAAAATATGAAATACAAACAAATGAAAGTACAAACAGCAATGAATATAAACAAATCCAAACACTGACTGGGAATCAGCAGAATGCAGATGACGGTTAAGCCATGAGCTTTATATATCTGACTGTCCGAAGAATCAAAAATAAAACAAAAATCCAACTCTGATAGTCTTTATTAATTTTTAGTTCAGCAATTGAGCAAATGAATTAATTAATGATGCTACTGGACCTTTGTGTGGGAACCAGCAGCAGTCACGCAACCTTCTGCAAGAGAAAATCTTACATAGTAAAGTATAACTGTTTCCAAAAGATAGGGTAAGATTCACAATTCAATCTACTGGGGTTCAGAGTCCCAGAAATCGGCCAACTAGACCCTGAAAATCTGTAGTCTCGTGTATTAGCAATGAATTCCTAGCATGTGACTACATTTCCCCAGCAACAATAACTTCTCTCCCTTAATGTCAGATACAGAGACAAAAAAACTCAAGAGGAACATCTACCAGCACAACTCTCCCTTCCTATTCTCCTAATTAGGAAACAATACTGCCAATATTAACATATTGGTGTTTACTTCCTGCCTGGAGGTGTGTGCCATCTGGTTATGTTCTGCTTATGAACTGACTGAAAAATAACAAACCCGGTCTTAACACCTGTAGGTATAGAAACTCTAGAGAAAAATGCTCCTCAAGCAAGTGAGCGCAGATTCACTGCCTCTACCAGTAAGTGTTGAATGGCTGGACTTTAGCCCATTATGCCTTCCTATGGATGTGACTGAGGCTACCAAGGAGAACATGTACATAAAGGTAAACACTTAAATGACTTACAAGCCTAATAGAGCTCCTACACATTTATATGCCTCACTGCCTGGCACTCCAAAATAAACATTAGTTGCTCCCTTCCTTTCATACATAGTTCATACCAAGAACAAGTCATTGAGAATGGAGTGAGTTACTGAGAGGTATGTCCAAGAAATGTTTTCCAAACAGCAGGAGGAAAAACTTCTGCTTCAAAAGTGTTGATATTATTATTCTAATGAAGCATAATATGGCCAGCATTCAGGTATCTCTGAGAAATTAGGGGGCAGAAAACTGCTAAGCAGGTTTGAGAAAATCTACATGTTGGCACGGGCAGGAAATAGTCAAGATTTAAACTCCATTCTTTTTTTAAATTTCTTTTTAATGTTTATTTTTGAGAGAGAGAGAGAGAGAGAGAGAGCGAGCATGAGCAGGGGATGGGCAGAAAGAGAGGGAGACAGAATCCAAAGCAGGCTCCAGGTTCCGAGCTGTCAGCACAGAGCCTGACGTGGGGCTCGAACCCATGAATCATGAGATCATGACCGGAACTGAAGTTGGACACAACCAAATGAGCCACCCAGGTGCCCCTATAATAGCTCTTTTAATGTCCTTGCTATTTCCATCATCTCTTGCCATTTCTGGGTCTGTTTCATTGACTAATTCTTCTAGTTACAGGTTGCTATTATCCTGCTCCTTTCCATGCCTAATAATTTTTTATCAGATAATGGACACTACATATTTTAAAAAAAAATTTTTTTAACGTTTATTTATTTTTGAGACAGGAAGAGACAGAGCATGAACGGGGGAGGGTCAGAGAAAGAGGGAGACACAGAATCTGAAACAGGCTCCAGGCTCTGAGCTGTCAGCACAGAGCCCGAAACGGGGCTCAAACTCACAGACCGCGAGATCATGACCTGAGCTGAAGTCGGATGCTTAACCGACTGAGCCACCCAGGCGCCCCAGACACTATATATTTAACACTCTCAGGTGTTACACTCTTCCAAATTGTATAGAATCCTGTTCAAGAAATAGTTCAATCTGCTTCCAAGGTAAATGTGAAGACGACTTTAGTCTAAGGTGATGTAATCTTTTATGGACTCCATCCTACACTTTATGAAGTCTTTCCCCTGTGGCTTGTGGGAACATGGACTATTAGTGAGTTCCAAAAACTGCTTCACCAAATGCTTTCTAGTAGTTATGTCTCTACCTGTGGAAGTTTCCTTTCATGTGTATATAATTCACAGTACTCAGCCAAAGCCTCATGGTAAGCTGTACTGAGATCTCAGAATGTTCTCTGTGCAGTTCCCTCTATTCTGGCACTCTGCCCCACAAACTGTAGCTGCTTTGACCTCCCTAAACTCCTTTTCTCCTGTTTCCTCAGCTCTAGAGGAAAACCAGACTCTGTTTGGCTTCTTCCTTTCTACTGCCTATAAACTGCTTCTAGACAATAAGCTGGGGTAATGTTAGGACTTGCCTTACTGGCTCAGTGATAACTTCCTTCAGTGATAACAGTCCTAAATGATCTATTGCCCAATACCCGAAACCACTATTTCATCTATTTTGTCCAGTCTTCTAGTTGTTCAACTCAGGAGGGCAAATTCAGTCCTTGTTACTTCACCAAGCCAGGTTTTTGAGCAGATAAATGATCTAAAAATGGATCACCTTCCATTTTGTTAAAGGTATCCACACAACTGATTTCAGGGAATATGGGAAGTCATTACTACATTTTAATAAAATCCCTACTTACTTGATGGAGGAGACTATAAAAGGAATATCATAATGTAGGTAATGAAGCCAACAACATAGTTCTTACATTTAGTTCTCAGTATCTTTGTAAAATGAATCTTTCATGTAGGACCGGTATTATAACCAGGCACCAATATAAACCAATCCAATGCTCAGACCTAACAATAGCCATATTACATCTGAAATTAAAAAATACTTTTACTAAGTTGTTTTTGCATGACAAATAAAACATTCTCAAACATAAAGAAAAAAAGAATCTAAAAACTTCCCATGCTGAGCACAGATAACGAGAAAGAGATAAAGCTATGAAAATACATGGCATATTCAGGGACAAGAATGTGGTTACTGTATTTAGTGAATGAAAAGGGTAGAAGATAATACCAAAATTGTAATTTGGGGTGGGGGGGGGCGTCAGTTCCCAATAACAACAAAAGCTGGCTCAGATAAGGATCAACAGGAGCTTTTATTCATTCTTGATGGGAATGCAAAATGGCACAATTTGGAAGATGATGTGACAGTTTCTTATACAACTAAACATACTTTTAACATATGATCCGGCAATCATACTCCTTGGTTATTTTTGCCCAGATGAACTAAAAGCTTATGTCCACCAAATACCTGGACAAGGATGTTTAATTATATATAGCATCTTTATTCATAACTGACAAAGTTTGGAAGCAACCAAGATGTCCTTCAGTAGGTAAATATGGATAAGCTGTGCTATAGATAGATAATGGAATATTAATCAGCACTAAAAGAAAATGAGCTATTAAGTCATGAAGACATGGAGAAAACTTAAACACATATTAAAGTGAAAAAGCTACATACTGTATGATTCCAACCATATGACATTCTGCAAAACTATGGAGACAATAAAAAGATTAATGGTTACCAGGGGCTGAGGGAAGGGAGGAATGAAATAACAGAGCAAAGAAGATTCTTAGAATAATAAGACCTATTCTGTTAGACATTGTATTACACATTTGTCAAATTATACATTTGCCCAAACTCATAAAATGTACAACTCAGGAATGAACCCTAATATAAACTATGGACTTCAGGTGATAATGTGTTAGTGGAGGTCCACTCTGGTGCAGGATGTTGATAGTGGGGGAGGCAGTACAAGTGTGGGGCAAGGAGTGTATGGGAATTCTGTGTAGTTACTGCTCAATTTTGTTGTGAATCTAAAACTGTTCTAGAAAATAGTTTATTAAAAAATGAATCTGGCAAAAATATGAAATAGAAGCCAGACAAGGGACTAAAGTGAGAGAAATCAGTTAAGAGAATACAGGAACACTGCAGGCAACACACAAGGATAGGCAGAAACAATATTGGCAGTAGAAACAGAAGCATTCTAAAATAGTATTCAAGGTTTTGCTTGTAGAGTCAACAACACAAGAGTTAGGGGTACCAATACCCTACACAGCTGAACACAATTACCTGAATATAACTTTTGACTCCCCAAAACTTAACTGAAAGCCTACTGTTGAATAAATGGCCTTACCAATAACATAAACAGTCAATTAACATATATTTTATATGTTATGTGCATTATATACTCTATTCTTATAATACATTAAGCTTAAGAAAAAGTTATTAATAAAATCATAAGAAAAGTACATTTACAGTGCTGTATCCTATTTATCGAAAAAAATTCACGTACCAATGGACCTGTGCAGTTCTAACCCATGCTGCTCAAGGGTCAACTGTATATATAACCTAAAATACTAGATACAACCATTGCAGATCTTTCTGTACACAAAGAGAAATAGTTATTTTCTCCAAATTAATAATAACAAAACAAAATGATGTTTTTAACAAAATAGATATGGTACCTTGGAATACTTTCCAAGTTTATATGACAAATACAGACAGTGAAAATTAAATAATACATAACAAATCACTTCCATGTTAGAACTCACTTTAAAAAAATTTTTTTTCTAACATTCATTTATTTTTGAGAGACAGAGAGAGAGCATGAGCAGAGGAGGGGAAGAAATAGAGGGAGACACAGAATCCAAAGCAGGCTCCACGCTCTGAGCAAGCTGTCCACACAGAGCCTGACAAAGGGCTCAAAACCACAAACTGTGAGATCATGACCTGAGCCGAAGTTGGACGCTCAATCGACTGAGCCACCCAGGCACCCCATAACTCACTCTTATACCTAAGAATTTTTTTAAATTTATTTTAATTGAGACTCCAAAAAAGATAAAGTATAACTATTTAATGCTTACTTTCGTTATTTTTTGAAAAAACAAATAATAATATAATGAAATACTATAACCTTACTGAAGTAATGGTTTAACTTTTTAATGAATGTAAATTGGTATCAGTTTGAATAAAACCTTAATTTCCTATCACTCTTGATAAAGTACTTCCTCCCAGAAAACTCCAAATAAATACTGAACAGTTGTTAAAAATCAGTGTAAATCTGACAAATGGATAAAGAAGATGTGGTTTATATACACAATGGAATACTACTTGGCAATGAGAAAGAATGAAATCCTGCCATTTGCAGCAACGTGGATGGAACTGGAGGGTATTATGCTAAGTGAAATAAGTCAGTAAGAGAAAGATACCATATGTTTTCACTCATATGTGGATCCTGAGAAACTTAACAGAAGACCATGGGGGAGGGGAAGAGGGGGGAAAAAAGTTACAGAGAGGGAAGTAGGCAAACCATAAGAGACTCTTAAATACTGAGAACAAACTGAGGGTTGATGGGGGGTGGGAGGGAGGGGTGGGTGGGTGATGGGTATTGAGGAGGGCACCTGTTGGGATGAGCACTGGGTATTGTATGGAAACCAATTTGACAATAAATTGTATTTAATAATAAAAAAATCAGTGTAAATCAATCAATGTGGAGAGATATTATTATTCACAATGACAAATCCAAAGAAGAATTATTTTTCTAAAAGTGGAAGAATTACCCTTACCTTTTTCTTCTGGCTTTATAGGAAAATACTTCTTTTCTGTAGCTATTAGCTCAGGCTTTGGAGCTAAGGAAAAAAGCCAAAATTAGTACTTAAAAAAATTAGTTTCAAAGCACAAAAACAATTATACTACTAAGCAGAAAAGGTCAGTTTAAAAATAACATCAGAGGAAAACATGACTTAACAGAAACAACAATGTACCATAATCACTAGGCTAACTATCTAATCCTGCACCTACCACCATTACATGGGTGAGTAGTAACTCTGGTCTCAGTTCCTTCTTTGCCAAATGAAGGTGTTCATACCCTCTACAACACCACTCTCCAGTAGAACTTTTCCATGATGATGGAAATATTCTATTTTTGTGTTATCCAATACTGAGTGTGGAGACTTGAAATACTACTACTGTGACTGGGGAATTCAATATTTTATTTGATTTAACTTTAATTAAATTTTGAAAGCCCCAATATGACTAGTGAATAAAAAGCCTAGAACACCAACTTTCATAAAAATTACTTTCAACTTATGCTTTCCTTGCTCTGGGATTAAGTCAGCAAATACAAAGATGAAAACTTGAGTAGGAAAGGACCTGTATTATTTCTTAAAAGAGCAAATCTTTCAAGAAAATAATTGTACTTCACTTATAAAAATCAAAAATTAGGGGCTAGGGACACCTAGGTGGTTCAGTTAAATGTGGACTCTTGATTTGGGCTCAGGTCATGATCTTCTCCTGGTTGTGAGATGAAATTCCACATCGGGTTCCATGCTGACAGCTCAGAGCCTGCTTGGGATTCTCTCTTTCCATCTCTCTGCCCCTCCCCCCCCACCCCCTTGAAAGAAGAGAAGAGAAGAGAAGAGAAGAGAAGAGAAGAGAAGAGAAAAAGAAAACAAAAAAACTAGAAAGTAACAGAAGAGGAGAGAAAAGAAAAAGAGAAACAAAAAGAGAAAGAGAGAAAGAGAAAGAGAAAGAAAAAGAAAAAGGAAAAGGAAAAGAAAAAGAAAAAGAAAAAGAAAAAGAGAAAGAGAAAGAAAAAAAGAAAAAGAAAAGAGAAGAAAAGAAAAGAAAAAAAGAAAAAAAGGAGAAGAAATGAAATTAGGATCTAAAACTTACAGAAATAGACAAAGGGCCAGATTATGAAACTGTAACTCTGGAAAACTCTTCTAAATATACCATAATATATTCAACTGCTTAAAAAAATAAAAATAAACTCTTCAAGTTTGTTTAACCCTTCAGCATACTCTCTGAAGAAATACAGATAATTAGTATTTATATGAGACATTAACAAATGAATTTAATGTGAAAAAGTGGAATAACTAATTAGGTCAATATATTAAGTATTCTATTCTTTTAATTTTTAAAAATTATTTTTGTTTTTGAGAGACAGAATATGAGTGGGGGAAGGGGAGAGAGAGGGGGAGACACAGAATCCAAAGCAGGCTCCATGCTCTTAGCTGTCAGCACAGAGCCCAACATGGGGCTTGAACCTACAAACTGCAAGATCATGACCTGAGCAGAAGTTGGACACTTAACCAACTGACCCACACAGGTGCCCCTGAAGTATACTATTCTAAATGCATTTAAACTTGGTCAATTTTCTTAATTAGAAATGACAGGGGCACGTGGGTGGCTCAAAGTGTCCCTCTCTTGATTTCGGCTCAGGTCATGATCTCACGGTTCGTGGGTTCGAGCCCCACATCAAGCTCTGCACAGTGCAGAGCCTGCTTGGGATTCTCTATCTCTCCCTCTTTCTCTCTGGCCCTCCCCTGCTTGCTCTCTTTCTCTCTTTCAAGACTAATAAACTTAAATTGTGTGTGTGTGTGGGGGGGAAATATGACAAGTCATAACTAAAGTATACAAATTATTTTTAACATCCTATTTTATACAATTTACACTTAAAAAATACAGACTTAATGCATGTGAACACTCAATTTTTATGTATTTCTAGAATTTGTATATATTACATCATATTTGGTTTTTGCTCATATAAATAAATGGTTTACTTAAAACCCAATTTCACCATTTTATAACTTGAAAATATGAAAAACAGCAAACTGAATAATGTGTTTCTTACGTACCTGGACCCTTAGCAGGAGGTGGTGGTTTCTTTGGTTTCTATTAAAATAACAATGGTAAAAATATGTGAATACTTACATCTTACAAATGCTTAAAATAACTTCTGATCGTTAATAATCTAAATTATATGAGTATCTGTTATAAAATAGTAAGATCTTAACAACCAAAAGGCCACTGACAAAAAATTTATTCTATTAGAACAAATGCCTTCTTGATCAAAATTCAAATATGTCAAAACTTACCAGTGATTATGATAAATCTAAAAAATCTTAATGATAATCAGGGGTGCCTGGGTGGCTCAGACGACTAAGCATCCAACTTTGGCTCAGGTCATGATCTCACAATTTGTGAGTTCAAGCCCCACGTCAGGCTCCCTCCTTTCGGCACGGAGCCTGTTTTGGATGCTCTGACTCCCTCTCTGCTCCTCCCCTACTCTCTCTCTCTCTCTCTAAAATAAAGAAGCATTAAAAAAATCATAATGTTAATCAAAAATATTCATTATTGCCTCCCCTACTTTAAGATTCCAAGGCACAATTTTATCTCTCTTTAACAGCTGAGTACTGGGGAAAAGGAGAGAGAAGAGACTGTTTTTAAAACAAACAACAACAAAAAAAAGAGTCACCTAATAAATATATCTAGCTTATACTCTTGGTTCTTCAGAACTCTCGAACAGAAGATTCAAGGAAAAAGCCTGTTTTTCTTCAATTTATTCAAATTTGTTGGGTTTAGCATTTATTCATTTTTAAGACTTGATGACATCAAAAACTTGAGACATGTCAATCAGGTCTTCCCAAATTAAAATTAACTGATAGTGCTGTATGAACACCAAATAAGCCCTCCCAAATAATGTGTTCCTTGGGTATAAAAATAAAGCACCCAGAAGGCTGAATACTGAATGAAATCGAGCAAAAGAAGGGCCTCAGACAGCATTAACCCATAGAGTAACCTCTAGTGATTCACTTAACTACATAAAGACTGCAAAGTTTAGAAATTTCAACACTGGCTTAAATAAAATCCAGCAGACCATCTTGCTCTCAGTGTCTACTCTCCAACTCCATTAGAAAAGGAGCAAGGAGGAGGCAGTCCAAGATGATGGAATAGGAAGACTCTGAACTGACCTTCTCTCGTGGACACCATAAAACTACACCTACATACAGAGCAATTCTTCCTTAAAAATTGAGGGTGGACTGAACAGCCCCTGCACAACAAACAACAGAGGGACCACACAGAGAACAGTAGGAGACAAGGTAACAACACAAACCACACCCCAAATGTAAGGACTTGCAGTAGGGGGTATCATTGAGGGTCCCAAGCAGACACACCTGCCCTGGGGCACAGAAACAAAACAGCAATTTAAAGGGCAACTAGACTATAAGTGAAGAAAATCCATTTACTAACCATAGAGCTTCTGCCAAATGGTGGAAGGAACTGCTAGAACTCTCTCCAGGGTCGGAGATGCCTGAAATTGCCACTACTTCTTTCCCAACGCTCTACTTTGACAGTGCCAATGAAAGCAGAGTCCAGGCACTCTTGCTGGCCTATTAAATCTGCTCCAGCAAGTCCCAGGCCCCTAACCCAGATCAGCTTTCCCACCAAGACAGTCTATTGCCTTTGCCAGCCCCAGCTCTAGCCATCCCAACAAGGTGGCCCTGGAAGCTCCAGCATACCCCAGGCCTGCACACAACAGCTCAAGCCCTCCTGCCCGTGTGGCCCTGGCACAGAGTACATTGGAATGCCTGGTCCCATGTCCACACCAGCTCAAGTCATACACCAACGAGCCCGCGCCAGCTCTAGCCGCAGCCATCCTGCCCATTGTAGCAAGCCCCAGGGCAACCCTAGCTCAGGCCTACTCCAGCTCCAGCTGCCCAACCAAATCCTGTTGGCATACACAGTAAACAAAGGGGACACTGCTACATAAGGCCACTCCTTGAAGACCAAGAGTTAGCTGTTCTGCCAAATTTACAGACACAAATGCAGAAAGACAAACAACATAAGGAAACAGAAGAATGTTCAAAACAAGAGAACAACATAAAACCTCAGGAAAAAAAACCCTAATAGAGATAATTAATTTACTTGATAAGCAATTCAAAGTAATGGTCATAAAGATGCTTGCTCAACTTAGAAGAATGAAGAAATACAGTAAGAACCTTAACAAAGCGCTGGAAAATATAAGAAGGTACCAAAAAGCAGTCAGAGCTGAAAATTTCAGTAACTGAACTAAGAAATACACTAGAGGACATCAACAGATTAGAGGATACAGAAGAATGGATCACCTGAATGGAAGACAGAATAGTGGAAATTACTCAATCAGAACAGCAAAAGAAGAAAGAATTTTTAAAAAATGAGAATAGTTTAAGAGACTTCAGAAATGACAATAATTGTACTAACATTCACATTGTAGAGGTTTCAGAAGGATAAAAATAAGAGACAGAAAATCTATTTGAAGAAATAATGGCTACAAACATCCTTAACCTTGTAAAGGAAAGACATCCATGTCCAGGAAGTACAGACAGTTCCAAACAAGATGAAACCAAAGAGAGCCACACAAAGATATATTATAATTAAAATGGCAAAAGTTAGGGGCGCCTGTGTGGCTCAGTCAGTTAAGTGTCCAACTTCAGTTCAGGCCATGAACTGACAGTACAGAGACTGGAGCCTTCTTCAGTCTCTGCCTCCCTCTCTCTCTGCCCCTCTCCCTCCCTCCCTTTCTCTCTCTCTCTCTCTCTCTCTCTCTCAAACAGTAAAAAAAAAAAAAAATTAATAACAAATAAATTCCAAAGACTGAAATCATAACAAGTATCTTTGCCAACCCCAACAGTATGAAATTAGAAATTAACTGCAAGAAGAAACCTGGAAAAAGCACAAACATACGGAGACTAAACAATGCTACTGAACAATCAATGGGTCAACAAAGAAATCAAAGAGAAAATAAAAAACTATGTTGAAACAAATGAAAAATAGAAACACAACTTTCAAACCTATAGAACACATCAAAAGCAGTTCTAACAGACAAG
The DNA here is from genome assembly GCF_018350195.1 of Panthera tigris. Taxonomy (NCBI): domain Eukaryota; kingdom Metazoa; phylum Chordata; class Mammalia; order Carnivora; family Felidae; genus Panthera; species Panthera tigris. The sequence continues at coordinate 45,091,994 of NC_056664.1, read as the reverse complement.
TTTATAGCAATCTCAAGAAATACGAAAATTCCCAAATAAACAGTATTAATTTACATGTAAAGAAACTAGAAAAAGAACAAAGCCCCAAGTTAGGAGAACAAAGACCAAAGCAGAAATAAAATGAAACAGAGATTGAAAAACAGACAAGATCAATGAAATTAAAAGCAGATTACTGAAAAGATAAACAAAATCAATAAACCTCTAGTCAAAATCATGAAGAAAAAAAGACAGGGCCCAAATAAATAAATTAAACACGAGAAACTATAACTGACACGATAAAAATATAAAGGATCCTAAGAAATTAGTACAATTACATGCCAACAAATTGGCAAACACAGAAGAAATGGATAATCATGATAACCACATAAAAAGTAGGATTCTAGAAATGTATCCATTTCTTCTGGGTTCCAAGACTTGATTACAAAAAAATAATAAATAGACCAATTACAAATAATAAAATTCAACCAGTAATTTTAAAACTCCCAGAAACAAAGGTCCAGGACCAGAGAGCTTCACAGATGAATTCTACCAACATTTAAAGAGTTAGTAACTATCCTTCTCAAATTATTCCAAAAAATCGAAGAAGGAATGCTTCCAAACTCATTTTACAAGGCCAGCATTACCCTGATATCAAAACCAGTCAGATATCACACACACAAAAAGAAAATTACAGGCAGTATCCCTGGTGAATATAGATGTAAAAATCGCCAACAAAATATTAGCAAAATGAACTGAACGATATGTCAAAAGGATCATATACCATGATCACGTGGGATTTATTTCAGGGATGCAAGAATGACTCAACATTTGCAAATCAATCAACATAACACACCATTTTAACAAAATAAAGGATAAAAATCATATGATCATCTTAACAGATGCAGAAAGACCGTTTAAAAAAATACAATATCCATTTATAAAAACTCTCAACAAAGTGGGTATAGAAGGAATGTACATCAAAATCATAAAGTCCATATATGACAAACCCACAGTTAACATCATACTCAATGGTGAAAAGCTAAAAGGCTTTCCTCTAGGATCAGGAATAAGACAAGGACTCCCCCATGCTTATTCAACATAGTACTAGAAACCTTGGCTAGAGCAATTAGGCCAGAAAAAGAAAAGCATCAAATTGGAAAGGAAGAAGTAAAACTGTTCACTACTGTAAGACAATATATTATATATAGATGATGTATACATACACAATGGAATACTCCTCAGCCATTAAAAGAATGAAATCTTACCATTTATGACAACACAGATGGACCTACACAATAATATACTAAGTGAAATAAGTCAGACAGTAATGACAATACTGTATGATTTCACTTATATGTGGAATCTAAAAAACAAGACAAATGAATAAACAAAACAGAAATAGACTCCCATAGACATAGGAAACAAATCCTGGTTACCGTAAGGGAGAAGGTGAAATAGGGAGCAGATAAAAGAAGATTAAGGGGAGTAAGAAGTACAAACTTCCAGTTACAAAATAACGAAGTCTTGGGGCTGTAATGAACAACATAGAGAATATAGTCAATAATGTTATAATAACTTTGTATGGTGATAGATGGTAACTAGACTTATCACAGGTGCCATTTTGTAGTATATAAAAATATCTAAACCTTATGATCTACAATACCTAAAACCAATAGGACACTGTATGTAATTATACTTCAATCCTCAATTGATTCAATCCTCACTGATGAATGACTCAGCCTCACTTTATTCACTGTAAGAAGTGAGACAGAGGTCTTAAGTCTTGTAAGAAAGCAAAGACTGCTTCTTACCCTCCCAAAAATGCACTACAGAGTAATATAGTAAGATTAACAGTTCCTTAAAATAAGATTTTCAACAAAAGTACAATTAAAGTACAAATTCTTCCAGGCAAGTGTTAATTTGTCTAACATACTAGTATGAGAGACTTTTTTCTTTAAATTATAATAAAGTAATGAAGTCTAAGGTTACTTTTCAATATAGTCAGTGGGGAAAGAAAACCTGAAATAAAGCACAGAACTGAAATATTTTTTTGTTTTACTACAGCTCAAATCAATTTTACCTGAATATATAAACTGGAAACCGCCTCATAAAGTTGTTCAGTAATAATGCAAACAAAACTGTTTGTAAAGAAATACTGGCCAAAGGTTCATTAAACAGTTATCATCATTGAAAAACAAAAGCTTACTGGGAAGTCTTTATCCAGTTCATTTATCTGAATAGCAAAATTATCTGGAAATACTCCTTCTCTCCCATTAAGTTCACCCTTCCACCAGCCAGTTTCTCCAGTCTCCTATAATGCAAATGAAGAATCAAATAATTACATTAATTTCATATTATTTAAATATATATTTACTTATTAAACATTATATAAACTTATTTATATAAATACAATAAACTATACACAAGTATTATATTTAAAATTGAAAAACAATAATAAATATAACATTCACAATGCAAAATATTATATAATATTAATAATAGGTGTTATCTTTAAATAAGAAAAAAGTTCACAACAAAATATAAAAATACTGAATTCCATTATTTTTACAAGAAAAAAAAAAAGGGTTGGGGAGCTTGGGTGGGTCAGTTGGTTGAATGTCTGACTGTGGCTCAGGTCATGATATCACAGTCTGTGGGCTCAAGCTCAGAGCCTGAAGCCTGCTTCAGATTCTATGTCTCCTTCCCACCCCTCCCCAACTCCCACTCACATTCTGTTTCTCTCTCTCAAAAATAAACATTAAAAAAAAATTTTTTTTTAAGAAAAAGAAAAAAAAGAGTTAAACAGATCATAAAGGTCCTCCCTAAAAAGCAAATATTACCCATACATTACTTCCAGCAGTAGTTATAAAATTGGGATTTTTTTTTTAATGAGTCAAAAATTTTAGGGGCGCCTGGGTGGCTCAGTTGGTTAAGCGTCAACTTTGGCTCAGGTCATGATCTCACGGCTTGTGATTTCGAGTCTTGCGTCGGGCTCTGTGCGGGCAGCTCAGAGCCTGGAGCCTGCTTCCGATTCTGTGTGTCCCTCTCTCTCTGTCCCTCCCCACTCACGCTCTAGGTCTCTCTCTCTCAAAAATGAATAAACTTTAAAAAATAAATAAAAAACACATGAGTCAAATAATTTTAAAATTTGGTTTATGAGGATAAAAGGTTTTCAGCGAAGAGAAAGGACAAAGTGCGAGAAGAGGGTGGACAGAGAATATGACTTTCTAACCTGTATCTTACTTAACATTCTTAACACTTTATCTACCAAAACACAATCATATTATTCATTTCTCTAGAAATTAACAAGTTATTCTACAATTCCTTCTAAATACCACCTGGCCATGAGAAATAAGGTGCAACCAGTCCAAAACTGTATGGATATTAAAAATTACATATACTAAACCATCCGATAACAAAGTCAATTCAAGACAAGGGAAAATTTTTCAGAAATTGTGCTATATGGTCATTAACAAAAACTGTATTTTATTTATAGTTTTCTTCTATTACGGATAGTTACAGGGGCACCTGTGTGGCTGAGTCAGTTGAGCATCTGACTTCAGCTCAGGTCATGATCATGTGGTTCGTGAGTTTGAGCCCCATATCAGGCTCACTGCTGTCAGTGCAGAGCCCCCTCTCTCTGCCACTCCCTCGCTTGCACTCTCTCAAAAATAAAACAATAACAACAACAAAAAAAAATAGTTAAAGGATTCTGCCCAGACCCAAATACTCCTGGGTTTTCTTTTTCTTTTGCCATAATTCATTCTAAGTTATAAAACTACTTAACTCTTTGAAATAGCTGCATCATTTTCCAAACACAGTATGGTCCATAAACGTTTACAATATTGATGGAATTCTGTTTCCCTATTCATTTTTTTTTTTTAATTTTTAAAGTTTATTTTTGAGAGAAAGAGAGAGAGGGAGAGAGAGTGTGGGTGTGAGGGAAGGGCAGAGAGAGAGAGAGAGGAAGAACATAATCCCAACCGTGCTCCCCTGTTGTCAGTGTAGAGCCAGATGCAGAGCTCTATCCGATCCCATGAACCGTGAGATCATGACCTGAGCTGAAATCAAGAGTCAGACACTTAAACGACTGAGCCATCCAGGGGCCCCATTCTTTTTCTTGTTATATTATAAACGATACAAAAAAACATTAGATGCAAAAAAAATGTAATGGGGTAAACTAGGAAGTGAGAACAGAAACTTAGAGGAGCTGGGGCTAGAGAAAAAATATAACAGGCTGGCAAAAGTAATCCCCAAAACATCAATTATTATACAAACAGACAATAAAAATCTACTCAAAAAAAATTTTCTGAGAATTTACTATGTGTCATGTTCTCAGGACACAGAAACAAGACAAAATCCCAGCTCCTCCAGGGCTTACATTGTAGGGGAAATAGAAGAATGAATAAATTAAATAATTCACCAAACACCTGACAAGTATCTTACCTTACTTATCAAGTGGATTATCTCTCCCTCTTTAAAAGAAAGCTCATCTTCATTAGTACCTTCATAGGCAAATAATGTTCTACAATATTCCTTAGCTAAAATAAAGAAAGTAAATAATGCAGATTAAATAAATTGGTTCTTTTAACAATACTTATTAAGCCTCTACTTTGTGTTAAAAAAAAGTACACTAGAAGCTGTTAAAGATGAATTTAATAATGTCGGCCGACACTATCTACTGAATTAAGTAACAATTTCATTAATTCATACTTTCAAATAGTTCCTAGTGCTAATATGTTCTAGGCGCTGGTTCTAACTGTAGGGAGATACATCAGTGAACAAAGCACACTGAACTCTTTGACCCTGCAGTGCTTACCTCTAGAAGGATCTAATACTCTGATCAAGTAGTACAGTGTTGATACACAGTTTCAAAAAATCTAATACATTTGAGCATGCTTCTTTGCCAACATGAAAATTTTATTCAAAAATTTACCTTTAATTTTACTTTCCGTGTCTGTTTTTGTTATCTCCACACTCTGAGTTTTGGATCCTACTGACTGTAAAATTAAGGGCTAGAAAAGAAAAGGACAGTATCAACTATTTTAAGTGAGAATTAAGATAATAGTATTAAACAAAATTTTCATTTGCAGTAAGCCAGCCTTCCCTAGTGGTACTTATAGCCAGGTTAGTAATGTGACTGAAAAGACAGAGATAACAAAACTACTGAAATGATAGCTCAGAACTTCAAATTTTTAAAACTTCCTAAGAATAATACACATTCTGATACCCATAATACAGTAGTGTCACTTAATTTTAAACCTCCAAAATAAATAAAAATAATAGCACCTGAAAATGTACTTAGTAACTCCTTAGCTAAACACTTTACATACCTTATAACTTAATCCTCTGAATAATCTGTATAAAGTAAGCATTATTATTCGTTCCTCTTACAGACTAGGAAGCAGTTAAGAAACCTGCCCACCCTAACAGTAATTTAGTAGTGGAGCCTGGATTTGAACCTAGGAAGTCTGACTCTAGAAAGTGGGCTTTTAAACCACAGCACTAAACTTCCCTAGGATGAGATAGAGAAAAAAAAAAAAAAAAGGTCTTTATACTTCATTGCTGCTATCTGAATGAAAACACCTAGGTAATGTTACAACCCTTACAACTATAGTCAGTAGAAAATTTTACATTGTAATTGACTAAAGTAAGTCCTTCATACTAGTGTTTTCCTTGACTTCTCTCCCCAGAAAGAACATTACTTTTGACCTTAGCTTTCATTTAGTTAAAACTCTAAATATACTACTAACTTACCTATCACTGTGTGTTCTGTTTATCTTTTAAGATACTCACTTTAATTTTTCACAAGTCTAACCATCATTTCTTCTAATCTGACATCAATCACCTACAAATATAGCAAATGTGCTCTCTATCAATTCCTGGATCAGTGTTCAAAAGCAAGGCTTGCAAGGCTCTCAAATAGGGTGATATTTGAGATGACTCTCACTAACAGTTACTCTTGAGTAGTGAACATTGTAAGTGGCAACTGAAAGAGTACTAGTGTAATCATTAAATAAAGTTATTCGTTATGAATCATAAGCTTTAAAGTTAGAAAGGAGCCCCAGATTATCTAATGTCCTTCATAATGCAAACAGTGCTTCTCCAGCATCCCTGGCTATTATATGGCTGGCTATACAGCACCATTCCAAAAACCACAAGAATTCCAATCTTTACCTTGAATCAAGGTATCGAAACCAAGAACCAATTAGGCCCCATAATCTTACTGCCAGACAGTCTCAGAGCTAGGAGAGGGTAGGGTAGAAAGTACAAGTTCTCTTTCCTGAACCCAAATCATTATTACATGAAAATGTATGTAGCAAACTGGGAAAGAAAAAATATGTGGAAACTAACCATTTTAGAAGAAAACTTGAGAATATATTTCGCCAACCAAATCAGTCTAATTAGTGAAATATAGCGGAACTAGGTAAGTAAATACTGAAATACTTTCAACTCTTAAAACTTAAATACAGACATACAACTGAGAACTAAAATGAAACAATGCCCTAAAAGTCAACAGGAAAACCTCCTAACTGAAGTACTCAATCTGTACCTCTAAGGTGTGAACCTCAAAAAACAGCCTTGAAATTCATGTTCTAAAAATTGTAGCTCTTTTCCCCCAAAACAAAACGCTATTAGTTTATTTCAAAATCTGTTACAAAATCTGCAGGGGTGCCTGCATGGCTTGGTTAGAGGATCGTACAGCTCTTGATGTTGGGGTTGTGAATTAAAACCCAACACCTGGTCGGAGATTACTCAAATAAATAAAACTTAAAAAAAAAATATTTGAAACCGATTATTAGATGTTATAATTTATGGTACATTCATTTTGATTTATTTCATAATGCCATCAAAATGCTAATGAAAAACAAAGTTCTCCATACATTTAGAGGAGAAGCAAATTTCACCACTGCTAACAATCCAGAGGAGAGTTAAGTAGTACCTAATTAACTTAATACCTCATTGTGAATCCATTTTAAAATGCCCATTTTAGGTCTATTTCAAATTTAAAGAAAAAGTATGTAATTTTAGCTTTAAAAGGCAAAAAACAAAACAAAACAAAACAAAAAAACTCCTGCCCTTTCCATTTTTACCTATGGTAACTAAAAACTTAGAAAAGTTGGTATTAATACCAATAAACATTCTCATTTTATAAGAATCAAACATAAACATTAATCAGTGTAATGCTGAAAACAGTTTCTCAGTCGTCTCGATCAAAACCAATTATTAGCAATCTCAAAAAAGGGTGTGTAACAGAGTTGCAAACTGACTTACACCTTAAAAAGTGCTTCATGAGAGTTAAGTAGAGTTAATCTAAGTTCACCATTATTACCTTTTCTGTTTTCTTTTCTTCTACTTCACTGCCAGATGTTCTCGTCCTCAGTTTCACAGAGCCTTCTTTAAAAATGTCTCCAAATCCAATTCCTCGAATTTTCTTTGGCTGTGTGACTGATCCCAGTGCAGCCTCATTCCCACTGCCCAGAGACGCTGAGGGTGAGGTAGGCCCAGCGAAAACGTTTTCTGAAAGAATAATGTGCTTTTGAAGAATGCAGAATTACAAAGATCGTGATATTCCCCTCCCATATTGTTTACATCCTATGCCTAATTAAAATGATAAAATAAAAAAAGTTAAATGACAGAGTACTAAAATATCCAAAAAGTAAGATTCGCTTATATTGCATTTTTTGGATACTGTTTAAGATTAAGGTATCAATTTTAGGTATATTCCATTAGTAAAATGCTAATTAAGAAATGTAGGGGGCGCCTGGGTGGCTCCATTGGTTGAGCGTCTGACTTCAGCTCAGGCCTTGAGCTCACGGTTCAGCTGGTGAGTTCAAGCCCTGCACAGGTTCGCTGCTGTCAGGCTGTCAGTGTAAAGCCTGGTTCTGGTTCAGACCCTCTGTCTCCCTCTCTGCCCCTCCCCCACTTGCACTATCCTAAAAATAGACAAATATTTTTTTAAAAAAGATTAAATGCTTGAGATAGGATTCAGTATTTTGTGTGAAGATTTTTGATAACGAATTCAAATTTCTTCATATGCTACTCAGACTTTGTATTACTTCCATTTGTTGAGAAGTTGTACTATTCAAGGAATTTGTACATCTAAGTTATCAAATTCATGAGTATATTTTTTCATTATCCCTTTAATGTCTGATCTGTGGTGACATTCACATCTGGTTATTAACCAGACAGTAATATTTTCTTTTTTCTTCAATCAGTCATTAGACCTTTATCAATTTTGTATCTTTTCAAAAAACTCAACTGTTGAACTTGATCTTGAATGTTGTTGGCTTGTTTTTTATTTCATAGTTTCTTGCTCTCATTTCCTGCTCCAAATTATTTCAGGTTTACTTTGCTCTTCTTTTATTGATTTCAGATAAAAACTTAGATCACAGACATTAGTTTTTTCTTTTCTAGTATTACCATTGAAAGCAGTAAATTTCTCCATAGGTGCTGTTTTACCTGCGTTCCACAAATTTTGATTGTTTCCATTTTTTTCATTTGAAAAACCAGTTTTTTCCCTCACAATTTCTTCTTTGACCCACAGGTTACTTACAAATATTGTTTAGTTTCCAAGTAACTGAGGATTTCCCAAATATCTATTGCTAAAATAATTCCATTGTATTCACAAAACCTACTTCATAGGACTTGAAATCTATTAAGTTTTCTGAGACTTCTTTGATGCCCAAACATTAAGGGTGTATCTGGTAATATTCTATGTACTCTTCAAAGGAATGTGTATTCTCTTACCAGATTAACTATCCATAAACGTCAGTTAGATCCACTTATTTGATTATTCGAGTCTTCTACATCATCACTAATTTCTATCAATTAATGAGAGAAGCGTGTTCAAATCTATGTGTGGATTTGCCTGTTTCAGTTCTGGCAGTCTCTTGTCTCACGTACTTTGAAGTTCTGGTATTAGATTACACATATAGAGGTGCCTGGGTGGCTTAGTCAGTTAAGCATCTGACTCTTGATTTCGGCTCAGGTCATGATTTCACGGTTGTGAGATCGAGTCTCACATCAGGCTCTGCACTGAGTATGGAGCCTGCTTGGGATTCTCTCTCCCCCCACCTTTCCTTTCCCCTCCCCTGCTCTCTCTCAAAATAAATAAACATTTTTTTTTAAATAATGCAGTTTTAGAATTGTTACATAATTTTTATGAATTGACTCTATCATTATGAAATGTTCCTTTTTATCCCTGGTAATATATTTTTTTCCTGAAATACACTTTGACATTAATGTAACCATTCTAGATTTCTTACGCTTTGCACTGAATTCCCTTTTTCTTCTTTCTTTTAACCAGTACCTAAATATTTCAAGTGAGCTTCTGGTAGGAAGCATATTAAGCATATTACCTAGTCAACTGCCTTTTCAATTAGAGTTTTTAGAGAACTTAATTTTCATGTAATCACTGATGTGGTTTAAATCCATTATCTTGCTATTTGTTTTCGATTTACCCAGTTGATCTTTGTTCCTTTCTCTCTCTTTTTGTTTTGGGGTTTTTGTTTTTTGCTTTAACAATAGACTTTTATTTTTTTCATTTTGGGAGTTTAGAAGCCAGATCAGTGCTGGCATGTTGGGTTCCGGTGAGATCTCTCTTCCTGACTTACAGATGGCTGCCTTCTCACTGTGGCTCATATGGCCTTTCCTCAGTATGTGCACATAGAGACAGTGGGCTCTGTTGTCTCCTTTGTTATTAAGATATAACTGACATATAACACTATATTAGTTTTAGGTGTACAAATAATGATTCCATACATGTATGGGTGTGTGTGTGTGTGTGTGTAGTGAAATGATCACCAGTCTTAATTAACATCCATCACCATACAGTTATAAATTTTTTTCTTATAACGAAAATTTTCAACATCTTCTCTCCTATGAATTTTCAAATATACAATTTTATTAACTATATTTACCATACTCTGCATTACATCTCCAGAACTTATTTTTATATATAATAAATTTATAAATTTATATATATGTTTATATATAATTGGAAGTTTGTGCCTTTTGACCACCTTCACCCATTCTGCCCATCCTATACCCCTTGCTTCTGGCAACCACCAATGTTTTCTGTATCTCTCAGTTTAGTGTGTTTTTAGATTCTATATCTAAGTGAGATCATACAGTATGTGTCTTCATCTGTCTGACTTACTCCATTTGTAAGTCATCCATGACTTATTTCGCTTATAAGTTTTATCCATGTTGATGCAAACGGTAAGATTTCTTTATATTCTGTGGCTGAATAATATTCCATTGTGTATATATAACATTTTCTTTTTTTAATTTAATGTTGTTGTTTTTTTTTTTTCTTGATAGAGAGCACACACGAGAGTGTGTGCACAAGAGTGCATAAGCAGGAGAGGAGTAGAGAAAGGAGGAGAGAGAGACTTCCAAGATCAGCGCAGGGCTTGATCTCACAAACTGCAAGATCATGGCCAGAGTTGAAAACCGAGAGTCAGATGCTCAACTGACTGAGCCACCCAGGTGCCCCATAATACATTTTCTTTATCCATTATGTAAATAATGCTGTGATGAACACAAGGATGCAGATATCTTTTCACGTTAGTGTATTAATCTTCTTTAGGTAAATGACCATAAGTGGGATTGCTGGATCACATGGTAGTTTTAAGTTTTTGAGGAACCTTCATACTGTCATAGTGGCTGTGCCAATTTACATTCCCACCAACAGTGCAGGTCGCTTCCCTTTTGTCCACATCGTCACAAACACTTCTGGTCTTTCTGATAACAGCCATCTGAACAGGTGTGAGGTGATATTTCATTGTGGTTTCGGTTTGTACTCCTCTGAATATTAGTGATGTTGAGCATCTTTTCATGTATATATTGGGCATCTGTACATCATCTTTGAAAAAATACCTATTCAGATCCTCTGCCCATTTTTAATGGTTTTTAGTTGCATAAGCGCGCTCTCCCTCTCTCTCTCTCTCTCTCTCTATATATATATATACATGTATATATATGTGTGTGTGTGTGTGTGTGTATGTATATATATATATATGGAGATTAATGTCTTCTAAGATAAATGATTTGTAAATATTTTCTCCCATTCCATAAGCTGCCTTTTCATTCCGTTGATGGGTTCCTTTGCTGTGGAGATTTTTAGACGGATGTAGTCCCATTTGCTCATTTTTGCTTTTGTTGCCTTTGCTTTTGGAGTCAAGTCCAAAAACTCGTCTCCAAGACTGATGTCAAAGAGCTTACCACCTAGGTTTTCTTCTAGGAGGTTTATGGTTTCAGGTATTTGTTGAAGTCCTTAATCCATTTTGAGCTGATTTTCGTGTCTTTTTTTTTTTTTAAAGTAATCTTTACCACTTCATTTTATTATTTATTAGCTATTCCTCATTGTTTTACTTTCTTCGGGGTTGCTCTAGCTTTATAATATGCCATCTTTAACCCAACAAAATCTACATTCAAATAACACTATACCACTTCACATACAATGGGCACATTTCCATTTCATCTCTTCTGTGTTTAGAACTACTATTGTCATACATACATACCTATATTTTACTTCTACATTATGTTTCCCATGATATATTATTTTGTTTTAAATAGTCAATTATCTTTTAAAGAAATTTAAAAATGGGAAACGTTTATGCTTATCCACAAATTTACCTCTATTTTTGTCACTCTTCATTCCGCTTATATAGATACAAGTTCCCATCTAGTATCATTTTGCTTTTTTCCTGGACAATTTGCTTTAATTCTTCTTTAGGATGCATTCTGCTGGTAATGAATTCTCTATTATTCTTTGGCTGAAAACTTTTTTTATTTTTTTAAAACAGGTTCCACGCTTGCCCAGTGCACAGCCCAACACGGGGCTTGAACTCAGGACCCTGAGATCAAGACCTGAGCTGAGAGTAAGAGTAAGACACATAACCGACTGAGCCACCCCAGGTGTCCCAGGCTGAAAACTTTTTTGCCTCACCTTTATTCTGAAGAGTATTTTCACAAAAACAGGATTCTAGGTTGACCACTTTTATTCTTCCAACACTTCCAAGATCTCATTCCATTACCTTCCACCATACTTAGTTTCTGATGATTATCTGTGGATTTTTATCTTTTTTATTTTTAAGTTTATTTATTTTTAGAGAGAGAAAGAGAGAGCGGACTTGTGTGTGAGACAGGGAGAGAGAGAATCCTAGGCAGGCTCCTTGCTGTCAGTGCAGAACCCAACACAGGGCTCTATCTCATGAACCGTGAGATCATAACCTGAGCGGAAATCAAAAGTTGGATGCTCAACCGACTGAGCCACCTTTCTGTGGATTTTTATCTTAATTCTTCTCTACTTGAAGTGCCTTTTTCCTCTAATTCCTGAAATTTTCCACTTCACTGTTTATTTTTAGCACTTAATTATGATGTGCTTTTACCAGCCCTGAATTGTATGTTTACCCTTTTTGAATTTGTGGATTTATAGTCTGCATCAAATTGGACATATTTTAATATCTTTCTTCAAATATTTTTCCTGACCTTCTCTCTCCTCTTTTTCTGTAACTCTAGCTATGTATGTTAGACTCTTTAAAATTATCCCAAGTTTTTTGCAGTCTTTATGCTCTTTGTGCTTCACTTGGGATGCAGTCTACTACTACATTCTCAAGTTCGATCATTTTTTTCTTCGTGCTCTACTGGCAAAATTCCACAAGAAGGAATTCATTTCAGACATTGTGTATTTTGTCTCTAGTAGTCAGTTCCATTTGGTTCTTTTTTTAGATCTTCTATTTCCCTCCTCATTAAGCTCGCACTTTCGATTACCTCCTTGAGCATGCTGAGCATTTTTTTATAGTTAACATTCTTGTTGCCAACTCCATCATTTGTGGTCCACTTTCTATCAATCAATTTTTCCTCCAAATTGTCACATTTTGCTACTTCTTAGATATATAGCTGGTATTTCATTTTATTCAATGTCAGTGAGTGCTAGATCTTGTTCTAATCCTTTAAAAACCACTAGTTCTCAACCTGGGGTGCTTCTGTAACCCAAGAGATACGTAGCAATGTCTGGAGACAATTTTAGTTATTATAGCTGAAGAGTGCAACTAATATTCAGCAGGTACAGATCAGAGATGTTTATAAACATTCCACAATGCACTGAATAGACCCCAAAAGCAGAGCTATCCTGCCCAAACGTCATTAGGGACAAAGTTAAGAAACCCTATATTAAAGAAAACTGATCTTTTTCCAGCAAACAGGTAAGTATCTGCATACCAGTGTGAAGCTTTTTCAGGGTAGACCTAGAATAGCTGCTATTTGAAAACCCATCTACTCTCACTTCACCCTTCCACTGAGTTACCCATGTATTCAATGAAGTCTCTCAAAACCAAATGGAGAGAATTCAAAAATTTTTGACCTTGTTTAAGTTCTGGGAATTATTCATGTTAATCCCCAGTAATCACTACTCTTCACAAACTGTTCACGTCTAACCTCATGAGGCTGCACCCCATACAATGAGAGATTGGTATTCAGCCAAATACTCAAGGTAACTCTGTAATCACATTGCTAGAGCACTTTCACTTTCACTTTCTCTCTCCCTCTCTCCAGGTAATCAGTTCCACAATTCTAACTACCTTGGCTTGGTTGAACTCTAATCTCTAACTCCTCAACAAAACTGACAACCTTCTGTTGAATTTCACTCTTCCTGCACTACAGTCCAAATATTACCTCCTGGTAGAAATTCAGGACAATGATAGGGTTTTCCTTATTTGCCCTTTTCTCAAGTATCTCATTCCTGTGCTGCCTATTCTCTGAAAATACTTGGGTTTTTTTTGTTGTTGTTGTTTTTGTTTTGTTTTGAGAGCGAGAGCGAGAGCGAGAGCAAGAGCGAGAGAGAGAGAGAGAGAGAGAGAGAGAAAGCACACATGTGAAAAGGGAAGAGTGGCAGAGGGACAGGAGGTGGAGGGGGAGAGAGACAGAGAGGGGGGAGAGAGAGGGGGAGGGAGAGAGCAGGGAAGGAGAATCTTAAGCAGGTTCCATGCTCAGGGCTAAGCCCAATGCGGGGCTCAATTTCATGACCTTGGAATCATGACCTAAGCCGAAATCAAGAGTTGGATGCTCAACCAACTGAGCCATCCAGGCACCGCTGAAAGTACTTGTTTTCAATAACTTGTTCAATTTCCCAGTTTTTAAGGTGGGAAAGTAATTCCACACTGTCTTACTCCCTCACTGCTAGAACTGTGGTCTAAATATTGTAATATACAGCTTGAATAATCAGCCTATCAGACAAAACAATATTCAGACAGAATAGTATGAGGTACCTACTGAGAGGCCTTTTAAAGTGAAACAATCTATGGTATTAATAAACCATACTCTGATAAATGCAACTTCATCAAATGATTTTAAGGTGCAATTTCCAGTTTTTAGAATTATGACCAAAAATGAAAATTTTCTTTTAGATTTAGTGACTGTAAACTTTACTGGAGTCCTTAAAGCATATCATTAAAATAAATGCCTAGATATTAAAAGTATCTAGTACTAATAGATAGGCTGATTGCTTTCACCTCATTGAAAATTGTCAAAACTACTATATTATTAAATCAATGGTTGGAAGGCAGTATAGTATAGCGATAAAGCACATGAACTTTAGAGTCAAACTTTTTTTTTTTTTTTAATGTTTATTTATTTTTGAGAGACACAGACAGAGCATGAACGGGGGAGGGTCAGAGAGAGGGAGACACAGAATCTGAAGCAGGCTCCAGGCTCAGAGCTGTCAGCACAGAGCCCAACGTGGGGCTCGAACTCACGACCATGAGATCATGACCTGAGCCGAAGTCAGATGTTTAACCTAATGAGTCACCCAGAAGCCCCACAGAGTCAAACCTGCCTAATTCATATCACCTCCTCTACTATATGTGCCCAGTGTCTTCACCTGTAAAACAAGACTCTTCATAAGACTGCTATGAGGATTAAACTGATTCCTATGAAGTGCTCGACAGTGTCTGGCTCAGTGGCTCTTATTTTTAATCAGTTTAAAGATGTATTACTGAGCACCATTCAAGTTAAGAGACAGCATGATAACACAGAACAAAAAACAAAAGGGAAAACATCTTAAACACAAGGAAGAATGGGAGAAGGGGAGAGGAGAAAGGAAGAAAGGTATATGGAGAAGGGGGTTGGGTGTGAACAGGAGGTTTTATAATCAGAGAAAACAGAAATCTTACCAAATGCCTATATACTTCATCTGTCAGACTGTCCTTGAATTGCTAAGCTTGTAGAAAAATTGTATCTACATTTTATGTGTGCCACTGTCAGAAAACGTAACAGCAAGTAAGTCTTTCTATTAAGCCTAAAACTCTCTCTTCCTTTTGTATTAAATCTCTATAGCAAAAGCCACTTAATGGCTTATACCTCCAAATAAAGTGACTTAAAATAACCAAAAGTCCTAAAATATAATTGTTGGGGGAAAAAAAAGGAATCTTTATGTGAGCTGTACTGAGTGTTAAAGAAACGTAAAACAAAGTAGAAACTTGATGAAAATACAAAGCATTTGATAGAAGCAATCCAAGTTCACTATTTTTTTTTTTTTTTAGAGAGAGAGCATGTGAACAGGGAAGAGGGACAGAGGGAGAGAGGGAGAATCTTAGGCAGCCACCACACCCAGCATGGAGCCTGACATGGGGCTCAATCCCACAACCCTGGGATCATGACCTACAGAGAAATCAAGAGTTAGACGCTAAACCGACAGAGTCACCCGGGTCCCCCGGCTCACTATTACACATTAAATGGGGAACTAATGTAGAGTATCTTAAAGTAAAACACGTAAACCAAGTAGGACTTAGAATCTAAAGTTGCTAGCATAAATTCCCCCTCTTTTTACTCCAAAGAATATCTTTCAGCATTATTCAAAGATTTTAAAAATAATCCTACATTCCCTAAGAAAATGTTGTGTGTGTTTTAAATAGTTAAAATCTGTATTCCTTAGTTCCTAAAGAGAACCTCCAGAAACAGCATCTGGCTATACAAAGACTCACAATGTATTACCAGTAAAAGTATCAAAGCCCCACAACAATTTTCCTTACAAAGCTGTTCACTGGGAGTTGTTCAAGGTGAATGCCAATGTGGGAATACAAACACCAAAGCAAGTGTGTACCACGTTAAACCCTGCAGGCCAAGCTGCAGACCACCAAATTTCCCTCCACCACCTTTGGCACTTCCAGCATATACCACCATTCCACAAGCATCCCGTGCACTAGCAACAAGCACTATCTTCTTTTCCAGAGCCCAAATAATCAAATGAAACCTCTGCTGACTCCTTCTAAGAGAATGAACCCTCCCTACCCATAAGAAATCAGAACTTCTAAAGAACAACCCATCAGGGTTTCTTAACCATTTCGTGTCATGCATGCATCTAGTAGCCCAGTCAAACCCAGAGCAATGTGTGGCTCAAAACATTGAACTGGGAGGACCCTTTTAGTTTCCTCAAAATTCTGACCTCTCATTTTTAGCATCTCTCCTCTTTTATAGAAAAAAAAGAAAAAACAAAAAAACTCAGACATCTCTCCTTCAGTTTCCCGGCACTAACTCTGGTGTCTCTCCAATCAATTGAGACTAATCATGATACCTACGGTGAGAACCTCACTTCCTCTACCTTCTGGGCAAATCCTGTTCTGGTGATCAATCCCATTCTTCTGAATTTGCATCTTCAACTCCTCCCTCTCCACTTGTTCTTTGCCACTGAATATATGTTGTTCTCAACTGCTGCACTGCTTTATACTTACTCTCTCCACTGCTTCCCCACCCAATCATCTTTCTTTACTGCCCTTAGGCAGGTCATGAATGATCTCTTTGTCCCTAAATCCAAGATTACATTGTATTTATCTTATTTTACTTAACCTCACAAGCAGCATCAGACAATACTGCCTATGTCCTCCCTGAAAAACTCTCCCCTTGACTACTGCACACTCATGGGTTTCCTCCTGGAGCGCTCTCTCTCTCTCTCTCCCTCCCTCCCTCCCTCCTGGCGCTCTCTCTCTCTCTCTCTCTCTCTCTCTCTCTCTGTGCCTTCTTGGTCTTCTTTTTAGTAATTCTATCTCAGCTAATACCATGAATGTTGCTATATAGGATTCGATCCAAGGCTCTTTTCTTCACTCTAGACAGTCTCTCTAGGTGATCTCATCTAACTCCAAAGCTTCTGCAAAGGCTGTACAACAGGAATGTTCCTTACATCTTTAAAACTGTAAGGAGACCAACATGAACAAAGGGGCAAGTTAAATAGGAGACAAAAAGAGGTAGGGGAGGCATATGTAGATGCCCAGTCACAGGGCTTTGTAGCCAATTTAAAAAGACTCTGGCTTTACTTTAAGTAAAATACGTACCTACTAGAAGGTGAGCACATTAACATTCAGGAGGCAGGTAACAGCAAATAACAGCCTATTGCACTTGTACAGCAAAAAATAACTTATACCAGAGTAGGAGCAGTATTTAGCAGGTGACAAAATCAGTTAATGAATGTGAGATTAAGAGTTAAAGATGAATCCAACTCTGGTTTAAATAAAAGAAAAATGGAGTTGCCATTAATTCAGATGAGGAAGACAGTATAGATCAAATTTAGGTGCAAGGAAAAGAAGAGATGATCACTTTGACCACCTTAAGTTTGAGATACCTATTAGACAACTAAAAGGAGATTTTTATAGGCTTAAGGCAGGGAGGAGACTCACACACAGTAGAAAATACCAGAAGCTATAGTCACTGGCTTTATAGAATAAGGTGGGATATTGAAATCAAGTCCTACTTAGCAAATTAAGTGGAATGTAAAAGATTACAAAGGACATCTAACAAAAATGGTTAAGTATATTTGACAAAATGAAAAAGGAGTCATTTCATTTTATAAAAATGGAAACATAACACTTCCAGAGAAGCAAAGCTTTTCCTGAAATTGATTATCAGAAGACACTTATCTTGAGACTTTATAAAGAAATCACCAAGTAACAGAATAGATTATAAACTTACCACATTCCTATAAAAAAATGTAATAGTGACTTTCTTATATCTTTTATTCTATAGTTCTTCAATGAAAACTGAGGACATAAAAATAAACTGCCCATGACCTGCCTACACTGTCTTGAGTCAGGATTACCTTCTTAACATTAATAGCTGGAGTTCAACTGGCCAAACCAAGAAGACCATCCCGTATATTTTAGTTTATTAAAGAGAACAGCTTTACTAAATGTAAAGGGGTATAAGGAGAAACCACATAAACTAATCAAATGTGCTGGATATGGCTTTTCAATATTATAAGCAAAAAATAACATTTTGTAATGTAGAGTCAACTATAATTCTTATAACAGCTACTATAAACACAACATACATACCAAATAAGTAAAACAATAAAAAGACTGTAAAAATACCAATTACAGAGTACATTACATTTCGTTAGGACATAGGAATAGTGGATCAATTCTTCTAATCATAATGCATAAGATGGAACTCTTAAATCAGAACTTAAAATTCTTTTATCACTAGAGGTTTCTAAAGTCCTTATAAAGCACACACTCCTTGGCATTCAAATCAATATGCAAAAACTTTCTGCCCTAAAAGTTAGAGTTTTTTAAAAAATGGAATTATAGTGTACTTCAACCACTGACTTCCCACCCCATAATCACAAAGCTCCACATTTAGAACGTGATGTTATTTTAAAGGGGTTAAGCAAGCAAGGAAGTACATTTTTAGCAGATAAAATTCTGCAAAGTTACTAAAATTCAAACAAGGCTGAATAGTGCAAGAAAGTACCCAAAGTACTTATAAAAAATTACAAATACAAAATATAATAAAAATTTAAATTGTCCATCTTTTGCTGGTGGCCCTATATGGACTTAAACTTTTGTACATATTTTAAGGGCTGAGTTTCCATGGCATCATACACATCATTTCACCATAAGCTTTAATTTGTAACAAATTTTAATGTTAAAAATAAATACCAGAAAATCCAGTTACCTATGAAACATAAGAAACAATAACACACGTAAGAAGTAATTCAGGGGATAGTGGTAAGTAATAACTGTACCACTAAATTTAAGCCAGATGCTTTCAGTATTTGTTTGTTCTCTAATGCTTTTTACACATCCTTAAAACATAAGTCCTGACTTTAGAATACCAAGTATTCTCAAATAAGTGTAACATAAAATATCTGTTTTCTATGACTCTTCTGTATCTTCCTATCTCAATGATTTTCTTATCTTTCAATGTAATCAACATCTGCATTGAAACAGATTTCAGCGTCCCAACGCCACCGCACTCCAACTCCTAGCAATAAAAACTGCTCTGCTTAACACAACTTTATCAGGGCACTGTTCAAATACAATTGACTCCACATTAAAAAAAACTTTTTTGAATGTTTATTTATTTTTGAGAGAGACAGAGAGAGCACACATGAGCGGGGGAGGGGCAGAGAGACAGGGAGACACAGAATCCAAAGCAGGCTCCAGGCTCTGAACTGTCAGCACAGAGCCTGATGTGGGGCTCGAACTCACAAGCTATGAGATCATGACCTGAGCCGAAGTCGGACGCTCAACCGCCTGAGCCCACCCAGGTGTCCCACGGACTCCACATTTTTTTAAATAGGCAAATTAAAGGAAAGAATGAGGTAAAGAAGTAAAAATAAAACAGTGTGGTAAGAAAAGTACTAACATCCATTATGCCCTAAAACTTGCCGGGTACTATGCCAAGTTTTCTCTATACACATAATCTGAAAAATGAGGACATGCTTAAATGAGGTACTGATTAAATAAAGGACACTAGACAGACATTGACCAAAAGGCAAGTTTTTAAAGGATTCAATTATTTGTTGCTTTAATTCATACAGTTTAGCGTACAGCCTTAGAGAAATTTAGAATCTTAAAAAGTTCATTGCAAAGGAGAAAAAATACACCCAAAGAACACTTAGAAATGGGAGGCAACCTAAAAATGGAAATTTGCACCTTTCACAAATTTTTCACAAAAAAAATTTTCACAAAAAAATAGGCTACTGGCCATCACCATTTCGTACTAAATACCCATGAAGTTAGTGTTCTTTTCATTAATTTTTATTACGTGTACAAAGCTAAAAAGTACACTTCAACACCTTTAAAAGCCCGATGACTCTTTGTTTTTAGTTTATTTACTTTTTGACAGAGACAGAGAGAGAGAGAGACACACAGAGAGAGAGAGAGAGAGAGAGAGAGAGAGAGAGAGAGAATCCCAAGCAGACTTCACACTGTCAATGCAGAACCCAATGCGAAGCTTGAACCCACAAACGGTGAGATCATGACCTGAGCCGAAATCAAGAGTTGGACGCTTAACCGACTGAGCCACTCAGGCACCCCAAAAGGCAATGAGTATTAAATAAGGGATTCTAAAAAGATAATCAATGATAGTATATGTGGCGGATTGTATTCTTATTTACATTTGGCGTCTCAGCTTGTAGAAAAATTTATATATCCCTGCTCTGTTTGACTTAGACATGACCATGGCTGTCCAATACAGTATTAGTGGAAGCAATATGTGTAAATTTGGAGCAGAAGCTTTAAAAGCCATGCTCCTTTTTCCCTGCCTTTGCAAGCATTAAGCCATATGTCAAAAAGCAGACTCCATCAGTTTAAGTCCCTACATAACTATGTCTTTAAGCCTCCGTGATTTTTAGGTTGTTTTCACTGCAGCATATTCTGAAAAACATATTATGCTACAGTTTATTTAAGAAAGAGGGGAATAGACAAATACATGTTTTCCTGTGTACCTGCATAAACACACACTGGGAGGATACCAAGAAAGTACAAATGCTTGCTATACAGAGCAGATGAGAAAAACCGGGTGGATGGAGACAAGTATTATAATGCACTTTTTTTTTTTTTTTTAAAGAACATATAGGGGAGTGTGGGTGGCTCATTCAGTGAAGCATCCAACTTCAGCTCAGGTCATTATCTCGCGGTTCATAGGTTCAAGCCCCACACTGGGCTCTCTGCTGTCAGCACAAAGCCTGCTTCAGATCCTCTGTCCCCAGCCCCCTCTCTGTCCCAACCCACTTATGCATGCATACTCTCTCTCAAAAATAAAAATTTTTAAAAGAAAAAGGTTTTTATATTATAATGTACATTTTTATGTACTAATTTTTGATATTTTTTTTTCTATTTTTGAGAGAGAGAGAGTGCACAGGGAGGAGCAGAGAGAAGAGGGGGACAGAGGATCCAAAGCAGGACCTGCACTGAGAGCAGAAGAGCCCAATGTGGGGCTTGAACTCACGAACCATGAGATCATGACCTGAGCTGAAGACAGACACTCAACTGGCTGAGTCACCCAGATGCCCTTATATACTAATTTTTGAACCAAGAGAATACATCATCTAGTCATATATATATATGTGTGTATATATATACGTATGTGTGTATATGTGAACTATGTACCATATCATTATATGTATACTTTCCAGAGAGTGTACAGCTTTCATGTGCTTCTCAAAAGTGAACCAAGAAACATGAAGAAAGCAATACTCTTGCCTAGAGGCAATAATCACCCTCAAATGCTGACTGATCAACCCCTGATTTTAAAAGCACAGCACTCTATGCAAGTAGGCTAACCAACTGTAGCAGAGATTCATCTACTTTCCCTAGAAAAAAAACAGTACCGTTACCTTCTGTTCCGGAAAACAGATGACATCATCAACTGGAATGAGGGCTACCTGCTCCATATATAAATTATGGAGTTTTATTTATACTATTTTTCCTCAAAGGGCTGGCAGTATAAAAAGGCACATAAGTGACATGAGATAAAATATAATACTCTGGAGTAAAAATTAAACAGCTCATAAGCTATTCATTTTTTGGACCCTTCTATAGTCTCTGCCCATAAATAGCTGCCTATAAATAGCTGACAGCTTGGGGCACCTGGGTGGCTCAGTCGGTTAAGCGTCCGACTTCAGCTCAGGTCACGATCTCGCGGTCTGTGAGTTCGAGCCCTGTGTCGGGCTCTGAGCTGATAGCTCAGAGCCTGGATCCTGCTTCCGATTCTGTGTCTCCCTCTCTCTCTGCCCCTCCCCCGTTCATGCTCTGTCTCTCTCTGTCTCAAGAATAAACGTTAAAAAAAAGTTTTAAAAAAATAATAATAATAATAAAAATAATAAAAAAAGAAAAGAAGAAAAACAAAATAAATAGCTGACAGCCTGCTGGAGACGAAAGTCATAAACATGTACAACGGTCGTGGGTGCCATGATAAAAGTGTGCACAGACTAGTCAAATGCACTTCAACAAGGGGTTATGATCACTTAATGGGAAAAGAACTGCCTCTCTGTAACAGTGCCCCAACCAGTGTTAAAGGTTAATTGCTTCAAGTTTTGCACTCCTTGCTTGCTAACCTAAGTCCCTTGATTTGCAGTAGAACTAACTTACTTTGAGATTTGCAGACCACTGACCTTGAGGAGTGAAGGGACCAGAATATAAGGCCTAACTACATTCAAAACCAACTGCTGCTGCTGCCAGCAAGTCTGTTCAGGGTCATGTCCACATATGACTATACTGCCTGGGCACCTGCTTCTCCTGCAGGTTGCACCCCTGCCCCTCCCTTTTTTCCATGCCTTCCCCTTTAAAACTGTCCAGCTTTGCCTGGATGGGGAAGATGGTCTTTGAGACATTAATCCACCACCATCTTCCCAGGTTGCCAACTTCCTGAAGAAGCAACCTTTTCTTTCCCACCATCACTTGTCTCCTATTAATTTTCGAGCAGTGATCAACCAAAGCAGAGTTTGAACGGATCCTCTGTCCAGTAACATCTTTAACAAATACTGCTAGGAAAATTAGATATCCACATACAAAAGAATGAAGTTGGACCTTTGTCTGAAAACCATACACAAAAATTTACTCAAAATGAATTAACGACCTAAACGTAAAACCAAAACCTATAAAATTCCTAGAAGAAAATACAGGGGGAAAGTTTCATAACACTGGATTTGGCAATGACTTCTTAAATATGATACCAAAAGCACAAGCAACAAAAGAAAAAACAGACTACCTACATTAAACTTAAAAACTTTTCTACAACAAAGAAAATAGTCAACGGAATGCGAGAAAATAACTGTACATCATATATAAAGATCATGATAAAGAATTAATGTCCATAATAAAGAATTCCTACAACTATAAAAAATAATAATAATAACCTGATTAAAAAACAGACAAGGAACTTGAACAGATACTTCTCCAAAGATGATACACAATGGTCGACAAGCATATAAAGACACTCAACATCAGTAATCATCAGAGAAAAGCAAATCAAACTCACAATGAGATAACATCTCATACCCGTTAGGATAACTAATATCAAAAAACACAAAGTGTTGCTAAGGATATGGACAAATTAGAACCCTTTACACTGTTGGTGGAAGTGTAAAATAGGCCAAACACTATAGAAAATTATATTTAGCACTTCTTTAAGAGATTAAAATAAGAACTATATATAATCCAGCAATCCCACTTCTGGGTATGTACCTGAATTGAAAACAGGTCTCAAATATATGTATGCCCATGTTTTAGCAGCATTATTCACAACTGCCAAGAGGTGGAAACAATTCACACATCCATGAATGGATGAACAGCTACACAAAATGCAGTACATACATACAACAGAATATTATTCAACAAATGAACTTTATGCTAAAAAATGGTCAAAATGATAAGTTCCATATGTTTTTTACAACAACCATTTTTCAAAAAAAAAAAAAAAAAGTCCATATAGAGGAAAACAAGGGCAAGAATGATTAGAAGGAAAAACACAGAAGTTTAGAACATAACATCTTCTAAAAAAGTTGCAGTCAGAGCTACATATTATATTTGCTTTTGTTGTTGTTGTTGTTTTAAGACAGCACACAAGCAGGAGAGGAGCAGAGAGAGGAGGAGGAAGAAAATTTTAAGCAGGCTCCACCCCCAGGGCAAAGCCTGGCTCAGGGCACAACACTGGGCTCAATGTCATGACCTGAGCTGAAATCAAGAGTCAAACCTTTAATCAAATGAGCTACCCAGGCGCCCCCAAGCTGCATATTTTATTTCTAGTATTTCCTGGAACATTTCTGAGAAGATGAAAACCTACAAAGTAAGTGACAAACAATATATTCCGTTTAGAACTATATTTCACTAGTACCTCTTATACTCAGATCATTTTACTCCAGACTAAAATGTACTAAAATTTGAGTTCATATCTTGTCTCATCGCCCAGAGGCCTGGACCTTAAGCTTCTGGACTGCAGAGGGGATTCTGTGCCCTCACAAAACCAAACTAGCACTTAGCACACAAGAAACTTAAGAAACATTCACTGATTAAACTGGCCTCTACTGCTTCCTAAGGTCATATATTTTATTCTAAAAGTAAGATTAGAGTTAAAACTACTACTGATTTTTTAAAAAATTTTTTAATGTTTATTTTTGAGAAAGAGACAGAGACAAGAGTACAAGTGGGGAAGTTGCAAAGAGAGAGAGGGAGACACAGAATCCAAAGCAGGCTCCAGGCTCTGAGCTGTCAGCACAGAGCCCAACGTGGGGCTTGAACTCACAGACCGTGAGATCATGACCTGAGCCGAAGTCAGATGTCTAACTGATGGAGGCACCCAGGCACTCCTATTAAAACTGAGCAGAAATAAAAGTTCTTTAGAGAAGAATGTCAAGTAATAAACAAAGATGGGATGGTGGAGTTAGAAAATCATCATTTTGCAACTATCGAAGTAATAACTAATTCAGGCAAAATTTATCCATGGATGCTTAAACTGTTGGGAGAAGTTTGATGAGGAAACAGGATATTTACAAAGTCTCCAAGTATCTCCCCACAAGACACTTACCAATTATAAAGGAAAAAAAAGTACATTTACAGGCAACACAATTTGAACCAAGGAATCAAATTTCACATCACCAAAAATAAAGCACACAGACATCATGTGCCTTCTGATATAATGCAATGAGACAGCATCATTTTGTAATTCTGTCAATAAAATACACCCTAAAACTAATGATGAGGAATCCGGAGAAAAGCCCAAACTGGGATCTACTATATAAAATATCCAGCTTAAACTCTTCAAAATTGTCAAGAAAAAAGTAGAGAAAAGCTGGGAAACAATTCTCAAGAAAGAAACTTGAGAAACAAATTCCCTCCATGCTTTTCCAGGAATAGGAGAAAAAAACAGTTATATAAAGCATTACTAGAACAATTAAATCTGTATATGAACTATGGATTAAATTATATTGTCAAATTGAACACTGTCAATATTTAATGTCTTAATTTTGATAAGTATATTAAACCTCACTACATATACTGTTCCATACAGAAAAAGAGCTACTTATCCCTGCATTACCACTTATGAATTTAATTTCTCTTGAAAAAAAAAACTAATTCCACAGCAATTCTTAAAAATAAAAATAATAAAAATAATTTAAATTTAGCTTGGGATAAAATGCTCTTGATCATAGTTTTACATGGTGAGCAAATTTAAGATAAATTTGCAGGTGAGTCTATAAATGATGGCAATCACAAAATAATTAAATGACATTCTGGCTGCACAAAAAAATGTAATTATCTCAATATGGAAAAACACAAAAGCAAGTTTTTTTCAATTCCTAAAATCTCTGAAGGAGATTTTAGCCATTTGCAAACTCAAATCAAAACACTGTAGCAGTACATCTTAAGTGGGAAGAAATCAGAAAACATAAGGACTATCAATTCATAATCAGGGTACTAAACATTTAGTTTGGGTTGAAACAAACATCAGAGAAGGAAAAATATTAAAGTATTTGCCTAGGAAATTTAGTTCATTTTAAGTCCCTGTCATAAGCTGCTTCATAAAAGTAGAAAAACTGAAGCTCAGAGTTCAACACAAGAACAGAGTTTCAAATAATACAGAATAAACACTAGATCATATATAATTTTATTTAAATCTATTCAAAATTTTTAAACAATCTACCTGAATCCTCCTGGGCTTCATGAGCTTCACCATCATCTGTTACCTCTAATTCTTTCACAAAATTTGAGGGAAACAGTCCCAACTTGTTGTTCAGGGTTCCACTCCACCATCCTTCTTCTACCTGAAAGAGTTCACAACTCAAAAATGATAAAAATTTCCCACTGTGGGAAAATTAAGCTACATAAGTGAGCACAAAGTTAATGATGCAAAATAATCCCTTTAAATCTGTTAAGGAAATACAATGGGGAAAATATATTTTAAGTAAATTAAATCTAAATGGATTAGATTGATCATATATAGGATTAGTCATATCGGTAGTATTTTACAACATTTACAACGAGAATTTGTAATCAAGTGCAATGTATGACATAAATAATTGTTATGAAAATATCAGATAACCAAGAATAAGTTATTAGTAGCAGGAAGTAGATAGCTCTCTCCTGGAATGTCACTTCTTTTAAACCCAACTAAGTCTCAATTTATAATCATTTCAATATTTATAATCTATTTCATATATTATTTAAGTACATGAAGATTTTTTATTTGGAAAAAGCTTGATGAATATAATTTCCCTTTTAAGTGACTCTTAACCCAAGTAAGAAAAAGAATCACTTATTTTTAAAATCCAGATACTAGGCTCTTCAAAACATTCTCCCCACCTCAACCAGAAATATCTTCCGGAACCAAACTCTTTAGAAAAATATTTACATTCACTAATCACAAGGTTACTCAGTTTCATGAAGTTATTTAATAATATTTAATAACTGCTTTAAGATGTAGAACTTCTAAAAAAAATTTAAGAGTATAAACTATTCATTCTGAAAATTCACTTAACAGCAGTACATGAAATATCATAGGTAGAAAAGGCTCTTTATTCTGTTTAAAATATGTTTTAAGTGTTTTCACCTCAGAATTACAAAGCAAACTTTAATAAGGTATTCATCTGGCAGGCACTCACTAGGTATAACACCTTGGTGTTAACTACTAGGGAAAGACTGCTATTTGCATATGAGAAATCTCTGCCCTTGAGTGAAATAACCTAAAGAAAACAAACACTAAGCAGGTAGTTACAATACAATGCGTGCTGTAACAAAGCTATGAACAAAATGCTGAAAAAGCACAAGAGAAAGGCTTAAAATATTTTTTAAAAGGCTCCCCTAAAATGAAATGACAAAAGAGCTAGACATTAAAGGCTGAGTAAGAGTTTTCTAGGTACAAAGCAAATGAAAAATACAGTGACATAAAAATAAAGGACTTATTTCTAGACTATATACAGCTGAGATACAAGATGGCTAGAATACAAGCTGTCTGAGGAAGAAATGGAAGGCGGTTACGAGTGAAGAGTTCAGAATTTTTTTTAGCAGATTTAAAGAGACTCCAAAGTTTTGAGAGTTCTTCAAACCATGGTGATGGAGATATGTAGACCAAATGGCAACTAAGAGAGAAGCATCAGAAAATGTATTACCTACACCTGCAATCACAAATTGGCAGCAAGGGAGTAGTTAGGGTAAATAACCTTATAATTCCCATAAATTAAGGAATTCTCAAAAGGCAAGATAGCACAGCAATGAAGAATAGTAAGATTCTGCTCTGCTGCATGCCGTGTGTATGGGCATGGGCAAAAATAGCTGAAACAAGATCTCCTAGCCTGCATGCTCATCAACAAGGTAATCGGGACACCCCTCCACCAAGAAGTGGTGGTCTTTGTCCCCACCGCCTTCAATCTTGCTGACTTCTGACATGTTTGTAGCCAAAAGAATAGGGTGAAAGTGACACTACCACTTCCAAGGTCTGATTATAAAAGGTCTCTAAAGGAAGTAACATAGTAACAAAATTAGGTTAAGAAAGATCATTAAAACAAGTAACAGCACTTTTAATTTACACACTGTATTTACTGCCATAGAATTTGTATGTATGAATAAAAATCAAAACATGTAGGCATTCTAAAATGTTTATTTTTATTCTTAGCTACTTTGATTACATCAATCTTTAGCTTAAAATTCAACATGTTCACTGAAATACTTACACTCAGAGCCCTGAAATGCCATGCAATAAGTCCAAGTATCCTAAGGCCCCAATACAGTGAGAAAGCCAAGCCAAGTGGAGAAGCTACATAATGGCTCTCCAGAGGCAGTCTTCAAGTCTTCTAGGTACCAATCACATTAGTAAAGGAGCCTTCCTAACATTCTACCAGCACCTAAACTTTTGAGTCTTTCGACTTGAAGCCCCCACACATCATGGAACAGACAAGCCATCCCAGCTGTGCCCTATCTGAATTCTTGACTCACATAATATCCATGACCTAATAAAACAGTTGTTCTTTGCTACAAACTTCAGGATAGCATGATATGCATCAACAGTAACTAGAACAGTTAATCACTTATCTTCTATGACTCAAACTCTTCATATATAATAAAGTAGAAATAAAAATTCCTGTCTTCTCAGGCTGTTAAGAAATTTAAAGAAAATAATAAATGTGAAACACTTAGCATAATGCTTCAGACACATAAATTCAATAAAAATTATTATTGCCACCTGATAGAAATAAAACAGAATTGTCTTTTGTATAAATACATTGGAATTTAATATAAACATTAAGGGATAAATTACATGATGTTATGATATAAAAATCAATCCTTATACATGATATACATGACTATACATGATATCAAAAGATACACTTTGAAAATGGGATCTTCAGCTGCCAAATAAAACTTTTAATATTCCTTTAATATTCCTTTAATTCCTTTAATATCCCTTGGTTAACATCTGAATATAATTCAAATAAGGCAAACCTTTTAAAGAGATTCTACTTTTGTATCCCTCTGCTATGCAGAAGGTAAAATTGATTCTATTTTATTGCTTTGTGCCTAAAGTGAATTCAGAATCAAAGAAAATGTTTATTTTTATTCTCAGCTACTTACATTACATTAATCTTTAGCTTAACATTTTTTTATTCCTGAAGTCAATACATACAAATACAGTAAGCACACAAGACCAGGTGTAGTAAGAATGAATAAAGCTTGGTTGATGGGGGGTGGGAGGGAGGGGAGGGTGGGTGATGGGTACTGAGGAAGGCACCTTTTGGGACGAGCACTGGGTGTTGTATGGAAACCAATTTGACAATAAATTTCATATATTGAAAAAAAAAAAAAAAAGAATGAATAAAGCTTTATTCCAAAGGATAAGACAACCTTACATAAGTCATTAAAGAACCATTTTAAAACCTGTATGTTAAAATGTGTATAAAAAGCAATGAAACTCATAAAAAAGTTCTAATGAAAACTTAATATTCTTACGAGTCAGTTTTCTATTACCTAGAGCATCAATTACAATTGCTGGTTCGTCTCTAACATAGGTTTTCCTTACCTCTTCATTAATATCAATAATATCTCCCACTTTCAGCTCCAGTTCATCCTCATTTTGTGGAAGGTACTCAAAGAGAACTTTACACTGACGCTTCTTGGTCTCTAAAGGAAGTAAATTAGTAACAAAATTAGGTTGAGAAAGATCATTAAAACAAATAACAGCACTTTTATTTACACAGTGTATTTACTGCTATATGTATGTATGAGTTTGTATATGTATGAATAAAAATCAAAACATGTAAGCATTCTAAGCAGCTAACCACAATCAGTTCTGGCTGGCTTTTCACTTTGCCCCCACACTACAATCTACTCATGCCAAAATAAATTCAAACCAACTACAAATAGCCATGAAATCTATTTATACGTGTGATCCCCAACTAGACAAAAGTAAAACAGCCAATGCCAATTGTGAGACTAAAAACACATACAATAAAAGACACTGTCGGCAAAACAAATTTTATCATAGCTAAGCTATCCTCCAAGACAGTAATTTTCAGACGACTTCCTGATCGAAGTCTAGGAATACTCAAAATGCGCTAATTTAAAAGTGTCTGTGTTAAAAAGACACAAAATGAATAAATCCAAAATGTATCTTATCTTCTTTAACAGCTCTGCTTTCCAACAGATAAAAATCAAATTCACATAGGTAAAGATAACAGTAATTTTACTTTAACTTTTCAAACGAACTTCATTTATTTAGACAAATAATGCTAACTTATAACCATGCAGTTTGAGGTTCTCAACTTCTTTCAAACTCTAAGAATTCAGAACTCAGACTCACTCCCATCTTTAAAATTTAATCACTAAAGTACCTATGGATAGATGACCAGGTATTACCGATAAAAGGATTACTTCCTGCTAGTCAAATCCTCTATGTTCCTCAGACCAGCAGCAACAGTATCACTTCAAAGCTTCTTAGAAATGCAGGCTCCACCTCAGACCTACCTGTTCTGGACTGAATTGTGTCCTTGACTGTACTGGGAGGCAGGATCTTTAGAGAGGTAATTACAGTCAACTAACATAAAAATGGAGCCCTAATCCCCACACACACTTAATTGTGCATGTGTGCACGTGCGCACACATATACAGGAGGCTGTGTGAGGATGCGGGGTTGGGGCGAAAAGGCAAGACCTGCAAGTCTGGAAAAGAGGCCTCACCAGAATCCAACTCTGACAGCACCTTGATTTTAGACTTCTAGCCTCTGGAACTGTAAGAAAATAATATTGCTTCTGTTGTTTAAGCCATCTAGTTGGGGATATTTTGTTATGACAGCCCGAGCAGGCTGAATCAGAAACTGTACTTTAAGATCTCCTAGGTGATTCTCAATCTTGCACTCAATGATCTAATTATACTGATTTCTAATTGCTTGAAAATGACAAGCCCTATTCCTTTTGAGACTTAAATACACTGCTTCTTTTAAAAAAATTAATGTCTATTTATTTGGGGGCGGGGGGTAGGGGATGAGGGGCAGAGAGAGAGGGAAACACAGAATCCATAGCAGGCTCCAGGCTCTGAACTGTCAGCACAGATCCCAACATGGGGCTGAAACCCACGAACCAAGAGATCATGACCTGGGTCAAAGTCAGACACTTAACCGACTGAGCCACCCATGCATCCCTAGATATACGGTTTCTTTTGCCAAGGACACTTCACTTTCATCCACAAAGTCCACCTTTCGCTGTCTTCAACTCATCTTCAGGTCTCAACTTAGAAAAAACTTCTTCCAAAACAGCTTTCTGGATTAGGTACTCTTCCCTTGTGCTTATATACTTAACACTGTTTACTTCTACAACCTACCTGTTACTAACAAATCTGTTTCCTTTTCAATCTATCATAATGATTTATTTTCTTGTGTGTACTCCCTGTAGTCTGTACGCCAAAGATAAATGGGCACTGAGTTTGTTAAATGCTCTCTCCCCAGCACCCAGCATAGTGCTTATGCTAGGCCCATTATTCACATACACACACACACACACACACACACACACACACATATGAACAATTATCTAGGCCTAACCATACGGCATCAATGCCAAGAAATATGCCAAGGGTATCAACATTCCATCAGCCCTTTACCACCAACAATCCTAAGATTTTTCTTAATAATTTAAATGCACACTTAAGGAACTAACAGAATTTAGGAAACAGGAAGCAATTAGTAATAAAATACAAATACATAATGAGATGGCAAATATTTAGTGCAAGCTACAAATATCCCCAAAATTAATAAAGGATAGGTTTGGAGTGGAGCAGATGTGGAAGAATTCAAAGACGAAATGGTAACAGAGTTACACAATTAAACATGAATACAATACAATAAGGTGGAAAAGATGTAGCAGACATTCTAGATAAAAGTTTTCCCAATGAGTTGATAATACAAGGAATACAAGGATTCTAAGGAGATGGTTGTTGCTGACAAGAGACTCCTGAGAAGTAGTCTAGATAGATACAACTTAACTACATCAAATCATGTCAAAACAAGTCCAAATAAACTTTTTTATATAGTTAAAAAAAAAAAAAAAAAGATGCCATGGTCTAAAAGAAATAACACTAGAAGTCAGAAGACTTGGGTTCTAGTATAGCCGTCATTACCTTGTTATTTCACCTAAGTTCTCTGGGAATCAATGTCCTAAACTACAAAGTAAAAGAGCTGGACTAGATTAACTATGACAGTTACTTGAGCTCTGACATTTATGGATCTATGAAATTGTTCATCAAGACAAAAAATAAATCCAACTGAACCTCCAAAACAATAAAAGAAGCATATTGCATGCAATCAACACCATGAAAGAGGTGCAAAACAGACACGACAATCAAGCAGAAGGATCTAGAGTCTCCAAATAAGAAACAGTTACACCTCTGTTTCTCCCACTTCATTAAGGAATTAATAATATCTGATTTTAAAACTGTTTTACAATAGAAGGAACCAAAACAAAAAACAACAACAACAAAAAAAAACACTGACCATACTTTTATAAGTAACCTAGAGTTTATAGTAAAATTTTTCAAATGTCACTTTCATCACATCTCAGAGTTAATTTTTAAGTAGTAATAGTGGTTTTTATGCATACCATAAGAAAACTTCTCATCTCTTATACTATAGATAAATATAGTTCATAAATACTTCTGGAAGTTAAAGTGAGCTTGAGAAAATGAGTCCATAAATGTGTTCTCTGTCATTAGCACTTCATAGATGAAGGGAAAATGATCTACATTACTGAAAAGAAATTCTCTTCTGCTCAGGGTGCACTTCAAAGAAAATCCTTCTATCATTTTGGTGATCTTAGGCCTTTAGAAAAAAATGTAGCTTACTTCTTTTTAATGAGTATTAGTATCTTTTAAATTATTTAAAGTGGATAGAGTATTAATTAGCCCCCCTGCTCCCAAGCAGATCAATTAACTTTGAGGATCCTAGTTATATCTTAACCAGAAACTTTGAGTTTGTGGCACACCTGGGTGGCTCAGTCAGTTGAGCATCCGACCTGACTTCAGCTCAGGTCGTGATCTCACTGTTTGTGAGTTCAAGCCCTGCACTGGGGCACAGCTTGGAACTTGGAGCCTGCTTTGAATTCTGTCTCCCTTTGTCTCTGCCCCTCCCCCACCCCCTCAAAAATAAACAAACATTGGGGCACCTGGGTGGCTCGGTAGGTTAAGCGGCTGACTTCGGCTCAGGTTATGATCTCGCGGTCCGTGAGTTCAAGCCCCGCGTCGGGCTCTGTGCTGACTGCTCAGAGCCTGGAGCCTGTTTCAGATTCTGTGTCTCCCTCTCTCTGCCCCTCCCCTGTTCATGCTCTGTCTCTCTCTGTCTCAAAAATAAACGTTAAAAAAAAAAAAAATTACAAAATTTAAAAAAAAAAATAAAAAGAAACTTTGGAGTTTGTGTTTTTTCTCCCTGGTCACACTAAGCATAATTCACCAGAGTGTTCTCCAAAGTAGTTTGCAAAATTATTCACAAAGATTTTTTTTTTCTTTTCAAAGAACCACATTAGATAAAAACACCTGAAAGGCCCCTATTATTGCTACAAAATATGAGCCATTTAAAAAACAAAAAATTTTCATAATTCCATATTTAAATATGGTTTACTCATAAGTTGAAGTGACTGCCTATGTTGTTGAGTTCATCTATTAATTGCCAGCACAATGAAAGGAATTTTGAGATTTTTTTATACTTCAAAAGGCATACACAGTATCTACTCGTAAATGTTTACTGAATTCCTACAATGTATCAGAACCTATGCTAAGCACAAAAGAAAATAAAATAGTATGTACAAGACTAGTTAATAAAAGGATACCTGAATAGAAGTCAATTTGTAAAATAACTATAACCAGTATTTTATCACAAGCAACCTCTATATAGCTTTTCAGATCCACAATGAAATAGAAAATTTGTCAAATCAATGTGTTATAAGTAAAGCTATTGACAAGGAAGTAGATAAAAGAGATATAGGGAAAAAAAGCAGGGATATACTTTCATGCCTTTTATGTACCAGTACTATTCTAAATCCTTCACAAACATCTCCCCAGCAGATAATACAGTTTGTTGTCATCATCTTTTCCCAGTGAGAAACAGGAACTCAGGAGTTAAATAACATGTCCAAGACCAAAGAACTAAAAAGAGGCAAAATTAGAATCATACCCACATACGACTCTTAAGCCTTTTATCTTTCCACTTTATAGATGCTGTCTCCTTTAAAAATTACCAAGTGCTTTAACATAGTTCATACAATCTACTCATGCTGGATCCTTACTACCTGCAAATACCATGTGGTTGCTTATCTCCATGGATCTTCTTCCTGAGGTAGCAATTCTACCTGGAATGTCATAATCCCCAATCTTCATGTGAATGACAAGTTTTACCTAAGAAAGGCTTAAATATATCTTGCTTGACAACCCAGTACAGAACTGCCCCTTTATTTGAATCATAGCTGCATACTTTAAAAACTATAATAATAGTTACAAACATTTATTGAGCACTTCTTATAGTATTTACCTGACATGTTAATACCCGTTTTCTACGAGGTAATTATTACTATCATTTCTGTTTTATAGTAACTTGATGTTTTCCCCTGTTAGACTACAAGTTCTGGATCATCATCCATACCCAGTTTTACTTGGCAGATTTGACTGCCCCATTAACACTGTTCTCATAGTCTTCAAATTCACAGGTATTAAAGCATTCAGCACATCAATGTTGAAACTTTTTCAAAAAAATCTTTTAAAAAATATTTTGTATTTTGGGGTACCTAGGTGGCTGAGTCAGTTTAAGCGTCCAACATTGGCTCAGGTCATGATCTCCAGGTTCCTGAGTTCAAGCCCCACTTACGGCTCTGTGTTGACAGCTCAGAGCCTGGAGCCTGCTTCAGATTCTGTGTCTCCCTCTCTCTCTGCCCCTCCCCTGTTCACACTCTGTCTCTCTCTCTCAAAAATAAACATTAAAAAAATATATTTTGTTTTTTTTTTGAAAAACAAAACCAAATTCTATACAATTTTACACTCAGTAGAGTTACTCTATTTTCCCTACTAAAACGGAAAATCTTAAGAAATGCAGCTGCATCAGGAATGGCAAATATTTTCATGGTTCTGAAACATTCAGATCAAACCAAGCTCTCAAAGTATGGAACCATTCCTCACTTAAGATTACAATTTTTAATCTCCCCATCAAATACTAAAACAAAGAGCACACCACATTCAGAAGCTAGGAGGCTGAATGCTAACAATTTCACAGACAGTAGCAAAAGGACTCCTGATCTACTTTTGGTTCTGTTTGGCTCTGGAAATTTATCTTCACGTTTTACTGTAGCACTGAAAATTTTCTGATGTCAAATTTTTTTTTTTTTTTACCCATTTCTTTCTCCAATAAGCAAAGAAAATAATAAAATGCTAAGAAACAGAGCCATTTGCTATATAGGGCTGAATTTTCCTTAATTTTTTTTCTTATCCTCAGCAATAAAAAGCTCATACTGCCTAGAGCATTAATTGAAAGATCAAGTTATCTGAAGAATCTAACTATACGGCTGATATACTTCTTGATTATAACAATCAAAGCTTAGATTGTCATCACCATCATGAAGAAAAAACTCAAGTGATTAGGGATGAGGTATTATGTCTACAACATACTTGCAGCCGATTCAGTTAAAAATGTGTTCTACATACACGTATACAGATAGAAGGACAATGTGAAAAATGTTAACATCAAACTTAAGTCTTAATTTAACATTAAACTTAAGAATATAAAATATTCATAGTACAATTCTTTCAACCTTTCTAGAAGATTTCAAAAGAAAATAGAAAGTTAGAACACGCTATCCTATTTATCTGATAAGCTGCAGCTGGAGAGGAGTCAGATGAGCCTTTTTCCCCTTTTGAGTCAGAATATTTTAATATCAAAGAGAAGAGCCTGAGCTAATATGCTCATATTTTTTTTTTACTGTATGCTGTAAAAATGTATAGACAATGACCGTATGTTGATGGTATTCAGAATTTTCATTATTTTCTTTAGCACTGACTCAGAATCAGGAGGCAAACTATTTGCTAGCAACTATTTTCTAGTAATGAAACACTAATGTTTGGCATTCTGGTCAACTAATTTTTCATGCAGCAAGATCATTTCTGTAGTATCAATCTCAATGTATCTTTTACATTCAAAGTAATTATTAACTAGATAAAAAATCACTTTTGCAGCACTAATAATGAATACAAAGTTACAAGCAATGATGCCTTCCCTCACGTATAGCAAGAGTAGATTCACATATGGCATCAATTTTTTTTCCAAATGCAAAGTGAAATATCTACTCAATTCTTCACTGAACAGAATACAGAGTTGTGATGCTGAAAGATGGCAATTATTTATTTGCTAAGTAATATTACTCTACAATCATTATCTCTGTGCCTGATTTTTTACAAGGGCTTCAGCAGCAATGGGACTAATATGTGTTTTTGCTATAAGATGTGTAAACTTGTTCTCTTCTATAACTTTAGCAACTTACAATAATTGTCCTGGAAAACATTATTCTGCGCTCACTGTAGAAAAACCTGTTTGTTTCACCACAGTTATTATGGTTAACTTATACACAACAGCAAAAGTTTCAATGGCTTTATGACTAGACTTCATTAAAAAACCAACACTTTTTTGGCTTTGGAAACTACAGAAAAATAGCTAACAATTCCAGCTTCCAAATACTTAACCCCACAGGATGTATCCGAAATTCTCTTTTTAGGTGCTTATACATTTAATACACATGCAGATTTCACTTGCCTTGGCACACAGAGATTAAAATTGAACATTCACACTGCAGTGATTATTATCAACCTTTACAATAGTTTTGTGGGGTTTTTAAAATTATTAATAATATTGGTTAGTAGTATCCACTACTATTTAACATTACAATAAACCACCTTTTGAGTAACTGGTCTATTTTGTGAATTAAGGATAAGATACAAACAGTAACCAAAAAAATTAGATTAAAAAAAAAAAAAAAAACATTAGCTTGCTTTTCCTGGAAAAGCAATCAAAGCAAAAGCAACCTGCATCCTGTTTTACATGTTAGCACCAAATGACCAATTTAGTCCTTGTTGCACATGCACTTAAAAACAAGTTATGGAGCATCCTTAGGAAAAAGTCTAAGTCTCCTGGCACCAGCTACATAACAGGTTTTCTTTTACAAGGAAAAGAATTATGACCAGTGTTCTTGAGGAAAGTAAAATGTAGTGTGTCTTTTCCTATTAGGAGACAAAATGAATAAAATGATCATAACCTTGAAGCCCTTGGTCTAGCCTCTACTTAAGAAAACTGTCCCTTCTTTTAGCTCAGCAAAGCTAAAAGTGGTAAATTGATTTTACAATCGAGGTCATAAGTAACTAACTCTTCCATGGGCCTAAAAATTCTCCTGTGCACAGAAATTCTATATACAGTTTCACCTGTAGGATATGAACACACTCTCTGTAATTTATCCCCATGTCTCTAAAGAAACAGAGTCTGAACATCCAGGACAATTAAAAGTACTGAAACTGTCCACCTTCAGGCAGTAGGCTGAAAGCAGTACAGGTAGTATCTAAATACTGGTTGTACACGTTTAGTGGGAAACAAAAAACACACAGCATTCTTCCGTCCTAGAAGAATTCTTCTGTCCTTGTCTTCTGTCAAGAAATCTTTTTCATTTTTATGAAAATGTGTTTTCATTTAATGAAAATAATCAAAGGATGACAGCACCTAGAAAGTAAAGTCTTCCCCCAAACTTCACAGACAGTAACACAGAAAGTAACAAGATATAAGGAGAAATTTAGATAATGTATGTGAACAAAATTTCTTCACTGTGGACTACTTGGTTCCACAGGGGACTTTACAAGCCACAGTATCAAAGGCACTGACATAAGATAAATGTGGTTAAATACTCATTTACTACTAACTCTCATCCTAGTAATCAGTATTCAATCTCTCAAGGGGCTTCAGATCGTACTATGTTAAAATACTATCTGCTCCCATAATGTTGTATTTTGTACACATTTAATGTTGAATACTTTTTTTAATGAGTCTTTCCCAATACTGTAAGCATTCTGAAAACAGCAATACAATCTATGTTATTTACCACTTTCTCACCAGAAGCAAAATAAAATTCAAGAGTTTAAATGATCTAAGGTCATAGGATGGACTCAAACTCATGTCTGATTTCAAATGGGGTGCTCTCCCTCTATACTAAAATGTTCTAACATATTTATAGAATACCAAATATTTAAAGGGCGCTCTGCTGGGCCAATGACCTTGGAAAACTGAGTATATGTTCAGATGTCTGACCACTGGAGAAAACATACTATCAAAATTCTTGCATCTACACTGCTTAAAATGAACAAACATTAAACATCCCATTAAATAAAAGGTATTAAAATAAATTTAAGGCAAAGCATTAACTATTCAACAGTTTGTAAGGCTAATAAGAAAACAAAGCCTAATATTTTAATTTATAATTCCTATTAATAGTCGTCAGCAGTTCATGCTCAAATATCTTATGAAAAATGACTACAGGGCCGATAACTTAAATGTGAATATGTACGAAGTTTCTGCAGTCGGCCACAAAAGGTTAAGCTAATTTTTCTTTTCATAACTTCTAAACAGTTATAAAACATCCTTTATTTTGAATTATTTAAACAGGAAAGAAATTATTTACATACTCTTCTTAATGTTTTTGGTCTGTGGATGTGGCTGAATTCCTCCAGCTGGAAGTCCGTATGTACTTATCCGTTGTACAAGACTTGCTACATTCCCATGTCTTTCCCGTTTAATGGGCAAATTGTCATCCTTGGATTCTGGCTCTCTCTTAATTTCCTATAACAGGGGAAGAGTAAACAGGCAAATTAAGTTGTATTTTATCAAATTAAATCCTCAAATGTAAAATACCCAAAAAAACAGGTACGGTGGTTATTATACAAAACATGATAGCAACAGTCTTCAACATTTTTCTCTCCCCCACATCTCTAAAAAACGCAACACACTTTGGTAACAGTGACTCATTATGAGTGTAAGTCTTCTCAGAACTAGAGAAAGAGGTAAAGAAAGGCTAGGATACCACCTCTACCCCAAGATACAAAGAAACTCTGAGATACATAAACAAACAATAAAACAAACAATAATTTCTAAGTCAGGTTGGGCAAACTTTTTCTAGAAGAGGCCAGATAGTAAAATATTTTAGGATTTATGGGCCATATAATTTGTTGGAAAAATGAACTGTGCCATTTGTAGTGGAAAAACAGTTATATACTTACATGAATAAGCATAGCTATGCTCCAACAAAATTTTATTTATAGACACTAAAATTTCAATTTCATATAATTTTCATATGATGTTAAATATTGTTCATCTGATTTCTTCCAACTATTTATGAATTCTTAACTAGCATTCTCAGCTCATGGGCATTATAAAAACAGGCAGTTAGATGTGGCCTGCGGGCTGTAGTTTGATGAACCCTGCTCTAAGTCATAGGTATAACAGAAGATATGCAAGCAGATTATATATACTGAAAAAATATATTTTGTATTTTTCTGAAAAACAAAACCAAATTCTGTAAAATTTTACACTCAGTAAAGTTACTTTCCTATTTTTCCTACGAAAATGGAAAATCTTAAGAAATGCAGGTCCATCAAGAATGGCAAATATTTTCATGGTTCTGAAACGTTCAGATCAAACCAAACTCTCAAATTATGGAACCATTTCTCACTTACCATTACAATTTTTAATCTCCCCACCAAATACCATAACGAAGAGCATACCACATTCATTATGCACACTGTCTTTTTGTTGGCCAGTTTTGCATTGATATTACCTATTTTCTAAGAGATTTTTCTCATTTGTAGGACGAAATTAAAAGGTTTTCTGAATTTGTCAATACTTGATACTCTTCTTAAGTGAGGACACTTTTTCACTGGATTTCCTGGAATCGTTTTCAAAATCAGGAAGGTAAGTGAAGCTGGTGGAAAATAGATGCTACTATGTTAACATGCGTTTTATTTACTGGCTGATTAGGTAAAAGGAAGTAAAGGGCAGAAGAAGGAAGAAACACTGGAAACTTACACTTCATAGGTGGTCAGAAAAATTTGTAGTCTGATGAACCCTGCTCTACGTCATAGTTCTAACAGAAAATATGCAAAGTATGAAATTAAAAGAAGACATACAAAAGGGAAGTCGTGTCACATTCAGTAATTAAAAACCCAATTATCATAAGGTTATCAATTCTCCCTAAAATTGATGTAATAATGTAATGCAATAAAATAGGCCAACAAAAATAAGAATAAATAAATAAGAATGCAACTACACTGATTTATTTGCTTCACAGATAAAGAATAAGAAGTAGCAAATTAAATGGAGATAAGAAACATAAACAAATGGGAGATAAGAAATATAAGCAAATGAGAAGGAGCTAAAAAGGTTGGGAAGGATATAGTTATTCTTCATCTATTAAAATAATCAAAGATATTTAACTCTGACTGCAGTAACCAAAAACAACTTAAAAGATGATCAACAAAATTCACAAACCACTTCTTCATGCTGTATCTTTATTAATAATTTGGTTATCTAATCATTGCCAGTGCATGATCATAATCTGAAAAAAGTAAGCAATTAACTTCTATATCACAGAATTAAGTAAAAGTCACAAAGAATGACACAAATTAAAGGGCAAAAACTTATTCTTATTTCTCAAATGAAAGAGGTTACCCTAAGCAGAGTGAGTTCTGCTTATGCTAATTAAAATTTAAGGAATACACAATATTTTTAATTTGACATTCAGAATTTCCAAAAGTGTTATATAGAATTAGTACCTCAAACTCTATGAAACATAAATCAGAAGATACAGAAAAGTGATTTTTACTAAAGATTTAAGAATATAAGCAGGATTAAATATTTAACATATGCCCACTGTTTTAGCTTTGACTGCATCAACATTAGACCCGCACTTGAAAAATGAGATTTCCAACCTAATAAAAATGGTTTGCCCCATTCCTATAGTATTTATTGTTTTTAGAATATAAATGATAGTGTATAAGGAATAATCCAGAAGGAACTACATCAAATCATTAGATTTTCATTTTTCTTATGACCAAATTAAGTTGTATAGTAACAAAAAACCTTTAAGTCCAAACTGAAAGGACCAACAGGAGAAAATCTCCTTAATATGAAATCAGTATGTACCTTCTGAGTGCCATCATATCAAAATCATGAAGGAAAACAACAATAACAGATATAACAGGACTATTTTGAAAGTTTCTAAGTCTATTCTCTCTCCCAAATATGCTCTTCTCCACATAACTATTGTCTCTCCAACCTGGACAAAGGGCCTTCCTATTGCCAACTATCCCTCCCCCATTTGGAAAAGGCAAAAGTAGGAAAAGAGAGGAAAAGTTACATACATTCATTTTCAGTGGCTACTCCTTTTCTTTCCTACTCCTTTCTTTTCTCCATCACAAGAATGTTAATGAGAGCCAAGTGAAGCAGAGTGGGAAAAACACTAAATAAATAACTCAGACATACCACACTGAAATGGACTGAAAATACCCCAACAATTTATAATAGTCACATTTTTCACACTAGTTACA
Organism: Panthera tigris; assembly: GCF_018350195.1. NCBI lineage: Eukaryota > Metazoa > Chordata > Mammalia > Carnivora > Felidae > Panthera > Panthera tigris. Next base: position 45,050,643 of record NC_056664.1, on the reverse strand, counting down.
TGGATTTAAATATGATATTTGTGCTTTCAGTCCTAGGTTGAAGGGATTTTAGGATAAGAACTGCCAATAATGAGAGCTATAGTATCTATGACTCAAAAGACATCAGGCCTACTGAAGGAAGATCCTTCTCCCAAAGCTGCTAGACTCCTTGTGGCCACAGATGACATTATCAAGTAGACAATGAGTGCTTATCCAAAAAGCCAGGTCAGGAGATATCCCAGAAACCCAGGTTCTGGCACTCAAACTTTCCTGATTTAAATTATTTCTACAACTTGAGGGGTGCCTGTGTGGCTCAGTCGGTTAAGCATCTGATTTCAGCTTGGGTCATGATCTCACAGTTCATGAATTCAAGCCCTGAATCAGGCTCTGTGCTGACACTCAGAGCCTGGAGCCTGCTTTGGATTCTGGTCTCCCCCTCTCTCTGCCCCTCCCTAGCTTGCACTCTGTCTCTCTCTTAAAAATAAACATTAAAAAAAATTTTTTTTAAATAAATTATTTCTAACGATTTGAAATACCGTAGCAAGAACAAAATTTATTATTTCTCCTTAAGCGGAAAAATTAGAATTTAACTTCCCAGGTAAGTCCCAGGTGAACATTAACATAGTTTATATAATAATGTTTTGAATTTAAATTTATGGTGTAAAATATAGTATACAAATGGGGAAGAGAACACAAATAATTCAGTTAAAAACATAGGTAACAGTCTATAAGGTATCTACCAGATTCCGAAAAGTGGAAGGAGATTGGGGGAGGGCTGTAAGGAAAGAAATGTACTTTTCACAAAAGCCACTTCTATATTCCTTGAATTTTGTTTCAACATGTATTATTTCAGTGATTTTTTTTTAAATAAAAAATTTGGTGTGCTCAGAAATAACAGTGCTACAAGTCATATTGTCCTAGGGCATTTAGAGAAAGATCTTAGTTGTATGAACACACATTACTAAATACACATCTTAACACATCTTTTCTAGCATTACCTGTACTGAACTCTTTCTTTAACTCAGTGAATATAGTCTCCATAGTAGGATTCAGAATATTATCAAAAATATTCCAAGTCACAGAACAAATTGTTCTTAATCAATGTGTATAATGTTGTACAATATGTAATAAAATATGTATTATGATGTATCATAAGTGACTACACACAACTTTGACATTTTATCTACTGTTTTTATTGTAATTCCCAGAAAGGAAGTAGAGTTGTCTTCCATTTAGTATTCTGATACCTAATGTGTTTCAAATAGTGAAAGTAAATCAAACACAAAATTTTCTTCTGATACAAAGCCAGTTTCCTGAACTACTCTATCAAAGTCACCAATACGTCTTCTAAAACTTGAAAACATTGCTAAGGTTTATCTAAAAGAACTAACAGTGTTCATAAAATAAATGATTCAAAAAAATTAAGGTCACATAAAATCACATTGCCATTTCCTGAATTAAAAAAATAATTCTTCTTATAAGAACAGTGGAGTATCAACAGATTTAAAAACAAAACCAGCATTCTTCCAGAAAAAAGATGTGATAAAGTTTTGTTCTGAGACAGCAAGAGAGAGTGCACGAGCGTGAGCAGGGAACAGGCAGAGAGAGAGGAAGACAGAGAATCAAGGTAAGGCTCGAACTCACAACCATGAGATCATGACCTGAGCTGAAATCAAGAGCCAGACACTTAATGGACTGAGCCACCCAGGCACCCCAAAAGCTGCAATATTTAAAAAGCAAGAAATCACTAAGACTCATCCAAACTAGTCACAGATCACCATCTTATTCCCCATATTGCTAGTTTTTCTTTAAAAGTAACTTTTTAAAAAGATTTTAAATATACTTAAAGATTTAATGTCTACTTAACCATTTAATCAATGGAATATAGAAATAAAATAAGGGGCGCCTGGGTGGCTCAGTCGGTTGAGCGTCCGACTTCGGCTCAGGTCGTGATCTCACACTCCGTGAGTTCGAGCCCCGCATCGGGCTCTGTGCTGACAGCTCGGAGCCTGGAGCCTGGAGCCTGCTTCAGATTCTGTCTCCCTCTCTCTCTGTCCCTCCCCCACTCGCACTCTGTCTGCTCTCTCTCAAAAATGAATAAACGTTAAAAAAAAAAAGAAACATTTTTAATGAGAGGTAAGTTGTCAAACTGCCTAAGTTTAAAAAAAAAAGGATTCAATGATTTTAACCTTTCTGTAAATGAGGAAAAAAAAGGCTAGAAATTTAAGTCAAAATAAAGAAAAAATATCCAAAAGATTTTTAGTAACTTGTCAGCTTCCTGAAAATATTTAAGTGTTAATAACTTGTTTCCTTGTTCTTTATTATATAAAAAGTCTGAAACACTTTACCAAGCTCTGAGAACTCTTCAAAAGGGATCAAAATTTCATTTTACATTTAAAAAGGCAAGGAACAGCAATTCCTTTACCAGCACCTGAGACCTCTTCTGTGAATATATATATTTATTTTCTAAAGTAAAAATATGTAACAATATCATGTAATAAACTATAATACCATCGGTATAAAGCTCACAAGAAAGCTCTATCAAAGCTCACAAATTAACATCCCTTATACACCAAACACTGTACAACTAATAAAAGTATTTCTGTTAACTTCTTTTAATACCTTATTTCACTGATACTTCTCTACTTTTCTTAAGAAAAACTAGCTATTATTAAAAATTTTTTTTACATTTATTTATTTTTGACAGAGAGAGAGAGAGAGAGAGGGAGAGAGCGCGCGCGCGCGCGCGCGCGCACCAGTGGGGGAGGGGCAGAGAGAGAAGGAGACACAGAATCTGAAGCAAGCTCCAAGCTCCGAGCCCGATGTGGGGCTCGAACTCACAAACTGTGAGATCATGACCTGAGCCGAAAAGTCGGATGCTTAACCGACTGAATCACCCAGCTGCCCCAAGAAAAACTAGCTATTATTAAACCATTTCTAAAAGAAACTCTATGTAGTGAGTTTTTAGACTTTAAGGATACGCATTACAATCTATTAAGTGCATAACCATCTATCTGATGCTTGCCAGAGGGGAAGGAAGTGGGGAGATGGGTGAAATAGGTGATGGGGATTAAGGAGTGCACTTGGCGTGATGAGCACAGGGTGATATATGGAAGAGTTGAATTACTATATTGTACATCTGAAACTAATATAACACTGTATGTTAACTAACTGGAATTAAAATAAGTACTTTTAAAAACTGCATCACCAACTAGATTTCCCTTACGTAAAGATGGGACAGATGTACTTTTCCTTATTCCTCCCACTAGATAAAATGTTAAAAACTCTAGACATTACATATTAAAAATAAATAGATAAAAATAATCTGGAGGCGCCTGGGTGGCTCACTAGATTAAGCATCAGACTCTTGATTTCAGCTCAGGTAAGATCTCACAGTTAGTGAGTTCAAGTCCCGCACAGGGCTTTGTGCTGACAGCGCAGGAGCCTGCTTGGGGTTCTCTCTCTCCCCTCCCACACTCTCTCTCTAAAGCAATAAATAACTTAAAAATACAGATAAAAGTATTCTGAAAAGTGAAGAAAAGAAGACAGGTTAGCCAAGACAGCCCAGGTTCCTTAGAACCTGGTTAGTGAGTTCACGAGGTTTCTTTTTGCCTCATATATTCTAGACTAAATACTGGAGAAGCTGACAACCTGTTAATGCCAATGAGGCCGGGGGGGGGGGGGGGGGGGGGAGGGACTCCAAGAAAAGCTGGGGTCTCTCCAACCAGAGGACCAAGAAAAGGGTAGCCTAGCAAGACAGAAAACTCCTAGCCGATAAAATCACTCTACTACAGTCAAATAACACAGGGGAAAAAAAACCCAAAAAACAAAACTGTAGCCCCCTCCCCACCCATGCCAGCCAAAGCTAAGCAGAGAACCTAGACTTCCACCCTCACCAGGCTATAACCAGACACCCCAATCACAACCACTACCCCACTCACCCAGCCAGGGTGGTATCAGAGAAGGCCAAGTGGAGAGCCAAGACTCCCTTCCCCACTGGAGAGGGCAGGGAACGAGTTTCCTCTCCTCCCACTGCCAGTGGAGGCCACAAGGCAATACTAATGAGGCACACCTGCCCTTCGGTCAAGGATTCAATGGAGGCCAAGTGGAGCCTGAACTCCTACCCGACCCAGTAGTAACCAGGAGCTCCTATCTCTCCAAGTGTCAATGGAGACAGAGTGGGAAACTGGACTGGAGGTAGCTCTTTTTTTTTTTTTTTTTCCCCAGCACAGGTTCTCTCTTTAAGAAAAATAAAGTTTCAATATAGATCCAAGGTCCTCAACCAACATTATGATTTTTTTCTGTATTTATACTGCCAATACTTCTACGAAGACTTGAACACAAATCCTCAACTTTTAATAACAAGTCTGACAAATGTCTGCTTTCTCCTTTCTCAGTATCTGAAACAACTTTCCAAAGGCATTTCATTTGAGCCCCCTCATCTTCTTAGAACTACCTTTTCCATTCCAAAGGACTTAAAAAATAAATAAAATAATAATAATAATAATTTCTTCCAGATCACTCTTCTAAATATAAGACTTTAGTTCCCCAGAAAAGACCTACCAAAATTAGTTTTACCCTAAGGAGCTAGAGCTTACACAAATCCTAACACACTAAAAGCTTTTTTACTGTCTAACTTCTCACACAGCTGGCCCACTTTTAAACAGACTTGATCTGTTCCACCACAACCAACACCAAGACTACAGATTTGGTTTAGGGAAACAGGCTAATCAGGCTAACTTCTTATCTTATATTTTCCCAATTACTTTCTTCTTTATTTTTGTCCTTCCTTAAAAACCACTGGCTTTTCTTAAAGAGAAATTAGAAAAGTTCTTATTTACCTATTTTATTATTAACATTTGATTTAACAGTAGCAGGTATAGTACAGGCACGGGGTGGGGGGGGGGGGAAGGGAACCTATTTATTGACTAAATTAACAACATAGGTGATTTTCTTCTCTGATTTTCCCTTTATGAAAAGGAAGTTCCTGAGCAAAATATAACAAGATGAAATAATAAATCCATTTCATATCTACATGCAAAGTACAGACACTCAAAATCTAATTCCTACCAACAACTCAAACAGGTGGGATTCCCCACATTTACACAGTAAGAAATGCATGCTCTAGAGTGAAACATCTTTAAGGAAGAACATGCAGGAGGCATATGTATGGGTATGGGGGAGGTGGGGGTAGGAAGTCAAACAGAGGTCTATACATCCTGACTCCAAAGGCCACGTTCCTTTCCTAATGCCACGCTATCTTCTTGACATAGCTCTCGTAGAGGAGTTGGCAACCACATCTATCACAGTAAGTCTACTTTCTTCTAATATCAAGATCCTCCTCAAAAGGAATTCATTCCTTATCTCCTCTACACCTTTCTGGGTTTTTCTGACCAAATAACCTCAGAGAGGCTATCCTACAACATCCAAATTAAAGTATCAAATGCCATTTTCCACCTCCCATCACTCACTTTTTCTCTTTCAAAGCACTAATGACTATCGAAAATTATCATCTTATTCATTTATTTTTTTTTACATTTGTCTGTTTTCCTCCCACCATTAAAAATAAATTCACAAAGAGAAGGGAACTTACCTGTTTTATCCACTACCGTGTCCCTAGCATCTATAAAAAGTCCTAACACACAGAAAGAGCCTCAGTAAGAATTTGGACAAATGAACAGATCACAAACAGAAAAGAATACGATGGAGAGGCAGGGTACGTGGAGGCTATACTGCAGTACTGCCACTGATCTTACTAAAACATACCTCAAAAGAGAGTACCTGGGAAATTGGGTTTCTTAACAGAGATACTGAAGAGGCTCGTGATCTAAAAGGAACTGAAAACCCTGCTACACAAGTGCTGCAGAAAGAGACATGTGGTTGATGAAAACTACAGGCTTCAAATACAGCTGAGAAGTATCCCCTACTTGGTGCTAAAGTTGCTGCTGATCTTACTTGCAACAGAGAAAGAAAGCTCTTATTTTACTTAATTAAACATAACTCACTAGCTGGACTACGATCTGTATGAAAGCATGTATTCCTTGTGTTATGCCACCATGGAGATTGTAATGCTGTTACTACAATGTAAGCTATCCCATTCTTACTGATACGCTGGGCCTTCTACTTTCTTAACTTGTATAATTAAACCTTGTTTTTCAGCACAATTTCCAGGAATGGAGGCAGTAGGAGAACAAGAATGAAACTCTGATTTCATTTTATAAAGTTACCTACAGAAAACTGTACATGAGCATTGAGAGTCGGCTTCATTTTCTAAATATCTTATTATTTTTACATTTTTTGCATATTTTCATTCCCTCTTTAGTCTTTGAAATGCCCTCACATCAAATCTCAAGTTTAGTTTTGGGGGGAAAAAGTTTATTTCCATAAAATTTCATTCTGAGGAAGCAGTTTGATTTTTCTTTTCAAGAGTCAATTCTAAAGGTTATCAAAAGCACTTAATTTTGTCATTCTAACCTCTTTCAACTATGCTGATGCTACTGGAGAATTTCAATGGCTAAGATTCATATCACTTTGTCCTTAGATTCTTAAAAGCAGGGAATGTTACAAAATGTAATAACCAGCACCTACTACATAAAATACATTTCTCATCTAAAAACAGGCTGGTATTTGCCTGTCATAGAGCTACCTACTACCAAGCCCGTGGCCTACCGACTATCACCGGTATAATTTTGGGCATGAATAACATATTCCCTAATTTTCAAAGATGTCAGAATAAAGTGAGAAAATGGATGGGAACATGCAAAGTCTTAACATGAATAAAAGGTATTATGTCTATTAGCTATCCATTTGCTTCCACTCTCACTGGACCACTTTCACTACACTTTATAGCTTCAACTCTTTCCTCTTTAATAAAATCTTTCCTTCTCACTAAGATTAATCCATTAAAGCATTCTATCTTCCTTCTCCTGTCTCCAAAACCTGTGATTTCCCTAGTATCTTTCAAATAGTCTTAATACCTTTAAAAAAAAATTTTTTTTAATGTTTATTTATTTTTGAGAGAGTGAGAGAGAGACAGAACAGGATTGGGATGGGGCAGAGAGAGAGGGCGACACAGAATCCCAAGCAGGCTCCAAGCTCTGAGCTGTCAGCACAGAGCCCAACCTGGGGCTCAAACTCAAAAACCGTGAGATCGTGACCTGAGCTGAAGTCAAACACTTAACTGACTGAGCCACCCAAGCGCCTCAATTAGTCTTAATACCTTTAAATGACACTCAAAATGCACTGTACCACTGGCTTCAATCCATACTTTTGGCCTTAATTCCCATTATACACACTCCCATAGAAAAACTTGCATTCAGCCAAAATAGTCCATTATTTTTACCGCAAAACATTTTGTGCCTTTGACAGGCATAGAGCACACTAATTATTCATCTAACTTCCTATCTTTAAAGACCAACTCAAGTGTTACTTCCAAAATCTCTGAAAAATATTTTCTCCAAGATCCTTTAGCACCTATTATCTTTACGACATATCTGACACTCAGCCAAAAAGGCACAGCAATTTTTCCACCTATTTTCATGCTGTTACCTCCCCCAATAAAGTAAGTTGTGGGAACTCTTCTCACCACACCCCAAAATACTTCATAGTCAATCACTAAGCATTTATTTAATGGAGTATTTACTTTGTTTCATCTCAGTTACAGCAGAGTGCCAAATATCACAAATAACAACACTGACACTGAATCTCAAAGTTTACATGAACAAACAAATCAGACACTTGAGTCTAAGCTTTAGTCTAAAACACTGAAGTTGAGAATGTGGAAAGATCTGATAAACTATCAAGTTTCTTCCCAATTTTGGCTCAATTCTTAAACACTACAAATCCATAAGGAAAGAGTAGACTATTCAATATTTTTTAATGTGGAAAAAAATTTAATTAGTGCCTAAATCACAGCTGTACAAAAAATAAAGCAGTGCCTAAATCACAGCTGTACAAAAAATAAAGCAAGACTGATTAATGATTTATGCTGAAAATCAAAACTTTAAAACTAAAGAAAACTTAGAAGATTAATGTCTTTAAACCTTCCCTGCTCCCAAGTTATACTAAGACAAGTCACAAAAAGCACTTATGATGTGAATGCAAGCTGGTGCAGCCACTCTGGAAACCGGTATGGAGGTTCCTCAAAAAAAACTAAAAATAGAACTACCCTACGACCCAGCAAATGCACTACTAGGTATTTATCCACAGGATACAGGTGTGCTGTTTCGAAGGGACACATGCACCCCCATGTTTATAGCAGCACTATCAACAATAGCCAAAGTATGGAAAGAGCCCAAATGTCCATTGATGGATGAATGGATAAAGACGTGATATATATATACATATATATGTATATATATACATATATATGTATATATATACATATACATACACATATATATATATACATACACACACACACACACACACACACACACACACATACAATGGAGCATTACTTAGCAATCAAAAAGAATAAAATTTTGCCATTTGCAACTACGTGGATGGAACTGGAGGGTATTATGCTAAGTGAAATTAGTCAGAGAAAGACAAATATATGACTTCACTCATATGAGGACTTTAAGAGACAAAACAGATGAACATAAGGGAAGGGAAATAAAAATAATATAAAAACAGGGAGGGGGGCAAAACAGAAGAGACTCATAAATATGGAGAACAAACTGAGGGGTATTGGAGGGGTTGTGGGAGGGGGGGAATGGGCTAAGTGGGTAAAGGGCACTAAGGAAACTACTCCTGAAATCACTGTTGCACTATATGCTAATTTGGATGTAAATTTTAAAAAAATTAAAATTAAATTCTCATTAAAAAAAAAAAAAGAATCTACTCCTGAAATCATTGTTGCACTATATGCTAATTTGGATGTAAATTTTTAAAAAATTAAATAACAAAAAGATAAAGAAAATAAAAGCACTTATGAAAGAGAAAAAGACACATAAGCAGAAGGAAGACAAAGGCCTAGTATTCACAATATGGAATTCACAGTAAGAATTCACAGTATTCACATTAAGAAGTACTACAAATCAATGACAATGAGCAAGAACTCAATGGAAAAATGGAGAGAAATATCTGAACAGGCTAGACACAGGAAAAGAAATTTAAGTGGCCAGTAAGTGTGAAAAGATATCTAACTTCCCTTGTAATCACAAATATGAAACACTGTAACATGTGGATACTACTATAGATCTATAAGATTAAAAAGAAAATAAAAGATCTGATGGTATCAAATGTTTATAAGAACATGGAAGAAAGGTACTCTTATACTACTGGTAGGAATTTAAATATAATGGTATAATTATTTAGTGAGAAACTGTACAATGTCTAAAACAGTGGAATATGGGCATACCCTACGATGCAGCAAATTCTCAGCAATGTATATAACCTACAAAAGGATATTCACCACAGCACTGTTTTCAATAGCTAAAAAAAAAAAAAAGAAAAAGAAAATAGCTCTAAATATTTATAAAATGTGGTAAAGACCTAGAATGGAATACTATGTAACTGTTAAAAAGGAATCTCTACTATAAAACTACACATGTATTCCTAAACATCTAACCTCCGGGGGTAGGGGGAATCACACACTAAAATACTACTGATTCTGTGAAATCAAACACACGAAAAATACCAGTGATTATGAAGGAAGGAAGGAAAGAAAAGAAAGGAAAAGAGAAAAGAAAATAAAAAGAAAAAGAAAAAGGAAAAGGAAAAGGAAAAGGAAAAGAAGAAGAAGAAGAAGAAGAAGAAGAAGAAGAAGAAGAAGAAGAAGAAAAAGAAAAAAAGAAAAAGAAAGAAAAAAAAGAGAAAGAGAAAAAGGAAAAGGAAAAGGAAAAGGAAAAGGAAAAGGAAAAGGAAAAGGAAAAGGAAAAGAAAAAGAGGAAGGAAAAGAAAAAGAAAAAGAAAAAGAAAAAAAGAAAAAGAAAGTAGGGTTTGGGGCATACCACTTTAAACCTACACAAGTTTGGAACCTGAGCACTAAAAATGAAAGTAAAAATAAATAACAATAACTGAAACCTTGGAAAGTGGGTAATAACTTAAGACTGCCCAAACAGTCATGACAAATGGATTCCTCTATAGCTATTAAAAATGCATTGGGGGGGCGCCTGGGTGGCTCAGTCGGTTAAGCCTCCGACTTCAGCTCAGGTCACGATCTCGCGGTCTGTGAGTTCGAGCCCCGCGTCGGGCTCTTGGGCTGATGGCTCAGAGCCTGGAGCCTGCTTCCGATTCTGTGTCTCCCTCTCTCTCTGCCCCTCTCCCGTTCATGCTCTGTCTCTCTCTGTCTCAAAAATAAATAAAACGTTAAAAAAAAAAAATGCATCGGGTGCCTATGGGTAGCTTAGTCACTTAAGTCTGACTCTTGGTTTCAGCTCAGGTCACGATATCTCATGTTCATGAGTTCAAGCCCCACGTTGGGCTTTGTGCTGACAGTATGGAACCCACTTGAGATTCTCTCCTCTCTCTCTGCCTCTGCCCAATAGCTGTCTCTTTCTCTCAAAATAAATAAATAAACTTAAAAAAAATTAATGCATAAAAACAACAGAGTAGATAGGTTGGTTTATGGGTACTAAGATGATGCAGAGACAAGAGGAGGTAAGTACCAGGAGTTAAAAGCTGTAACATTTTATGCTAGGACTGTTCAACTTTGAGAAAAATACCTAGGTAGATGATCACATTAACAAATAAGAAAGAAAGAAAGAAAGAAAGAAAGAAAGAAAGAAAGAAAGAAAGAAAGAAAGAAAGAAAGAAAGGGTTTCATTTAAAAGCTAAAAGCACTCCTGTTTATGCAAGCAGCCAAGCTAAGAGCCTATCCCTTTCTCACTAAATGATACTTTTACACTCTTTATCACAGCTCCCTTTTACCTAGAAAATAAACCAACACGGCTTTCTCATTGTCCCGACATCATTCCTCTATTTACCAAAGAGTTATGAGCTAACTGCACAGTGTCATAAAAACACAATGTTATGTATCACATTGAAAGGCATATTAAATTTTAAAAAGTCACAATATGACACAATAATTATGTCAATGTCTAAATCACACAAAATACTATTTGTTTATTCACAGATAAATATATATTAGAAGGATACATTTAATTTCAGAATATGGAGGTTGGGAGGAGAGAGAAATGATAAGAGGAGGTAACAAAAAACTCAATTTTATCTGTAATGTTCTATTATAAAAGTAACACTCTAAAGCAACAATGACAAAATGACAACATTCTATACCTAAGTTCATGGATCCTTGTTCTACATTCTTTGTAAAATATTTTTTAAATCAAGTAAAGATGAAATAACTGCAAAGAGACAATGAAATGAACAGTTTGTCACAAAACAAATTTAGTGTCTATAAAGTCTGTTTTCAACAGTCTGCAAAAATGATTTAACCTTCCAGCCCAACTGGAATATCAATGCCCTTCAATATAGCTATCTGAAACTATAACAGGGATGTGAATTTTGAAGCCTCAGTAGTTCTACCATCCACTTCATAGTCTCAGATTTACAAATAACATACATATCTTCAAGTAACAGTACATTAGGCGTAAAAGGCTTATTTACAGGTGGACAGTGAATTATAAATTACAACTTTCTCTTGAATCTTCACATCTGAAGTCAACTATCTTATTATCTACTGCTATTGACTGCCTCTGGCTAATTTTTCAATAAAAATTTAACTTTCGGGGTGCCTGGGTGGCTCAGTTGATTAAGCATCCGACTTCGGCTCAAGATCTCACGGTTCCAGCCCCACTTTGGGTAAGCCCAAGCTCCACTTCAGGTCAACTTGAGCCCCACTTTGGGCTCTGTGCTGACAGTGTGGAGCCTGCATGAGATTCTCTCTCTCAACCTTTCTCTCTGCCCCACACTCACTCATGAGCTCTCTCAAAAATAAACTTGAAAGAATTACAAAGGTAGTAAACAGAGCTCCCATATCCCCTTCATTGTTTCTCCTAATGTTGCATCTTGCATAACCATATTACACTTGTCAAAACTAAACCAATGACTTTATGAAGATTTCATCAGCTTTTTCACTAATACCCATTTTTTGTTCCAGATTCCAACCCAAGATACCACGATATATTTGATCACATGTCGTGTTAGACTCATCTAGTCAACATCAGTTTCTCAGCCTTTATTTGGTTTTCATGACCTTGAAATTTTCTTTAAGCGCTGGTCAGATATTTTGTAGTTTGTCTTCAATTTGGGTTTGATGCTTTGCCTCGTGCTTAGACTGGGATTATGGGTTTGGGGGAAGAGTAAGTATCACAGAGGTAAAGAGGATACATGATATCAACATATCACTGATGATATTAGCTTTTAACAGTTGGTTATGGTAGTATTTGCCAGTTTTCTCCACTGTAAAGTTACTATTTTTCTTTTCCACCTATTTTTCATTCCGGCCCATCCTACAGGATGTTTTTGAGGGGAGGGGATGGAGGGAAAGGAAGTATCTACAAATATTTGAAATAATTCTCTGAGATTTATTCCTTCTTTTCCATTCACTTATTTACTCAACCACTTATCTATATCAGCATGGGCTTACGTATATTTATGCTCCTCTTTGGGTAATTATCAAGTATTAAGTTATTCTGTTGCTTAAATTAGTCCAGCTCTGGACACTGGAAGCTGAGCCTGGAAAGTTTTTAGATTGGCTGCTTTCACATGGGCCATCATTTTGTGGGGTTTTTTTTGAGCACTTCTCTACCTTCTGGCACTACATACAAGATGGTCTGGGGTCATCATGTATTTTCCTTGCTCCAGCCCTAGAATCAGCTATTTGTCTAAGGAGCCCTGCTTCTTTTATTGGAGAATAAGATTTAGAAAGCGAAATCTGGTAACTGGGGATAGTTGCTGCTACTGGTATGTCACTGTTTCTAGGCCCTCTCAGTGGAAACAGCTGAGAAATATATGGACGTGCATTAACCCAAGTGTTAACACACACATAGTTTCTGTATGCATTGATACATATTTTAAACTGAACATGAGTTCATATTTATGTCTCCCATTCTAATTTGTTATCCTGTGGTTACTTTTTAATCCCAGATTATGCTTCCCTCCATTATTTAGCATACTCAAACTGCATCCTCCATTCTCAGGCAGTGCATTAAACTCAAGTTCTAGTGTTCATTGTCATGAAACAAGAAAGTAAAATATATTTCAAAATGGAGTCCTATGATAGTCATCTCCACTACTGGGACAATACATCAGCACACAATTAAGAGAACTATACAGGGGCGCCTGGGTGGCTCAGTCGGTTGAACATCCAAGTCTCGATTTTGGCTCAGGTCATGATCCCAGGGTCACAGGATTAATCCATGCTAAGCGTGGAACCTGCTTGGGATTCTTTTCTCTCTCTCTCTCTCTCTCTCTCTCTCTCTCTCTCTCTCTCTCTCTCTCTCCGCCCTCCTCCCTCCCTCCTCTGCCCCTCTCTCCAGATCGTGCTTTCTAAAATAAATAAAATGAAAAAAAATTTTTTAAAGCTATATTAATACTTAACATTTCATGTACTTTTCTTTAGTGTTCTATTACTTCAACATACTTTCTCTAAAAAGCCACTTTCCTGGTGCAGCCACTCTGGAAAACAATACAGAGGTTCCTCAAAAAACTAAAAATAGAACTACCCTATGACCCAGCAATTGCACTACTAGGCATTTAACCACGGGATACAGGTGTGCTGTTTCGAAGGGGCACATTCACCCCAATGTTTATAGCAGCACTATCAACAATAACCAAAGTATGGAAAGAGCCCAAATGTCCATCAATGGATGAATGGATAAAGAAGATATGTGTACACACACACACACACACACACACACACACACACACATGCACACAATGGAGTATTACTCAGCAACCAAAAAGAATGAAATCTTGCCATTTGCAACTACGTGGATGGAACTAAAGGGTATTATGCTAAGCAAAATTAATCAGTTGGAGAAAGACAAATATCATATGACTTCACTCATGTGAGGACTTTAAGACACAGAACAGATGAACACAAGGGAAGGGAAGCAAAAATAATATAAAAACAGGGAGCAGGACAAAACATAACAGACTCTTGTGCTCGCTTCGGCAGCACATATACTAAAACATAACAGACTCTTCAATATGGAGAACAAACAGAGGCTTACTCTGTTGAGGGAAGGGGGAATGAGGGAAGGGGGGATGGGCTAAATGGGTAAGGGGCACTAAGGAATCTACTCCTGAAATCATTGTTACACTATATGCTAACTTTGATGTAAATTAAAAAAAATGTTTTTAATTAAAAAAAAAAAAAGCCACTTTCCTTTTTTTAAAGAGACACAGAGAAAGAGAGAGAGGTGAGAGAGCAATGTCATGGCTTACCATATACTGACTATAAATATGCCATTTTAAGGATAAGAAAACAGATAAATTATGTGGTTTGAACTACATCAAATGACCAGCAAGGGACAAATCTAGAACTTGACCATATTTAAATCCATTTATTCTATTCAATTACCAAGGTATCTGCATTACACTCCATTTTAGGTTATAAGAAATAAGTCAATTTATTAAACAAAAAAATAAAAACAAAAGCAATCTTCCCCTATTACAAGTTCAAATCCCTACTATAGCCTTTCTCAGTTGTTTCAAGAGATAAAATGTATTTAGGTAGCATATAGTTAGTTCACCTTCTCTGAAATCAATTAGCATTACAGTATGAGTTCATATTTAGACGTAAAACCACAACTGAATACAAATCTATTCAGGGAACAAATATTATCTAAATATCCACAGTGTGCAGGTATTCGTAACAATTACTATATAAGGTGGACAAAAAAAATGAGACACATTCTAGCCTTCCCAGAAGAACTCAGAATCAATCTAAAGAGGCCAGTAGTAAGTAAGCATAAGAAAACTAATAGAGGTACCAAGGCAATTAGAAGTGAAGCATAAATATACAGATATTCTTTACTTTTTTTTTTCCTTCCCTAAACTAGTGAGAACTCTGTCTGCAAAAGACTTAAGAATCTTGATTGTTCCCTGGGGGAAGTGACTGAATATTCACTAACAAAGGGATAATTTGGTAGTTAGTTGGAAACACTCCTACTTTGATCAATAACTGCTGCAGGGCTGACACTTAAAATAGGAACCTAAGATATTTGCAAAGGGGCTGCAAAATCAACAAGATACAATTAGACTTAAGTAAATGATCCTGGATTTCAGTTCAGATTCTCGATCTTAGCTAGCCAACATTGGGTAAACCATTTAACCTCTCATCTGTAATGTCACCATATTTAAAAATGGGGTCATCACCCACCCTACTTACTTTATAAGGCTTGAAGGCTCAAATGAGAATGTACACAGCAAAACTACCTTGTAAATTACAAAGTGCGACCCTAACACAAAGTACTATTTATTTTTATAAAAAGACAGGTAAATAGATACATATATACATACATAAACACATGTGCACATACATACACATAGTGTTATTATCCACCAAGGCACCAAACAACTGTAGAGTAAAAATTCACTTTCAACATTTTAGTTTTTAAAATACATGTATTTCTTAAAGTTAAAGATCAAATCCTATGAGGCAACAGCTAAAAATTTAGGTGAGAGTACTTACCTTAACAAAATTATCAGGAAACATTCCTCTTCTCCCATTTAATTCTCCTTCTAGCCATCCTTCCTCCTGCAGTTTTTTCACATTCCTGATGATTTCACCAACTCGAATAGTTAATTCATCATCATGTACAGCATCATAGTCATACTCCACGATATAGTCAACTAAAAAAAGAAAAATAAACGTCTAAAATTTAATTCATGAAATATAATTAACCATATTAATAAACTTAAAATTAAGGAACCTGTTTAACGACAACATTACAAAGATAGCATCAAGGCTTCCTTCAATGATTTTAAATATTTGGCTACATCTGCAAATTTCTCAAATGCCTTAGTATAAAGTACAGTACAAATTTTAAGTAGAAGCCTGAATACAATGTATAATTCATATCATCAGGTGTTCTTATGGTCAGATGTATACATTGTTTGCAATAGACAATCTCTAGAGTGGTCCCTATGACACCCGCCCAATCTCTTGATATTCGTGTCCTTGTGCAATTCCCTCTCCTTGACTGTGGACATGACTTATGACTGACTTCTAACCAACAGAATATGACAAAGATGATGGATTGTATATAATGATGTAAGATTACAATGTCTATCTTGCTAGGAATCTCTCACCCTTGCTGGCTTTGAAGATGCAAGCTGTTTTGCTATGAGCTGACCTATGGAGAAACTGATGAAGGTCTCTGGCTAACAGCCAGCAAAAAACTGAGGCTATCAGTCCCAGAGCCTAGAGAGAACTAAATGATGCCAACAACCAGGTGAGCTTGGAAGCAGATCCTCCCCCAGTAGAGAACCCAGACCTGGCCAACACCTTGATGGCAGCCTTGCAGAGTACCTAATTAGTCACTCCCAGACTTACTGAAACACAAAAATTGTGAGATCATAGATGTGTATTGTTTTAAGCTGCTAAGTTTATGGCAATATTGTTACTAAACAATAGAAAATGAATACACCCTTAAGTAAAGATTAATAAGGATCTATTTTACCACCTTTAAGTATAGAATTTTAGATTACAGGACATCATATATGCATACTATTAATATTTTACAGGGTTCAATACAAGAAAAGCTATAACAGATTGCATATTCAAGATGATAGACTAGCTATACCTCCGTTCATCTTTTTCTCCTACTACGATTTTTAAAAAGCACACACACACACACACACACAGAGCTACAACCAAAAAAAAGCGGTGGGGGAAGGATTATGGGCAGACACTGATTCCCTCCTCCTTTTTCCCTTCTTATTGAACCCTGATTTTGATCAGGTATTTTGAGATCCTGTACTTTCACAAATGAGGTTTCTCTCAGTCCCAGGGGTTAAGTCTTTACTAGTTTAGACCAGTATTTTTCAAATACTAATGTACAATCAAGTCATCTTGTTGACTTGCAGAGATTATCTGGTTGACTCCTACTTAAATGCAGATTCTGAAAAGGCCCCAGTATCAAATGCTGCTGGTCAAAGAGGCAAAGGTCTAAAGATAAGTTTATTTAATTTCTTTTTCTCTCCCTCTCTCTCTCTCTCTCTCTCTCTCACACACACACACACACACACACACACACACACAGACTGTTTTTCAAATACACATGTGACAGATGGACTCTAACCAGTAAGATATGAGCAGGGGTTCTGGGAAAGTTTTATCCAACCTTAAAAACAAAACACAAGGAAAAATAAGTCCTTCTGAAGACTTTGGATGTTCGTCAATGAGAATGTAATGCCCAAAACTGCCATAACTATTTAAGACAAGAAAAAGAGCAAGAGATTGTCTCAATCCCTTCTTAAGAAAAAGTTTAGGATGAAAGAGAAAAAAAAAAAGAAAATGACCTGGATCTTTGCTAGAACAATCAAACTGCCAAATTAACCAACCCCTATGCTACAACACCTTTAGTTTTCTTGTTATAGCAGGGTTTTTTTTAACTGTTAAGAAAAATTTTTTTTAATTTAATTTTTTTTTTTTGAGAGAGAGAGACAGAGCACGAGCAGGGGAGGGGCAGGGAGAGTGGGAGTTACAGAATCCGAAGCAGGCTCCCTAAGAACTGTCAGCACAGAGCCTGACGAGGGGTTCGAACCCACGAACGATGAGATCATGACCTGAGCCCAAGTGGGATGCTCAACTGACTGAACCACCCAGGTGCCCCAACTGTTAAGTAAATTTCAGATGGGATTTCTATTTACAGCTGAAAACATCCCAACCTGAGAAGAAAGCCAGAAAGAAATTTTTCAAACTTATGAAAATGGATCCATAACTAACAAAGCCACGAACAGAAACTTTCCAGAGAACTTCAGGAAACTATAACTGAGATACCACACTGCCCTGCAGAATCCCATAAAGGCTAAAAATTCAGAAAAGGAAAGCTCATGAGAAACGCAGAAATGAAAATAGGGAATTATCTTTACATGGAAGAGCTAACACCCACTGTCAACAACAAAAGCTCTAAGACAATAATGCTAAGTAGGCAGGCATTTTTCTCTGAAGACCAAAAACTAAAGGATTAATCTCCATCCTCCAACTCCGTCCGCAGCTGCTCCCCCACCCCTCCCCTCCCACACACATACAGTTTGGGGAAACTAGTAAAGCTCCTATAGATGAATGCTCATTCTTAGAGAAAGGACTACTGATTCCCAGAATTTAGGTCTCCACAGCAAAGCTCAGCTCCCTGCCTGATAATTCTAAACTAAAGCTGTAAGTCCTACCTACATAAATAGTCCCCCCAGCTTGTTATTTATTATTTATTCATAAATATGAACAAATAATAGTTAATTGTGAAAAACCATAGTAAAATGAAAAATTACTCCTGGATGAAACATATACCCACCTCCCCCCTTTCAACTCTCCAAAACAATTTAGTCCTAAAGTCATTAGGTATAGAAGAGTACAGTGGGAGAAAGGGGGAAAAGCCTGGGTGGGGGGTGTCTGGTATGAGAATCAAAGACCAAAAAATGTAAAAAAGTAAAAGGTATCCAAAACTGGGGTAGAGGTAGGGGTAGAGGCAGGGCCAGAATATGGTAAGGAGAGCATCCACATAAGGGGATTTTCCTAGTACAGCATATCAGCACTCTAAAGCAAGGTGAGGAGGGCATCTATACAAAGGCAACTTGACAAGGTGTATCAGAGCCCAAGCACAGTGGAGAGGGCATCCAAGCTGAGGAGTAGTTTGGTGAGGGATATCAAAGGCCAAATGGTATTGGAGATGGGGGGCGGGAGGGCAGATTTCCATGCAGAGGTGTAGAAGGGTAAAGCAACCTAAAATGAAGACTAACAGCCCAAGCAGAACAGGGTGTCCATGCAAGGGTGAGGGTGAAGAGTGACAGCAGGGATGAACACTGGCTAAATCCAGGGGACTGATTAAATAAGTAAATATATTAAGGATAATGGAAGTCAAGTTTCTCTATCTCAGAGAAGGGAATTGCAAACATAAGGGAGAAAAAGCTAGGTTCAATCCTGTAATGCTAAATGAGAAATATCACCATGTACTTATGGTTTCCAATACACAAACACACACATGAAACACATACACATAAACACACCAGCTGTCCTCTTAAAAAACCAGCAAAGTCCAATAGCAATGCGCAACCTAATGCACAGATCCTGTAAACACCACTTTCTCTTAAAAAGAACTAGGAATCCTTGGGAAGACAGGCAATTCCGCCTCTGAAGCAGGAAAAGTACAAGATAAGCCAGAAGTACAGTATTGTGCCACAAAGCAAGGAAGTTAAAGAAAGATAAGGTGATGCCAAAGGACAGAAAGAATATCAAAAAGGCTCTTATTGGCCAAACCAGGACAATCTGAGCATCAGAATAAACAATGACAGTAACAGAACATATCCAGTTGAATAAAGAAACCAGAGTCCATACATATATAAATAAATGTTAACTATTTAAGTCTATGGTTGGATTGTGATTAAGTAGATCCTGGTTTGTAGAAAATACACACTAAAATATTCAGGATAAAGGCATCAGTCAGGGAGAAATTTTTTGTACTGTACTTATTTCTACAACTTATCATTTCAAAATAAAAAAATTTAAACATGTACAAATTTGTATCCTCAAGAGATGTAACAAAGTTCATAAAGTCAGCACCAAATGCTATGAAAAAAAATGAGGAAATAAAAAAGGTTTGGAAATTTGTGTCTTTCAGCATGTCTCATTAATTTTTAAGTTTATTTTTTTATTTTTGAGAGAGAAAGAGAGCAAGTGGGGGAGGGGCAGAGAACAAGGGAGATAGAATCCCAAGCAGGCTTCACACTGTCAGTACAGAGCCCAATGCATGCGGGGCTCAAACTCAGGAACCCTGAGATCATGACCTGAGCTGAAACCAAGAGTTGGATGCTCAATGGACTGAGCCACCCAGATGCCCATTAATTTTTTTTTTTTTTTCTTTTGGAGAAGTGAAGACAAAATCCAAGGAAGTTTTCCAGAAAAGGTGAAGCAAAAAGACATAAGGAAAATATAAAAAATAAAAGACAGATGATCAATCCAGACAATTCAACATCCAAATAACAGTTCTAGAAAAAAAGACAGAAAATAGAGAACTGACAATGAAATAATACAAGAAAATACTCCAAAGCTTAAACGAAACAAATCTGCAAAAATAGAGATTTGTGAAAATCCAGCACAATAACAAAAAGTAAGTACTCACATCTAAACGAAATTTCATAACAAAGATAAAAAATATCCTAGAAGGGTGTCTGAAAGAAAATAGAGTTAGTCTACAAAAGAATGAGAATCATCAGAAGACTTCTCATTAAGGACACCAGATTCTACAGGAAAAATAAAAAGGCAAGGCCACTTAAGTATTAAAGGAAAATGAATTCCACGGTCAGCCAAATCAGCAGACAAGGGTGTTACATTTTCACACAGGCAAGGAAAAGGAAATTAACTCCTACATATAACCTTACATGATGTTATCCAGTAAAATTAAAAAAAAAAAAAAAAAAAAAAGGAAACAAAAGAGAAGAAGACATGAAATCCAAGAAATAGTGGAGCCAATCCCAGAGAGTAAGAAAAGTGCTAAGATAGCAACCGTGCAACAAATCTAAGGAACAGTCTAGACTAAGCAGGAGACAAAAAGTTCTAGGAGGTATTTCAGAGCAAGAAGGAATGAGGAACAGACTGTGTATTAATTAACTACATTTTTAAAACCTAATAATGCACGTGGTAATCACTAAGATAATAAGTATAAAATGCCAAACAAAAAATAGTGGACTTGCAGTTTCGGCTCCAACATGTGAAAAACTTGGATGGTATCACTCCCACCCTTACAACCAGAAAAAAGCTAAGCAAACTGAAAGTCAGTGGCTTTTCTTGGGCCCACCATAGAACTGAGGACACAAGGCAAACTGCGGGCTCAAGATATGGAGAGGCAACGCCAAGAACTACTGGATCACCTCACACAAACAACTGGAACCATAAACTGATAGGAACATTATATGAGTTTCCCAGGGCTGTCATAACAATCACAAGCTAGGTGACTTAAAACAATAGAAGTTTATTCTTTCACATTTCTAGCTCTGGAGGCCAGAGTACAAAATCAAGTTATCAACAGGGTTGGATCTTTCTGAAGACTCAGAGAAAGAATTGCTTCACACTTGTGTCTTGGCTTCTGGAGGCTGCCAGCAATCTCTGGCATTCCTTAGCTTGCATAATTCCAACCTCTGCCTCCATCTGCACATGACCTTGCCCTTCTGTGTGTCTCAAATCTCCCTCCTCTAACTCTTAATAAGAACACCACTCACTGGATTTATGGTCAATCCTAAATCCAAGACCATACAACCTTAAGATCCTTAGTTATGTCTGCAAAGACTTCATTGCCAAATAATGCCACATTATTGTACCAGGGCTTAGAACCTGGACATATCATTTTGGAGGCAAAAAGTTAATCCACTACAAACACTTAAATGGTATTTTTCCCCTGCTTTATTTTTTATTTATTTTTAAAATTTAAATCCAAGTTAGTTAACATATAGTATAATAATATCAGGAATAAATTTTAGTGATTCATTACATACATACAACACCCAGTGCTCATCCTAACAAGTGTCCTCCTTAACGCCCCCCCCCAACACCCCACCAGCAACCATCAGTTTGTTCTGTATTTTAGAGTCTCTGTATTCTCTGTATTCTCCCTCTCTGTTGTTACATTATTT
This sequence comes from Panthera tigris, assembly GCF_018350195.1. Taxonomy (NCBI): domain Eukaryota; kingdom Metazoa; phylum Chordata; class Mammalia; order Carnivora; family Felidae; genus Panthera; species Panthera tigris. Next base: position 45,028,905 of record NC_056664.1, on the reverse strand, counting down.
TGCTTTCCTTCTCTTTTGTTCATGTTTTGTATGTTAAATTCCACATGAGTAAAGTCATCTACTTGTCTTTCTATGATTTATTTCACTTAGCATAACACATCCCAGTTCCATCCACATTGTTGTAAATGGCAAAATTTCATTTTTTTTTTTGATCGCCAAGTAATATTCCATTGTATGTATGTGTGTGTGTGTGTGTGCATCTTTTTATCCATTCATCAGTCAACGGACTTAAATGGTATTTTTGAGAAAACTTCTGGGAACCACAGTCTTAGGGGAGTCACCCATTTTTGTGGGGTTTACTTCCAGGAACATCACCAGATTCTTAGAGTGAAGAGCCCATAAAGATCTCCTTGTGCTTCCAGCAAGGAAGGTCAAAGAAGTCAGTGTGAAACAGAAAACAGAGCATTCACCCTAACAAAGACTTAATCTCCACAGAAAAGACTTTATCCACCTGTGGAAAGGTCATGTCTCTGATTCTGGTCCCCTCTTAACCTTTCTGTCTCACAGGAGGGATGGGGGGAGGGACCTAAGAAAGACCTATCAAGATCACAGTCCCAGGCCAAAAACCCACAAAAAGTATGAGATTTAATTATAAGATTATAGGATGCTTTCTCTCCTCTACACCTTACCACCACACCAGGGGGGCTCCAATACAGTAAGTTAATTACTGCTGAAAGAGTTACTGCCTGGTGCAGATTCCATCTGAGGAGTTGTTAGGAAAGCACAAAGACAGCCAGGGAGACAAAAATGGACACTAAAGAAATAAGCCTCTGGTACCTATACCTACAGCAAATATTAAACACAATACAACTCTAGGACAGATTAATTTAAAATCTCACACTAATGATCTGTTTATCTCAGTTCCTATTTCCTAACATATAATGTCAAACTTTCAACAAAAAATTATACATCATGCTTTTAAAAGGCAAGAAAAAACAAAGACAAAGCAAGCATCAGAGCCAGACTCAAATATAACACTTCTTTTGGAATCAAATAGGGAATTTAAAATAACTATGATTAGTAATGTTAAGGATGATAATGGGGGGAAGGGGGGGGACAAGAAGCAAGAACAGATGGGAAAAGTAAGCAGACGGAAATTCTAAAATCAAAAGGAAATGAAAAAACTAAAAATCACTAACAGAAATAAAGGATGCCAGGTAGCATGTCACTGCTCCAGGAAATGAGGGGTCAGTGCTACAAGGGAAAAGTGGGCACCATGGCAACTGTAGTGTCTTGGAGGGGATCCACAATGGCAACCCATAAGCAGGAAGTTCCAAGCAAAGGTAGGATAGGTAGGATACACTGGCAGCAGCCACTGAGATGCTGGCCAGCGGGCTGGCAACCTAAACTGAAGGGACAAGTGGCATGCTCAGCATCCACACCCCTGAGCCCTTGCCTCTGTTTCCTGAACTTCAGGCTCCCTTCCACTGGACCTCCATGCCCAGGATCAGCAACTTTTTCAAACCTCTCCTCCCCTATCCTTGCCTCCTTCAGCCCCTGGAGCTCTGTGAGAAGCAGGGACCGGAAACTTCCAGCACTGAGATATGGCCCTGAGGGGTTGACAGGCAGCAAAAAGAAGGTCCCCAATGCCCAGGAGAGAATTGTATTGGGGGAAGGGGACCGGACAAAGGGACACAAGCTCTCTGTACCTCTCCCCACCTCTTCCCTCTGCCACTGCCCGTTCTGTGCAAGTAGCCCTCCTAAGCACCAGGGCCGTGGAAATGTCCTGGTAATCACCACTAATGGAAGCTGCTGGCACTGCCATCTAGGCCTCAGAGAAAGCAGTCAGCTTTATCCTGAAATGGTATGCACAGCACAGAGGCAGAAGTGCTCCCAGGGCTCCTGACAGCTCCACAGCAAGGGCAACAGGCAGAGGGGCACTCCTTGCCCCAACTCAAAGATGCCACCTCCAATGAACGAGAGCTTTCTGTCAGAGCTGCATCGGTGTTGTATTGTTTGATTTCATGGGCTCTGTTTCAGCCTTGAAGATCAACAAAATTAAAAGAGCAACACTGAATGAACTGATGGAGTATGTTTCAACTAACTGTGAAGTAATGTGTTGAATCAGTGTATCGTGACAAAAGTAAAAATGATCACCGCTAACATCTTCTATACTCTTCCTCCAAGTGATAATCTAGATTTTGATCCAGAAAAGGATGAACTTGAGGCCTCTTGGCTTCACATACAATTGGTGTCTGCCTTAAGATTTTTGGAGTTCTAGCCTAGCATTACAAAGTGATGTATTGGCCAGAAATTTGTAAAACAGTTCCTGAGCTTTTCAACAGTGAAGATACCTAACAGAATAGGACTTCTGAAGACTGTTCTACACTGAATTTATCGGAAATTTCTTGGATTATGAGCATTCATAAGAAAACAAATTAACAAAATTTTCCTCAGGTTTATGTATGATACACATTTCAAGGGTGTTGCTGAACTCCTTAAAATATTAGTAGTATTATCAATGGCTTTAGGCGATTACCACTGAAAACAGAACATATTTCTAATGATGGCTCTTATTCTTAACCACACTGCAAAAGGATTAGCTTTGTCTCATACTCAGCTAGCCTACTGTGTTGTATACTTTCTGAAGAAAAGATACAACACGAACATAACCAGTGATTATAGGACTGCTGAAATTCTGGCCAAAAGCATGCAGTCGGAAAGAGGTGATGTTTTTAGAAGAAACTGAAGAAATCTTAGATGTCACTGAACCAACACAGTTCAAAAGAAGTGAAGAGCCCTTTGTAAGCGGATATCCAAGTATGTACCCAGTTCCCAGTTTTAGGTTGGAGAAAGGGTACCATACTGCTGTAATAATGAATACATTCTTAGTTTGAGGAAAATATTAACAAAATGCTGACAATTGCATTTTGCAGTTTGTAAAAAATCTCCAATGAACACTGGAATTCGACAACTGTAGCATTCGTATACAACATGCTGAAAACCCTAATGGACATAAAAATGCTTTTCAACAACCTTACTAGCTCCGAAGATGAAAGACAAAAAGAGAAAAAAAAAGAAACTGGAACACAAAGAATTGTGGGGAATATTTACAGGAGCTAAAGCTAAAGAAAGCTTGAGAAAAGCAGAACAGTGTTTACAACATACAAAGTATTCTCAGTAACACAAGTGACAAATTAAAAACAGAAAAGAGAAGAAAAGAAAATTAAAAAGCCTACCATCACCATTGGACAGGCACAGTTTTATACACCATTTTGAAATATGTAAAAATTTTGAAACAAAATAAACCTCATCAGTATAATTAAAAGGCCAGGGTTTTTTTCCCAGCAAATGTAAATGAAAAAAATTTGTGGACAAACATAGCTCTGTGCTACGTCACAGTACATTGTAACCTCTGTCTAATCACTGATTTATTGTGTCACTTCTCAAGTTATGAGATAATTACGAGAGTGGTAAGAATTGTGATGAATTTTATTGTGTTGCACATAGATACAGTGGTGTGCTCTGTATATTTCTCCTTTTTATTTTTTTTCTTGATTTTTTATTTTATTTATTTATTTATTTTTTTAATATATGAAATTTATTGTCAGATTGGTTTCCATACAACACCCAGTGCTCATCCCAAAAGGTGCCCTCCTCAATACCCATCACCCACCCTCCCCTCCCTCCCACCCCCCATCAACCCTCAGTTTGTTCTCAGTTTTTAACAGTCTCTTATGCTTTGGCTCTCTCCCACTCTAACCTCTTTTTTTTTTTTTTCCTTCCCCTCCCCCATGGGCTTCTGTTACATTTCTCAGGATCCACATAAGAGTGAAACCATATGGTATCTGTCTTTCTCTGTATGGCTTATTTCACTTAGCATCACACTCTCCAGTTCCATCCACGTTGCTACAAAAGGCCATATTTCATTTTTTCTCATTGCCACGTAGTATTCCATTGTTATATAAACCACAATTTTTTTATCCATTCATCAGCTGATGGACATTTAGGCTCTTTCCATAATTTGGCTATTGTTGAGAGTGCTGCTATAAACATTGGGGTACAAGTGCCCCTATGCATCAGTACTCCTGTATCCCTTGGATAAATTCCTAGCAGTGCTATTGCTGGGTCATAGGGTAGGTCTATTTTTAATTTTCTGAGGAACCTCCACACTGCTTTCCAGAGCGGCTGCACCAATTTGCATTCCCACCAACAGTGCAAGAGGGTTCCCGTTTCTCCACATCCTCTCCAGCATCTATAGTCTCCTGATTTGTTCATTTTGGCCACTCTGACTGGTGTGAAGTGATATCTGAGTGTGGTTTTGATTTGTATTTCCCTGACAAGGAGCGACGTTGAACATCTTTTCATGTGCCTGTTGGCCATCCGGATGTCTTCTTTAGAGAAGTGTCTATTCATGTTTTCTGCCCATTTCTTCACTGGGTTATTTGTTTTTCGGGTGTGGAGTTTGGTGAGCTCTTTATAGATTTTGGATACTAGCCCTTTGTCCTATATGTCATTTGCAAATATCTTTTCCCATTCCGTTGGTTGCCTTTTAGTTTTGTTGGTTGTTTCCTTTGCTGTGCAGAAGCTTTTTATCTTCATAAGGTCCCAGTAATTCACTTTTGCTTTTAATTCCCTTGCCTTTGGGGATGTGTCGAGTAAGAGATTGCTACGGCTGAGGTCAGAGAGGTCTTTTCCTGCTTTCTCCTCTAAGGTTTTGATGGTTTCCTGTCTCACATTCAGGTCCTTTATCCATTTTGAGTTTATTTTTGTGAATGGTGTGAGAAAGTGGTCTAGTTTCAACTTTCTGCATGTTGCTGTCCAGTTCTCCCAGCACCATTTGTTAAAGAGACTGTCTTTTTTCCATTGGATGTTCTTTCCTGCTTTGTCAAAGATGAGTTGGCCATACGTTTGTGGGTCTAGTTCTGGGGTTTCTATTCTATTCCATTGGTCTATGTGTCTGTTTTTGTGCCATATTTCTCCTTTTTATAGTACGCTCTTCATACTGTTACAGACCCTAGTTAGTTACAGCCTACGAAAAAGAGTATTTCCTAAAATAAAACTCAAATATAATTCTTACCCATCTCTTCATTTCTTCTAGAAATATGATGAGGAGAATTACCCACCCTACACCTTCCTTCACTACAGATAGTACTTTTGGTCTAAAATCTAAGCAAAAACATAAATCTCCAAGTGTTTTAAAGCACAAAACATAAATAAAAGCTGGGAAAGTAAACAAAACAAAACAAAAATGATAGAGGATGCCATTGGTGGGCTCATCACCAGACTAGACACCACCAAGGATGGAGCCAGCAAACTTGAAAATATGTCATTTGAAACTTCCCAAACCAAAATGTAAAGAGAAAAAAATAATATAAAAAAATAAAACAATGGGGCGCCTGGGTGGCTCAGTCAGTTAAGCATCTGACTTCGGCTCAGGTCATGATTTTGCGGTTCCTGAGTTCGAGCCCCACCTTGGGCTCTGTGCTGACAGCTCAGAGTCCGGAGCCTGCGTTGGATTCTGTGTCTCCCTCTCTCTCTGCCCCTCTCCAACTAGTACATGCATGCTCACGCACTCTCTCTCTCTCTCTCTCAAGAATAAACATTAAAAAATTTTTAATAAAAAAATAAAACAAAATAGAACAGAAATCCAAGAAGTGTGCAACAATTTCAAAAGATAAAATATATGCATAACTGGAGTGCTAGAAAAGAAAGATAATGGAGAATTTTCCAAAATTATTATCATACACCAAACCACATACATGGGAAGTTCAGACAATACAAAGCAGGATAAATGTGGGAAAATCTACACCTAAGCATACCATATGCAAACGCAGAAAACCAAACACAAATTCTTGAAAGAAGCCATAAGAAAAAAAAAAAAAACTTACGTATAGAAGAACAAGGATAAGAACTATAGCAGACTGAAAAGAGAGTGGAGTAGGGGCACCTGGGTTGCTCAGTCAAGTTAAGTGTCTGACTTCGACTTATGTCATGATCTCATGGTTTGTGGGTTTGAGCCCCGCATCAGGTTCCGCACTAACAGTGTGGAACCTGCTTAGGATTCTCTCTCTCCCCTCTCTCTCTGATTTCCTCCACTCTTGCTTTCTCTCTCACTCAAAAATAAATATATAAACTTAGGGAAAAAAAGAGTGGAGAACACTAAAGTATTAAAAGAAAAAACCTTCCAACTTAGAATTCTTAGAAGGAAGTTTACAGAGATAAAGGTCAACCTTAAGAAACAAGAAAAATCTGAAGTAAATACTTTAATTTTATATCTAAAGGAAGTAGAAAAAGTACAAACAAAGCTCAAAGTTAAAAGGAAAAAAGAAAATAACAAATCAGAGCAGAAATAAATGATACAGATATTTTTAAAAAAATAAAAAAGATCAATGAATCCAAGAGCTGCTTTTTGAAAGATAAGCAAAATTGATAAACCTTTGGCCAAACTCATCAAGAAAAAAAGAGAACTCAAGTAAATAAACCAGAAATGAAAGAAGTAACAACCAAGACCACAGATTTATAAAAGACTACTACAGAAATTTATATGCCAACAAATTGGCCGACTTAGAAGATATGCATAAATATCTACACACATACATTCTTCCAATATTGAATCAGGAAAAAATAGAAAATCTGAACAGACTGATGACAATAAAATTAAATTGGTAATCAAAAAAACTCCCAATAAACAAAAGTCCAAGACCAGATGCCTTTACAGTTGAATTCTACCAAACATTTAAAGAAGAGTTAATACCTATTCTTCTCAAACTATTAAAAAAAAAATGAAGGAAAGCTTACAGCACTACCCTAATACTAGAACCAATAACACTATGAAAAAAGAAAACTATGGGTTAATTATATCTGATGAAAACAGAGGCAGATATACTCAACAAAATATTAGCAAATTTCACTTAACAATACATTAGAAGAATCATTCACCATGATCAAATGGGATTTATTCCAGAGATGCAAGGATGGTCCAGTATCCAAATATCAATCAATATGACACATCACATCAACAAAATAAAAGATAAAATCCCATATGACCATCTCAATAGATGCAGAAAAAGCATCTGACAAAATTCAATATCCATTCATGATAAAAACTCTCAACAAAATGGGTCTGGAGGGAACACACTTCAACATAAAAAAGCCATACATAATGAACCCATAGCTAATGTCATACTCAATGGTGAAAACTGAGAGCTTTTCCTTTAAGATTAGGAACAAGACAAAGGTACCTACTCTTGCCACTTTTATTCAAAACAGTACTGGAAATCCTAGCTATAGCAATCAGGCAAGAAAAAGGAATAAAAGAAAGGTATCAAATGGGTACGGAAGAAGTAAAACTGTCACTATTTACAGTTGACATAACCCTATATATGGAAAACTCTAAAGATTCCACCAAAAAGACTTGAGAAAAACTGAATTCAGTAAAGTTGCAGGACACAAAATAAATATCCAGCAATTGGCTGCATTTCTATATACTAAAAACAAAACAGCAGAAAGAGAAATTAAGAAAACAATCCCATTTACAATTACACCAAAAAGAATAGAATACCTAGGAATAAATTTAACCAAGAAGGTGACTAACCTATAATGTGATAATTATAAGACACTGAAGAAAAGAAACTACAGATGACACAAATGGAAAAGTTATAATAATGAATTAATCTACAAAATGATGAAATATGATGAATTAATCTACCAAAATGCAGGCAAGAAAGTACAGTGGAGCAAAGAGTCTCTTCTATAAATGCTGTTGGGAAAAATGGACTGCTACACACAAAAGAATAAAACTCGACCACTTTCTTACAATGTATAGAAAAATAACTCAAAGTGGTTTAAACACTTAAATATGAGAACTGAAACCAGAATATTCCTTAAAAAAAAAAAAAAAAAAAAAAAAAAAACAGGCAGTAGTCTCTTTAACACTGGCCCTGATAACATATTTATGGGTAGGTCTCCTCAGGCAAGGGAAATAAAAAATAAACTATTTGGACTACCAAAGTAAAAAGGTTCTGCACAGCAAAGGAAGCCATCAACAAAATGAAAATGCATTCTGGATGAGAAGAGGTATTTGCACATGATTTATCCAACAAGAGGGTTAACAGCCAAAATATATAAACAACTCTTACAACTCAACACCAAAAAAACAAATAATCCAGTTTTGAAAATGCACAGAACACCTAAAGAGACATTTTTATAAAGTCATACAGATGGCCAACTGACACATGAAAAAAATGCTCAAAATAACAAAATATCAAGGAAATATAAATCAAAACCACAGTGTTAAAAAAAAATGTGTTACAACCTCTCATTAGTCAGAGCAGCTAGAATCAAAAAGACAAGAAATACCAAATGTTGATGAGGATATGGAGAAAAAAATCCTCATGCACTTCTGGTGGGATTGTAAATTGGTGATACTGTAAAAAAGAACAGTATGGAGGTTCCTCAAAAAATTAAAAATAGAAACAATATACGATCTAGTAATTTCACTATTGAATATTTACTCAAAGAAAGCAAAAGCACTAATTCAAAAAGACATACGCAGCCTGTGTTCATTACAGCATTATTTACAATAGCCAAGATATGGAAGCAACCTGTGTCCATTGATAGATGAATGGATAAAGAAGATGTGGTGTGTGTGTGTGTGTGTATATACGTATATGCATATGTGTATAAACAAAGAGATAGATAACGGCGTGTTACTCAGCCATAAAAAAAAGAATGAGATCTTTCCATTTACATTAACAGGGATAGACCTGGAATTATGCTAAAATGGAGATAAGTCAAAGAAACACAAATACCAATGATTTCACTTATTTGTGGAATCTTTAAAAAAAAAAGAAAAATCCAGAAAGACTGTAAATACAGAGAATTGCCAGCTGCCAGAGGGGAGAGAGATGGGAGATGGGCAAAACAGGCGAGGGGAATAAGAGGTACAAACCCCCAGTTATAAAATAAATATGTTACAGAGATGAAAAATATAGTAGTAATATTGTAATAACATTGTATGGTGACAGATGGCAACTACACTTACCACTGTGAGAACTGCATAATATATAGAATTGCCAAATCACTATGTCATGCACCTGAAACTAATATAACACTGCATATCAACCATTATTAAATATTTTTTCTTAATAAAAAGAGTGAAGGAAAAGGAATAAATGGAAGTAAAACAAAATGCTTTTTTCTTACTCTTAACTAATCTAAAAGATAACTGTTTAAAATAATAATTTACTGATTATTGCACATCGATAGGCTAGTATAAGTGACAGCAACTTCATAAAGGACAAAGGAAGAGTTAGGAATACTCCATGGTATTTGCATTACATGTGAAGTTGTGCAGTGCTATTTTAAGGTGAACTCAGGGGGCGCCTGGGTGGCTCAGTTGGTTAAGTAACCGATCCTTGATTCTGGCTCAGGTCATGATCTCATGGTTTGTGGGATCAAGCCCATGTCAGGCTCCGTGTTATCAGCACAAAGCCTGCTTGGGATTCTTTCTCTCTCTCTCTCTCTCTCTCATTCTGTCCCTGTCTCTCTCTCAAAATAAATAAACTTTAAAAAATAAATAAATAAAGGTGAACTCAGACCGGTTATAAATATATATAGCAAACTTTAAGGCAAATACCTAAAAAAATTCTAAGTATAATTCATAGGCTAGGAGAAAACATAAAATCTGAAATCATAAAATGTACAACTAAAGGAAACAGGAAATAAAAACAGAGAAAATAGAAAAATAGGGAAAAATCAATGAAACCAAAATTGATCATTTTAAAAGGTCAATAAAATTAATAAATTTCTAGGAAGAATGATTAAGAAAAAAAAAAAGTGAAGACCCAAATTACCATTTTCAAGAATAAAAAGAGACACCATCACTAAAGATTTATACTCATTAAAAACAATAATAATAAGGAAAACTGTAAACAACATACACATGTAGAAAACCTGAAAGTTTTGGGGCTCCTGGGTATCTCAGTCAGTTAAGGGTCAACTCCGACTCAGGTCATGATCTCACCATTTTTGAGTCTGAGCCCCGTGTTGGGCTCTGTGCTGACAACTCAGAGTCTGGAGCCTGCTTCAGATTCTGTGTCTCTGTCTCTCTCTGCCCCTTCCCCGCTCATGCTCTATCTCCATCTCTCAAAAACTGAATAAATATTAAATTTTTTTTTTTTATTTTAAAAACATTAAGCCTCAAAGTTTTGGTGCTTTGGTAGTTTCAGATAATCTGAATAACTACTTTTAAAATTTTTTAAGTTTGTAGTTGGAAACACTCTAGAAAAAGAAATCTCCAGACCCAGATGGTTTTCCTGGCAAATTCTACCAAATATTTAATGATGAACTCTCCCAACTGTACACAATGAGATAAGTAAAAAATATTTGATCACAATGGCTAAAATAAAAAATTCTAAAAAGGATGTGAAGCCATTGGAAATCTAGAATATTGGTGGTAGCAATACCAAAAAAAAAAAAAAAGTACAGACACCGGTAAAGAGTTTGGCAGTTTCTTATAAAGTTAAACATACACATTTCCATATGACTCACCAATCCCACTCCTAGTTACATATACTCTGGAGAAGTAAAATACATGTTCACATAAAAACCTCTACACAAATGTTTATAGCAGCTCTATCCATAAGTGCTACAAACCAGGAAAAGAAAAACAAACACCCTTCAATGGACAAATGGATAGAAAATCGTGGTATAGTCATGTAATGAAATACTACTCAGCAACAAAAATGAACTATTGATACAGTAACTTGAACAAATCTTAAGAGCATTACATTAAATCAGGCCAATTTCAAAAGGTTACATATTGTACAAACCAATTATATGAAATTTTCAAAAAGATAAATCTATGAAGAACAGCTGGTTGCCACAGGAGGGAGAAGAGATGGTCACTACAAAATTAATAGAACTGCACACATCCAAAAAAGTCCATTTTCCTGTATGTCAATTCGAATAAATAACAGGATAACTATGTACAAATATAATCTGTCTTTTGTAATGCTATAAAGAGCAAGAGTCTAGTAATTCTGACATCAGTGAGGATAATGGTAACGTAGTCCTAGAAAGATGTTCGTGATAAATGAAAGGTATATTATTAAGTGGCATGTATCATACAATCTTATTTTTTCCAAAAAGGAAAAAAAGGGGGGGGAGGGGAGGATTAAAAAATTTGAATATAGAAATCCATAAACAAAAATGTTAATAGTTATTTCTGAGTGGTGAAACAACTTGGATTTTTATTTTCTTTCACTTTCTAAATTGCCCAAATACCTGACTTTTAAAAAAACTAATTAATACTACAGCCAGAATAATAAGGCTACTGTATTAAAAAGAAACAGAATAAAATGACACATATTCACAATACTACCATCAAGATAAAAAAGTTTCAAATATACAATTTCCCTTTTGTATAAAACACACACACATTGGTTTATATACCTCAAAAAAAAGTTTGCAAAGATACATATCACAATGACGGGTAATAACTTTGGGTAAGTTTTCCCTCTCATTTGCATTATTTGCAATTTTCTTATTTTTCTATTAAAAATCCAAATTATGTAGCTTGAAGAGCAAAATTTTAATCATAAAAATACACACAAAAACCTTAGGCAATCCATGTCAAACAACAGGTGACTAGTTAAATCAAATACAGTAAAATCATACAAGGGAATAAGACTCAATTAGAGACGATATAGTCTAGGAAAATATGAACAATGAAATTTCAAATGAATAAGGCAAGAGACCAAGCTACATGTAAACTATAAACCAAATCTGTGAAATATATTTATTTTTTAAGACCTGAAATACATCAAAATAATCACTCTGGAGTTTACGGATCTTTTTTCTTCTTCTTTATTCTCTCTGTATTTTCTAAACCTCCTAAAATCAACAGTTTCTACAATCAGAAAATATGTTACTAATGTTGGTATCTCAATATACTGGATTTACAGAATGTTGGTGTGGCAGATCCCCCATTATGCAACAGTGTTCCTTATTATAATGAGAACTTTTCTGGTTAGGGCTTAATTCCAAGGTGATACAGGAGGGTATCTGAGGTTATGACCCCCCGTACACATCAAAACCTTTCACCTAGTAAGTACTAGAGCCAGTTAGAACCAACCGGGACATGTTTCAATCCTGAAGGGATCATTAAAACACAGTAAATTCCATCCACCCTACTCCAATAGAATTCCAGAATTTAGTTATTACCAAGACTAAACTCGATACAAAAAGGTTAATATCAATCTTCCAACATCACTTCACTATCTTAAAAACCACAAATTCTATAGTACAAGTCATATGAAACAAGAAATGTTCCTGACTTCCAAATGCTCTGTTTTTCAAGTTCTTGGCTATTTATTTACTCAGTTAATAGTTCTACCTGCTCTTAGCCATCTACTTAATTATAATGCCTATATTTGGACATGAAAATTGTTAAGCTTCCCTAGTAATATTCTTGTATATAATACACACATATAAACATACACAATGTTTTTCAAAATACTATAGTAGTAAGTCATGAAGTATATGGGCAAAAAAATATGTTCCAGTGAATGTCAGCAATACAATGAACGCCTCTTTAAATTATGTTGTATACTCTAAATTATTTGTGCCATCTTGCAGAATTACAGAGTTGACTTTCAAATATTTTATCCACTTTAACAAAGTCTCTACTCAAAAGTCAAACTTTCATTTCAACAGTTCACATCTTTTCCAATAAATTCACTTATTGCTTAAAAATTAGTTTGTTGTGAAAGTTCTTTTTATACATGTTAAAGTAGCATTCTATTTTTAATTTTTTCAAATAATCAAACTACAACCAAAAACACTAACTTCTCATTTATCAGAGCTAAATAAACCATATCCTCCTAATGTCAGTAAAATTCAAAATAAATTCATCTTAGATCTTTGGGGATATTTTTGCCAATATATAAAGAGCCATCCTAACCCCAAAGACTTAAGTTATGATTATTTAACTAACCAATGAAAAACAGTAGCACTTGTATGGTTGATTAGCTCACCCAGCTATCCACTTCTAAAACATCTCAAAAGATTAAATACCTCAACGAAGCCTATCAGGATGAGCAATGAAAAATAAATTGGAGCCACAAGAGATTACAGAATACACAAAGAGATTTGTCAATTCAACACTCTAGAAAGAGATGCTGCAGAGTTGGGGCCAGACACAGAGGCCCAGAGGCATGTGAGAACCTACGACACTAGGCTGGTTCTTCGTTAGGCTATAAAGTTCCAAGCCTAAAAAAATAAATAAACAGAGTTGCAAGCCTAAAAATCTCACTTACATGGATAAATTTTTATTAAACACACACACACACATACACACACACACACAAATTACTCAGGGGATTAAAAAAAAAAAATCAACAGCTTCATAATCCAGGAATAATATCTGAAAGTAGCTAAAAAATGTCCTCAAAAACAGTTCTCCGAAACAGATGATTTACAAAACTTCACTATCTTAAAATAATTTATTCACTAAAACAATGTATTCATTATTTATTCATAACTTATTATTTAAACACAATTTAAATGATATTAAGACCAAAATTTGCACCCACAAATGTACCATCTCAAACACATAAGTTTCTGTATAAAATGCCAATACAGGGAATTCAAATACATAATTAGCCACCACAATAGGCAGGGGATAGAGGTTTAATCTTGGAAAATCTGGGGCACCTGGCTGGTTCAGTCAGTAGAGCGTACAACTCTTGATCTCAGGGTCATAAGTTCAAGCCCCACAATGGGCATAACGCTTACTCTAAAAACAATAATAGGGGCTCCTGGGTGGCTCAGTCGGTTAAGCATCTGATTTCAGCTCAGGTCACGATCTCACGGCTCATGAGTTCAAGCCCCACGTCAGGCTCTGTGCTGACAACTCAGATTCTATGTCTCCCTCTCTCTCTGCCCCTCCCCTGCTCATGCACGCCCACACTCTCTCTCTCTCTCTCTCAAAAATAAATAAACATTTAAAAAGTTTTTAAATAATAATTAATAAATAAATGTCTTGGAAAATCTCACTTATCATATAAATAGATAAAATACCACATGATCCACAGGTTCTAAATAGCATTCAACAAACTTCAGTCTTACTGTAATTTGTGTGAACTCAATCCCTCTTGTCGCAGTAAAAAGCTTCTAACATGAGGTCTTAAGCTCAAGCTTTGCCCCAGAAAACTTAAGCTTTGGGGCTAAATTACCAATTCAGTTTCTCTCAGGATAACTAGATTTATAACATGCAAGTTCAGAACTAATCTATATTAGGGCAATGATTCTCAACCAAGATGAATTTGCCCAACAGCTGGCAAAGTCTGGAGACATTTTTGGTTATGTCTCAGGCAATGCTACTGGCATCTCATGGTTAGGGGCGAGGGATACCACGAAGTACCCATCAATGCACAGGACAGCCCTTCACAACAAATTGATTTCTGGCCCAAAACTACTAAGGCTGAAAAGCTCCATATAAGGGGAAATATGCAACATACATATTTTCATTTCATACCATATCTGGTGGGTTCCAGTTGAGTTATTAAAAAAACAAAAACAAAAACAAAAAACACCTCTTCTAAGGGCACCTGGCTAGCTCAGTCAGAAACATGTGACTCTTATTTTTTTTAAGTTTATTTATTTATTTTGAAATGGGCGGGGGGGGGGGGGGGGGGGGGGGGGGGGGGGGGGGGGGGGAGAGAAAATCCCAAGCGGGATCTGTGCTGTCATAGCAAACCCTGATGCAGGGATCAAACTCATGAACCATGAGATCATGACCTGAGCCAAAACCAAGAGTCAGACGCTTAACCAACTGAGCAATACAGGTGCCCCAAGAGGTATAACTCTTATTTTTTTTTTCCCAAGAGGTGTAACTCTTGATCTCAGGGTTATAGGTTTAAGCCCCACGTCAGGTGTAAATATTACTAAAAACTTATACTAAAAAAAAAAAAAAAAAAAAGAAGAAGAAGAAAAAACCAGGGTGCCTGGGTGCCAACTCTTTATTTCCTCTCAGGTCATGACCTCATGGTTCCTGAGCTCCAGCTCTGCATCAGGCTCTGCACTGAGCATGGAGCCTGCTAGAGATTCTCTCTCCCTCTCTCTCTACCCCTCCCCTGTGCATGTGAGTGCACTCTTTCTCTCAAAATAAATAAACTTTAAAAAAAAAAAAAAAACAGAATTCTTTCACACATACACACAGAACAAGGAAGGAGGAAGAGGTACGCAAAGGAGGGAGGGAAGGAAATGGAAGTATCAAAACTGGTGAGGAGACATTTCTAAACTTAGAGCAAACAAAACAATCAAAATTTAAAGCAAGCAAATTGGAAACTAGGAATAAATATCTGCAGCAAACCAGACAAAGAATTAAAGGCATTTGAAAGAACCAAAAAGAAAAATAATACAACCAAGATTGAAAAACAAGCAAAACTGTAGTATTTAAAATGAAGTACAGCCACTAAGAATTTAAGAAAAAAAAAAAAAAAAAAAAAAAAAATATATATATATATATATATATATATATGTATTTTTTTTTTTTTTTCCTTAACAACTTGGCTGCAGGTAGGGGCAGTGTTTACTGGTAGTATTTTTTAAGGAGTCTACAATTTTATCTTCTAATAGTGATTTAAAAAAAAAAACAATAAAAATAGTGATTTTTTAAAAATAAAAGAATGCCTGAAAATCAAAGTTAAAAATCTTAAAATCCAGAATTTTTAAAAAATTATACACAAAATATTGATGGTAATATTATGTTTGCCAACTATTCTGCCCTAATAAATATTTATTCTTCTGATAACGAAAAGTCACTTCATAAAAAAATAATATAAACAATTTATACAAATTCTAAACAGGTTTGAACTGTATGGGCATTCACTAGGGAATATTTACTTTGGTTCTGATCAATACAGTATAGATAAATATTACAATATCTAATTAGGTCTGTCAAATTAAATATACTCTATGTCACATCACTGGTTATATTATACATTTGAGCTTTAACCTTTGTTTACTATAGCAAAGGACAAAATACAAGAAGTTGTACAAATATTAACAAAAAAAAAAATTCCACTGTAAATTCAGAAACAATTATAAGCTTTACTCCAAAGAAGCAGTAATATGATAGAAATACTTTATACCTCTTATTTAAATAATTAAGATAAAAAATAAAAAATATTTTTTGGGGGCACCAGGGTGGCTCAGTCAGTTAAGCATCTGACTTCAGCTCAGGTTATGATCTCACAGTTCATGAGTTCAAACCCCACATCAGGGTCTGTGCTGACAGTGCAGAGCCTGGAGCCTGTTTAGGATTCTGTGTCTCCCTCCCTCTGTCCCTCCCCCCTCCCCCCTCTCTCAAAAATAAACATTTTGAAAATTTTTTTAAATAAAAATAAAAAATATTTTTACTTTTTATTTTCAGTAATAAATATTTCTTGCCAAAACCAAAAATCTTTACCAGGAACTTATTTCCAGGGCTATTTTTACATAAATGGAGAAATGCAACTTTGATGAGCGTTGCTTAATGTTACTTGACATTTCATTATTCAGGTTCCCTAAAGTTACCCAGTCAAAATAGTAATGAAAAGCACGGTAAGCCCTAAAGTCCTTTTAGCCATATAATATCAGAATTTCTGTGCTCTCCTCAAATTAAGAGAGAACTGATAAACATGCTTTACTTTCAACAGAAATAAGTAAATCACTGGTAGTGATTTGTGCATAATCTAAAGATATCATACACAAAATGCAACCCTCCTTTTTGTATTTCAAATAGAGTGCAAAAGTCTGCATAGTACCAAGTGCTCTTATTCAGAGTATTCAGAGAATAGAGTATGTAGTATAAGAAAATTTTTACACAGTATTACATTCCTTTTAATATTACTAAGTCAGATCCATAGGTGACAAATATCTACAAAAATAATCTAAGTTTAAAAAACAAAAGGATTTTAATCACATAAAGACTTAGTTCAAAGCAAAAATATTACCATGCACATGTAATTAATGCCTCCTAAGAACAAATATACAAAATACATCTGAAAAGCAAACAAGGTGGAAAATTCTATTAAATATTCCTCATCTAGGGGCATCTGGGTGGCTCAGTTGGTTAAGTACCCAACTCTTGATTTCCCCTTAGGTCATGATCTCAAGCTCCTGAGATCAAGACTAATGAAAGGCTCAACACTAAGTGCAGCCTGCGTAAGATTCTCTCTCTCTTTCCTCCTCTGCCCCTCTCCTTCACTTGCACATACATGCGCTCTCTCTCTAAAATAAAAATACATAAGTAAATAAAAATAATTGTTTACACAGTCCTCATTCAGATTTTCATTTCCACTATTAATTTTGAAAAAACAGTAGAAATTAGTTTTAAGCACATTTCAAGCCACATTAAAAACATACCATATATTTGTCATAAAGTTTTAAAGAATTCATCAAAAAATCTTATGATAATCTACTGGATACATAAGTAAAAGACCAAAGTGTAACACATAGCTGAAATTTAAAATCTTTTAAGAGAAAATAGTTACCCAAATACATGTACCAAATACCAAATACATGTGGATAATACCAATCCACAATTTTAGGGTAATAAATATTTAAATTTGTTTTCTTACACCACATTGGAATAGTCATTTCAATCTGTATCACTTGCTCTGTGTAGCTCAATTTTCTCCCTCAATGTTTTAAGAAATAATTAATAATATTATAATTATAATTATATATATAATAATTATATATATATATAATTATAATTCATTTAAAAATAATTAAAAATAAGAGGACATGCTTTAAAATCAGAACAATGCAAGTTCACTCCAGCCTTCTCCACATCCTGGCTCTGACCTTGGGTGAGTAACAATCTCTTTAACTTCCATTTCTGATTTTGGAAAATGGAAACAATGATGTTTAATCCCAGAATGCTCCAATGGAAATTAAATACTGAATAAAATGCCTAGCATTTAAAGCATTCCTTAAATGCTAATAATTAGCCAATATATCAGTTTAAAAGAAATTTTAGCTTACCAAAAAATGGAAAATTGCTATAAAAGACAATTTCACTCTCAACACTTTAAAAATGTAATGAAGTGGGCGCCTGGGTGGCTCAGTCGGTTAAGCGGCCGACTTTGGCTCAGGTCATGATCTCACAGTCCGTGAGTTCGAGTCCCGCGTCGGGCTCTGTTGCTGACAGCTTGGAGCCTGGAGCCTGGAGCCTGTTTCAGATTCTGTGTCTCCCTCTCTCTGACCCTCCCCCGTTCATGCTCTGTCTCTCTCTGTCTCAAAAATAAATAAATGTTAAAAAAAAAAAAAATTAAAAATAAATAAATAAATAAATAAAATGTAATGAAGTTATGTAAACAACTGCAAGAACCTATAAGAATAATCAGAATCATGAAAAAATCTAAAGTTATCGTTTGAATTTCTCCATGTTTCCAAGCATACACGAAAAGTAAATACGTGCATTAAAAAATAACTTAAATTCATATACTCAAAGAGGTGTTACCTTCAAGTTACCAAAAAACATTATCTGGCCAAGGTTGAGAGCAGGGACTTTGTTTCACTTATCTTTGTATTCCCAAGCCCTATCACAGTGCCTGATATATCAAATGTACATAGCTATTTGTAGCACTGAAATGGAAGATACTAAATTGCCTAGAATTTTAAATTCTTCTTTCAACACAAATATAATGATACTCCATACTCATTCAGCAAATATTTGAGGGGCTGCTACTGGAAGGTTCCCACTTGTTCCAGGTACCTGAATATATCTAATAAAGAACGAAAATTAAAAAAAAAAAAAAAAAAAAAAAGTAGCAGCTCTGCACTCCTGGAATTTATATTCTAAAACTTTGTACACCCTGTATTTACATTCTAAAAAGGTAAGGTAAATAAGCAATAAACATGTAAGTAAGGAAATTACAAAGTCAGTCATAATGTGTTAAGAATGGAGGATTAAAAAAAAAAAAAAAGTAGGGCAGGATATGGAAGATCTAAATGCCTGTTATCTATAACCTTAAAGACACCTCTCAGAGGAAGAGTTAGGAATTAGTTCCACATTTTTTAGTGGTTAAGAGTAGCACAAGCACTGGAATACAGACACTTGTCTGGATTCAGTAGTAATTACCTACTACTTCTATGCTTCTTTCCTAATCTACAGAATGAGAAAAATAACAGAACCCAAAAACGTATAGATTTGTTGTGAGAATTAAATTAAATAATGCTTGTAAAGTGCTTAAAACCATGCCTTAAACAGAAGTACTTAATAAATATTCACTAAATGTTAACAGCCATTACAATATACTGCAACCTCCCATTAATTGTTAAACAACCCAGGGCAAGGATCTTCTCCACCTTTTTATTTTGAATGCTGCTGTCAGTGCTGGTATACAAGACCTCAAAAAATATCTAATTTAAACCAAAGTATTTACTGACAAGACAGAATTATAATTATTATTGTTCTGGGCAAAAGCAATTAGTGTGGGATAGCACTGATTACAAAGAACCAGAAATGTTAAAATGTGGAAAAGAAATCATAGAATAGCCATTTAAGAGTCTCCTTGAGAACTTTTTTCAGAATGCACTGAAAATCCAATAAAAAATATAGATCCTGTACCGAAAACAATTCCATTACAAAGGTTCATGCAAAATTTTACACGTTTAAAACTGACAGGCTCCTGACATGTATTCCCATATCAACTGGGAACATATTATATCACCAATTATTATTTCTGTTATTCTTTCGTGGTCTTGACCAACAGTATTCATGTATTTGGGAAATACCACTCTTAAATCTTATCTCCAAAGTTAAGCATTATAAAATGAAAGAACTGCTAATTACTAGGCCAAACTATACTTTCAAATAACAATCCAAATGTGCTTGCAAAGCTTCAATTTCTCTATTATACCAGTAGGCCAAGTGCCAAAAAACGTATTTCATTTAGAAAGCAGAATGAGGGGCGCCTGGGTGGCTCAGTCGGTTGGGTGTCCGACTTCGGCTCAGGTCATGATCTCATGGCTCCTGAGTTAGAGCCTGCGTCGGGCTCTGTGCTGACAGCTCAGAGCCTGGAGCCTGTTTTGGATTCCATATCTCCCACTCTTCTCTGCTCCTCCCCCATTAATGCTCTGTCTCTCTCAAAAATAAACGTCAAAAAAATTAAAAACAAAACAAAAGAAAGCAGAATGAAACAAACTGCAGGCCTATTACACACAATCTACTAAACTAAGTCTTTTTTCCATGAGAAAATATATTTGTTATCTAATTACAACAGATTATCACTCGTATCTAATATAAAATTAATCAGGTAAGACCAAAAGTGGTTTATCATTAAGTAACTCTAGAAGGGTACAATTCCTTATGTGCTAATTTGTAATTGTATAATAATTTAAAAATATTTTTATACTTTCATTAGATTCACAACAAACCTAAAGGCTTACATCCTAAAACTGTACTGTTCAGCTGGTAACACCTGACACATGAGACTACTGGGCACTTGAATTGTGGCTAATCCAAATTAACGTGTTATATTAATGTAAAATACACAACAGATCTCAAAGACAGGAAAAAAAATGTGAACTATCTCATTAATAACTTTTTATACTGAATATATACTGAAATAACTATTTTCCTTAAGTCAACATAGCCAAAATATTAAAATTAATTTCATCTGTTCCTCTTTATTTTTTAACACATTAGGAAACTTTTAATTATATATGTAATTTATCAGGTTAGTATGCCTCAAAGAACGTATGTACACTTGCTTCACAACACTCATTTAAGATGGTATAATTTTATAGTTCAATAAACACTGTCCAAGTTATTTTATTTATGTTTAGAGAGAGAGCATGCAAGCAGAGAAGAGGGACAGGGGAGAGACAGAGAATCTTAAGCAGGCTCCATACTCAGCATGGAGCCCAAGGCTGGGATCCTGAGCCAAAATCAAGAGTTGAACGCTCCACCAACTGAGCCACCCAGGTGCCCTGTTCAAGTTATTTTAAACAAATTTTGAGCAAATTAAGCCTTTATGCCTACATTTGTTTAACATGTGAAGACTCATATAGAAATGTCTCTGATTTACAAAACAGATCATCTTCCCTTTATTTACTAGGAGAATGTAACATCATGCAACACAGATGGAGCAGGCAATCAGCAGCCCACCGGACAAGATGCTTAATATCTGACATTATTGATTTCTCTATTAAAATGAGTCATATAGAAAGGATTAAAGAGGGTTTTTTTGTTTGTTTTTTGGGTTTTTTTAAGATTTTAAGTAATCTCTATACCCAACAGTGGGGCTTATACTCACTGGAGATCAATAATTGCACACCACCAACTGAGCCAGCCAGGCACCCCTAAAGGGTTTATTTCTAAAAGATAAGTTAGACCTCATACCAACTTGAAACAGTAGCTCCACTAGTCAGATTTTGTTAGTCTGGTTGAGGTGGACATACTTCAATATACCATACTTAAATTTGTATTATTCTTTAGACTGGCTGGATCCCTCTCCCCTATTATTCCAAATTAAAGTATTGCTGAATCATAGATTTAGTGGATACACAGCAGACTCATAATTTTCTGCCAGTTATTAAAGGTGATAAATTTTTTTAGTAAAATAAAAGTGATGAGGCAAGTATGGTCGTTCATTATATATGAAATAAAGAAAATAACAAAGGAGTTTTTATTCAGGCTTTAAACGATGACGTTCTAGCTATAAATTCAATTGGGTTTTATAAAATATAAAGAATATAAGTAATTCAGGAAATGTTTATGGGAAAGGGGTTACCTTGGGGTCTAAAATATCACCTTTACACATCCATTTGACATTCATTCTGAAAATTCTAAACTTTTATTTTCATCATTTAAGGCAAATTTTTTTAACTGCTTCATATAATGTGTTTGCTAAGAATGGTCTAACTAATAGTTAAGTAAAAATGGAGTCTCCATCTTATTTACACACACACACACACACACACACACACACACACTCCAAAACAGTAAGGCAAAATGAAAGAGGGAAACCTGCTGCAGCAGAGAAGGAATTTTGAAATCTAATACAAAACTTTGATATTAGAAGAACACACTGCTAAATAACTTGAAGTTTGTTGTTTCTACTCTAAAGAATAAGAAAAAAAAAAAAGCCATGTAGGAGAGAATACATTTGAAAGATCAATGTTTCCTGAAAACATTATACTCTAGCCAAGACTATAGGTCTCAATTTTACAAATATACTAACTTCTACACTTAAAATCCAAGCAAACAATTTGGCACTTGATTATTACAATAATCATGATAAATGCTCTAGAAATTTCACTCATAGTAAATTTCGGGCCTCAGTACTAGGGCACTGATAGATACTAACAATGTTAAGGCAGTTTTAATTTTTCAGGTAAAAGAATCTTAAAGATATCAGTTAAAATGAAGACATGCTTCACTCTGAAGACTCAGCACCAGGAATAGAAAAAAAATTAGCTTGGCTACTGCCAAGTCCTTACTATGTCACTGGTCAAACTAATGAGAGATGAACAAATCCCACTTGCCTTCCAACTGATCTTCCTCATGCTTCTCTATTTACATTTTAACATTTCTGACATTGGAATACATCTTAATGAACTACATTCCTTCTCTTGTTTAGATTTGTAATGACTCATATGTTAAATTTTATTCCTATTATGTTAAGTCTTATTCCTATCATAACACTATAAGCCATCTCAAAACATTCATGACACTCATCAACCAGGAGGGAGGAAGAGGCAGGAGCATTTATGTTAGAATCTCCAGAGGCTATGAATTTTTTTTTAAGTCTAGGGGATTCTAATAATATGCCCAATCCATAACACTGCTATAAACTACCTGAGGCACCAAAATATATATCTGTCCTACTCTCCCTAGTGCATCGCATGACATTAATTACAATCCTCACATTAAGGCAAATACTTCTTGATTAAGCTTTCACATACAGCTCCTTTCCTTGACCATAAGACCTTACAACAGAGCATGTCTCTTAATGTTGGTGGTAACTACTTGTTACTGTTAGCATACTAAAGTATCTTCCTACTAGAAACTCCCAGTGATTAGATGCCACACAGTCACTCTCTTGGAATTAATTACCTAGACACCGAATCATTAAAAAGAACCTGAGCTACATGACACTAAAACAGATACTAGAATTTGGGATCCCATATGAGTCATCTCTGTCTTTGTAAATTAGTTGAGAAAGAGAATGGGATCATGATGGGAAATTTAAGAACAGATACAAAATGTGAAAGATTATAAAATCCAAGTCTCCTAGAGGTACTGAAAAGAACTGATACAGTATAAATAGGTTCTAGCAAAGAAAGCATCTGTAACACTGCCATATCTGTAACAGATCAACATCTTAAACTGGATCTCAATTTAGAACAATGAATTTTTAAAAAAGCAGTTTCTTTTTAGAGTAAAAGTTTCCCTAAGTGCAAAAAACTAGTAAATATACTTTCGATTGAAGAAACCAGTTAAGAAAGCAGAACATCCAGATACCTGAGACCTTCAGAAACAAACAAAAATCCAAAATACAAAAAAGAAACAATGTCAAATTTAGTCCAAAATGCCTACTTCACTTGGAGCTAAAACCAGAGTTCTGACTGAAAAACAAAGTAAAATAGACTCTTGAAAACAGGTTTGAACTACTCAGGTCCATTTATACACAGATTTCTTTTCTTTTCTTTTTTTTTTTTTTTTTTTTTTAAATAAATACACTATAATACTGCAAATGTATTTTCTCTCCCTTCTTTTTTAAATAAGCTCTAACCCGAAGAGTAGCTTGAACTCATGACCCCAAGATCAAGAGTCACATGCTCTACCAACTGAGCCAGCCAGGTGCCCCCACATTTGACTTTCTTTCCCTAGCTTACTTTATTGTAAGACTACAGTAAATAATACATGTAACATACAAAATATGTGTTAATCCACTGTTTATCGGTAAGGCTTCTGGCCAAAAGTGGGCTATTAGCTACGTTTTGGGGGAGTCAAAGTTATACTCAATTTTCAACTTTAGAGATGGGGGGGGCGCTCAGTACCCCTTACCAGAGGTGTTCAAGGGTCAACTGTATTATAACACAGTCTTGGGTCAGAGAAGCCCTAGTAGGATTATGAAAGGAATTTTATCTGCCTAACAATGGTAATAAATGACTCTGTGTCTAAACATCTAACATTAACCTAAAAAAAGCTGGAGGAAAGGGAGGGAAAGTATGGTGGGAGCAGTGAAAAGGGCTACAAATCAAACAAAAATCAAAACCAAAAACAAACAAACACGTCTTTCTAATAAATAGGCTAACTTTAATTCAGTGAAAGAAACCAAGAAACCAGTAATTAGTGGTACTTTCAAATTTCTTCTTACTTGCCTGTTTAATATTACATATTGGTAGTTACAACTACTCAACTTGTTAAGGATTGTGTTCTTGTTTCTGAAACAGAAGGGTAAACTGAAACTGTTATCTGCTTTGCACTGGGGTGAAAAACAGCAAAGAAAAGGCAGATACATCAAATCCCTAGGACCAAGTAAAGAGAAAGAAGACCAAGAAGACCAAGTAAAAGAGAAAGACTGTGACCAGGAAATATCCTCTCAAGTATTTAGATAGAGAATCTCACATCACCCCATTATCCAAGGCCACTTACAGATCCAGGAACTAATGCAGGCTACTAATATACTCTCAAGACAGAAAATATATAACATCTATAGCTTAGGAGCTCAGTATTACTGCTTGGCTCATCCTACACAATTCCAATAACCAAGTTTGGTTTTGTTCCTGGGGAAAAATACCTGCCTTGTCTCTCATAAAAATCTAGACGCTATCTGATTTTGTTTCCCTGTGGCTAGGACTTCAAAGACTACTGCCAAACCCCATTTCCTCCCTTTTCCCACAAGATGTCAGTCTGAACCTCTACCTAGTGCCTGCTACCAACCAACATCCCACTCCCACCCCAAGCTGGGCCACTCTATTTGTCTATACACACCGCCTTTTACATATCGCTCATGCCGCCGACAGGCTGACTACAGACGTTTATGGATCTCTATCCAGATTCCCCACACCAGTGTTTTGGCCTCTCTTCCATGTAGAAAGACCTATATATCTTGATTTAGGTCAATCTACCTAGTAGTTAGATATCAAATCCTACAGATAGATAAGCAAGTCACAGATCCATCATAACAATTACCTAATCTGCCTAATTTCAATCACAACAACATATTAGATTTTATTTGCCCTTTCTCTTCTGAACACAAACTGAACAATTTCAGATCTTTAATACCTTGCTTCACCAGTTTACCTAGGAAGCAGAACTGTAGCTTTGTCCTCTTCTCACCCGAATCAAGAATCATTACACTCTTCTTTGCCTACATTCAAGCCCTTCCCATGACAGCACTTTTCATATGCACATGAGAAAATTAAACATTTACCATACTTAAAATACATTTTATGTTTTTATTTTAATTCTAGTTAGTTAACAGTATCATATGTTTCAGGTGTACAATACAGTAATTCAACACTTCCATACAACGCCTGGTGTTCATCATAACAAGTGTGTTTCTTTAATCCCCATAGCCTATTTCACCCATCCCTACCCACCTCCCCTCTGGCAACCATCAGTTTGTTCTCTATAATGAAGAGTCTGTTTCTTGCTTTGTCCCTCTTATTTTTTCCCTTTGCTTATTTGTTTCTTAAATGCCATATATGAGTGAAATCATATGGTTTTTGTCTTTCTCTGACTTATTTCACTTAGCATTATACTCTGTAGCTCTATCCATGTCACTGCAAATGGCAAGATTTCATCTTTTTACGGCTTAATAATATTCCACTATAATATTCCACACATATGTGTACACACACGCACACACATATACACACAGCACATCTTCTTTATCCATTCATCAGCTAATGGACACTTGGGCTGTATCCACATCCTGGCTATTATGAATAATGCTGCTATAAACATAGGGTTCATACATCCCTTTGAATTAGTATTCTTGTATTCTCTGGGTAAATACCTAATAGTACAAATGCTGGATCATAAGATAGTTCTACTTTTAACCTTTTGAACTGTTTTCCAGAGTGACTGCACCAGTTTGCATTCCCACCAACAGTGCACGAGTGCTCCTTTTTCGCCACATCCTTGCCAACACCTGTTGTTTCTTGTGTTGATGATTTTAGCCATTCTGACAGGTATGAGGTGATACCTCACTGCAGTTTTGATTTGCATTCACCTGGTTGTAAGTGATGGTGAGGATCTGTTCATGTGCCTACTGGCTATCTGTATGTCTTCTTTGGAAGAAATGTCTATTCATGTCTTCTGCCCACTTGTCAATTGGATTATTCATTTTTGGGGTGATGAGTTGTAGAAGTTCTTTATATATTTTGGATACTAACCCTTTATCAGATATATTATTTGCAAATATCTTCTCCAATTCTTAGGCTGCCTTTAGGTCTGGTTAACTGTTTCCTTTGCTGTGCAGAAGCTTTTTATTTTGATGTAGCCCCAACAGTTTAGTTTTGCTTTTGTTTCTCTTGCCACAGGAGACATATCTGGGAAGAATTTGCTATGGCCGATGTCAAAGAAGTTACTGCCTATGTTCTTTTCTAGGATTTTTATGGTTTTAGGTCTCACATTTAGGTCTTTAACCATTCTGAATTTATCTCTGTGTATAGTGTGAGAAAGTGGTCCAGTTTCATTCTTTTGCAGGTTGCTGTCCACTTTTCCCAACACCATTTGTTGAAGAGACTTTTTCCTACTGGATATCCTTTCCTTCTTTGTCAAAGGTTAATTGACCATATAATTGTAGATTTATTTCTGGATTTTCTATTCTGCTCCAGTGATCTACGTGTCTGTTTTTGTGCCAGTACCATACTGTTTTGATTATTACAGCTTTAAAATATAACTTGAAGCCCAAAATTGTAATGACTCAAGCTTTGCTTTTCCTTTTCAAGATTGCTTTTGGCTATTCAGGGTCTTTTGTAGTTCCATACACACTTTAGGACTGTTTGTTCTAATTCTGTGAAAAATGCTGTTGGTATTCGGATAGGGATTGCATTAAATGTGTAGACTGCTTTGGGTACAGGCAATTTAACAATATTTGCTCTTCCAATCCATGAGTGTGAAATGTCTTTCCATTTCTTTGTGTCATCTTCAATTTCTTTCACTAGGTTCTTAGAGTTTTCAGACTACAGGTCTTTCATCTCTTTGGTTAGGTTCATTCCTAGGGATCTTTTTATTTGGGGTGTAATTATAAATGGGACTGTTTTCTTATTTTCTCTTTTTGCTGCTTCATTACTGGTATATAAAAATGCAACAGATTTCTGTACATTGATTTTGTATCCTGTGACTTTTACAGACCTGGATGCCTTTTATTTCTTTTCATTGTGTGACTATTGTGGCTATGATTTCTAGTACTATGTTGAATGAAAGTGGTGAGAGTGGACATCCTTCCTTGTCTTGTGCCTGACCTTAGGGGAAAAGCTCTCAATGTTTCCCCATTAAGGATGATGTTAGCTGTGGTTTTTCATAGATGGCTTTTATTACGTTCAAGTATGTTCCCTCTAAACCTGCTTTGTTGAGAGTTTTTATCAGGAATAGATGTTGTACTTTGTCAAAAGCTTTTCCTGCATCTATTGAAATAATGATATGGTTCTTATTCTTTCTTTTATTTATGTGATATATCACATGGCTCAATTTGCAATTAAAATACATTTAATAGAGAAGGATATTCCGTGACAAATAAGAGGAGGAAAAAAAAAAATCACAGATCTGGATTACGTGTAAATAAAAACTTGGATTTATTTTTGATTGGCAAGTGGAATGCACTTCATGTTTTATAACTTTGTTTTTAACTCAAATGCCTTAAAATTTAGATCTTATTAAGTTAACGTGGCATCGTTTTACTTTGCCAATCCCCAATTTAGAAAAATATATGACAATGTGAATATCAATATCAATGTGAATTTAAAATATCAATGTGAATTTCCACCCTTAATGGGATTTTTTGGAACTATAGCTATTCAAAGTTTGAAACACTTAGAAAAATCTAATCACAAGTACTTACTAGTTAAGGAATACAACTTATTACTAGTTTTGCTAGTGATCGAACTTCGAAACAAAAAAGTTCTAATATTCCCATTTCATCCTCTGGATTAGTTTAATTAAAGTAAATCCTGAGACTGAAAGGTGAGCCTTTAGCAGGCAATTTCCATTTGCCACTACTTATCTGCATAAATCAAGATTTTCTCCAAACAGCACAACAAAATAAGGAAATAAATCACTCTATTATAAAAGTGCATTTATCATCTCTAAACCAACTGCGTATTCCCGTCCATTAAAACTGGCTCATTATTTAAACATGTTGAATAATCATATATGAGCTTAAAAAAATAATTTAAACTAAGAAGTTCAGAACCTTACCTAAAAGTAACAGAAATTCAATCCTTAAAATCCACTTACTTTTTCAAAAATAAAAATTCACACATAGTAACTAACACTTTATGCCACTTGCTTTCTGTCTTACTCCCCCTCTAAGATGCAGATCTGTACTTCTGGAGTAAGAAAAGTAAAGTTTTACCTTTCTATTTCTCTAAACTCTCCCCAAATTCTTTCACAGAGAATACCTCAAATTTCTTTATGTTAAGTATTCTTCCATATTTAATAAATGTAGAAACTAAACACATAAAAGCTTAACATAAAATTCAAAGAAACTACTAGTCTCTCCTACTATTCATCCCATATACTTTCTCCTGAACTACTAAACTTACTCCCAATAATGGGACTTTTTCAAAGTATAATCAACACTGGAAAAAAAAACCCGTAAATTCCTACATAAATTTTATAAAGACGTATTACACAAAATTAAACTTCTGAAAAAAAAATTAATTTCTGCATTACTACAAAATCATCTATCTTATCTCACTCTTCCTTTAAATGCAATACGCACCTTTTAACAAAGGTCAAAAATTGAGAATTGTCTTTATAAACTGGTACAAGAATTAGGGAAATCATTTGAAAATGAAAATAACAAGAATCAGCACTGGCTCTGTTCCAAACACTTTACAAGTATTAGTTCATCCAATCCCCATTACCATCTGCAAGGTTATTTTTACCCCATTTTTAGAGTAAGAAACTGAAGCACAGACAGGTTAAGTAACTTGCTCAGTTACAACAGCTAAAAGGTGGAAGAGCCAGGATTTGACCTTAAGCTGTCCCAGCGGAGAGCCATGCTCTTTAATTCTCTAGCTATACTACCTAAATAGTACACATGGTAGGAACCGTCACTTAATGCGTATGCAATTTATTTCAAAACAATGAAATCAGAGATTTTTCATTTTGTGACACATCAGATAAAATAACATATAAAAATACATAGAATATTCTAAGCTACCAGCTTAAATCATAAGGAATAAAGACTGCTGATAACAAAACCAAACAAATGAGGTTTGTATTATAAAGGAAACTCCTTTTAAATGATTTGGATAACTTTAATATGAATTTTTACATGACTGATAAATTTAAAGTACACGTTCATATGGAAATGTCTGACAAATACCTTTTAAAAATTAACTACAAATGCCCGCAAGTAATCCACCTGCAAAACACATTCTGAGTAGTCGAAAGCACACAAATATCACACTTTACCTAGATAATGCAGCAACTTGCCTAACCAGAACACAGCAGAGAAGTCACTAAGAAAAGGCCTCTGGATAATTAGTAACTCCAAAGCCAAAGTTCTGACATTAATTTTCCTGAAGAGAACATCTCACACACTAAGGGTAGACTTATTTTTCCTTTATGCAGAATTACATATTTGAATATGATTCCCACTTTTGTAGAAAAGTTAGAGAACTGAGGGTGAAGAGGGCACAGTAACAAGCACATCCAATAGTAAAGCAGAAAAATATGTATTTAAATAACTTCAGGGGCGCCTGGGTGGCTCAGTCGGTTAAGCGGTCGACTTCGGCTCAGGTCATGATCTCGCGGTTCGTGAGTTCGAGCCCCGCGTCGGGCTCTGTGCTGACAGCTCAGAGCCTGGAGCCTGTTTCGGATTCTGTGTCTCCCTCTCTCTGACCCTCCCCCGTTCATGCTCTGTCTCTCTCTGTCTCAAAAATAAATAAACGTTAAAAAAAATTTAAAAAAAAAAAATAAATAAATAAATAAATAACTTCAAAATGCAAAGGAATCTGATCAAAAGTCCTGTATACAATCCAGCAGATCCTCAAGGCATCACAGTAACTGATGGTCACAAATGATGACCCTTGGTCATCAAGAGGTTTAATTACACCCTGCACCCTATTTAAGACAAAAAAGAATTACCTATTTTAGTATAAATTTCATCCAAATCGGTTTCAGTGGTTTTATAATTTGACGCTTAAAGGAATAAACCCTCAAAAACTCAGTTACACTCAACTAATTAATTGGAAATAATCTCATTTGTAAGTTCCAAACAGCAAAGGTTTTACTCTTTGGAGGTTTAAGAGCACTTTCTGTACAAAAGTTACCTGAAAGAACATAAAAGGAGAAAGTCTAGCAAAATACAGAAGAGCTAAGCGAGGACCTGTAAACACTATGCTTAAAGCATTCCGACAAAACAATGTGTGGGCAGAAGGTGCCACATCAGCAGTAGTCTGTATTTGTCCTGCTTCTAAATCATTTGTTAGTTGCATGAATTATTAATTTCGGTTAACAGTGTGTTGATATGAAGAGTACCAACTCTCAACTACAAAAAAAGGATAGAATCCTCCTGATTTACTCTATAAATCCAAAATTGGGATTATTCTTATAGAACATGCTTATGCTTTTTGGTGGCACAAATGTATGCTTTATAATGGCACACATTTATAACAGTACAGACACTTCTTTTAAATTGCTTTTAATTTTTAAAGGATTGAGAGAGTGCCTACCCCACACCGAAATTTGTTATCAAAAGAATTGTTACACTACTTAACAAAACTCCCTTTCAAACTAGGCTGCAACACGGTCTGCTTTTGCTAGCTCCTAACAAAACTTTAAAGCACACAGTAAATAACATATAAGGCCGTGTACTTTTCTCTCCTCTCGCAAGGAAGTCTAACTCCAAACAGGAAACAGCTTCTCAAAGGGTTCAACACTGAAACCTCATCAAACCCTAACCCAGTCCTCAGGATGAGATTTAATATTTAAGTGCCAATACACTTGCCTACGTGAAAACAAAGTAAATAAGTCAAGTTTCCCTGTCCTTGAGGCATCACTAGCAAGTTTCAGCGGAGCGAAAAATTACCTCTCGAAACAACAACAAACGGAAAACCTAGCAAAAGGCCGATCTATACAAAGCCTCGCTGAAGATAAAGAAGCTAAAAGTGCTACTTTGTCAAGTTTTTCCATCACCCTCCCCCATCCAACCAGAATGGGGGAGGGAAAGAGAAGGCTGGAGCAGGGAGGGAAGTTCGGCCCGAGGTTAGCCGGGCAGTGGGCGAGGAGAGGGGACCCGGTGCCCCCGCCCCCCAACCCCTCACCTTTCCCCAAAGCAGGATGAAGCGGGGAGGGGAGCGCAGGAGAAAGCACCCATGAGCCCTCCGACCAATTCCTCCGCGAGAAGAGCAAGGTGGAAGGCAGGGCGAGGAGGGGCGACGGGGAGGGTGCGGTGCGGCCGCGAAGGGGCTGACCCCGTCTCCTCCCCGCGGACAAGAAGGGGAACCGCCTGCCCGAATTGGGGAGGTGCAGTCGGGCGGCGGGAAGCGCCCTCGAGTCTCTTACCCATGCTGGGGGCTCCCGCGGGGAGAAGCCCGGCGCCCGCTGCTCCTCCTCCTGCCGATCGCGCGGCCGCACTTGCGGCGGGAGGCGGGCCCCGCGCTGCGCTCCTTCCCTCCTGAGCTCAGGCGGGGCGAAGTGGCGCCTCCATCCGCCCGCGGCGTTCCCCGGACAGTCCCGTCGGCGCGGCCCGCGAGCAGGAGACGGCGGCGGCTCCTCGCGCCGGGCCTCCGCCAAAGCCGCCGCGGCGGGAGGGCCCTCCCCCGCCCGCCCAGACGGCGGCTTTCCCAGCCCGGTTCGCTCCCGCAGCAGAGGTGGGACCAGCCGGTTCGTCCTGGCCGCTGGCTCCAACCCGGAGCCCGCCTCCCGCAGTTCCCCTCAGCAACCGCTGTTCTAGAACGCGACACCGAAGACTGAGGTTGAGACCCGACTGAGGCCGGGAAGGTGCCGGGAGCTGCACCCGGGAGGAAGGAAATCTCGCGAGAGCCCCCTCGTTCTCCCTGCCCCGCCCCCTCCGCGGCCGGGCTCACCACCCGGCACCCCAGCTGGTGCCAGGTGCGGTGACGTCAGGGTCGGGGAGTAGCGAGCCGCCCGCGTCCAGGTGCAGTGGGCTGAAGAGGAAGGAATCCGGAAGAGCTGTGGCTACTCCTCCGCCTTGAAGTTCGGCACAGCTGGGACGGCCGTTTTGTATGGTTTGTCGCCCCAGATGGATACGAAGTTTTTGCCCATAGGCAGAGTGAGCCTGTGTTGCCCCACTTTCCGCGGGAGCGATGCGGTCGGTGTTGCTCGGTGCAGAGTAGCAGGCTCTGGGGGACTTACCCAGAAAAGAGTCGTCGATAGACAGAAACTGAGGCAGAGAGACGGAGACCTCTTGCTTTCAACCTTCAGAGGCCCAGTTGCTACTGGGACCCCCGTAGTTTACCTCGCAAAGTTCCCAACGAATCACAAGCGTTTGTTCTTCGGGAAACCAAACCAAACCAAAACCCTAGGCACACACAAAAAATCATGTTTTACAGAAATAAGTGATTGGTTCATTTAGTCTCTGTCTGCTGACTACAACGTCGAAATCCCTTTACCTGATCAGGGGGAGAAATAGTCATGATTTGAAATACAGCCCGGCATTGTTTCTAGCCTCAGTATGAGGAAGGACATAGGATTGCTGTGATTAAACATAAGCATTTCTTAGAAGAGTTGGAAACAAGTATAATTCAGCCAACAAGTATAATTTCCCACTGTTCAAATAGACCCAATTCCAGACAGATGTGAGAGAGCAACATTTGTTAAATGCCAACTACTGTGCCTAGTGTTTTTTAAAGAAATTATATCATTTAATTCTTAAAACTATCAATTGTAAGAATTACGATTCTCGACACAAAAACTCCCTTGCCCTTTAGAATCAAGCAGACTTGGGGTTCTGAAACTTAGCACAGTTCTTTACTTTTTTGTGGGACCTTGGATAAATTAAACCTGGCTGAACTTCAGTTCCTTGAATCTGTTGAAAGAAATCTGTATCCTGCAAAGCACAGTGTCTGTCACTTAGTAGCAACCTTCTAAATATTTATTCCCACTATCTCATACAGACCTGCTTTTGCCTTCAATTTTTTTTTTTTTTGGCTTCCCAAAATGTTGCATATGATACCTTTGTAATAAGAATTCGGAGTCACAATCAGAGGCTGAAAAGGAGAAAAGAAAAAAAAAATGTTAATATGCATACCTAAATGAGATGTACATGTTCAGCATAAATGATATACCATATAATATTAGTACAGTTTGGTGATTCAACATATATACATTATTAAGTGAACACCAGGATAAATTAAGCTACTATCTCTCACCATACAAAGTTATTACAATATTAACTGTATTCTCTATGTTATACATTGCATCCCCGTGTATTTTTTTTTGTTTATTTATTTATTTTGAGAGAGAGTGCACGTGTGCATGCGCAAGCCAGGAAGAGGCAGAGAGAGCAAGAGAGAGAGAGAGAGAGAGAGAGAGAGAGAGAGAGAGAGAGAGAGAGAATCCCAACTGGGCTCTCACTGAAACCCATGAACTTTGAGATCATGACCTGAGCTGAAATCAAGAGTTGGACGCTTACCCAACTGAGCCACCCAGGCGCCCCTTATTTATTTTTTAACTGGAAGTTGGTACCTTTTATTCCCCCTCCTCTACTTCACCCACCCTCCTAGCTCTTTCCCTCTGGCAACCACCAGATTGTTCTCTGCTTTGTTTTGTTTTGTTTTAGATTCCACATGTAAGTGAAATCATACAGTATTTGTCTTTCTCTGACTTATTTCACTTAGCATAATACCCTCTATGTCCATTCATTTTGTCACAGGTGTAAGATTTCATTCTTTTTATGGCTGAGTAATATCCCATTGTACATATATATATATATATATATGTATATACATATATTGTATACACACACACACACACCACATCTTCTTTATTCATTCATGTGTTAATAGATGTTGTACAGATTGTATCTGTATCTTGACTTTTGTAAATAATGCTGCAATGTACATAGAGACAAAATATCTTTCGAATTAGTATCTTTGTTTTCTTCAGGTAAATACCCTGAAGTGGAATTGCTGGATCACATAGTAGTTCTATTTTTAAATTTTTTGTCAGGAACCTCCATACTGTTCTCCATAGTGGCTATACCACTTTGCATTCCACTAATAGTGCACAAAGTGTCCTTTTTCTCCACATCCTCCTTAACACAAGTTACTTCCTTTCCTTCCTTCTTTTTTCTTTTTGATACTAGCCATTCAGACAGGTATAAGGTGAAATCTCATTGTGGTTTTGATTTACCTCTCCCTAATGGTCAGTGATGTTGCATATCTCACCATGTACCTGTTGGCCATCTGTATTTGGTGTTTTTTGGAGAAATGTCTATTTAAGTCCTCTGCCCATTTCTTACTTGATTACGTTGGGTTTTTTGGTTATTATTGAGTTGTGTCTGTTCTTTGATACATTTTGAATGTTAACCCATTATCAATTACATCATTTGTAAATATCTTCTCCCATACAACAGGTTGATTTTTCACCATGTTGATGGTTTTCTTTGCTGTGCAATTTTTTTTTTTTTTTTAGTTTTGTACAGTCTCATTTGTTTGCTTTTGTTGCCCTGGCCAGAAGAGATAAATCCTAAACAGATAATTGCTAAGACTGGTGTCCAAGAGGTTGCTGCATGGGTGTTCTAGGAGTTGTATGGCCTCCAGCCTTAACATTTAGGTCTTTAATCCATTTGAATTTATTTTTGTATATGGCATAAGAAAGTAGTCCAGGTTCAGGGGCGCCTGGGTGGCTCAGTGGGTTAAGTGTCCGACTTTGGCTCAGGTCATGATCTCATGGTTCATGAGTTCAAGCCCTGCATCGGGCTCTACTCTGACAGCTCAGAGCCTGGAGCCTGCTTCGGATTCTGTGTCTCCCTCTCTCTCTGCCCCTCCCCCACTTGTGCTCTGTCTCTCTCTCTCTCTCTCTCTCTCTCTCAAAAACAAATCAACATTAAAAAAAAAAATTAAAAAAAAAAAAAAAGAAAGTAGTCCAGGTTCATTCTTTTTGTGTATTTGTCCATTTTTCCCAACACCATTTATTATTGAAAAAACTATCTTTTCCCCAATAGTATATTCTTCCCTCCTTAGTCAAAGATTAATTGACTATATACACATGGTTTATTCCTGGACCCTCTGTTCTCTGTTCTATTGATCTAAAGGTCTAGTTTTGTGTGGATAACATACTGTTTTGATTACTAGAGATTTATAGTATAGTTAGAAATCTGGAAGTGTCATAATGCCAGCTTTGTTCTTTTTTCTCGAGATTGCTTTGCTTATTTTAGGACCTTTGTGTTTCCATATAAGATTTAAGATTGTTTGCTGCCAACTTTTGCATCTGTGTTCATCAGACATATGGGCCTGTAGTTTTCTCATTTGCAGTTTTTGTTTGTTTTTGGTGTCAGGATAATACTGGACACATAGAATGAGTTTGAAAGTCTTTATTCTTCTTTATTTTTTGGAATACTTTGAGAAGGATAGGTATTAACGCTTTTTTAATGTTTGGTAAAATTCACCTGTTAAGCTATCTGGTCCTAGACTTTTTTTTGTTGGGAGTTTCCTTTTTTTTTTTTTTTTTTTTTTTTTTTTTTTTTTTTTTACTGATTCAATTTTATTAGTAGTAATCAGTCTGTTCAGATTTTCTATTTCTTTTTAATTCAGTCTTGGGAGGTTGTGTGTTTCTAGGAATTTATCTATATCTCCTAGGTTGTTTCATTTGTTGACATGTAATTTTTGTGGAAGTCTCTTATGATCCTGTATTTCTGTAGTATCTGTTGTACTTCTCCTCTTTCATTTCCAATTTTCTTTATTTAGGCATTCTTTTTTCTTTTTTTTTCTTTTTTTTTTTTTAATTTTTAATGTTGATTTATTTTTGAGAGAGAGAGAAGAGAGACAGAATGCGAGCCAGGGAAGGGCAGAGAGAGGGAGACACAGAATCCCTCTGTGGGATTCTAAAGCAGGCTCTAGGCTCTGAGCTGTCAGCACCGAGCCTGACATGGGGCTCAAACTCACAGACCATGAGATCATGACCTGAGCTGAAGCTGGACACTTAACTGACTGAGCCACCCAGGTGCCCTAGCCCTCTCTTTTTTCTTGATGAGTCTAACTAAAGATATATTGATTTTATCTATTTTTGTTAAAGAACCAGCTCTTATTTGCATTGATTTCTTTATATATTTTTTAATCTCTATTTCATTTACTTCTGCTCTAGCCTTTATTATTTCCTTCCTACTACTGACTTGGGTTTTGTTCCTTTTTTCTCGTTTCTTTAGGTATAAAGTTGTTCATTTGGGAATTTTCTTGTTTGTTGAGCTAGGCCTTTGTCACTATGAACTTCCCTCTCAGAGCTGCTTTTGTTATGTCCCATAGATTTTAGCTGTTGTGGTTCCATTTTCATTTGTCTCAAGGTATCTTTTTATTCCCTTTTTGATTTCTTCCTTGACCCATTCATTATTTTGTAGAAGGTCGTTTAGCCTCCAAGAGTTTGTGTTTTTTCCATGTTCTTCTTCTAATTGATTTCTACTTTCATTCTACTATGGTTAGAAAAGATGCTCGATCCATTTTAAATCTTCTTAAATGTATTAAGATTTGTTTTGTGGCCTAACATGTGATCTATCCCAGAGAATGTTCTGTGCACACTTGAAAAGAATGTGTATTCTGCTGGTTTTGGATGGAATGCTCTGTATGTATCTAGTAAGTCCATCTGGTCTAATGTGTCATCTAAGTCAATGTTTCTGTATTGATTTTCTTTCTTTTTTTTAATTTTTTTTAATGTTTCTGTATTTTTTGAGAGACAGAAACAGAGACAGAAACAAAGAGACAGAGCATGACTGGCACAAGGGCAGAGAGAGGAAGACACAGAATCCGAAGCAGGCTCCAGGCTCTGAACTGTCAGTATAGAACCCAATGTGGAGTTTGAACTCACTAGCCATGAGATCATGATCTGAGCTGAAGTCAGACACTTAACCGACTGAGCCACCAGGTGCCCCTATATTGATTTTCTGTCTGGATGGTCTATCCATTGATGTAAGTGGGTGTTAAAACCCCCTACTGTTAATGTATTACCGTCATTTTCTCCCTTTATGTCTGTTAATGTTTGCTTTGTGTATTTAGGTCCCCTTTGTTATGTGCATAGATATTTACAAGAGTTATGTGCTCTTGTTGGATAATCTCTTTATCATTATTAATCATTATTATATGTAATCATATAATCATTATTTATGCCCTTCTTTGTCTCTTGTCACAGTCTTTGTTTGATATAGGAATTGCTACCACACCTTTCTTTTCATTTCCATTTGCATGAAATATTTTTTTCCATTCCTTTGCTATCAGTCTTTGTATGACTTTAAATCTGAAGTGAGTCTCTTGGCCAACTGAGCCAGTGTCCCAAAGGTGTTTCTTGTGTGAGCTACGTGCACCCTCCTATTGTGGCTGGATTACGATTGGTGAGGACTTGCTGTTGTATGAGGCTTTGCCCTACTGTGACAGTATGCTAGCCCCTGGTAGGGCTGCTACACACATGCTATTAAGTGCGGCTGGCCCTGAGCCTGTCTGGCTAAGATACCTGGCTGCAGCTGCTACAGGCACACTGTTGTGTGAGTTTGATCCCCTGCACGCCTGCCCAACTTTACACCCCTGGGCCTGCCGGAGGGCAGGGCTGGCCTCCACTGTGGCTGGCTACAAGGTCCAGTTGTGACTGTTGAAGTCACGCTAGTGTGCAAGCCTGGGCCCCCCAGTGTGAGGGCCCTTGGAGGGACCACTGATGCTGGCCAAGACCTCCCACAAGGTGTGGTGGGGCAAGGGGAGCTGCTTGAGAGCTGCTAGGGAGGATGGCGTGCCACTTGGGAGGAGTGCTGAGCTGGGTTGGGCAGGTCGGGTAAGGTGAGTCCGTAGGGGAACGCTGGTGCTAGCACAAGAGGTGGACAGTGTCAGAAATGGCACCCACCAGTGCTGAGCCAGCTGGGTGGAAGGGAAGTGACAAGAAAATGGTGCCCACCAATCCTTCCGTCTCTGAAGAATGTTCTAAAAGATCCCTGCCTCTCCAGCACATGCCTTAAAATTAGTCAATGGCTCTCCTTCACATGATACCCAGGGGCTTTTCAAACTGTCGCCATTGCACTGGAACTCAGAGTGAGTGAGATTGTGTGTGGGCTCTTTAAGAACAAAGTCTCAGTTTCCTGCTGCCCTCTGACTCTGCAGACCTAAGCCCTGCTGGTTTGCAAAGCCATTCGGGGTGCTTGTCTCCCCAGTGCAGTTTCTCTGAGCTGAGGAGCCCAATGTGGGATTTGGACCCCTTGTTCCTCAAGGCCTCCATGGTTACGATATCCCTCCACTTGTGGGTCACTGCTGTGGGTCACAGGCTGTGGGTCCTAACTGGACTGCGTCTCCACCTCTTCTGCCCATCTCAGTGTGGTTTTTGCTTTATATCCTCACTTGTGTAAGGTCTGTTCTGTTAGCCTTCAGTTAGTTCATCCTCAGGGATTGCTGTCCTATACGTATTTGTCAGTTTTGGTGTGTCTGTGGGAGG
The DNA here is from genome assembly GCF_018350195.1 of Panthera tigris. Classification (NCBI taxonomy): domain Eukaryota; kingdom Metazoa; phylum Chordata; class Mammalia; order Carnivora; family Felidae; genus Panthera; species Panthera tigris. The sequence goes on along the minus strand of NC_056664.1, from coordinate 44,990,129 downwards.
AGGTAAGCTCAGGACCTTCCTACTCCACTGTCTTGATCCCCTCCTTCAACAAATATTTGCAGAGTATTATGTTCCTTGTCCCCTACCAAGCAAACAAACAGACAAACAAAAGCTGATGTACAGCCCTTATCCTTAAAGATTTTGCATGCTAACTAGGAAGTAAGACATGGACACATAGTTTTTTGAAAGTATGAGTTAGTGAAGGTGAAAATGCCTGAGAATTGAAAGGAAAATAAATTACCATAGGCAAGGCCAACTTCTGGAAGCCAGTACGAATGGAACTAAATCTTGGAGGAAGGCAGTAATTTCAGCCTGGAGGAGTCATAGAAGTAAGGGATGCTGGTGGATATGCAAACAGACTATTCCTGAGTTTAGAGAAACCTGTGTGTCTCCAGCTGCCCATAAGAAATTAAATGATTTAAAAATTTGAAAGAATGAGCCTATTGAGAGGCAAAAGAGGATTCATGAAAGGAGACAAAGGAAAATACGATACAAAGGAGGAGAACTAAATTCCTAGGTCTCTAGGATCCCAGACATTTCAAGAAGACCAATGTGTAGAACTAAAGAGAGGTTAAAGAAAACAAAGAGAAGGAGGAAAGAAAACCACTGGATTTGACAATAAGGATACCTTTGAAGGTATAATTTCAGAATATATATAACAGAAAAGTTAGAAGTCAGTTAAATGCTTCAGTGTCTAAATGATTGATAAGGAGACCACAAGTAGATACGGTGACCTGATTTTCTTAACTAGAAGTCAGGTCATGTGATCTGACAACAAGATAAACACATTTACAGTCAATTCTATCAAAGAAATTTCAGGATCTGTTTTATTTCCATAATAAACCAGGTACTTTACAATTTTGAAAATCAGAATAAGAAAATCACTTTGCATATTCAGAGGACAACATCCCATTGAGGTAATGTTGAGGTACTGGATCCTAAAAGAAGTTAGAAGGATCAGGGAACAGAAGCCATAAGAAAGGTTGAGAACATTGAAGTAAAGCTAAGAAGTAATCACAATCCCAGAGTTATTGCCAATCTCCAAAGGTAAAGCCAGAGAAAGTCCCAAAAGAAGAATGAAATCTACAAATTAATTTTTTAAATTTACAAAATGGCACATAAAACTATGTTCTAAACGTTTAAGTATTAAGCAAATGTTTGCTATTAATTCCTCCATGGCGGTCTTTCCATCTTGTGAGTCTGACTTCCCCAATGAGACTTCAAAGTATGGCACTACATTTTGTACATTTTCATATAGCCAGCACTCTACTCAGTTCAAAGCCTTGCTTTCCTCAGCAATCATTCTTAATGGGATGGTAGAAAATATGGTGAAAAGATAATCTCATACTACCCTGTATTCAGATCTGACCTCAAATACCTTTCACCAAAAAACAAACCATCTTTTTGCATTTGTTTTCTTTATTGTTACCTTATAACAAATTAGGTTTTCTCTGTCCATCTGTCTTCACCCTTCTTTGTATTCCCAGACAAATGGACTAATACCACTCCAACCATCACTTTCTCTTTTTCTGCTCCCTACTGAAGGTATTGATCTGGCATCAAAGAAAATATTATAATCCCTGTGAAAATGACATAACTCCAGACCAACCAAATTCACTAAACCGCATTTTTACCTATTTTTTTAGGAATTTATCAGAAGATATCTATATTGAAAAAAATCACCTGCCATCTTTCCTTCTGGTAAAAACCGTTCTAAGCAGGAAGATTATTCTGAAGGAAATTAAATTAAATATCAACTCGATTGTGTTATTTTTAAAAACATTCATTTAGCTCAAAACTTACAGGCAACTAATTTTGTTTGTTTCTTTTTTCTAGTTCCACAGTACTTACTAGATTTCCTGGCCAGTTTTCTTATTGTTCTCTTATTTTGGCTTAGCTAGTTTACTGTATACTTACGCACAAATTGCATCAATGTATAACCTGAATTTTTTAAATTATTCTTTAGAAAACAATTGCAGGAAATAATAATCCCAAACACAATGCCTATATTATGAGGTCAGTGAAGCTGGAAAATCTCCCTGCTCAAACTGGTGACCCATCAGCTTGCAACAAAATCCTGCTACTTTGCTAGCAATTTGGGGGATGTGCTCACACATATGATCACTCTAAACACTTTTCATTATTGCACACTAAGAAGAAATTCAATTTAATACATGATGAGCCCATCCAAATGACTCAACACTTTGCCAACTGAAATTGCCTTTTTAATAATGTTATTCACGCTTTATTCAGACAGTAGTGTCATCACAGAGCTGGTGTATAATAGGTGAGCCATAGAACCTCATAGGCTCTCAAACACAGTCTCTTTCAAGAAGCATTATTTTTCAAAAATGTTAAAGCTCGTCTCTTCTGAGGGGCCAGATGTTTTAGGTAGTCCCAATGACAAATATATTTGCTTTTTTCAAATATCAGGTAATTCAGTTATACACACAATATTACATCAAGAATTTCAAGTCATGAGTACTCGTTCATTCAACTCAACAAACGTTTGCTGATCACCCAAGATAGATCAGCACCTGCTCTGTCATAAATATAGAGATAGAAAACATAGTCCCTGCCCTCAAAGAGGAATTTTGGAGGAGCCCCAAGGGGTACATTGAAGTTGGCTGGTGAGAAGGACAAGCAAGAGGATTCAGACAGCCAGGACAACAGGCAGATGTAGAACTGAAACCCTGGGATGCCTTTGGCGGGGGGCAGGCTCAGGAAAACAGATCCAAACTCAGAGGGTTCCATGTATCATGGAAATGATTTGAGGTCTTATCCTAGAAGTTACTGGTACTTAATGAAGGATTCTAAGTAAGTAATTGATTTACTTTATCAGTCACATCCACAGTCACACATAAAAATGGACCCATCCCAAAAAATTAGATATAAATTTTGATTCAATAAGCATTGATTAAGCACCCACTACCCTCAATCAATTGTGTGGGGTTTTTTTGTCTAACATAAAAAACATCTAAGTTCATATACAAGGCACTGTGTTCTGGGCACTGTGAGAGATGCAACACAGCAAACACAAACTCTGCCATTAAGAAATCTGATTTCCAGCTAAAGTCTGAGATAAGCTTAACTGTTTTGAACATATGCTTATTTAAGTAAAATCCACCTCATGGCAGAAAATCTGCACAAAAAAATGGCACAGGCCAGTGAATGGAGCATATTCTCACATTAGTAATATATCTGCAATATTCTTACTTACATCACTTTGCAAATTTTAAGCAGTAAATACAAATGAACTGTTGCCCAATAAGCAGAAGGTGACATTCGTACGCATCACAAGTTACTCTACCACAAGGTAGCCTATCTGAAAACAAAAATATTAGTCATCTGTGTTTTCTTCCCTTGTGAATTTGTATAAATGACAGAAAAGTTGTTTGTTTGTTTAGTAGTAACCCAAGGGCACTCTCAACAGAGGGTTCTGTCTGTATTTATTATCCCTTGGGCATTACCACTCCTGCATCTGGCCTACTGTGACACTAAAAGACAGTCAACAAATTGTTACATTTCTGTGTTTCTGCTTACCTAGTGAGGAATTGTTTCTGAAACAAGAAGTGGATTTCTTTTTAATTTTTTTTTAACGTTTCTTTATTCTGGGAGAGAGAGAGAGAGAAAGTGCGTGCATGAGCAGGGGAGGGACAGAGAGAGAGAGGGAGAGAGAGAGAATCCCAAGCAGGCTCCATGCTGTCAGCACAGAGCCTGATGTGGGGCTTGATCTCACGAACCATGAGATCATGACCTAAGCCGAAATCAAGAGTCGGACACTCAACCAACTGAGCCACCCAAGCTCCAAAAGAAGTGGAAATTTTATTTCAAATCCCTTATAACTTCCTTAATTGTCCAGATGACAATGCAGGGCATGTCCCCTCTGACATTGGAACTCTTAAACCACCCGTTCTGATATTATTTTGATGCCCAGAATTAAAATGCCTGCCAAAGCAAAAGAAGCTCATTAACTAAGACGTTCTTCTTGGCATGTTCCTGAGAGCTCACATTCTGTTCTTTTTTTTTTTTAATTTTTTTTTAATGTTTATTTATTTTTGACAGAGACAGAGCATGAGCGGGGAGGGGCAGAGGGAGAGGGAGACACAGAATCGGAAGCAGGCTCCAGGCTCTGAGCTGTCAGCACAGAGCCTGACACGGGGCTTGAACTCATGGACCACGAGATCATGACCTGAGCCGAAGTTGGACGCTCCACCGACTGAGCCACCCAGGCGCCCCACTCACATTCTGTTCTGCTGGTTTCTGGGCCAGGTCTCGCCACTCCCCCACCACACTACATTCTATACATGGCTCAAAGCAGCTCTTCTCAATCTCCTTGTCCACCCGCCCACATCTCCTCACCCAGCATTGCCTTTCCTCACATCTACTTAAGTATCTGAGGGCAAGTTCGAGTGAAACATAGTACAATACTTAGGTTTGTACTAACACCTCCAGTTTACAACCAGGGAACCTAGTCATTCTAAATGATCTGCACACACACTGTCTACCTACTTTACACAAGAGATTTGTCTTCAACGTGGACCCTGTCCCCTTTTATTCTCTTGACGGTCACGTCTCTGATTTGGACCCTCCATAATTTTATATTTGGCCTATCTTTTCCCCACCTTTAGTTTCCTAGACACTGTCTTCCTCCTTTTTCCATTCTTCCTTTCCCACCCTTTTCCTCTATCTTATACCGTATCTCTTCTAACTCTTTAACACTGTGTTCAGATTGTCAGTCCAGTCTTCCTGGTCTAGTAAACCCTACATATGTAGCCTCCTTGACCTCCTAACCCTCCTTCACCATTAAATATCTTCACAGAATAATCTTGTACCTTATCGAGACTATTTTAACAGTTTTTTACACATTAATAGCACATAATCTCAATGTGTTCCTTAAAATACATCAGTGAAGTAGGTAATATTTCTTGTTTCACAATGTTAGCAACAACAGCAACATTAATAAGAGCTAACACCATCTGACCATTTTAAGTCTTGGGCAATGACCTACACACTTCATATATCTCATCTGATGTGATCCTCATTGCAAGGCTGTAAGTCATAGTATCATCATCCCCATTTTAAAGAGCAGGAAACTAAGGCCAGTAATTACCTTGTCTAAGTTCACATAAGTATTAAGTGGCAGAGCCTGTGCTTGAACACAGTGCTAACGCCATAGCTAATGTTCCAACTTATCTCAAGGCCATTTGTTCCTTGAGCTGTGATTTCTTCTTTTGTTTAAGAGCAGAAGCAAAGATGGGGCAGCTGGCTTGCTCAGTCAGTAGAGCATCTAACTCTTGATCCCAGGGTCATGAGTTCAAGCCCTATGTTGGGCAGGGAGCCTACTTTAAATAAATAAATAAAATAATTTTTAAAAAGGAGAAGGGAAGAGAGAAGGAGGTAGGAGGAGTATATAAAGGAACCTTTCTTCAAAGATCTGTTGTATAGATCAACCAGGAAAGGCACAGAGTAGACACTTGATGTCAATTTCTTTCCCCACCTTTAAGCATTCATTGAAGACCTACTCTGTGCCAAGTACTGTACAAGGTGCTTGTATAGATGGGCGTAGAGAAGTGATGAAAGAGTCATGGTTCCTACCATCGTGGAACTTATGGTGTAAGGAAGGAAGCTGCATTTCCCAAGTACACGATACAAATCATCTGTATTACTTCTCATGTGCCACCTGCTACATGACTCCTTTCTTAAAAGTGTACTCCCCTTCTTCATAAACATTCTCCTTATACTCCTCCTAGGATGTTTGGTGCGCTTTCTTTTGTGATATAGCTAATATCATGCAACTTTCATTTCATGTTACCATGGTGATGTCCTTGACGGCTGGAACTATGTCCTCCCTATGTTCTGCAGTCTTGCCAGCTATTAACACACAGGAAGTACTCGATAATTATGTCCTAAATTTAACAATAGAAAGACACTGTGAAATTATGTCTCTGTGTCTTTGAAATTTCAAATCAAGGAATTACTACTTTGGTGATTAGATCAGATTTTCCTTCTTATGAATGCTGCCTTATAAATGAGTTATTCACCTCTCTGCAACAAACTCTTCCTGGAGATGATTAGCCAAGATGTGATTACCTAAGATATCTGCTTAACTCAGTGGTCCCTTATCTCTTTTTAGTGAAGACAGCCCGATAAACAATGAAGAAATAGTTTTAAGTTAATTTTTACATACCTGAATTTCTTAGAAATGTTATCTCAAAAAACCTGAAGAAGTACATCCTCTTCATTACAAGGTCGTAATTTTTTCTAATAATTATGGAGTGGGAGAGAGTAGGGAAATAAATGCTGACAGTGGGAGAGAAATGCTGGAAGAGTCTTATCTATTCCATAGTCCACCCCAAAGCAGCCACTCCTAAAGGTGAAGTCTGGGTTTCATCAGCCCCTGTGGAGACACGTAGTTGTGCTTGTACGCATGCGCGCACGCTCTCTTTCCATCAGAGATTCACCACTGTGTTCTTCAAACCTTACCTCTCACCCCTGAAGAGTGTACAAAGAATGAAGAAAACCGGTCTGTTACAACACTACAAGGTTGTGGGCAAAAAAAGTCATGACCTGCTGACTTGGAAGTTAGTCACTCACTACCCGAGTGCGGTTTTACCTCAAATGAGGTTAGAAACAAGAACCCAGAATTTGGAGACAGGCTCAATGTTTCAGAATCCAATTAAACAAATAAAACATTTAGAAAGCAGCAAGATGTGATCACCACGCAACAGGGTTTTGTTAAAAGACGAAACCCAGGGACAGGATATTATGCCAATAGACACAGCCTTGTAGGAATTCCTTTTTTTTTTTTTTTTTTTTAATGTTTATTTTCGAAAGAGAGAGAGACAAAGCTTGAGCAGAAGGGCAGAGGGAGAGGGAGACACAGAATCCCAAGCAGGCTCCAGGCTCTGAGCTCTCAGCACAGAGCCTGATACGGGGTTCAAACTCACCTAGCGTGAGATCATGAACTGAGCTGAAGCCAGATGCTTCACTCACTGAGCCACCCAGGCACCCCAGGAATTCCCATTTCTAATGGAAGCCCACATTCAGATCTCTCTTCCCCAAATGACTGTTAGTTTTTGATGGGTCTATTAGAATATTATTTAAATAAAAATAAAAGGGAAAGGAACTTCATGGCAGACACTTTGTAGAGACCGGAATTGAAAGCACATGGGGATGGTTTCCTTTGTGGGGGGAAGACCCTGAGAAAGAGGAACTCTCTAAACAAATTTATTGACAGAAATGTCAGACGGTAAGAGGCCTGAGAGGGAAGCTCTCGTATTCATTCATGCATTCATTCACTCATTCATCCATCCATTCATTCATGTTGAAAGGAGAATGTTTTAACCAGCACACAGGATGAATAAATTGAAAGTAAATAATCCAATATAAATTTTTAAATTGGCCTATTCTTAAATTCATATGCAATCATATCCACATTTTTATGCGCCTCTTCTGATTAAATAAAAAGTACATACTGTACAAAATTCAAACAATACGACAATGTGTAAAGTGAAAGGTGAAAGTCCCTAAGACTCCCACATTTCAGAACAACCACTATAACAGTCTGGTTTGTATTAACTGGAATTTTTGTTCATGTTCCTACATGTAAACGGCTTATAATTATGCTACACATATTGCTCGGCAATTGTGCTTTTTCATTCCATCAATAGGCAGAGTCCCATGCCAATGTATTTATTTCCCTATCAAGTCATTGCTTCAAATGGTATATTCCATTTCTTTCCTGACCATAACCAAGTTTATGTTAATGGTTTTCTGGATTATTTCCAGGTTGTTTTATTTTTTGGTACCATAAATACCGCCTCAGTGAACATCTTTGTACATAATGCTTTTGCATACTTGTGTGAAACTTTTCATAGAGGTGGAATTTCTAGATCAAAAGCCACCTAAAAATGTTGTACCAATTACTCATTTTCAACAGTTTATACAGCTACCAAAACTGAGTGTTAAAATCTTTTAAATTTAGTCCACATGGTAGGAGAAATATTGATCCCTATTGTTTGAATTTATATCAAGGAGGCCGAGAATCTTTGTAGATTGACTACTTTTATTTCTTTGTCTAAAAATTGCCAACTCACAAAGCCATATCCTTGGTTTATTTTTCTATTTTTGTTATTAATCATTTTCTCATTGATTTCTAAGAACTCTACCCCCCCCCAGGAATATTAGTAATTTTTCTGGTATCTATTTGCTCTTAGATCCATTTCTCCTTTTCCCGTTGGTATGTATGGGGTGGTAGAGAGATATGAGGCACTGACCCATGCACACTGCTCTCCCATTTGGCTTTTAGCTGAGTTTGGACAATGAGAGGCCCTGGTGGAAGATTGGAAGGTGTGAAAGGCAGAATAATGGCCCCTCCAAGACACCTCGGTTGTAATCCCTAGAAGAGCATGTTATGCTACATGGCAAGAGGGAATTGGGTTGCAGATGGCATTATGTTTGCAAATCAGCTGACCTTAAAATAAAGACAGCATCCTGGGTTATCCAGGTGGGGCCTATATGATCACAAGGATCCTTAAAAATGGAAAAGGGTGCTGGAAGTTCAAGAACCAGAAAGATGGCAGTAGGAGGGCTTAACCAGTCATTGCTGTCTTTGAAGAGGAAGGAAGAGGCCCTGACCCAAGGCAGGTAGCCTCCAGAAGCTGGAAAAACCAAGGAAACAGATACTCCTCTAGAGCCTCCAGAAAGAAGTGCAGCCTGCTGACATCTTTTTAGCCTCCTGAGGCCTGTTTCAGACATCTGAATGCCAGACTGTAAAATAATAAATATTTCTTGTTTTAAACCACATAATCTGTGTTGATTTGTTACAGCAGCAGAGACTAACACAGGGGTCCAGAAGAAGGGATAATCCACCCCTATCTCCTTGGTCAAATAGTATATCCAGCATTCAGTATGTCCCTCTGGCTTCTGTCTCCACCAGAGAGGCCTGCATGGTTTTGGTTTCAGCTACTTGACCTTAGGTTCTGGGCTCTGGGAGACCACATCTTCCATTTTCCTCTTGGTAACCTCTGAGGTGCATCCTCTTTTTGGCTTTTCGTCTCCTTCATCAGCAATGAAAACAATTCCTGTATTAGATTCTCTATGTTTCAGATATTTAGAGATCTCTTTTGCTGATTGGATCCTGCTTTGACAGAGTCTGTACAAGGGTGTAAACAGATGTTTTTCCAGCTTGATGTGTTTGTTTGTTTACTTTTGACAGTGTTGTCATGCCATTCAGAAGGTTTAAACTTGTATGTAGTTAACCTTATCGACTTCTTTCTAATGACCTTTTGAGTTTTATGTTACAGTTGAAAGGTCTTTTCTCCTGCAAATTTTAAAAATAATCTATCATTTAACCCAGTTTTAAAATGTTTATTGATAAATAATATATAATCACAGAACTATTTCTGTTATAAATGTACAGCTTGCTGAATTTTCACAAACCGTAAAAGCTCTAGTCAGTATAATATCATTTTTTCACTTAAGCTGAAACATTTGGATTTGGTTTAAGGTGGATAGAGTGATATTGGAATTAAGATTTGTTTGCACTTCAATGACTAGCTATTCATAATGTTTGAGAACAGTAATCCGGATTTCTCCTACAGATTTGAAATGCAGCCTTTATCATATACTTAATCCTGTATCTACTCGATCAATTTCTATACTCTGATCTATCTATACCTGTGCTTAATGTTTTAATATAAAATTGTGAGAAACACTCCCTCTCACCCTGATTACTCACCCTCAGAATATAATCTGTTTTAAACATTTAAAATTTCAGAAGGGCCTTGCCCCTGCAAGAAAAAGTGAGTCAATATAAAAAACAAGCCCTAGGTTAGTGAACATAGTTGTTAGTAAATCGTTATGTATAACTCTGTGCAGATGTTTGTCTTTCTACTGCTGGTTTAGCCAGGACCTGGTACATGTAAATATTCAGTAAACATGTAGTTCCCAAGCCTGACTGAGCATTAAACATATGCCAGACACATATTTTGACTACATTGCAACGATTAAAAATCAATCTTCATCAGAACTCGTGATCAAAGCTGCATATAGCCATATAAATTGAAATAATAGCATAAACAAACAAATCTGAACTTTTCCTTTTTGTTAAAAATTATTATTCTGTGGGGCACCTGGTTGGCTCAGTCGGTTGAGCGATCGACTCTTGGTTTCCACGTAGGTCATGATCCCGGGGTTGTGGGATCAAGCCCCGCTTTGGGCTAGGCAGTAAGCACAGAGCCTGATTAAGATTCTCTCTCTCTCCCTCTGCCCCTCTCCCCAGCTCACATTTGCTGTCTTTCCCTCTTTCTCTAAAATAAATTTAAAAAAAATTATTTTAATAAAAATTATGATTCCAGTTGAACAAGAAATGCATCTGTCTTGGAAACAGATTGATGATGGGCAAAATACATAATTATTCTGTGGTGAGTTTGTATGAGTAATTTGAAAATGATATATCCATAAAAGCCAATTCTTTGGTAATTGACTAAAGCAGCGTCTCCATAGTTTCACAAATTATCAAAGATAATTATATCTTTTGATTATCAAAGACTTCTTTCTAAATCTTTTTCTGTTGTTTGGTTAAAGAGAAAATTGGTTGCTTCTCTCTTTTTTTTTTTCTTGAAACTCTTTACTATGTAAATGAAGATAATATGGATTATGTTGTGTGTGATTTTGAAGTTTTTCTTCTCCATGAAATATTGAAATGGTACAATTGATATCCTGCCTTTCATTTCTCATTACACCACGAACAGAATTCCCAAACAAGAAATTTTTTTCTTGACAGATCATTTAATTGGAAAGAAATTACTAGAAATTAAATATACTTCATAAGCCTTATTTTATTTACTGCAGTGAATGCCAACACTCCCAATACTTCTACAAAAAAAAAATGCAATTAGAGGAAACATAATTTCTATTTTCTTTTTTCTATTGTTATTTAAAACCTTGCAAACAATTACAACACAACAAGGATTTAATGTTCTTTCCAAACTCCTTCTCAATATTTATTTTTTATACTCAATTCATTGCATTTTTCAGCTTCTAGAAGCCACCTAGGACTTCTTGACTTGCAGTTCCTTTCTCTGTCCTCAAGGCCAGCAACTTTGCATCTTTCCAATCATTTTTCAATAGTCATATCTTCCTCTGACTGACTCCTTCTGCACCTCTCCTCCACTTTTAAGGATCCTTGTAATTACACTGGGTCCACCTGAATAACCTAGGATACTCTCCCTATTTAAAAATCAGTTGATTAGCCACATTAATTCCATCTTAATTTCCCCCCCGGCTATTTAATGTAGCATATTCACAGGCTCCAAGGATTAGCACATGAATATTTGGGAAAGCCATTATTCTCTCGACTGTAGTATAAACATTTATATACATTTTATAGGCCAAGATTCAATTGCAGAGATTAGCTAGCTTAAGCAGAAAAGAATCTGTTTCAATGACCTCAGAACTGGTGGTCAAATAACTAACTGGATTTCAGCTAAGCTTCCTGGAGTCATTTCGAAAGAACAACAGTGCAAAACTAGGTTACTAGAGAGCTGACAACACTGATATAGTCAGGTGTATATACATGGAATCTGGAGGCTGTGGGTAAGGCGGTTGTCTGTAAAGGCAGCATCACCTCCGCTACAATCAGAAAGCTGCCTCTGCTAAATTGGAAATCCAGTGCTACCCTGCTGACTTGGGTGGCTTCTGCCATTATTCACACCAACAAAATGGATGCCTCTTGCCCTCTCTCCTCACTTAGCTCCGTTTCAAAATCAAGTGTCATGCAAGTGCACCTGACTAGAGGAACCTAAATCACATCAGGAACTCTGATTATAATGGAGTCTGGGCGATTTATTTTTAGTTTTCCAGCTTCTGCAACACAGGAAAGCATAATAGCAAGAGGTTAAGAATGGATATTGAGCAGACTAACCAAGATATCTGCTAGGAGCACTCATGGTATGTTTCTGGAAGGAAATGTAAGACATCAGTACAGTGGATGGAGTGGTTGGAGGCTGGGATGGGAGAGACACTGTTTTTTCACTGTGTGTCCTTTGTAACTATTGAAATTGGTACTTGGGACATGTATTGGTTTTTCAAAACTAAATAATTTTTTTAAAGTTTATTTGTTTTGAGAGAGAGAGAGAGAGCGAGGGAGGGGCAGAGAGAGAGAATCCCAAGCAGGTTCTGCACTGCCAGCACAGAGCCGGTTTGGGGGCTGGAACCCACAAACTATGAGATTATGACCTGAGCTGACATCAAGAGTCAGACGCTGAACCACCTGAGCCACCCAGGTGCACCCATAACTAAATAATTTTTAAATAGTAAAGGGCAAAATAAAACCAAGTAAACTAAAATAAAAAGATCTCTAATGATTCTGATATAGCAGCTGGTCCACAGACCAGGGTAAACACATTGATTAATATGCTGAAATTACTGTGTTTTCTATTTGATCTAGTTGAGGAAGAACATAGTTAGGTGCAGCAGTAATTGATAATTATTGGATTCTCTTTTATATTACTTTTATTATTTTGACATCACTTGTGGGGAAAAAAAATCATTTCTACTGTTACATATTTTCTTTACCCTCCATTTTGCTCTCATTTATTACTTTCTCATTTCTTAGTGTGACTAACGAACATATACACAAAAGACTGACTTTCAATTATCAGTCACTTGGGTAAAGCTGACCATTTGGACTGAACTGCATAGCCAGGAACCACAGTCCCACTGTTGGCACCTGCAAGGATTAAAGACTGGATGCCAAAAAAGGAACATTTCTGTAGGATGGTCTTACAAAACTGAAATCTATTAAATCATGAAAATATTTTGAGGAGTCAATTAAACATAATGCTGAGCCTGAGGGACTAGAAAAAGGCTTTATTTAACGAAATAGGGGGAAAAATGGGGAATCCAGAGGAAGTGGTATTTTGGCTGGGGAAGATAATAAGTTGATTTATGCAACATTGGGGTTGGTAGCTGGTCTTTCCAATACCAGAGTCTGAACATTCAGTTGAAATGAGGAACTGAAATTTAAGAGAGGTCAAATCTGCTGGACGTATGCATTTAATAATCATCAAGCACATGTAAAACCTTTATTATAAAGGTCTTGATGAAATCTGCTTTGCCATAGGCTCAAAGCATGATTCCAATGTATATAGTGATATGAGTCTCACTGTTAGTAATAACAAATGAAATCTATCAGTAGGAATTGAGTAGAAATGGTAACCTGAGGCTTCCTTTCTGGGAAATGTGGCATACAGCCCTAACTGTAATCAAGTTGTTGATTCCTTTGGGCATATGTCACTGAATTGGTCTGTGGATTCCCAGGGGCTAGAGGAGTAAGTGGAAAGCTGTCTAGTCAGCTGTTGACCACAGTGCATCATCTGGGAGAAGGTATGCTGAATCCCCCTCTACACCAGTTGAGAGATTTCTGAGAAAATGGGACTTCATTCTTTTTCCAGCTTTATTGAGAAAGAGTGGTATAGAAAAAAAGCTATACCTAATAAATGTATACCATTTAGTTAGTTTGAACATACGTATGCATTCTTGTTACCGTCACCACAATCCAGGTAATAAGTACATCTATCACCTCCAAAAGTTTCATTATGTTCTCCTCACCTTTTTTTTAAAAATGGGAACATGAAATTGACCATTTCAATGAAATTTTAAGTGCACAATACTTTATTGCTAACTATAGGCATTGTGTTGTACAGCAGATCTCTGGAATTTACTTACATCACTATTGACTCAATGATAGTCATATAACCCTTTGGAATTGGGTCATTAATTGATCAGGAAAAGCAGTATGTAACTTTGTGTAGAAATGCTTAAAATGAGTCTTCTATGTCACACACACACACACACACACACACACACACACTAACTGCAGAGAAGCTGCCTTCAAAAGTTAATCATTGACTAGAACCAGAAAGACATTTCTCCACTGCTCTCAATATCACAATATGTGACTGTAGAAACCTGCATGTACACTCATGATTCCCTGGAGAATTCGCTGGGTGTGGAGGAAGAAACTGCTTCAAGCAGTGATCTGACCCGTGACCAGAAATCTGACTCCACCAAAGTAGTTGTAGACACTTTCAGATACAATCTCAGCCAGTTAACAGCAAGAACGACAGGAAGCAGGAGAAGGGCCACCTGCCTGGGGCCAAGGCTTCCAGGACCCCAGATGACTCAGATTTTTTCTAAGGTGAGCAGGAGGAATGCTTCCGTGGAAGTGTAGAGGTGGCTGGTGAATTTCCTGTTCTGCTTGGTACTAAAAGTTCTGCTCTATCCATCATTTTTAAGGCCAGGATGCTGGGGAACGTGGCTGTTGGCACCACGTATCAAATAGAATATCCTGTCACCGAGATATTCACCTCTGCAGTGTGATTTCACATTGCTGAGAGGCTGAAAGCATCTGCTCAAAATTACTTCCTGATCTCCAGAGGCAAGGCAAACAAAAGCACAAAGGAAATATTGGGACCTCATCAAAATAAAAAGCTTCTGCACAGTGAAGGAAACAATCTACAAAATTAAAAGGCAACCTATGGAATGGGAGAAGATAGTTGCCAAATAACATATCTGATAAAGGATTAGTATCCAAAATATATAAAGAGCTTATCAAACTCAACAGCCAAGGGGGGCCTGGGTGGCTCAGTCAGTTGAGCATCTGACTTTGGCTGAGGTCATGATTTCACGGTTCGTGAGTTGGAGCCCCACATTGGGCTTGCCACAGTCAGCATGAAGCCTGCTTTGGATCCTCTATCCCCTCTCTCTCTTCCCCTCCCCCACTGGTGCTCTCTATCTCAAAATTAATAAACATTTAAAAAAATACATAAATAAAACTCAACACTCAAAAAAGGAATAATCCTGTTAATGGGCAGAAGACATGAATAGACATGTTTTCCAAAGAAGACACCCAGCTGGCCAACACACACATGAAAAGATGCTCAACATCAGGGAAATACAAATCAAAACCACAGTGAGATATCACCTCACACCTGTCAGAATGGCTAAAATCAACAACAAAAGAAACAACAGGTGTTGGCAAGGATATGGAGAAAGGGGAACTCTCTTGCACTGTTGGTGGGAATTTAAAACACCAAACAAACAAACAAAGGGAAAAAAACAGAGAGGCAAACCAAGAAGTAGACTCTTAACCATAAAGAATAAACTGATGGTTACCAGACGGGAGAGGGGTGGGGGGGATGGGTTTAATAGGTGACTGGGGGCAGGATGGGTGACTCAATCGGTTAAGCATCTGACTCTTGGATTTTGGCTCAGTTTGTGAGATGGAGCCCCGTGTCAGGCTCTGCACTGACAGTGTGGAGGCTGCTTGGGATTCTCTCTCTCCCTTTCTCTCTGCCCCTCCCCTGCTCACTCTCTCTCTCTCAAAATAAATAAATAAACATTAAAAAAAAATAGGCGATGGGGATTACGGTGATGAGCATTAGATGAGGTATGGAAGAGTTGAATCACTACATTGTACACCTGAAACTAATATAACACTGTATAACTGGAATTAAATAAACTAACTAGAATTTAAATAAAAACTTAAAAAATTACTTCCTGAAACTCCTCCTGAAGTACTTTGAACACAGAGGTGCTGTGCCCTGTTTTGCGAGCCCCTAAGTGCTTCCTTATCGGGGAGGGGGTGGAGGGAATGTGTCCGACGGCAGGTAAGGGAGGGGCTGAAGAACCAGCAAGTTCATTAGGGCAATGGTTCTATTTATTATTATTTTAAGCAGTGGCGTCTCCTGTATTTTTCCTAACGAAAATTTATAGACAACCCTGATACAGAAAAGCAGAGCTAGACTATTGGCATTTCCGTTCCTCTGCTACGCCCCAAAAGTTGGCCCTCCTAAATTTTGAAACTACTGCAAAGTAGCAAGCGTTTTCCTTTAAAGTGTAAACACCCATGCGGCAACTGTGTTAAGCCAGCATCTAATCTCTTCACAGTTTAATGCCCCTTAGTTTCATTCATTTCAATCAGATTTCTGTTTTTCTTTAACTGGCTGAAATACATGCACCAGAAATGTTAATTTTAATGAAATAGAGGAAAAATAAAGTTAGTTTTGAAGCGTGCCTCAGGAGGGCTTTGGGCCTGGTTTTGGTTAGAAGAGACAAAAGCTAGGGAACTGTGACCATGAGGACTGGCTTACTGCCACCTCACTAGGCACTTGGGATACTTATTGCCTGTGTGACCTTGGACAAGTTACTTGACCTCACTATTGCCTCCTTAATAACATGGCCATAATACATAGTACATGTATTATGTACATAATACATGGCCATAGTACATATCTTTTAGCCTTCTGACGATCAAACGAACTGATATTTTTTAAGCCTCAGGACACTGCCTGACACATAGTAAACATTTTTTAAGTTTGCAAAGTAACCATTCTTGACTCAGGATTCATAGTTGTGAAAGGTAGCTCTGCCTTAAATGGGACACACATTAAATCCATTACACAAAAGTTATCATTTTCCTGACATCAGCACTTTGTTTACTCAGAAATAATGTGATAAAAGTTGGTCTGTTTCTTTACAAACACAATGTCAACAAAACCAATAACCTTTGACATCAAAGATTATTACTACAGGGGCGCCTGGGTTGCCCAGTCAGTTAAGCGTCCGACTCTTGATTTCAGCTCAGGTCATGATCTCACAGTTTGTGGGTTCGAGCTCTGCATCAGCCTCTGCATTGACAGCGCGGAGCCTGCTTGAGATTCTTTCTCTCCCTTTCTCTGCCCCTCTATTTCATGCTCTTTCTCTCTCTCTCAAAATAAATAAACCTTCAATTTTTTTTAAAGATTATTACTATAAAGCATATATATTGATGGATGAGAAATTTTGAAGGGAAAAAGTATAACAATTTTTTCATCTGCATTATAAAAGCAGAAGTTTGTCACCAAGAAGTATCCTAGCGCAAAGAATTATCAAGCGTGTGTACTTGCCAATATGAAGCAAAAATGCGCTTTGAGTGTTCTGGAAATAGAAAAGGATTTAATAGAAAAGAAACGTCAAAGTACTATGCAGGTGATCAAGAAATTTACCCAAGATTTAGAAATACTATGTAAACCTGCATTTTCTGATTACTCTGATTCTCGTCCCTGTAATTTTATAGTAGAAATGTGGCAGAGTTTCATGGCTGAAAGAGGCCATAAAAGGCATTCAGTCCAACTATTAATCTGGCTCTTGAAGCTATGCTTGCCAAGTAGAATTCAGTCTATCCTTCAAGCCTACCTCTAACTGGAATTAGCTACTCCTTGAGGCAAAGAAACCTTTCTTCAGATACCTCTGAATGATAGAGTTATTTACATTAGTGTGTTTCACTCTGCCCTCATAGGGCCTGACAGAGTAAGTCTAACCCTTTCTCACTGATCCCTTGAAAGATGTGAAGAGGGAAGCGCCTGCCTGGCTCAGGGTGCAGCACGTGACTCTTGATCATGGGATCGTGAGTTCGAGAGCCACATCAGGCATAGAGATTACTTTAAAAAATGTGAAGACAGCTTCTTACTCCTGAGTCTTCACTTTTCCAAGCTTGACATCACCAGTTCCTTCAACCCTTGCCAGCTGATTTATTTTATATGTCTTTCCCCTCCTGGTTGATAGTCTCCATTCGAGGTTTTCCAACAAACTTTTTAAATGCATCAGATGTCCTGACTAGTAAATTCTGCCGCCTATCATTCTAGACCCTCTACTTCTACTAATGAAGCAATGAGCACTTTCAGTGACTGCCCTGTACCCATCTTTTCCTGTGGTGTAGTAGGATTTGGGGTTTCAAGCGTGATTCATTCTGTCCCGGTTAAAAGTGAAATTCAGCTTATTTGGCAATCGATTTCTTTCGGATTATAATTTACTGCCATTCACCCCACTCACTCTATCAGTTTCATGCCACCTGAAAATCTGACAAATGGCTCTTCACTAATGTAAAAATCTCTAGTAGAGTCAAGGACAAAGAGAGATCTGCAGCCTGCTGACATTGACACTACTGATATGCTTAATTACCTTCTAAATAGTAGAAACATTTTACAGCTAGACAGGACTTACGAGTAAATGAAGCAGGCAGGTGGTTTCAAAGGTAGCACCAAGTTTTCCCAACCTACCAAAATGCATGCGCAGTTCATTCTCAATACTTTGGGTTCTAATAGTATCTGAGATTTTCCTTCTATTTAAAACAAGCTAACATCAAGTAGCACTAAATGCGTTGGTCTTACCTGCGTGTGAATTTATCAGCAAATTCCGGGATGGCAGATTTTCACAGGGAGTAGAGTGGAGACTGCAGGAAGGCCCAGGATATCTGAGAAGAGAATTTGAAAGGAGATCGAAGACACCCTCGCAAATTCCACTTACTTCAGTTTATTCAATGTTTTTGGACCTCAAACTCTTTTCACATCTGGTTACCTAAACTTTCATATGGATTTAAAAATAATCTCACCCTTGGGCGCCTGATGGCTCAGTCAGTGAAACATGAGACTCTTGATCTTGGGGTTGTTAGTTCAAGCCCCACATTGGGCACAGAGCTCACTAAAAATAAAAATAATCTCACCTTTTTCTATGATATAATACAAAATGTTATAATGGGTTGCGGGTCTCAGATGAGTGATAAACAAAGTAATAAAAAAGTGAATCTGGGTTCCATAACCACAGCACTACAGACTTTTTTTTTTTTTAATTTTTTTTTTAACGTTTATTTATTTTTGAGACAGAGAGAGACAAAGCATGAACGGGGGAGGGGCAGAGAGAGAGGGAGACACAGAATCAGTAGCAGGCTCCAGGCTCTGAGCCATCAGCCCAGGGCCCGACGCGGGGCTCGAACTCACGGACCGCGAGATCGTGACCTGAGCCGAAGTCGGACGCTCAACCGACTGAGCCACCCAGGCGCCCCACTACAGACTTTTTAAGAAACAAAAGTCAAATCCTAAAGAAGAGGTTTTAAATTTAAAATATTTTATTTTAGGTTAGCATACATAGTATTTAATATTGTATTAGGAAATTCATTTCATTGTATATATTCCTGGTGGGTTTTTTGTTTTTTTTTTTTTTTAGTTTTGTTAAAAAAAATTCAGACTATTCAGGAAATAGGAGTTTAGGAGTGGTGGTGATGCAAAAGGGGCAAGTCATGGGGTGGGGTGTGGGGGTTGCTAGGGCAGGTGGCAGTAGTGTCTCCTTCACCCCCATGCCTGCTGTCATCTCCTGAAGAGGGACAGATGGTCACACTCCAAAACTATGGGTGAGTCCTCTACCGTGTCTGTTCAATGCAGGAGGAAATGTCTGTCTCATCTGGCAGCTCACTAATATTGACTTCAAAGCGATCCTGCACGTCATTGAGGATCTTGGCGTCGTTTTCATCTGACACAAACATGATGGCCAAGCCCTTGGTGCCAAACCGGCCTGCTCGGGCCACCTGATGCAGGTAGGTGTCAGAATCCTCAGGCATGTCAGAGTTGAAGGCAATGTTCACCCGTTCAATGTCCGTGCCTCGGCCAAATAGGTTGGTGGCCACAAGAATTCGTCGTTGAAAATCTTTAAACTGCTGATACCGAGAAAGCCTCTCCTCCTGGGGCATCCCTCGGTGGATGGCAATGGCTGGGAAGTTCTGCTCCACTAGAAGCTGGGCCAGGGCAATGCAACGCTGCACAGACTTCACAAAGATCACCACCTGATTGAACTCAAGGACATCGAGAAGGTCAAAGAGCTTCCGGTTCTTCTCGTTGTCCTTCAGTTTCACGTAGTACTGCTGCAACCCATGCAGCGTCAGCTTCGTCTCATCATCCACGAAGATCTCCACTGGGTCTTGCGTGAACTTGCGGCAGAATGGACGGATCTCTTTGCTCAAGGTAGCACTGAACATCATGACCTGCTTCTCATGGGTGGTCATGCGAAAAATTTCCTGGACATCCCGACACATGTCGAGCTGTTCAAGCATCTTATCACATTCATCCAAGATAAAGTGTTTAATGTGTTTGAGATTGAGGCTCTTATTTCGAGCCAGGGCTAGGATGTGGCCAGGGGTCCCCACGATGATATGCAAGCAGTTCTTCTTCAGCACCTCTTCATCCTTCTTGATAGACCACCAAAAAACACCACGACCTTGACATTGGGCATGTATTTAGAGAAGCGCTCATACTCCTTACTGATCTGAAGAGCCAACTCCCGAGTGTGACACATCACCAGCACAGACACCTGTCCAGTAGCTGTTGCAGTGTGTCCATCACAAACACTGCTGTCTTTCCCATGCCTGACTTGGCCTGGCATAGAACGTCCATTCCCAAAATGGCCTGAGGGATGCAGTCATGCTGGACTTCTGAGGGATTCTCAAAGCCACAGTCAACAATGGCCCAGAGCAACTCTAGCTTCAGTAGGAAGTCACGAAAGCCAGAGCTGTGGATGGAGACATAGGAGCCCTTGGCATCCTTCTTGGCAGGGGCCTCAGCCCCGTCTACCCCTGCTGCTGTCTCCACCTCATCTTCATAGTCCAAGAGCTCATTGTCCACATCGTTCTCTGCCATTCCTGGGCCGGCAGGGGGAGAAGGGGAGGAGTCTCTGGAAGGGTTCACGCAGAGTAAGTGAAAACAAGGGAGGAGAGTGGGGGCTTGAGCAACAGTTTAAAAAAACAAACAAACAAACAAAAACCTAGTTTCTGATAGAAGAGCTGAGCAAGGCGAGCGCATATGGCCTATATTCCTTAATAAGAATCATCATATGTAAAGATATCCAGTCTTTACCTACTTAACAAATAGGAATTATCTAATTATCTAATAATTAAATTAATTAAATGGTTATTAGATAATTAGATCATTATTAGATCACTTTAATTTTATAAGGAATATTTATTTACCAACAAATACATTTTAAAGGGCATATTATATTTACTTTGGAGAAAAATTTAACTGTTAGGGCACCAAAAATTGATAAATGCTCTCATAAATTGGTGTTTTGAATTTTTGCATTTTCCACTTAAGAGCAAATCAACTGCTCTCTTTTCTTTTGAGTTTTGTTTACTAATGATGAGGTAAGAGGGGTTGCAAGCACCTTCCTGCAAATGACACATGTGGGAGTAGTCATGTCCAATTATCGAAAAGTCTTGGTGGCAATAATCCTTGCAACAGTTTTGTATTTAAGTTTGATTTTTTTTTTAAAGAAATCAATACATGTGGATGTACTGTTTAAGAATTTTTTTTTAATTTTTTTTAACGTTTTATTTATTTTTGAGACAGAGAGAGACAGAGCATGAATGGGGGAGGGGCAGAGAGAGAGGGAGACACAGAATCCGAAGCAGGCTCCAGGCTCTGAGCCATCAGCCCAGAGCCCGACGCGGGGCTCGAACTCACGGACCACGAGATCATGACCTGAGCTGAAGTCGGACGCCCAACCGACTGAGCCACCCAGGCGCCTCTAAGAATTTGATTATTGAGTGTTTCTGTTGGATCTGGAGAGGAGCAATCTGAGACTTGGAGAATTACTGTCATGCTTATGGTCCTCATTGATAATCTTGTATTTTACCATTAGTATTTCTTTTGTTTTGTGAGTTATTAACTAACAATCCAATATGAGTATAACAATATACTCATGAATAACAGAGTGATGTAACGCTATGTATTGACCAAAAACTTCATAGTGAGTAGCAGGTCCCACCTGAGTGATAAAACAAGTAGACAGAGTAATGAACAAATGCATTTCAACACCATTAACCAAAATCCTGTAAACTTTTTAGGAAATAGAAGCAAAAGTAGATCCTGTCACTGCCCTTAACAACCTGATCTCTTCTCTTGTATTACTGGTTGGGAAACCTTTCATAATTTTTCACGTGACTGAGAGGTTCAAAGAACAGCAAAACCTTCTGAGTATCTTGACACAAGTGTGGCCAAGAAAAACACAATGCCTTTGTCGACTCTCATTTCAGTAAACCTAGTGCGTCCAAAGTCAGTAAAAGATCACTAACATTGTACACCACCGAGCAGAGGTAGTAAACTTACTCTGCAGGTTATGAGTCTTGAACTAAGTCTCAGTTAAATTAAAAGACATCTCAAAACAGTCTAGGCATCTGGTGAGTGAAAGACGTAAATGTTCCTTAGGTCAGAGCTTCTCGAACTGTACTGTACCGTTACATCATGCAGGGGAGTTACTGAAATGCAGGTTCTGATTCAGCATTTGGGAAGGGGGCAGGGGAGGTTTCTGGATTTATAACAAGTTTTTAGGTGATGCTGCTGCTGGTTCAGCCATAAGGGACTCTGAGGCCCTCTCCAGAGCTGGCAGCGGAATGCTAAATAACAGCATTAACCTTATTCAATGAGATAAAGTATACAGAAAAAAACACGCAGCCCCAAACACAAGCTACTTATTATATTAGTACAATCAATCTGTTTCCTAGTTTATTTTGGTCCCTGGACTCTATATCTACCTGGTAGGCATGAAACACCATCACCTTCAGCAACAACCAAGACTCATGCTGACCCCAAATCCATCTGTCTCCTATCAAAAAACACACCACACACTGAAACATTATTTGAGTTTTATGAAGCTGTGGAAGCTGTGGTTATATAGAAACAAAAGTCAGTAAAGAAAGATAGGTACACAGAGGCGCCTGGACGTCTCAGTTGGCTGAGCATCTGAGTCTTGATTTCCACTCAGGTCATGATCTCACGGTCCTGGGATCAAGTTCCGTGGCGAGCTTCGTACTCAGTGCCGAACCTGTTTAAAATTCTCTCTCTCCCTTTCTCTCAGACCCTCCCTCAAGCGTGCTCTCTCTTTCTCAAAATAAATTAACATAAAAAAAAAGAAGGGGGGGGCGTCACCTGCGTAGCTCAGTTGGTTATGCATCTGACCTCCACTCAGGTCATGATCTCATGGCTCGTGAGATCAAGCCTTGAGTAAGGCTCTTTGTTGACAGCTCAGAACCTAGCACTTGCTTAGGATTCTGTGTCTCCCTTGCTCTCTGCCCCTCCCCCACTCACACTCTTTCTCTTTCTCTCTCAAAAATAAAAAAAAAAACAGAAAAAATTAAAAAAAATAAAAATAAATGTATACAAATGGTGGGCAATGAGGAAAGGCTGGCAGAAAAGGATCAGAGAGCATTCGCTAGCTTGAAAAAAATCCTGTATACTGACTCTTGTTTGCTTTTGGGTCAGACTGGGATACTCTGTTAGGGAAATGTTCATATATTTTGTACATTTGTAAATGAAAAAGCCACATATTTGCATGAAAAGATGATATAAATAAATGAATGCAATAATCTGTAAACTGTCTCTTAATGTTGGGGTGGGAATGGGGGTTGGTTAGGGTGGATAGTAGCTACAAACCATCGATTGAACACCTGCTACACAACATCTACTTTATATGGATCATATTTAATTTCCACTCAACCTCAAAAAACAAGCACAGTATTAAAGTACCCATTTTACAGTTGAAGAATCTGAGACTCTGAGAGGTTATAGAAGTTCCTCACTTGTATGCCGACAGACCAGACTTCCAAATTTTCAAATCCATTTGTATCATAAAAGTTTACAATGCCAGTCCCATACATTTAAACCTACACATAGATTTCTGTTTTGATGTTGATATTCTGACTACCTAGAAAAACCGTTACCACCAGCAAGTGGGGAGTGGCTAGGAAAGCCCACATTAACGACAAATGCTTTTCAAATTAATTAAAAGACATATATTATATATATATAATATATACGTATATATTATATATATATACGTATATATTATATATATAATATATATGTATATATATATAATATATATTGTATATATACATATATATTGTATATATATGTGTATATATATATGTATATATATATATATTTTATATATATATATATATATATATCTTCTGCCCCCCCCCCCCACCTTTCTAGAAATGGAATTGCAGGGTCAACAACTCACAATCTCTAGGGATGGAGCCCTAGCACCAGTGTGACTTTGAGGCACAAAGACGGTGAAAACTAACCTAGATCTTACCTAGATCACCCCTAAAAGTGAATCTGTCATGCTGAGCCTGCTGTCACATAACTTACTTGATTTGGAAGTTCATTTTCTTTCCTTTTTCAAAGTTACTTTGAATCTATAAGCACTTGTTGAAAGATTCAAATGGCATCGTCTTCCACCAACCAGTGGCTGATATATTTAAGAACAAAGCTGGTGAACAGATCAAATCTGTATCCACCTGTCTGTGCTCCCAATGGAAGCATTGTGTGTCTGTGAGTCACAAGACCTGGCTGGCCGCTTCTGGCATGTGCACGGGATCTCAAATCTGCAGCCTACAAATGAAGGATTGTTTTTGTTTGTTATTGCTACTTTGTTGTTGTTGTTTGTTGATTTTTGTTGTTTTTTTTTTTTAACGATCTTGGATGGTACTTTCACTTGACGTGTTATTTCCTAGCCTCTGTAAGAAAGTTTATGTGCACTTTCAGGGATTTCTAATGGCTTCTTGTTGGGTGCCACAATGCTATTGATACTACTCCCATTTCATTCAACTTCTTAGAGCTCAGTGATTGGAAATGATAATGGTGGCTTGAGCAGAAAACCATTGCCCTAGGGAAACAAACGGAACTACAAAGTACTTTGTCAAAGTCTTCTAGATAGCCTGAAACTAAATATAACTTGCTCACCATGAAATTTAATATGGAAATTATTCAGTGACTCTAGCTCTTAGAAGAGCAGAGATCAGAAAGAGCTTTCTCCACCCAGAGTTGTGTTAGTAAAACTTGGTTAGGGGAGGGGCGCCTGGGTGGCTCAGTCGGTTAAGCGTCCGACTTCGGCTCAGGTCACGATCTCACAGTCCGTGAGCCCGAGCCCCGCGTCCGGCTCTGGGCTGATGGCTCAGAGCATGGAGCCTGCTTCCGATTCTGTGTCTCCCTCTCTCTCTGCCCCTCCCCCGTTCATGCTCTGTCTCTCTCTCTGTCTCAAAAGTAAATAAACGTTAAAAAAAATTTTTTTTTAGCTTGGCTAGAGGATTAAATTCACCTTGTTATGTCAACACTGGGCATGAAAGAAAGAAAAATCATAGCTGATTGCCAACTGGCCAACGTTTTAATTCTTACTAGCTACACTCAAAAAACAGGACATTCTGTGGCACCTGAGTGGCTTAGTTGGTTAAGCGTCTGACTCTTGGTTTTAGCTCAGGTCATAATCTCATGGTTTGTGAGATTGAGCCCTGTGTTGGGCTCTGTGGTGGCAGTGCGGGGCCTGCTAGGGGTTCTCTGTCTCCCTTTCTCCCTGACCCTTCCCCGCCCCCCCAAATAAATAAATAAACTTTGAAACAAACAAAAATAAGATATTCTTTTTAATCAGTCTTCAAATATCTGTGCAGAAGGAGAACCGGATACACAAAATTAAGAAAAGAAAGCTGAGCTAAGGGCAGTGAAGCATGGACGTTGCTAAATGAAACTTAAATGGATTTTTCTTTTCATTCTTTGATCAAGTAGTCAATAGTTTCTTTTTTTTTTTTAATGTTTATTTATTTTTGAGACAGAGAGAGACAGAGCATGAATGGGGGAGGGGCAGAGAGAGAGGGAGACACAGAATCGGAAGCAGGCTCCAGGCTCTGAGCCATTAGCCCAGAGCCTGACTCGGGGCTTGAACTCACGAACCGTGAGATCGCGACCTGAGCTGAAGTCAGACGCTCAACCGACTGGGCCGCCCAGGCACCCCAAGTAGTCAATAGTTTCTTAAGGAAATTTTTTGTTTGTTTCTGGCATGAAGAAAGAGGACATAAAGTATATTAAAACACAAAATCAACCAATGCATCAGTGACTATTTTTGGCTAACTTCAAAGGTTGATATTCTGAATAGTTAGGATTTTCAATCACAAATGCAGAAAATCTAGACTGCAGTTTCTAGAAACTAGACTATAGTTTCTAGAAAAATATGAAGGGCCAAGTAGATTGACACTAATAACATGACACTTTCCCCATATCAAGTTCCTGACTATGATGAGGGGTTGGACATACATCTAGGTGTAATGCCAATTGTACTTTAAGATAACAAGCAACTTAAACCCCAAACAATTTAAATTTTGAAATCATTAAAATAAGAACAACAACAGAAAAGAACTAACCATGAGAATACAACCACGCGACCTAATTTATTAAAAGACAAACTAAAGTTCTTGGATTTTTTTCTAGCACAGAATTGTACAGGCCTCTCAACGCCTGTTGTGCTTAAATACTTAATAGTGTGGCCGTATAGCAAACAGGGAAACCTTTGGAAGACAGGGGTATGATACGCTGTCCTTGCCGACTGTAAAAACCCAGAATGGTTTTATTGATTTGAGCCAAAGCATACAGAAGGGTGACAAGAAAGTGATGTCACCATGTGAAAGAAGACAGTGTAGCAATTTAGAAGAACTGTAACTCTTATCGCCCATCCCACTCCTGGGAGAAAAAGATAACATCTCTGGGTTCCTTGCATAATGGTGTTAAAAAATGCATGTCATTGCGTGATATCTGTCCAACGCTGTCTCTAACGGTCATGTTCAACTAATAACATCCCATGTGGAACCCACCAACTTCATTATACAGCCTATCTTTTCCTGTTATATATATGTTGACTTGAAATTTTGGAAATTTGATATTAAACTGACCTGAGAGGTAATCTTTTTACATAAAGTTATTTATCAACCTGCGATGCACAAATACATCACAAAATTGTATCAGAAGTCATTCATTCAGGTAAAGGGAATAAAAAAAACTAAACAAAAACATTATTCATTCAAATATTTGTTTGATGTATATTTAATTGTCATGCACTATATGCCACAATTCTAAGCTCTAAGGAGATTTTTCTGCTCTCATTATACTTACATACAACATGTGTTTTTAAAAGATCAAATTAATTTTTTTTAATTTAATTTTTGTTTTTGAGAGAGAGAGAGTGAGAGAGAGAGAGAGACAGAGTGTGAGCAGGGAAGGGTCAGAGAGAGAGGGAGACACAGAATCCGAAGCAGGCTCCAGGCTCCGAGCTGTCAGCACAGAGCCTGATGCGGGACTTGAACTCACAAACTGTGAAATTATGACCTGAGCTGAAGTCAGACGTTTAACCAACTGAGCCATCCCTAATTTTTTAAAATTATTTATTTATTTTGAGAGAGAGCGCATGCGAGTGAGGGAGGGGCAGAGAGAGAATCCCAAGCAGGCCCCACGCTGTCAGTGCAGAGCTCAATGTGGTGCTCAAACTCACAAACTGTAAGATCATGACCTGAGCTGAAATCAAGAGTTGGATGCAAAACTGACTCAGCCACCGAGGTGCCCCTGATAAAATTTAAATTTGGCGATAATCCCTATTCATAATTTAGCTTGCCAAGATTTAAAAGAGAGAGTTCATTTGCAAAATCGTGGCCTAGAATGTATAGAATGAGAATATCTCAGTGTGATACTTTCTACATTCTGGAACAAAAATGTTAACGTAAATGAGATAGAATGGTTTGAAGCTGTCGAGAAGTTCAAAGCAGCCAAATATGGTAAAATTCCCACTTCCTCAAATAGTTAGTATGATTCTTCTGTATATGGGATCACCAAGGTCTACATTCTCATAAAATGTGCTCCTTAACCACTTAAAAAACATGGAAGCCACTTTGAAAATGTAATTATGCTTTTCAGAGCATGGGAAAGAGCATAAACATAGGAGTTCAGGCGTTCAAAACTAGGCAGAGGTGCAAGTGGGCTACTCCCAGGTGGAAGAATATTTGGAGCAGCACAGGAATCTTGAGACCCATGAGCAGGAAGGTAATAAAAGAAAGAGAGGGACTAAATGTTGGGAAGACACAGTCCCCACTAAAGACATTAACTATAAGGCCGGAGGGAAGGGCATAAGAGTTGACTTGCAGACCCAAAAAGCTAGTTTTCAGATGATTTTTCTTCTTTTCCGATATTTCCAATTCTGTCTTTTGCATTCCCGAATTGACCACAAAAGAGTGAATAGTGTCTTCATCCTGTTCATGAAACCCTTTACCCGTACTCTTCTTAATGTTCCTTCCATTTAGGTATGTAACCTCAATCTTTAACCTGGCTGCAGTAAGGATAGATTAAGTAACTTGAAACAAGAAGTTTCTTGCTGTGTCCTGATACATTAGACAGGTCACTTAAATTTGAGGACGACTCAGGCCCTCTCTGTAAAAGGAAGGGGTAGGTAACTCATTAAATACGACAGAGACTATAACAGAAACCTTGGTTTTAGCTTGCTTAAACAATGGAGAAGAGTTCTTACCTCACGTAATTGGAAGTTCAGAGATTAACAGAAAAGTTGGTTTCAACTTGCTTAAACAACGGAGAAGAGTCCTTACCTCACGTAATTGGAAGTTCAGAGATTGAGCAGGCTTTGAGGTTGGCTGAATTGAGTAACTCCCATTTTCACAATTTGCCTGGCTATGTGCATCACTGAGTATTGGCTCATTCTCAAGGTGGCATCCCTCTTGATGGCAAACTTGGCTGCAGAACTCACCAGCTTCACATCTCCACCTCACCACATGGAGGAGAGTGTCACTTCTAGTGGTTTCCTTACAAAGAGGAATATTCTTTTCCTAACGGTTTCCAAAAACTTCCCTCCTTGTTGTCTCAAGTAGGGTCCCACTCCAAAGCCTAATTCATTGTACTGGTTTTCGAGGGCCACCATAACAAAATCCACAGACTGGGTGGCTTAAATAACAGAAATGTATTTTCGAACAGTTCTGGAGGTAAGATTTCTGAGATCAAGGGGCCAGCAGTGTTGGTTTCTCCTAAGGCCTCTCCTCTTGGCTTGTAGATAGCTCTCTTCTCCCTGTATCTTCAACTTGTCTTTCCTCTGGACATGTCTGTGTTCAAATTTTCTCTTATAAAGATACCAGTCATATTGGATTAGGGCCCACCTTAATGACCTGCTTTTAACTTAATTACATCTTTAAAAGACCTATCTCCAAATACAGTTACATTCTGAAGTACCAAGGATTAGTACTTCAACAGGTAAATCTGGCGGGGCTGGGGTGGGGGGGAACACAATTCAACCCGTAACACTCATCCTAATAGCAGGGACTTAGCTGGAGAGATTGGCTTAGGCTGAGATTCTGAACCAATGAGATCATCCCCACTGCTAGTCAACCCATTGCCAAAACACACTGGTGGCATCAGGGAGAGTGGAAGACCCAGGTGAAAACTGGGCTGACAGAAGGAACCAGCAACCAGCAATATTCATTATAGGACAGTTAGGCTAAGTAATTGCTAAGATTTCTCCTTACGCTAAAACTCAGTGATTCAAAATCCCAAGTGTTTTTCCTCATAGTGCACTAAAAGTTATAAAGCAATAGCAATACAAATGCACTAAAAAGTTAATTCAATACAAAGCAATTGATGACAGTGGACCAGAAATAGGGGATCAAAAAGTTATATTGCCAGAGAAGCCATCAGGGCAGGATGGCATTCTCTTACAGAGGTGACTCTATTTTCTAGAGATAGTGGCAATGGAAAAGAAGACCATGAGCTCCGGTCAACGGTGGATGAAGGAAATAAGAAATTGCTCAGCTGTGTGTGGGGATGGGAAAAGGCAGCTCACCATTGTCCACATTTCATCATATTGAGTATGGCAAGAGTTCTGCAGACGTCACAGGGTGCTGAGAAAGACAGTTGGCAAAAGACCTCTTCAGTTTTTGACTTGATCCTTGATTATGTCAGGTTAAGCCAGGAGAAATAGATGCTTAATAAGTTAAAAATGATTAAAATATTGGCAATTTCATGGTTCAACCTAATAAAGGCCTTTCCCGAAAGGCCTTAAAGATATGTGCTCTAAAGCATAGCATCACATATAAAGGATTTATGAAAGAAATTTTAGAACATAAATTCACTTTCAGCCTAATGGCCTCCATCGAGACTTCATTTATGATACAATATAAAATGGTGTTAACAATCTTGACTTATAGAGAGAAAGCTTAATTATATTCACATGGTCTGTTTTCTATGTCTGGGGAATAGATATGTCTGAAAGCATTCAAACGAACTAAGAAAAATTGTGGCATTTTTTAGTCTTGGTTACCTTAGATATCTTTTCCTATTTACACTAAGTAATTGAATCCCCAGCTATAGATGGGGAAAAATTATTTTCTGAGTTTTATAAACATAATAGAAAATGATTTCGCTCCTGGGGCGCCTGAGTGGCTCAGTCGGTTAGGCATCCGAGTTCGACTCAGGTCATGGTCTCGTGGTCTGTGAGTTCAAGCCCCACATCAGGCTCTGCTGACTGCTCAGAGCCTGGAGCCTGCTTCAGATTCTGTGTCTCCCCCTCTCTCTCTCTGGCCCTCCCCCACTCATGCTCTCTCTGTCTCTCAAAAATAAACATTGGAAAAAAAATTTTTTTTAATGATTTTACTCCCTAACCTTACCATTCAGCTTCCCTCTCTTCTAACTTTATTGGCACTGAAATCCCCAAAATTTATCCAATGGACCATTTTCTTTGTTTGGATCCCAGATTAGACTTTGTTTGTAAATATTTTAAGGTACATATTAAATATCCCAGATAGACTTTAATGGAAAAGAAAAATTGGTCCCAGACTAAATGAATCCCAAAAACTTTTGGTTTAGATGTTAGTCTCATTTTCTTTCCCCCGAGTGTGGGCAGAGATTTAAATACTCTTCTTTATTCCATTAAAATTGTTTCACTTTCACAGAAATTTTCTGTTGAAGAAGTTTGTCTTTATCACTCACTATCCCTTCCTTTATTTTTATTTGTTTTTTTTTAATGTTTATTTTGGAGAGAGAGAGAGCTGGTGTACTTGTGCACATGTGAGTGGGGGAGGAGCAGAGAAATAGGGAGAGGGAAAGAATCCCAAGCAGGCTCTGAGCTATCAGTGCAGAGCCCCGTGGGGGGTTCAAACTCATGAACTGGGAGATCATGACCTGAGCAGAAGTTGGACACTTAACCCACTGAGCCGTCTAGGTGCCCCTCAATATGCCTCCCTTTAAAAGTATGTTTGATATATGTAGGATTTACACTGATAAGGGAAATTGGAAGGCTTCCAAGAATATTTCCCATACAGGTCTGATAAGGAGAAACATCACATATAGCTCCTATATGGGGAAGTTATGCAAGAACCTCAATAAAAGACTTGAAATTTAGATCAGTTTGTTTGTTTAACATGTTGTCAAAGAAATATAAGTTCATTTGCATAGAATCTGAGAAACTTAAATTTCTTAGATTTTTATAGTAGGAATACTACTTGCTAATCAAAATTTGGAAACCGTGCTGCCGGTACACCAATGCAATGTTTAATTAAAACAAATAACTCTGTTTGAGAAATTAAAGGAATGTCATCTTTTTTCTTTTAATTTTTCTTAAGGTGATCTCCAAAAAATGTATTTCTGTTATTCAGTTTGTTGCAGTGTAATTACTCATGTGGCTATGACTGGGAGAAGAAAAGTGCAAAATTTATTTTTTTCCCCTTCACATAGACACAAGTGTTGCCCTGCATTCCAGATCACCGTGGGAGGTATTTATTTTACAATCATTAAATAAGAGTAAAGAGAATGTTCTGAAGTTATTTTAGTGCCCCTCCCCCATCGTCCCCCCATACCTTTTTGAACGATTATTAAAACCAAGGCTGGAAGTGGTTTTGGTAAAGTAAGATTCTGGTCTTAGATAAATTAGTTGAAATTTGGGGCATCTGAGTGGCTCAATCGGTTGAGCATCTGACTTCGGCTCAGGTCATGAACTCACAGTTCGTGGGTTCAAGCCCCGTGTCACGCTCTGTGCTGACAGCTCAGAGCCTGGAGCCTGCTTCGGATTCTGTGTCTCCCTCTCTCTCTGTTCCTCCCCCGCTCCGCTCTGTCTCTCTCTCAAAAATAAACATTAAAAAAAAATTAGTTGAAATTCAACAGAGATAAAGTGTAAGCATTTACATTTAGTTTCAAGTATGAAATGGACATGTGACCTGGAGGTGGCTTGCTCTAAAAAGATCTGAAGATTTTACTTAATCACAGGTTTAAAATTTGCCAAAGTATGACATAGCTAGGTTGTACTGCAAAAATGGAAATATAGTTTCAAGATCACACCAAGAATTAATTCCACTGTTCTGTGGTCTGATCAGCTCACATTTGGGGCATCTTAGTCAAATTTTTAAGGGTAATACTGATAAGGGGTGCCTGGGTGGCTCAGCCAGTTGAGAGTCTGGCTTCGGCTCAAGTCACGATCTCACAGTCCATGAGTTTGAGCCCCACATCAGGTTCACTGCTGTCAGCACAGAGTCTGCTTCAGATCCTCTGTCCCCCTCTCTCTGCCCTTCCTCCCCCTGGGGGAAAGAGTAATACTGATAAAATGGAGTTGGATAAACAGACCAGAAAACAAAGTTGTGGGGGGAACAATGTGTGAAATTAGAGATGCTGAGTCTGAAGGGGAGAGTAAGGGGGAGAAAATCACTAATATTGAGTTGGCATCTCTTTTGTGCCAGGAATTGTATTCAGTGCCTTCTAGAACCTTACTTAATTCTCAAAACAATCCTAATCTATAGGAATTATTATCTCCATATCACTAGTGGCTGTGTGTGATTAGGCCACAGGTCAAAAGATTGGTCAGTTATCGTTGTGACTCTGACTCCCTTATCTGATATAGAACCTCCTCTTCTCCTACCACACCTTAGGTCACCATCACCTGGTTGAGGTTCTACAGAGAATTATGTGTCAGGAGTTGCTTCATTTGCTTCTTGGCTCGACACTATTTGGGGCACCTGTAATATAAGAGCCACTGTGCCATGAATTCTGATCAAAGTGAGCTTATGGCTTCTTAGAGGAAATAAGTTTCTAAGTAACTATAATACAAGAAGGAAAGCAAAAGTACCATGAGAAGTGCAGTCGACATTAAGCTCCAGGAGAAGAAATGTTGCTATTAAAAAAAAAAAAATGTTGCATTTGAACTATGAAAGACAAGGGAATTTGGATGTGCTGAGAAGTGACAGGGAGGGCCACCCAGGCAGAAAGAACAGCACACACATGGGAAAATGAAATGCATGTCTAGGAAACACCAAAGAGTTAAGTGTGGCTCTAGTAGAGAGTATGAGAAGATTAATGAGGACTAAACTGGAGAAGTAGACTGACCTAGATGAGAGTTAGAAATGCCAGGCTAATGAGTTTTGTGATGCTCTGTGGGCAATGGGAGCCACAATTGATTTTGTCTTTAAGTAGGGCAATGACAATGGCCCCAAGTGATTATTTGTGTGAACAAGTTACTGCAGGGCAGAAAAAAAGGTGGGAGGAGGTTAGAAGGTTTTTGTGTTTCCAAGTGGGAGCTAATGAAGGCCTGAGTTAAAGTATTGGCCAGCCTCCTATCCCTTTTCAAGGCCCCCTGACCCTCCCACAGGCTACCCAACCTCAGGCCTATCAAATGGCGTCTTGATCTACCTCTCTTGGCTTTTTCTCAATTTCCTTTGCTTTCATCTCCTTCCACTGACAGATTCTTGGCTCCCTGGCTTCTACCTTCAACTCTGAGACCCACGCATTTGACCTTCATCCTTACTCTTCTAGCATTTGGACGCTAGTTTTTTTTCCTGTGTACTCTGATTGGATTCACTTTTCCATCCTTGGATTATTCCATTCTCTCAGGCAGGCACCTGACGCCTCAGGCCTGCCTTTAGCCTTGTAGAGCACCTCTCACAGGTATTAGGATTTGCCATTGCAAACAGAAACTACCCTCACTAGGGTCGACACAGAAAAGTAATTTAAATTTATTGTTTTAATTTTCTTTTCAGATTGTATTTATTAATTTATTTCTAATTTTTTTTCATGTTTCTTTATTTATTGTGAGAAAGAGAGAACACAAGCAGGGGAGGGGCAGAGAGAGGGGGAGAGAGAGAGATAATACCAAGCAGGCTCTGCACTGTCAGCATGGAGCCCAATGCTGGGCTTGAACCCACGACCCACGAGATCGTGATCTGAGCCGAAACCAAAAGCCAGATGCTTTAC
This sequence comes from Panthera tigris, assembly GCF_018350195.1. Lineage (NCBI taxonomy): Eukaryota > Metazoa > Chordata > Mammalia > Carnivora > Felidae > Panthera > Panthera tigris. The sequence continues at coordinate 44,956,206 of NC_056664.1, read as the reverse complement.
TGACTAAGCCACCCAGGCACCCCTTAAGATTTTATTTTTAAGTAATCTCTACACCCAACTCACAACACCAAGATCAAGAGTGGCATACTCCACTGACTGAGCCAGCCAGGCGCCCCCAAAATAATTTAAATTTAATAAAGCATGTTTGGGGCACCTGGGTGGCTCAGTCGGTTAAGCGTCAGACTTCGGCTCAGGTCATGATCTCATGGTTTGTGAGTTCGAGCCCCACGTCAGGCTCTGTGCCGACAGCTAAGAGCCAGGAACCTGTTTCAGATTCTGTGTCTCCCCCTCTCTCTCTGCCCCTCCTCCACTTGCTCTCTCTGTCTCTCAAAAATAAATAAACATTAAAAAAAATTAAAAAAAAAAAAAACAACAACGTGCTTGGTACAACTGTAGACTCTCCAAGGGGACTGGAGAGTCAGGCCCAGAGGCTCCGCAGCTAGGATCCACTCCCACAGCATGTTGTGAGGCTGCTGAGGGGAGAGGGCGCTATCGCTGCTGGGCGGGGACCCAACACAGGAACTTTCCCCAAGCAGGTTCTGGAAGAGCAAGGCCTCTGCTGTCATTCCTGTGAAGTGGCAGATAAGAAAAGATGCCTGCTTCCTGCATTTCTTTGCTCCTGGGGTGAAATGTTTCCAAGTGTATCGGGTTGGTGAAGCCTAAATGCATGCAGAGATGGTATGAATATGGAGCTGTTGAAGCTGGCGCTTTAGGACTCCTTACCAGCACTGGGCGTTCCAAGTCCCTGGGAAAGTTCTAGAAATGACAATTTGCAAAAGAAAGATACCATAAATGCAACTCTGCCTTCCCCACCACACTTACGAAATGTACACAACATTATCAACCATGAGTCGTGAAGCTTTGAAGAAACTTTCTAAACTATCAATAAAACAATTTTTTTTGACCAACCTTGCTAAAGGAAAGACTAAAGTGTCTTTGTATTCTTTATTTTTAAAGATTTTATTTTTAAGTGATCTCTACACCCAACATGGGGCTTGAACTTGCAACCCTGAGATCAAGTGTAACATGCTTTACCGACCGAGCCAGGCAGGCGCCCCCTCCTTCTCTTCTTTTGTAGAAAAAATATTACAAAATCATTGTCACGTGAAGAGGCAATCAAAGAGTATACAGGCAAAATAATAAAGAAAAAAATATTGAAGAGGTCCACTAGACAATTAATTTAAAAATGAGATTATTTTTCTGGATTTGTGATGATTCTGGTACTGGTCACCTTTTTGAAATTTGTAATTGGTTTTGATTTGTTTTTCTAATTTGAAATAGGCTCTTAATTTTTAAACCAAATTTTAAATTCATGATCTTGTTGCTTTTTCTTAAAGGAGGTCTCCTAAATTGTATTAGCTTCAAGCCCCACAAAACCAGGATCTGGGCCTGGCTGCATTCCTGATTCCTAACTAAACAGGCCGAGAGAGCTACGGAAAATTCTCCAAACATAGGAAGGGTGTTTAAACATGCTGGGTGGCCCCAAACACAATAAATGTCCATTCCATTGGACATATACGCTTGAGCGTATATCTGGCAAGTGGAAACGACACCTCTCTTGGTTAGGTTTTGGAAAAGGAACAGAGAGGCAGGAACACATAATAGAAATACCACATAGATATGGTGAGAAATTGGATTGTGCACAAAGAGATAACCCTGAGGATTAGCTTAGATGATTATCAGGTTGGTGATGTTAATAAGCCAGATAAGGATCTCAGAGCTGATACAGGTTCAGGGAGGAATTGGGAAGACAGTTTGCTTTTGAATGTCTGGGGATTCACATTGTGTAAGCCACGTCAAGGACTAAAGTTGGCAGATTACTAGTATTTAATTTGCCATCTCCTAGTGCTGATGAAAGGTGCTAAAAATATCACTTATAAAATGTGACTTAGCAGCCAAAGGAGGAAAATGAAGTAATCTTAATTTAAAAAATATATTAACAAATGTAACTGAAAGGCAAATGTAACCAAGACATATTAGAAGCAATGCTACGCTCCCTGTTAAATACCAGAGTTCCTGCTTTGGTTTTAACAAAATTTTAACCTTTTTACTCTGAAAAATAGCAAAATTAGGAAGGATTATCAAAACAGAAGATGGTTGGCTTACAGAAACAGTTACAGCAACAGTAGCTATTTATAGAGAGCTTACTACACTCTAAGTATTATACTAAATAATTTACCTGTATTACTTGCATTATCGCTTAAAACAACCCAATACGATCATGTCACTATTCTCATTTTACATTGGTATAAACAGAGTCTTAGAGTAGTTACTTTGCCTGTCAATTGCAAACAGCGGTCTGGACTCTAAAACCTATACCAGGGCATGTAATCAGAGCATTATATTGCTTGTCAGCGCTCAGCTATTCTCTCTGTTATTTTTCTGGAGCACACCTATGTGGAGAGAGCATTATGCAAATATCTATGCTTTGTTCCACCCCAACCATGGCAAGATCGATTTATCTTTGACAGTCTCACACCCTTACTAAGAACTATGGCCTACTCAGAGTTGCCTAGAAATAAACGACCAAGAATATTGGATTCCATGAACGACTGCCTTTGCTGCACGTGCTGCCTTTGCAGCACGACTTACTGTGAGTTTGTTTGAAAAACAGGAAGAGAGGGGGGCCTGGCTGGCTCCTTTGGTAGCTCAGGTCGTGATCTCCCTGTTCGTGAGATTGAGGCCCGCATGGAGCCTGACACCATGGAAACTGCTTGGGATTCTCTCTCTCTCTCCCGCCCCCCCCCCCATCCTGCTCACACGTACATGCATGCTCTAAACAAACAAACAAATAAAAAAAGAAACAGGAAGAGAGAAATTATTTGCACATCATGGATTACATTGTTTTTCCTTTTTTTTTTTTTAAATATAATTTATTGTCAAGTTGGCTAACATACAGTATGTAAAGTGTGCTCTTGGTTTTGGAGATAGATTCCCGTGGTTCATCGCTTACATACAACACCCAGTGTTCATCCCAACAAGTGCCCTCCTCAGTACCTGTCACCCACTTTCCCCTCTCCCCCACCCCCCCCATCAACCTTCAGTTTGTTATCTGTATTTAAGAGTCTCTTATGGTTTGCCTCCGTCCCTCTCTGTAACTATTTATCCCCCTTTCCTTCCCCCATGGTCTTCTGTTAAGTTTCTCAAGATCCACATATGAGTGAAAACATGTGATATCTGTCTTTCTCTGACTGACTGATTTCACTTAGCATAATGCCCTCCAGTTCCATCCACATTGCTACAAATGGCAGGATTTGATTCTTTGCCATTGCTACTCATTGCCAAGTAGTATTCCACTGCATATATAAACCACAACTTCTTTATCCATTCATCAGTTGATGGACATTTAGGCTCTTTCCATATTTGGCTATTGTTGAAAGTGCTGCTGTAAACATTGGGGTACAAATGCCCCTATGCATCAGCACTCCTGTATCCCTTGGGTCAATTCCTAGCAGTGCTATTGCTGGGTCATAGGATAGATCTATTTTTAATTTTGCATTCCCACCAACAGTGCAAGAGGGTTCCTGATTTTCCACATCCTCGCCAGCATCTGTAGTTTCCTGAGTTGTTAATTTTAGCCACTTTGACCGGTATGAGGTGGTATCTCAGTGTGGTTTTGATTTGTATTTCCCACAACTCAGTCTTTCTTTGCCTTTCAAATTTCAGATGGAGAACTTAGGCAGCTGGACTCCAGGGAAAGATGGGAGCAGGAAGTAGAGACATCCCTACCCCGGGGCTTGCTTGCAAGCATATAGCTACGCAGGGCAATTAAACAGTCCAATATTCCAAGGTAGAGAAGAAATAGAGACAAGGAAAGGCTGCATATTAACTGTTTCCAATCTCTCTTTCAGTCAGTGCAAGCAACTGGCTATCTCTATCTAAAGTGACCATACCCAAGGGTGGCTCAGTTGGTTAAGCATCCAACTTCAGCTCATGTCATGATCTCGCGGTTCATGATTTCGAGCCCCACATCAGGATCTGTGCTGACAGCTCAGAGCCTGGAGCCTGCTTCAGATTCTGTGTGTCCCTCTCTCTCTGCCCCTACCCCGCTCACACTCCATCTCTCTCTCTCTCTCTCTCTGAAAAATAAACATTAAAAATAAATAAATAAAGTATTATTATACTGAATTTTTAGCCTCTTGTGTTTCCTCCAAATTTATGACAATTATTTTCCTTCTTTATTTGCTTATTATCTGTCTTTCCCTTAGAGCGTGCATTTTTCACAAGGATAAAATCCCCAAGGGTAGACATTGCTTCTTAGAGGGGCAAAATAATCTTTATCTTTCTATGTATAAAGCACAGATAATAGACACAGTATAAAAACAGAGGCACAGTGTACCTGTGGTAGTAAAACTTCATGATGAGGGTGGTTAGGAAAAATATATCTGAAATGTTTCCTTGGAGGGGCAATAATGAAAAAAGGTAGAAAAAGACTATTCCAGGGGGTAAATTTCAGAAGGGCAGGGCCTGTAGAATCCTTGCTGGCTGCAGACCCTGAATGGCATTGTTTTGCACAGACTAAGGTTATAATAAGTCTTTTGCAGAATCACCTCTTCATTTGCACTTTTCACAACAAATCCCATCTCACATAGTGTAGTCATTATTTTAAAGTGGAAAGGAGAGTTGGGAAAGGGAATCATGTTGAGCAAATCTTTTTTTTTTTTTTTTTTTTTTCTGAAAGGAGGCTAGGCAGGTGGGGCAAGAGTACATGTATAAATAAAGTTTCAACTCAAAAATGAAGTCATTTTTTCAGAAACTACTCTGTCACAATTAGCCCGTGTTGACTTTTGGATATCTCCATGCTTCATTTAAAAATGGGCACACGGCATTTACATCAGAACTTTCTTGTTATTCTTATGCTTTGCCCAATGTCCTTTGTTAGGTATTGTTATTTCTTCCACGAGGCCAGACTTGAGTCTGATGAGATCAAAGCCCTGACTGCCAAGAAATGCTTGTGAGTGGGTGTAAAGTGTGGGAGAAGAGAGGTCCAATGGCTCCCAGCCACTCATAGTATGCATTCCTGGCCAGACAGGCCCCACAGGCTAATATTAGGTTTCTTTTAGGTCAGGGTTGGGACAGCCGAAGACAGTTGAGACAGTGGGCATTTCTTGTGGACTCTTCCTATTTCCCCAGCTTAAGACTTCTTCCTAAATCTTCCTGTCATGGGGCGCCTGGGTGGCTCAGTCGGTTAAGCGTCCGACTACAGCTCAGGTCACGATCTCGCGGTCTGTGAGTTTGAGCCCCGCGTTGGGCTCTGGGCTGATGGCTCAGAGCCTGGAACCTGCTTCCGATTCTGTGTCTCCCTCTCTCTCTGCCCCTCCCCCGTTCATGCTCTGTCTCTCTCTGTCTCAAAAATAAATAAAACGTTAAAAAAAAAAAATTTTAAATCTTCCTCTCATGAAGTAAAAGCACAACCTCGCAGGGTTCCGCAGAAACAGAAGAAATGCCACAGTCATGATCTGTTTCTAACAGATTTGTCCTCAACCCTATGCTTCACGTGCCACGAGCGTGTAGGAAAACTTTCAATGTGAGGGTCTTCGAGGACATTCCATTCTTCAGTGTTGCTTCTATATACCTCAGTCTCCTGTTCTCTACACCACAAATGACTTGAAGTTCCCACATATTGCCTTACGTAGACAGAAACACACTTAATGGATTATCCCTAGATGGAATCTCTACATATTGATAGGAAAGTTTCTGAGTAAAGCAGTAATGATAGTAAAGGAATAGTAAATAAATTTCTTTAGAAAAAGTAGATTATCTGTGCTGAAAGAAGCAGCTGAAGAATGACTTAACCTTGTCACAGATGAGGTATGAAAATATGTGCCTGTAACTCTCTATTCATTTTAAAATCTCTAAATGTTCACAGAAGGGATTACACAAGGATAAATGATTTTGGAACATAGAAAAATGAGCGCCATCACACAAAGGAGGAGATTTTGACTGCAAGAGGCTTGTAGAATTCAGAACATGGAAGGATTGTTAGCCTTGAAGGGCCCACTCTTCTTCTGAGACTTTCGGAGAAGGAAAAGATGATGGATACAGGGAAATAAGAAGGTGGAAAGGTAGCCAGAGTCTCCATGATAAGTGTCTCTTGATCTACCTATGAAAGGAACATTCTCAAGATCTGACCTCAGTGGGGCCCATATTCAGAATTATTTTTGACGCGCACGTAAATGCAGCCCTGGAGTTAACACTGCATTTTGTCACCCATCACGTACTCTGTGAAGTTGGCGAGCCCCTGTAAGAGTGATAGAGTTGGCAGGTTGCTTCTGGTCAACAGAGATCTTCACCTACTACGTAAGCCATCTCCATGCAGGAGGGTAACGTGAAGGCAGTGAGGAGGAGCTGAGGACTGTGATCTGGGAAAGAATTTGAAACGGCCCATGTAGAATGTAAAGGACACCTGGGAGTTCGTGTGCACCGAAAAAGTGTTATTGATTCTCAGCAATCGAAAGATGAAGGACATTTCTACAGATTTTTAAAGAAATTTTTATTTATTTTGAGAGAGAGCGAGGGGGGAGGGGCAGAGAGGGAGAGAGAGAATCCACCCTCAGCAGGGAGCCTGAGGTGGGGCTCGACTTCATGACTGGGAATCATCACCTGAGCCAAAATCAAGAGTCCGATGCTTAACCGACTGAGTCATCCAGGTGCCCTGATAGATATATTTTTTATTCTAGAGAATTCAAACAATCAAAATGTGGGTTTTGGGTTTTTTTTAAGTAAGAGGGAAATTATGAAAGTGTAGAAGAGGCTCTCCTAACCGACCTCCATTTAACCAAATGTCCAGATTAGCCAATCGTCTCCATTCTCTCTATAATGTTCTGGCAAATGCCCATGGCTAGTTCGTTCTTTCTTTCTTTCTTGCTTGCTTTCTTGCTTTCTTTCTTGCTTTCTTTCTCTTTTTTTAATTGGGGGGGGGGGAGGGGCAGTGGGAGAGAGAGTGAGAATCCCAAGCAGGCTCTACGTTTACCAGGGAGCCTGATGTGGGGCTTGATCCCACATGACCTGAGCTGAAATCAAGAGTCGGATGCTCAGGGACACCTGGGTGGCTCAGTAGGTTAAGCGTCTGACTTTGGCTCAGGTCATGATCTCACGTTGTGGGTTCGAGCCCTGCGTCGGGCTCTGTGCTGACAGCTCAGAGCCTGGAGCCTCCTTCAGATTCTGTGTCTCCCTCTCTCTCTGCCCCTCCCCCACTCGTGCTCTGTCTCTCTCTGTCTCTCAAAAATGAATAAACGTTAAAAAAATTAAAAAAAAAAAAAAAAGAGTCAGATGCCCAACCAACTGAGCCTCCCGGGCACCCCTAGTGCACCACTTTCTAGCTCTCTTCTACTCCCGTCAGTTGAATTGTTTGCACAAACAGTACTCGTTATTACACTTATGTATGTTCTCCTTTTTTTTAAATTATGTTCTATTAATATGTACTTTTTTGGTGTACATTTGTATGAACATTGACATGTTGTGTCGTATGTATGACATATTGTACAAATTAGTATAACCGTCACCACAATCAAGATACAGAAAAGTTCCATTAACCACCCCCAGAGTCTCTCAGGCTGTTCTTTTATAGTCACACCATCTCCCTATCCCTACAATGGCAATCACTGATCTGTTCTTCAATCCTATAGTTCTGTCCTCTTGCGAATGATATAAATGCATTTATACAGTACATAAGCTTTTGAGACTGGCTTCTTTCATTCAGCATAATGCTTTTGCGATTCATCCAAATGGCTGCGTGTTTCGGTCATTCATTTCTTTATATTGCTGGGCAGTATTTTATTGGATGAATGCACCACGGCTTGTTTAGCTATTCACCCACTGAAGGACATTTGGGTTGTTTCCAGTTTGTGGCTTTAATGAATAGAGCTCCTAAAAACATTCATGTACAGATTTTTGGGTGAACATAGCTTCCATTTTCCGAGGATGAATACAGCAGAAGTCAATTGCTGGGTCATATGGTAGGGGTATGTTGAACTTTATCAGTAACTGCCCAGTGGTTTTCCAGAATGGCTGTCCCACTTTGTTTTCCCACCAGCAGTGTATGAGAATTCCAACTTCACTGCATTCTTATTTGTGCTTGGTGCAGTCAGTATTTTTTAAAGCCATTTTCATAGATATGAGGTGGTGTTCCATTATCATTTTAATTTTCATTTCGCTAATGGCTAAAGATATTGAGTATCTTTTCGTGTGCTCATTTGCCAGCTGTGTGTCTTTTCCGGTTAAGTGTCAACCATTGTTTCCTCAAACGTATTTTTATTTTTATTACTTTTTAACTAAGCTCTCCATCCAATGTGGGGCTTGAATTTGTGACCCTCAGATCAAGAGTCAGTCACATGCTCCACTGACTCAGCCAACCGGGCGCCCCTCTTCAAATATATTTTGAGCACTACACTCTTACTTCTTTCCTTTTTGGACTTCCAGTGGCTATAGGGAAGGATGCGATGGAGAAATTGTCAAGATGACTTTGAGCTTTGGGGGCTGAGTGATTGAACAGTGCCAGTAACAAACATAGGGAGGCCAGATAAGGGAAGCATTTGTGGGGGCAAAGAAGTAATTATAGAAGGTCAAGAATAAGATAAGGACTTATGCTTTACACCTGTTGAGTTTGATTGGATGATTATATATCCAAATGAAAATATCAAGCATGAAAGAGTGATCCTAGTTCCAATCTCTTTCTCCTATTATAGAGTCTGACATCCACTGAGACCAAAGGAATAGAAAGTGGCTTTTTCCAGTGTAGCTTCAGGCTGGAAAGGTAGCAAATACCTTTTTAGCATAACGATAAAACAGAATTTTAACATAAAAATGCTAGGAAGAGGTCAATCTTCACAGGAAGGTGTTTGAGTATTTTTTAGATGTTCTGTCTAAAGCCAGAATGTATGGAGGGTTCTTCTTTTCAACTCTTTGATCAGAAGCAGTCCTCACTCCCCAACCTGTATACTCAACCCATCCAACCGCAGTTGCAGACCTGTTTAAGAATTACTGCAACTCAGGGAGCCTGGTCGTTAAGTGTCTGGCTCTTGATCTCGGCTCAGGTTATGATCTCATGGTCTGTGGGATCCAGCCCGCAACTGGGTGCCAGGCTGAGAGTTGCAGAACCTGCTTGGGATTCTCTCTCTCCCTCTCTCTCTCTCTGCTCCTTCACTATTTGCATGCTCTCTCAAAGTAAATTAAAAAATAGGGGCGCCTGGGTGGCGCAGTCGGTTAAGCATCTGACTTCGGCTCAGGTCACGATCTCGCGGTCCGTGAGTTCGAGCCCCGCGTCAGGCTCTGGGCTGATGGCTCAGAGCCTGGAGCCTGCTTCCGATTCTGTGTCTCCTTCTCTCTCTGCCCCTCCCCCCTTCATGCTCTGTCTCTCTCTGTCTCAAAAATAAATAAACGTTAAAAAAATTAAAAAAAAAAATAAATAAATTTAAAAAAATAAAAAAAAATTGTTTTAAAGAAAAGAATGACTGCAACTCATAAACAGGAATAAGAAAGGGGAGGTAGGACTTTGGAGTTGGAATCTGTGGCAGGGGTACGCTCAACAACCCAGAGCAGCCCTCTTCTACCCAGCCTTTACTCCGCCAAAAATCTTCCCTTCCCAGACTTCCTTGCAGTTAAGGTTGGCCATGTGACTTAGTTTGGCCAAAGAGATATAGATAAATAGAAATTCTTGACTTCCGACTTCTTCCTATCTGGAGTGCATATGGCGCCTGGGTCTGGAGCAATCGTTGCTAAGGAATAGTGAAGCAGGAGAATGAAGGCTTCCTCACAGAAAGGCTTGGATTCTTATTGCTTTAGGTAAACAAATCCCTATAATATGAATAAACCACTCTAGTTGGTTTTTTTGTTTTATGTATTTGAGCACATCCCCTAACTTACATAGGAGCTAAAAGGTTAAAAAGGATGGTGAGACTCTGTGTGACTGGGCAGAAATGCCACAAGAGGACACAACGAACAGAAGCTGAAGCAATGCTATCTCAGTGGAGAGAGGGGGTAAGGCTAAGGTGCTCCTGAGATGCTAGGACTCAAGCCTTATATTTACGGACAGGATGGGGGAGAATGGTTAGAAAAATAGGCTAAAGAAGCCATTCTCGAGTCTCCAGGGTTGGAATAGAAGGCCTGAACCTGTAGTGTGAAGTGTCCAGTCCCTGGGGTCTCCATGAAGCCGCCTGACCTACCAACAGGTATGCTGATTTATGGCAGACTGAGCTTAAGGGACACTCCCTTCCGTGATAAAGTGGCTTGGTGCTTACACCAATGCTCGGTAAGAGATGACAAGAATGGAGTTAGAAAAGGAGGATATTTCTTTTTTATTTGGAATCCATCATCTCAGTAATGGTGTTTATAATTACATGACATCACACACAACAAATGCTACATAGTAGGTACCTAGGATTTACCGCATGAGCAAATGAATGAGCGTAATAAGATATCAAACACTGAAAGGTAATTTTACGATCCCTTCTAAACTGAATCACTTATAATTTTCTGCATACTTGGCACCTGTCTCAGTCACGACACACACCATTCCTCTGCCTCAGAACTCTTGTCCTGTCCCCACCTACCCACGTCCGTCCCTCAGTTTAAAACTCCCATTGCTCAAGGGCTGCCTGGTTGGCTCAGTCAGTTAAGTCTCTGACTCTCGATTTCAGCTCAGGTCATGACCTTTCCGTTTGTGAGTTCAAGTTCCGAGTCTGGCTCTGTGCTGACACTGCAGAGCCTGCTTGGGATTCTCTCTCTCACTCTCTCTCTGCCCCTCACCAGCTGGCATGCACTCTCTCTCTCTCTCTCTCTCAAAATAAACAAATAAACTTAAAAAAAAAAAAAGAAAGAAAGAAAGAAAACCTCATACTGGCCAAAAAGATTTTTTTCTTCCTCCCCTCAACCAGCCTTAGTTATTCCAACAACCACACCCAGCCATACCGTATTAACTTTGTATAATGTCACTAACTATTAAGCTTAGTTGTGAATTTCTACAGTTGAGATAAACCAGAAGTATCTGTCTCTATTTTTTCTATGATTTGAAATCTTCCCAGAAAGGATATATACTTTTCATTTGCATTCTATTTCCGTATACTCCTACCTTTGAAAGCTGTAGCTGTTTTTCACTCAGTAAACATTATAGACTGACTCATGTTGGGACACAATTCTTACATTGACATTTAGCAAGAAATGTAAATGACAAATCAGATCTAGCTCCAGTCACCAAACAAAGGAAGGAGGATGATCATCTGAGCAGTGTATTTCCAACATTATATAAAAATATAACATTTAACATTGAACTTGGAAACTTAGTGCAAATTTGGATTTCATTCTTTTTCAGAAACCCAAAGAAAGACACTTAACTTCTGGGTTTGGGTTCTTGTTTTATTTGGTAAGAAATGAGCTGTTCCAAGGATTATTTGATACATACAAAGCCATCACTAACTACTCTAAATAAGAAGTTTGGGATAGAGGAAATAAGATGTTCTTACAAAAGGCAGAAATCTCATTAGAAGCAACTATATAAAATAATCTCTAAAGATACATTCCATTTCTGTGGCTGTATGCTCTTAATATATCGCCGAAAGTAAAAATCAGCATTCATGGACCTCAAATGATCTTAAGGTCATTTAGCCTAGTTCCCCTGTGGGACAGATAAGGGAACTTAAACCTTGACAAGTTTTGCTTCCCCTTCCATGATAAGATTAGATGAGGTTTGGGGGAGGTCATATTCAGTTCTCAAAATGAGTTTATAAGTAGTTCAGTATTGTCTTTGGGAACACACTGAAGAAAGTGTTAATTGGTGAAACCAAGTTAGATGTGTAAGGTTTTCCAACAAGGAGAACTTTGTACAGAACACAAGGTGGACAGACTTACATCAGACTCAAACCTGCCTTGTAGTAAACTCCAGTGAAGTTTAATAGCAATAATAATAAGGATTTTTGTCAAGTTGCCGCTGTGCAGACCTGAAAACAAACAAGCCAATAAATAAACCAAAACAAACAAACAAACAAAACCCATGTGCAAAGCTAATTAGACACGACTATCAAATGCAAGAAAATGATATATTATACACAGAAGATGATACTGAATTCTGGGGAAAAAAAACTCAGCAGTGGAGACTAGTAAATGCCCCTTGAATGGGATACTTGGTTTTATTTTAGTTTGGGTAATGGGTTACCTTCGTCAGTGAGTGTGTGTTAAGAAGCAAACTGGGGGCATCTGGGTGGCTCAGTCGGTTAAGCGTCCAACTTCGGCTCAGGTCATGATCTCGTGGTTTGTGAGTTCAGGCCCGGCATTGGGCTCTGTGCTGACAGCTCAGAGCCTGGAGCCTGCTTCAGATTCTGGGTCGCCCTCTCTCTCTGCCCTTCCCAGGCTCACACTCTGTGTCTCTCTCTCTCTCTCTCTCTCTCTCTCTCTCTCTCTCTCTCAAAAATAAATAAACCTTTTTAAAAAAGAAGAAGCAGCAAACTGAAGGAAGAAGATACACTCCAATCGTGGTTTGACTATTGATTATCTGTATAATTTCATTGATCTGCTCAACACCACTCCCCACCACATTTTTTTTCCCCCTTAATATGCCTCTTAAGACTAAGATAGTAATACCAAAGTAAGGGCAATAACCAATAAGAGGGGTTCCTAAGTATATATATGCTTACACACACACGTATTTAAATTATATGTAAATATATATTTATTTATTGGGCAATAAACTCAATGGGGAAAGCAATTTTAAAGTAATGATAAATAATGCAAATACTTTGCTTTCAATAATTTTTACTGTTTGTTATATTACCCACCTCTATTAAATTATAATGGGTTTCATTACTTGAGCCCAAGTTAAGTTATGCTACGGGGAGGCAGTTCAGAAATAAAATGATAGAGGAAGGACATCACAAAGGCAAAAGGGCCATGGCAATTGAGAGCGGGTTTATGCATATCAATAAAGGAATATTCACTATCAGGGCCAGTGGCCCGTATTTCAGTTCATTCCTAAAAAACATACCTTCCTTTTTGCGATACATCCAGACAGGGTGAAGACTCTAAGAGCTTAGCGACATCTCCTATGTGATGGAACAAGTGGGCTGTAGAAGCACGGGACTTTTTTTAAACTTTTGGCGGTTCAGAGTTTTTAGCAAATATGTCTGATTCTTCCCACTGAGAAAAGTTGTTTTCAGGAAGTAAGAGCCGAGGGCCAATGCCGCGCAAATCCCTGCTTCACTCAGGATACTTTCTCGCAGTCGAGATAGATTGGGTGGGTGTGAATATGTTTACACTGTGTCCTCCGTTCCAGGGAGATGACTCAGAATTCAGAAGGTTGGTGCTTCGGCCACCCACAGCTGTTTTCTGGACAATTTGAAATATTTTCATCCCGATGCCATGATCAATTGAGCGTCCAACACAAATGCATGGAAGCCATGTGGGAGCATCCTAACTGCTTACCAGCTCTGGACTCAAAGAGGGGTCCAGAATCTCACCTGCTGGCTCTGCAACAGGACACAGAATAACATACCAAATGTGGAGGAGAAAGACGAAGGCTGGAGGCTGGGAGTGGGGTGTAGGGAGGGGAGATGCTCTCTATTTTCTCAGTATGTTGATAAAATATCTGCCGAGATCAGAAGCAGTAGATGTTGAAGTTGAACTCTCTTAGAAGAAACTGCGCTCCAAACTCAGCTAACAAAATATAAAGTCTGGCATCGTGGCTAAGCATAAAAATAAGTACTGTATTTACTAGATACATGTTGGCTTATTGCCGCCTTTTTATCGTGTTTTTCTGCCTTTCATCCATTGGTTATTCATTTGGGGCATAGGATCTCTAAGGGAAGCTTATGGTTGCTTAAAAATAACGCGATGCCTAATTGGACAATCATTTGGGCTATTTCCTGGGAAAAATGAAGAAAGAAAGCCAAAGTTATCCAGTTCTAGAAAACTAGAAGAAATGAAGCTTGCTTTTAAATTGCCTCCTTTCTTTTTCACTCTTGCTGTACTCTGGAAGGGAGAGTCACTAGGATCTGATTGCAAGTGATTGGGATTTGATATGAAGGTTAATGATTATCCAAGGGGGAGGAAGGTTTGCCAGATTTATACAGACCCAGAGCATTTCTGGACAAGGAGCATTTCTAACAGCCAAGCCAAGGAGCCTGATAATTGAGGGAAATTCCTCTGTTCTAATTGGATCCAAGGCATAATTATGCACAGTGTAGGGAAGACCTTTAAAAAGTGGATTGCCTCTAGGTACCTATCTCTCTGTTTATTTCCTTTGCAGAAAATATTGTTTTAAGACTTTAGAGTGGAGAAAAAAGTCAAGAGAGGACAACTTTGGTTAGTCTAGAAATGTGTGTTCTGAAGTGTTTCCTCCTGACTTTCTACTTATTTTCACTTTTACTTCTGAAATTGTTATCGCCCTCCTAGTGACTCATTGTAATACTAATCTTTCATCAGGTAACTTCAAGCTTAAAACACACATTCCGGTATTTTCTATTAAAGCCGAAACACAGAGCTTTCTAGATCTTTTTGTTTCTTTCTTATTTACTATCTTTTAAACCAAACTCATTTTCTAATTTTAAACCAAACTAATCTTCTAATTTTCCCTTAAAGGTCTAACACATTAAATGTGATTGACAGATTTTTCACAAAACCTAGGAATCATTTGAGACTCAAAAATAAAATGTCTTGAAGTTTATTCTTAAGGCCTCAGAGCAAGACTTGCTCTTGCATTTTTTTTTAACTTTTTTTGCCCTAATTTGCTTATATTTTTTAATGTAAGCTCAAGGCCCACTGTGGGGTTTGAACTCATGACCCCGAGATCAAGGGTCGCATGCACTACTAACTGAGTCAGCCAAACACCCCTTATTTGCTTCCATTTTTTGAATACTATTTTGCTTCTTCATATCCTTTATCCTTCATATCCTCATCTCTTAAATATAATTTGCCTCTCCAAAGTCAGGGAGGAGATAGTGAAGTTAAAACCACTCATTTGTGGTGGTGTCTGGGTGGCTTGGTCAGTTAAGCATCTGACTTTGACTCAGGTCATGATCTCACGGTTCTTGAGTTAGAGCCCCACGTTGGACTCTGTGGTGACAGCTCAGAGCCTGGAGTCTGCTTCAGATTTTGTGTTTCCCTCTCTCTCTGCCCCTCCCTCACTAATGCTCTGTCTCTCTTTCCCTCAAAAATAAATGAACATGAAAAAATTACACACACACACACACTCATTTGTGTACTAGTCAGACCTCACTGTTCAGTCCCCACAGGTTTCAGAATTATCACTTTTTTTCTGTCTTTGAATTAGTTCTTTTAGAATCGCATGGGTAATTGACTAGAAATCCACCATGTAAGTAAGAATGTAGGAGGCTTACTAAAGATAATAGTCTATTTCCTCTTGCCTTTAGTAAACTATTCAAGTTATTTCATAATCATTGAGGTTTTATTTATTTTAAAAATTAATTTATCAACCACATTATTTATCCAAAGAATGAAGTTGTATCCTTACTTTATACCATATACAAAAATTAACTCAAAATGGGTCAAATACTTAAGCATAAGACTTAAACCTATAAAACTCTTAAAAGAAAACAAAGGGGAAAAGATTCATGGCATTATATTTGACTAGGATTTCTTGGATATGACACCAAAAGCACAGGCAACAAAAGAAAAATAGATAAATTAGACTTTATACAACTTAGAAACTTCTGTGCATCGTAGGGCATGATCAAGAGTGAGAAGACAGCCCGCAGAATGGGAAGGTATTTACAAACTATATATCTGATAAGGGGTTAATATCTACAATACATAGGAACTCATTTCTACAACCCAACAATGAGAAGGCAAATTACCTGATTAAAAAATAGGGAAAAGACTTGAACCGACATGTCTCCGAAGAAGATATACAAATGGTCAGTAAGTACCTGAAAAGAAAAATGCTCAAAATCACTAGCTGTTAGGGAAATGCAAATCAAAACCACAATGGTATACCACCTCACACCCATTAGAATAGCTATTATTAAAAAAAAGAAATCAGGGGCACCTGGATGGTTCTGTAGATTAAGCATCTGACTTTGGCACAGGTCATGACCTTGTGGTTCGTGGGTTCGAGCCCCAAGTCAGGGTCTGTGCTGATAGCTCGGAGCCTGACGCCTGCTTCAGATTCTCTGTCTCTGTCTCTCTCTCTTTGCCCCTCTCCAACTTGCACTCTCTCTCTCTCTCAAAAATAAATAAAACTTAAAAAAAAAAAAAAGAAATCAACACAAAATACCAAGTCTTGAGAAAGAGGTGGAAAAATTGGAGGCTTATACATAGCTGATAGGAATGCAAAATGGTGCATTCACTATGGAAAACAGTATGGAGGTTCCTCAAAAAATTTAATGTAGAATTAATATATGATTCAGCCTTCTACCTCTGGGTATATATCCAAAGTAATTGATAGCAAGGACTTGAATAAATACTTGTATACTAATGTTCACAACAGCATTATTTCACAGTAGCCAAAAGGTGAAAACGAATGTCCATCCATGGATGAATTGACATCAGGGTACGGCTACAACCTCTGTAATACTCAGCCAAGGAGGAACTGGGGGGAGGGGGGACTTGCACACTAGGAGAAAAATTATCTACTGTAACGGCCCCATCAGACACCCGCTCTTGCAAGAACGTTAATTAAAGCCTCACTTCACGGGGCGTCTGGGTGGCTCAGTTGGCTAAGCGTCCGACTTTGGTTAAGGTCATGATCTCTCAGTTTGTGAGTTCGAGCCCTGCGTTGGGCTCTCTGCTGACAGCTCAGAGCCTGGAGCCTGCTTTGGATTCTGTGTCTCCTCCAGTCTCTGCCCCTTCCATGCTCATGCTCTGTCTCTCTCTCTCTCTGTCTCCCAATAATAAAGAAACATTCAAAAAAAATTAAAAAATAAAAAGCCTCGATTCGCTGTGCTTTGAGTCTCTGAGTCCCTCCTTTGATTGGGTGGATGGGTTTATTTCTAACATGTGGTACTACATACAATGAAATAGTTTCAGTTTTACAAAGGGATGAAATTCTGGTGCATGCTACAACATGGATGAACCCTGAAGAAATTATGCTAAGTGAAATAAGCCAGATACAAAGGGACACATATTGTATAAATCCACTTATAAAGGTAACCGGGATAGTTAAATTTACGGAGAAGAATGTAGAACAGTAGTTACTGGGGCTGGGAAGCAGGGGCAGTCAAGTGGCTCAGCGGGGAAGTGATGCAGAATTATCATTTAATGGGTAGAGAGACTCAGTTTGGGATGATAAGAAAGTTGTAGCGTCGGGACAGTAGTGGCGGTTACCATACAACAGCGTGAATGTATTTAATGCTATGAACTACGCGCTGAAAAATGATTGAAGTGGTAAATTTTGTGTTATACATATTTTAACACACACACACACACACACACACACACACAAATCCTGTCACAGTTATCTACATATTGTTAATTTGGACTTCCCTACATGTTAGAAATAAACTCATCCCTACAATCCCCATAAGACTTCCCTACATGTTAGTTTGGGACTTAACTACATGTTAGAAATAAGCCCATCCATCCAATCCAAGGAGGGAGACTTGGAGACTCAGAGAAGCGAGGCTTTAATCAAAAGCAGACCCTGGGAGACGAGGATTTGAGAGTGAGTAGTTTACTTGGGATCCCCAGAAATATTGTTGTGAATGGGGAAGAAAGGCAAGAAAAGGCTAGTAAGACGGTCTATGTTATCAAGCCAGGTAACACCCTGTACAACTGAAACGTAATTCAGCTGGGAACCCGGGATCCAGTACAACGCAAACCTCAGAGCTAAGTCCCCGGTCGGGTGAAGGAAATGGGAAATTGCCCCACCAGTTCCCATCAGTCATTCTTTTTTTTTTTTTTTTAATTTTTTTAACGTTTATTTATTTTTGAGACAGAGAGAGACAGAGCATGAATGGGGGAGGGTCAGAGAGAGGGAGACACAGAATCTGAAACAGGCTCCAGGCTCTGAGCCATCAGCACAGAGCCCGACGCGGGGCTTGAACTCATGGACTGCGAGATCATGACCTGAGCCAAAGTCGGCCGCTTAACCGACTGAGCCACCCAGGTGCCCCTCCATCAGTCATTCTTTAAGAGCTGCTCTCTTGACATTCTGCTCATTCCCTTGAGCCGGGTGCAGGAGAGCGGACACCTGAGACTCTGGAAAGTCCTAGGGCAAAGGATCCTAATCTGGCAGCTGGACATAGTAAAGGCCGAGGCACTGACAAGATCTGCCTTAAAAAAAACAAAACAAACAAACAAAAAAAACCCAGGACTAACCCAGGACTAATTCAAATGGAATGGCATTAATTAAATAGGAAGAGATTCCTCAATTAGGCAGATCCTGAATACTGTACGATAGGATTTACTGGATGTGCAACACATATTAAGCACCATATCACCCCCGTCCTGTGACTTCGGTCTTTGAACCGTCTACTCTGTAGCACCCTCAGCTTTGGTCCACGTCTCCTTTCCCCAATCTGTTCCTCATCCCCTGCTGAGGTAAGGAAAAGCAGTCTTTCCTTTCTGAAGAAGGAGAACTTGGGTGAAAAATCTGGTTTCTTGTGAACATAATTAAAGTGCATTTAGTTATTTTTGTATCCCCAAACCTCTCTATGTATCTACAGCTTTTCCTGTATTAAATAAAAGGAGGTGAGGTCAACTGGGAGAGGAATTTCTTGGAGGATAAGAGCTGGAGAGGCCTTCGGGGCACCTGGCTGGCTTCGTTGGTAGAACATGTGACTCTTGATTTCAGGGTCGTGAGTTCAAGCCCCATACCGGGCATGGAGCCTACTTAAAAAAACGATTGTTAGAGAGATGGAGAGGGCTTCCAAGAACGCAGCTAACCTGGGGCTGTAAAGTAATGAGAAAGATCAAAGGTGGATTCATTTACATTTCGATGAATACCAGGGAGAACTCTCTTTGTGTGACTATTTATTGAAGCATTGTTTGAAACTTTGCAACTTTCTCTTTGTTTGGTGTTTTTACCCCTTTCCTGTTTCCTGTTATAATTAATGACAAAACCAAACCTACCCACACAAAAAGTCCTTGGAAAACCTCAAAAAGGTTATGCGATTTTAAGGCGGTCTGGAAGGTCACGTTAACTTTTTCCAAGCATGGGACACTGGGAGGACTAAAATCCTCTTGGAAACACCATTGAAAATGGGAGCTGATGGTTCCACCCTGATAAGATGGGAAGAAAAAAAAAAAAAAAAAAAAGAGCCCACCAGACCTCTTATCCTTGGCACTGCAAGTTGCCACTCTGGCTTTGAGCGGAAGAAATCCCCATGACCAGGCGGAGTGGGGACAGGAGAGGATAGTCTCTCGGCATATGCTTAATTGTATCAACACCTTCCCCACGGAAACGTAAAAATGTGATGCTTCCTTTCTTAAGTGCTGGCAGCAAGATTACAGTTTAAATAGGTTCCGTCGTCTGGAAGACAAAATGACTTCCCATTTCTCACTTGGGGGACCATGACCATTTTCATGTCAGGAAATCCCTCAACTGGAAGATTTAGTGAGAGGAAAAGTGAATGTGAACCATGGAAGAGATTTTGCTTTTCATTTACCCGTCTGGCTTTCCGTTCTTAAGTTTGTACATATCATATGAGTACTTAAACCGTGACAAGACATGTAAATGCCTTGTAAATGCATGTTACTAAGTGAAAGAAATCTGAAAGGCTACGTGCTGTATAACTCTAACTGCCTAACATCTGGAAAAAGCAAAATTATGGAGACAGTAAAAATATCAGGGTTGCGTAAGGTTAGGGGAGGGAAGGATGAATAGGCAGAAAACAGGATTTTTAGGCAGTGAGTATCAGTACGTACTCTAATGATACATGCATCCCGTTTATTACATGTTTGTCCAAACCCATAGAACATACAACACCGAGTGAACCGTAATGTGAAAGGAGGACTTTGGGGAATAATGATGTGTTCATACAGGTTCACCAATGATAACAGATGCACCACTCTGGTAGGGGGGATGTTAATAGCGGGAAAGGTATGCCTGTGGGGGACACAGGGTATATGGGAAATCTGTGTACCTTCTGCTCAACATTGCTGTAAACCTAAAACTGCTCTAAAAATAAAGTGTGTTTAAAAAAAAAAAGTGCTTGCTAGGAATTTACCCAAGGGATACAGGAGTACTGATGCATAGGGGCACTTGTACCCCAATGTTTATAGCAGCACTCTCAACAATAGCCAAATTATGGAAAGAACCTAAATGTCCATCCACTGATGAATGGATAAAGAAATTGTGGTTCATATACACAATGGAGTACTACATGGCAATGAGAAAGAATGAAATCTGGCCTTTTGTAGCAACGTGGATGGAACTGGAGAGTGTGATGCTAAGTGAAATAAGCCATACAGAGAAAGACAGATACCATATGGTTTCACTCTTACGTGGATCCTGAGAAACTTAACAGAAACCCATGGGGGAGGGGAAGGAAAAAAAAAAAGAGGTTAAAGTGGGAGAGAGCCAAAGCATAAGAGACTCTTAAAAACTGAGAACAAACTGAGGGTTGATGGGGGGTGGGAGGGAGGGGAGGGTGGGTGATGAGTATTGAGGAGGGCACCTGTTGGGATGAGCACTGGGTGTTGTATGGAAACCAATTTGACAATAAATTTCATATATTGGAAAAAAAAAAAAAAAGTGCTGCAAGCAGGGGAGGTGCAGAGAGAGAGGGAGACACCGAATCTGAACCAGCCTCCAGGCTCTGAGCTGTCAGCACAGAGCCAGACGGCGAGGGGGGGGGGGGGGGGGGGGGGGCTTGAACTCATGAACTGTGAGATCATGATCTGCCCCGGAAGTCGGATGCTTAACTGAGCCACCCATCGTCTTTGATTGACAGGCTGTATAGAAACAATAACAGAAATATGTACATGTATGTGTGTGTGTTATGTATATTCCGATCTTTTCTACCATGTCTGCTAAGATAGCCTAGAAGCAACGATACACCAGGGGAAATGTGCCTACCTGGCACCAAGGTCTTGCTTTCTAAATCCGTTCTCCGCCAAAAGGAAGCAACTCTTGGAGAAATGACTGGTTCAAGGACTGGGGCAGGGAAAGTACAAGTTGATCTTAAGATTTCTCCTGTCTGCACAAAGTAGGGAAGTATTCTAAGAATCGTAGGAGCATGTCCAAAGGGACGGGTGCCGTCTTGAAGGGGTTTCCACTGGCCAAATCTGGGGCAATGAAAGTAAGTAATGGTAATGCTACAGACTGAATATTTTTACCGCCCTCCCCACACCCCCCCAGTTCATATACAGAAACCTCATCCCCAGTGCGATGGTATCGGGAGGTGGGGCTTTGGGGAGGTGGGGCTTTGGGGAGGTGACCAGGACATGAGGGAGGAGCCCTCATGAATGGAATCAGTGCCCTCATAAAAGAGATACCGGAGAGCTCCCTCCTCCGAGGGAGGACACAGCGAAGAGGGCTGACTGTTTACCAGGAAGCAGGTCCTCACCGGTCACGCAGTCTGCTCGCACCTTGATTTGGACTTCGCAGCTTCTAGAATCATGCGAAAGAAATGTCTGTTGTTTAAGCCTCCCCACCACCAAAAAAAAAAAAAAAAAAAGTGTGCTGTATGTTGAAGTATTGTGTACTTATCCCCACAGCCTCTTTCCGCAGTCTCCGAAGAGGACCGTCTTGGGTGGATGCCGCCACCTCGTGGCCAATACGGGGAACTGTCAGGTGCCAACCTGCCTTCTTTCTCCCTCAGTCGTGGTGAATTTGCAATATACCAGATTTTCTTTTCGCTCTCCACGGTTCACAGCCCAGCAAGTCCCACCCACACCACTCAACTCCTCTTATAATTTTCCCTCCCAACTGGTGCTAATTGTTTCTTTCTGCTCTCCCACAAGGCCATTTTGTTATTTCCTTCTTGGTCCTTCTTTTTTTTTCTTAATTCGTAACTCCCTCGCTCAAGTTAATGGAAACCAACGTTACAAATTAAAACCTTTTTGCGTTCCCCAGAATTTCTCTTCTTTCAGAATCTTCATAAAGTTTAAACGGTGTTTCTCCTCACCTCTCAATTGAATCCGCTTTTTCTCAGTCACCGGTATTGAAGGCAACATTTAAAAATCACTTAAAATATTAATAAATAGGTATTTGCTGGCATTTGTCAAAGGAAAACTGGTAGTATATACCAAGAAATAATAAACATAATTTCCTGTAGGGGGTGGGAGAGAACAGGGTTGAAGGCAGGAATAGAAGAGAATTCCCAGTAGTTTTTATTTGCTTGGTTTTGTTTGTTTTTTAATTTAAAAAAAAAAATTTTTTTAATGTTTATTTTTGAGACAGAGAGAGACAGAGCATGAACGGGGGAGGGTCAGAGAGAGAGGGAGACACAGAATCTGAAACAGGCTCCAGGCTCTGAGCCATCAGCACACAGCCCGACGCGGGGCTCGAACCCACAGACCGCGAGATCATGACCTGAGCCGAAGTCGGACGCCTAACCGACTGAGCCACCCAGGCGCCCCTGTTTTTTAATTTTTTACAGAGATTGAGAGAGAGAGAGCAAGCAGGGGAAAGGGGCAGAGGGAGAGGGAGAGAGAGAGAGAGAGAGAGAGAGAGAGAGAGAGAGAGAATATTAAACAGGCTCCATGTTCAGTGCAGAGTTCAATGCCAGGCTCCATCCCAGGCTGGATCCCATGACTCTGGGATCATGACCTGAGTCAAAATCAAGAGTCAGGCATTCAACCGACTGAGCCACCCAGGTGCCCCTTGTTTGCTCATTTTTTAAGAGCAGTTTAATTGAAGTATAATTTACACAACATAAAATTCAAGGGGCGCCTGGGTGTCTCGGTTGGTTAAGCGTCCGACTTCGGCTCAGGTCACCATCTCACGGTCCGTGAGTTCGAGCCCCGCCTCGGGCTCTGTGCTGACAGCTCAGAGCCTGGAGCCTGTTTCAGATTCTGTGTCTCCCTCTCTCTCTGCCCCTCCCCTGTTCATGCTCTGTCTCTCTCTGTCTCAAAAATAAATAAACGTTAAAAAAAATTAAAAAATAAATAAATTTGCCTTAAAAAAAAATTCAATCATTTTAAGTGTACAATGTAATGACTTTTAGTAGATTTGCAAAGTTACGCAACCATCACAACAATCTAATTTTTTAAAGTGATCTCTGCGCCAAATGTGGGGGTCAAACTCATGACCCTGAGATCAAGAGTCACGTGCTCTACTGACTGAGCCAGGCAGGCATCCCAACAATAATTTTAGAGCAATAATTTTAGCACGTTTCCATCAGCTCCCAAAGAAATTTTGCCCTTATTTGAAGTGACTCCTCATTTTCAATCCCAACCCCAAAGTCTCCAAAGTGCATCATCAGCTCAGTTGTTTTACCTCGGACCTTAACCAGGATGACCTTACTGCACAGCTCCAGGGGATAACATTCACTTGTAACCCACGCAAATGGGGCTTGGAGGGGTTGTGATATACCCCAGGGCTGCAGCTTAATCTCTGTTTCATGAAATATAGGTTATAATCTTAGTCAATAGCAGAATATCATGGCATATTTACAGTTTCTGTCTTTTCTTTTTGTTTAAGTAGGCTCCACGTCCAATGTGCAGCTTGAACTCACGACCCTGAGATCAAGAGTCACATGCTCTACTGAGCCAGATGCCCCAGAATATCATGGCACATTTAGAGCAGAGACTCATGACAGCAAAATTTTTCTACTACTGAAAGCTGTATTCATGTTAGAAAGCAACACTATTTGTAATAGTAGCTGAAGATTATTAATCTCGATCATCTAGTGAGAAAACAATTAAAATCATATAATTATTTGCAATTTTTAGAATAGACTTTAGTTTTTAGAACAGTTTCAGGTTCACAGCAAAATGGAGTGGAAGGTTGAGAGATTTCTCACATGCCCCCAGCCCCCACACATGTATAGCCTTCTTCATTATCAATATTCCACTATTTGCAGTTTTAAGTATTTCTCTTTGGTATCAGATTCTAGCAGGAATAAGTTAGGGGCTCATCCATCCATCCATCCATCCATCTAACAAGTAACTGCAAAGTGTTTACTATGTGCCAGGCGCAACTTCAGAGGTTAAGAATAAACAGTGAACAAAACCACAGAACTTGTATCTGGAGAGCTCAAAAATTAATCAAACACACACGCACAAATGTAATTGTAGAAAGTGCTAGGAGACAGGGGCTCACAGTCTGGAGAAAGATACAATCAAAGAGGTTGTACATGAGGCATCACCCAGAGGGACACGTGACATGCTACCTTCTTCTCTCCTAGTTTTCCCCACACCCTTACCCAAGCTCTCTGTACACAAATCTCTCCTCTTCACTTTCAGCAGTCCTGACTCTTGCCTTCCCGGAAGCCTAGACAAAACAGATGAGACAAGTAATCACCAGACCCCTCGCCCCATCCCCTCACCTACTACGTTCTGAAAACTACTCTCTGAAATGAGAACATTTAAAATGCTGGACGTCACACAGCCAAGGTCTTCCAAGAAATCTTGAAAAACATGTCATGATTTCAGACCAGGCAGGAATTCTTCTCATCAGTGATTGGAAAAGTGAAATTAATTCAATAAATATAAATTCAATCTCATAATTGAAAAACGATCACCCCGATTGAGTACAGAATAACACAAGCATATGAATCTCTTAAGGTCTGCCAGATACTACCAATATAACACTGGCAAGTAAAATGTCAGGCCAGGAATTTTAGACTCGATGTATTTAGTGATTAAAGTGTTTCCTTAAAGTTCTAGGAAAGCCAGGGGCGCCTGGGTGGCTCAGTCGGTTGGGTGTCCGACTTCGGCTCAGGTCATGATCTCACGGTCCATGAGTTCGAGCCCTGTGTCGGGCTCTGTGCTGACAGCTCAGAGCCTGGAGCCTGTTTCGGATTCTGTGTCTCCCTCTCTCTCTGACCCTCCCCTATTCACGCTCTGTCTCTCTCTGTCTCAAAATAAATGTTAAAAAAAAAAAAAAAAAGTTCTAGGAAAGCCAAAAATAACTCATCAAATGTTAAGAAGATATTAGCAAAGAGCTTTTCCAAAAGTCTTCACCAAAAAAAAAAAAAAAAAAAAAAAATCAATAAAATGTGAGTAGCTTAGAGTAGAATTTTAATGTGTATAGGCCTACACTAATTTATACCCATACATGTCTGCTCTCTACTTGCACAACTGAACAAACAAACAGAAACCAACCAAAAATCACAGCGTATAAACAAGAAATAAAAAGAAGGAATGGATTTGGGGCAGGAAAAAACAACCATCTGCCACAACAATGGAATGATTTAAGATCAGAAACCTGTAAGACAGAGTCACACGGAAATGTGAGAAATAAAAACAAATGTGATGTCCGAGATAAGGAATTCCTTTGACAGGTTTATCCATGGACATGATAGAGTTGAAGAAAGAATCAGCAACTTTGAAGATAGCTCAGTAGACATGACCCAAACGGAAATACAAAGAGAAAAAAAGAAAAAGCAAAAAAAAAAAAAAAAAAGCTGGAAAGAGGTCCCAAGACATGTGGGACAATGTTAAATGGTCTAATATATGTATAATTAGAATCCCAGAAGAAAGAAGAGGAGAAGAGGGGAAAGAGGAGTTGAGAGACAGAACGGCAGAAGCAATATTTGGAAGATAATGCCAAAACTTTACAAAAACAGTAAAAGATGCCAAACTCCAGAACCAAGAAGCTCAGATAGCTCCAAACTGAATAAACGTAAAGTAAAAAACAAACAAACAAACAAACAGAAGAACAGATAGGGGCACCCGGCTGGCTGGCTCAGGTAGAGCCATGCCACTCTTGATCTTGGGGTCGAGAGTTCAAGCCCCCTGTTGGGGGTAGAATTGACTTCATAAAAAAAAATTGTGAAAACCCAAAACAGCTGAAAAGTAAAAGATGAACAAACCAACAAAACCCACATCTGGATGAAACATAGTTGAATCACGGAGAACCAAAGATAATGAGACCATCTTGAAGACCGTGAGGAGATTCATCGCAGAGAGCAAGGATAAAACCCAACAACTCAACAAAGTGAGCAAACGGGAAGACAACAGAATAATATCTCTGGCATACTGGGAGAAAAACTGTCAACTTGAAGTGATACACGTGATAAAAACAACTTTCAAAACTGGAAGCGCAGTCAAGTATTTTCAGACAAACCAAAGCTGAGGGAATTAACTGCCAGCTGACTCGTGCTACAGACATATCAAAGGAGGTCTTCAGGCAGAAGGAATCCAGACAGAAATTTCAGATGGAAACCTGACAAAAAGAAGGAAGAACACCAGAAATGGCAAAAACAGGGATAAAAAGAAAAGTCTCTTTCCCCTTGAAAAATAGAATGACTATTTTTTTAAAGTGTCTTTATTTTGAGAGGAGTGAGAGTTTTAATGACTTTAAAGATAGTAGATTGTCGAAAGCGAACGTGCCAACGATGTATAATGGAGTTTATAATACATGTACGAGAGGAATGTGGGAAAATATAGCACAAATGACAGGGAAGAGGAATTGGAAGGAATGTTCTGTAAGGTTCTCACACTGTGCCTGAAGTGGTAATATATTATCTGAAGGTAGACTGTGATGCCAAAAGGTACATGCAGCAACCACTAACAGAATTTTAAAAAACAAGGTAACTAATAAGCCGATAGTGGAGATAAGACGAAATCACCGTGAAACTAGAGAGTGGTTGTTAATTCATCAAGCAGACATCTGCAGCGGCTCCACCGACCTCCTGCCTCCTTAGACTTCGGCCACGATGTTGCAGGGGTCAGTAGATCTGCCTTCAGCAGGGGTGCACCTGAGCATATCTCCCCTATGGAGAAATCAGACCTCTTGGCGTTTGTTCTGTTTTACCTCATCCCACAGCTGCAGGAAAAACATCTTCAGAGACGCAATTCCCTTCACTATGAAGATAAACTTCTATGTTACTGCGCTTAGCCAGCTCCCCGGCTCCATCCCAACCTCCGTACCTGGACTCTTGCGATGGTGTAAACCGTGGAAAGATCCAATAAACCTCTCTCCTTGTCTGATGGCTTTATTACTCTCTAAGGTCCTTGAAAGAAAGAGCTGGGTGTAGTTGAGCCTCGTAGTACCACTGCCTAGTATGTGCTCTGCAAATATTTGTTGCATGGACGCATGAATGAGTTCCCCTCAAGCAAAAGTGTCAGCACTGCATATACACTTGGTATATGTGTGTGTGTGCCCTACAGCCGCAGGATTAAACACAGAATAGGAGAAAATGTACATTTCTTGAAGAAACAGGAAAACTGGAAGTTTTCCATCATTATAACCATAAAGGTTTAAAAAAAAATTATCTAGGAGCGTCTGGCTGGCTCAGTCGGAAGAGCATGTGACTCTTGATCTCAGGGTCGTGAGTTCGAGCCCCATGTCCGATGTAGAGATTACTTAAAGGGAAGAAATAAACTTGAAAAAGTTAATATCTGGAACCTGCATTTTTAACAAACTCTAAAGGTGATTCTAATGAGCCCAAATCTGAGACATGTTGGCATATGATATCCACAGGCTTCAGAAGGAAAAGGGAAGGTGGGACCCCCCCCCCCCCCGCCCCCGTGAGGTAGAGCAGGGAGAGGTCGTTTTCCCCAGGGGCTGGGAGTTTTAAACAAGCTCCCCAGGTGACACTGATGTGTGTGTCCTGTGGGGGACAACGCAGGGGGAACTGTTGCCTCTAGGATGCCAGTGACTCAGCATGAGGACTTTAAAGTCAGAATCTAAATACTACTAGTTATTACCTATGCAACTTTGGGGAAATTGATCGGCATTTCTGTCTCAGGTTACTCATCTGGAAAATGGGACTGATAATAGTGCCTACTTTGCATGGCTGTGAGGATTGGATGGGTTGATAAATGTTAAGTGTTTGAAATATAAGAAACGTCCAGTATTAGACCAAAAAAAAAAAAAAAAAAAAGTAGAGATTCATTTTACTTAGAACATCCCTCTACAAAGAAAATTAAGAGTGATGGATTTTTATTTACAAAATCATTGGACCAATGT
Source organism: Panthera tigris (assembly GCF_018350195.1). Classification (NCBI taxonomy): domain Eukaryota; kingdom Metazoa; phylum Chordata; class Mammalia; order Carnivora; family Felidae; genus Panthera; species Panthera tigris. The sequence goes on along the minus strand of NC_056664.1, from coordinate 44,928,239 downwards.
GCAATGCCCACATTCCTGTTAAAGTTCAAAGAGTTCAACACTTGGAGAAGTTTTTCAGCAGGATATATGATTCCATTTTCGGCACCCTATTATTTGCCACTAATCCACATGTCTATTTTTACCAAGATGTCTAATCTTAGGGATTCATTATATCCTCAGAACTGGATTGCCCGCAAAAAGTTAGCTCTTTAAAATATGAGTTTGTAGCAGATGCATGATTAAGAAAATAACTAAATCTTTTGGGATAACAATTTTTGGATGGTTCTGTATTCCCCGGAATCTCTTATCTGATTTAAGCTCCTTAGAACATCAAAATATTTGTTGCAAAGTTGACAAAACCTTTGAAATTCTCAACAGATGGGATCTTAAATGGCGCTGGAATACTTCAGATTACGTGAAATAAAACAAACTAAAATAAAAAGTAACTTCAATCTCCCCAGGGTTTCATAAAATGGTGAAAGGAATTATTATTTGCTTGGCTATGAATTTCTGCCTAACCCTGTTTACTAAAATGCCTCCGAGACCCACATTTACGACCACTGAGACATCATACATATGTGACTCAAGGATTATGCCAAAAGCTTTTGATTTCAGTTTGTTACCAGGGGTGTAAGTGCTGTTTTTGGTTGTGGTTCTTTGTGGACATCACTTTGGCTGTTACATCACAGCTGCCGTCTTCTCCTCTTCCTTGATTAAACTGTGTCTGTGATTTGGGAAGATGGTAAAAGCAGAGAATTGTGCCGCCTCTGCCCTACCTGCAACCACCCCCCCCCCCCGCCCAGGAACAGCTTAGTGACAGACACAAGGAATCTCCGCCCTAGATGGATTGTTTTCATACTGTATCTTCCGTCTCTAGTGTTCGATATAATCAATAAGAACATTCTTGCATTAAACTCAGGAACACGTTTTAGCTCCCACGTGTTTCATAGTAATATTTCCTGTTCTCCGCACTCATATGACCAAGCAATATTTGTGAATTCTTTTGGGTGAGAAATTGATAATTTATGGGAGACATCTGAAGTGCCTAGAGCTTGGCACCGTCCTCCACAGAGCTCCAAGTTGGGACCACAATGGAAAGTGACTGGCCAGATTTTTTAAGACTTAGAGTCAAACGGTGTCTTTGCAATAGGGACCAAGCAGGTGACAATAATCAGTGAGCAAAGTATTTGAATGACTTTAAAGTATTTCTTAAGGTTCCCCAGCCGCTCTTCTCCTCCTCAAGACATTCATTCTAATAGCTTCAGTTTCTGTCGACAAGTTGATGGCTATCAGTTGTATATATTTCACCCCCAAACTCTCTCCTGAGATCTAGACCCTTCTAATCCACTGACTGCTGGGCATCTCATCTTGACTATCCCTTGGCCGCCCTATGGAATTCATCATCACTTCTCTTGCCTCCCAAAGTACTGTTGCTTTAGAAGATGTTTCTGATCTCAGTGAATGACACCCCGTCCACCCAGTTTCTCCAAGCAAAAACCGGGCTTGACTTGTCTTTTTCTCCTCGCCCTCCAACACGCACACATGTACATCCACCTTTCTCAATATAGCCAGAATCCACTGAATTCTCTTCATGTCCACTGCCATCCACTTTATCTTCAGTGCCCCCCCTAAAAGCCTTCTTATGCCGTTGGCCCCTGGTCTCGTCCCTTTCCAATTTTCTAACTTCAGCTAGAAACATCTTTCCAAGATACAGTTTAGATCATGTCAAGTCCCTGCTTGAACTTTCTTCCAGGGTCCTTTGCTGCCTGTAAATAAAGACCAATTCAGCAACCTGTCACGCTCACTGCCTTCAATGCCATCCACCCTCCCCACCACATGCACTCTGCTAACTCCTATTGAGCTGAAAGTTCTGAGTTTGTTTATGATTTCCTTTGGGAAACCTTCCCTGAAGTCCTCAGACCCAGTCAGCTTCTTTTGTCCCCACGGCACCCGTGCTTAGCCTTCATAGAACTTGTTTTATGTTAACTTGTCTGACTTCTTCATCGCACTGTAAGTTCCTTGATAGAAAGAGCCGTATGTAGTTCAGCACTGTAATACTATTGCCTCGCAGGTGTCTGCGAATATTTGTTGTGTGGACTAACGAACGGGTCCATCTCGAGAGAAAGCGTCAGCACTACGTCCATACGTAGGAAACGTGCCTGCACCCTCCAGCAACAGAATAAAACGCAAAACAGAGGAAAATTTTACACTCAAGATTCTGTGATCTTTGGAACGGAATTGTGAGCCATTAATGGCAACCTATGATTCTTGCTCTAGTCAGAATGAATTGGAGTGGAGCCTGTAAAAAGGCAAGGTGATTAATTCATTTATTAACATCGAAGGCCGGACTGGGTGCCAGACCTCGGGAGAGGCTTTGGAAGTGCAGGGATGATTAATTCTTGTTGACTGCTCCCCAGGAGTTCAAAGTCAAGGGCCTGGTGGACTCACAATCTGCCAAAGCTGGAGGAGACACAAAGGAAATTCAATTCAGCCCCCTCATTTTACAGAGGAGATGTAAATAGTTTCTGCAGTGCCTCCCAAGTTACTCAATAATTGTGTAAAAAGAGAACGCTTCCTCCTCTACACATCTAAGCTTTCCCCACACCTTCAATTAATCCACCTCCTTAAAAAGGGAACACTGTATCAGTGATATTATGAAATCACAGTCAACCTAAGCTCACCTTGGAAGGGGCGGGGGTGGGGGGGAAGGTGTGGTCTGCCAAAGCTGCCCGGAAGAGGAAATTTCTATTTGAAATCTTGGCATCACAAATGCTTTAGGGGAAAAACAAAAATGCATGAAGGAGTTAAAAGCGGCCATTGATTAAAATCATCAAGCTGTGTTAGCAGGACAGGGAAAGAATTTGATTACACAATCATTTGACCCAAGCATTTTATTGGCCAGAAACTGGTCTTAAAAGAGAGACTGGTGTTATTAAATTAAGGGAGAATTAGTTTTTAATAGACAGTTTGGGAGCTTCAGTGACGTGGCCATTTGTGTGCATGTCAACGTGCCGATGTCAGGGAAAGATGCACAAGCTGAGATGCACAAGCGCCAGGTGAGATGAAGAGGAGGCGGCCTGTCGAGGCTGTTTTTCTTGGGTGAGGGGGCCCGGTTCGCAGGGTGTGTGCCTCACCGTGGGAGACAAGAATAAGGCAGTTTGGAATCCAAAGGTGGAAAATATCCACATCTTCAAGTCAGAAACCCAGAAATGCTCACTTGTGGAGGATAGTCGATGCCTTAAATACCTGTTTCACTCACAGGTCACCTGTTTTCCTGGAGCTCTGAACAAACCATAAGTGGGGTTTCACGTGTACTGTTTTTACATTTAGAGGGTCACTGACCTTAAGGGACTTCACGTGGGCCAAAGGTTACACTGTAGAAGTTGTCCATTGACAATAGTTGGCTATGTTATTATACGATCACATATACATGCATGCACATATACAGTATCACATATACAGATATATATTACTAGTTTTTAAAGGCTTTTGTTTTATTTATTTATTTATTTTAACGTTTATTTATTTTTGAGACAGAGAGAGACAGAGCATGAACAGGGGAGGGTCAGAGAGAGAGGGAGACACAGAATCCGAAACAGGCTCCAGGCTCTGAGCGGTCAGCACAGAGCCCGACGCGGGGCTCGAACTCCCGGACCGTGAGATCATGACCTGAGCTGAAGTCGAACGCTTAACCGACTGAGCCACCCGGGCACCCCTAAAGGCTTTTGTTTTTAATGTTTATTATTCTTGAGAGAGAGAGGTAGAGAGCAAGTAGGGAGGAGCCGGGAGAGAGGGAGACAGAATCCCAAGCAGGTTCCACAGCGTCAGCATGGAGCCTGGTTGTGGGGCTGGAACCCACCTACCATGAGATCGTGACCTGAGCAAAACCAAGAGTCGGATGCTTGACCAAATGAAACCCCTAGGCGCCCTTACTATCATATATATATATATTCTCTCTCTGTCTCTCTCTCTCTCTCTCTAGAGTAAGACTCATGGTGGTGCATTATAAAATTATACCAATGGGGAGAAATTTTATTAATAAAGCAGACTACTCCTCAGTCAAACTTTAGGCATGATTTTCTCTGTCCTTTCCCCTTACCATCCATGGGAGCATGGAGGGGGGCTCGAAGATTTTTTTTTTTAATTTTTTTAAATTTTTACATTTTTTAAAAAATCTTTTTTATTCAGTAGAGTAACAATGATGCTGTTCTGTTCCCTCAAGTAGAAAAGTCAAAAATTACATCTCATCTCAGAGATTCAAACTGCTTTTAATTTATATGTTGATCTCATGTGACTGGACTGGAATGCAATGGAATTTAAATGAGGCATGCTCACCACAGAGAGAAGAAGACATTTTCTAATTATGTGGCGAGAGGCTTGGAGGGTGAATGTTGGGAAGGAGGCCTCCAGGTGGGGACTGGGACGCGCTTTCCCGGCGCTCACAGCACTTACGTCCTTTAGTGTACGTTTTCACATGGGCTTCCCTTCCTTCTGCTGCTTCCTGTCCTGGCTAATATGAATGTCATCATTTGGCCTCTGCTCCCTTCTGCTTGAGTGTGTCAGCTTCTAGAGATTAGGGATTAACAATGCACTGAAGATATAAAGTCACAGCTCATTTTATTACGTGTTGCATTTAGGGCTGTTCGCTATTCTGTTTTACGCTGTTTTGAATTTGTTCACAATGTCTTCCAATTTGGGATCGTCACCCCGATTGCACAGCTGAGGGATCAAAGGCTTGTGGTGCGCATGTAACTTGTTCATTACCTACCCCCGGCCGCGGGTCTGCGGGTGGAGCCAGGATCAGAAGCCAGAGTCTGACTCCAGAGCTTAGATCCTTTCCTGCATGACACTGTCTGTAAACCCCAGCCCTGCCACCCCAGCGTGTTTCAGAGTACCCGACCTGGGGTGATTACTCCACAAATATTTGTGGAATTCAGGTGAACCCTAGAGGAGCCTTGTTCACCATGTTAAGTGAACAAGCCTCCAAAGTTAATAGAAAGCCAAGCAGACACATAGACAAAGAGGTTAATATGAGACCCGATGGACACCACACTTCTTCCTCGGCACTGCCCGGTCCAAACGGGAAAGACTTCAAAATGACTCCAAATTAATTCTGCATAAGTGGGACAAAGAATTCAAAGCAAGTGTTGCCAACTCACTTGAGAGATGGCTGGGAGTGAATTTGGTTCCAGCTGAGCAGAAATTCAATTTTGGCATCCACTCAGCTCAGAAATAAGGTCAGTTGTTCAAAATTGTGTCTCAAGGAAAGGCTGAGTGTCACAGGTGATTATCTTCACAATTCTCCAGCATCCAGAGAGAGCTCACACTAGTTTCAGAGGGCTTTCCTGAGAGCATTTGCATATGCATTGATTAGCCATGTTCCTAGCTAGGTTTTCATACTAGCAGGGTTCACTCGCGTGCACCAGACCATCAGCTTTTCTCGGGTCTTTTTAAAATCTCATTTCCCTATACAACAATCCTTTGTTTGTGTTCCTCTCGCGTATCCTTCTTGGAGCAGACAAGCTATCATTCTCTTTGTTCTTAAGAAGCCAGCCAATTATGGATTTTTATACTTCGGATTCTGAAACATGACATTTGAGACAGGCTTAGGTTTACCCACAGATCCCTAGGGCATAATCTAATTACCGACAAGGTATAATGCGCGCAGTCTTGCAGAGAACTCTGGAATAAATAAATGCTCTATATTGACCGGAGACATTAGTAATAGATCATTAATTCATGAACCAGCATTTATGGAAACCAAAGAGTGTTAGATATGCCATAGGATGATAACAAAGGGGTGAAGATTTTCAGAAGATTCTTCTAGTGGCTGGGTGGGGTCAATTTTCCTTCTGGTTGTAGGGAGGCCACAGAGTTACCAGGGTCTGCCTTGCTCACAGTGCAATAAAGACAAATAGGTCTTATCTACCCTTCCATTGGAGGGTAGGAACACGTTCCTGAAGGGGAGCAGAGTTGAGAGGACTCTGGTTGTAGAGCACGGTGGAGGAGAAGGAAAAGGGGCAGATGTGAACCCACTACATTGAGGGTTCTTGGATGGGAGCCTTGAGGAGCAGCTCTATTGGGAGCCAACCTAACAGTGTCCAGCCCACTCTCCACGAAGTCTTTTCCGAGCAGCTAGAGGCCTTTCTCCCTAGAGAGTGACACAGCCCTCCAGCTGGAACTACCCTGTACAAGAGCTTTGTCCATTCATGCTTTGGCTCCCCTTGGAATATTTGGCTGGCTTAACATCCCAGCCTTATAACCATCCTGGACCCTGGCAAACCCTAATATAAGAAACGCGTGGTGCATTTGACCCGTTGTAAACTAAGCCCTGGTTAACTCTTACGACAGAGTAAGAGTTGGAAAAACTCTTTTGGTTGGAAAAACTGGCTTCAGGTGTCCATGGCTCTGGTGTCACTCACCGAAATGCTAAATAGCGTCAAAAAGCTGATCATTTTAGGGGCGCCTGGGTGGCTCAGTCAGTTAAGCATCCAACTTCAGCTCAGGTCTGATCTCACTGTTTGTGAGTTCAAGCCCCCCATCGGGTTCTGTGCTGACAGCTCAGAGCCTGGAGCCTGCATCAGATTCTGTGTCTCCCTCTCTCTCCGGCCATCCCCCACTCACAATCTCTCTCTCTCTCAAAAATAAATAAACATTAAAAACATTAAAAAAAAAAACGCTGATCATTTTGTTGACAACAGTTGTCACTCATTCATTCGACAAACCAGTATTTCTTGAGTGCCTAACACGTTGCGCGGTACTGTCCTAGGTGCTGGTGATAAAGCAGTGAGGGAGAAAAAAACAAAACAAAACAACAACAACAAAAAACCGAACAATACCAAACCCCCTTCAGAATGAGAAATCCCTGACCTCATGGAGAGATAAGAAAATTAGATAAGATTATAGACTGTAGTATGCTGGATAATGTGAAGCCATAAGGAGAAAAATAAGGCAGGGGAGAAAGGGAGAGAGATAAGGAGTTGAGAGAGAGAGAGAGAGAGAGAGAGAGAGAGAGAGAGAGTATGCCTGTGCGTGTGTGTGTGTGTGTGTGTGTGTGTGTGTGTGTGGAGGGGGGTGGGGTGGGGCTGCAGTTTTATAAAGGTTAGCCAGGAAAGAATTCCTAAGAAGGCAACATTCGAGTCAAGACCAGAAAGAGGTGAGGGAGCGAGTCATAAAAACCAGGTAGGTGAAGAGCATTCCAGACAAATGACAACACAGTACAAAGATCCTGAAGCTGGAATGTTCCAAGAACACTAAGGAGGCCAGAGAGGTGGAGTTGAGTGAGGAGGGGGAGGGTAGGGGGAATGAGGGCCAGAGAGGGAATTGGGCAAGGGGGTGGGGGCTTGGAGGCAGGTCAGAGTGGGAGGACTTTGAGGCCATTGAAAGAACTTTGGCATTTACTCCAGGGGGGATGAGAGTCCATGGCATCGGTTATATGAGAACTTTTCATTGAATACCGTTTTGGGGAGCAGATATGAAGATACAGTGGTGTGGCTAACTGTGTAGGGAAGGAAAATAACTAGTGCCCATTTACAGAGAAGTACATTTCTATAAGTAAGGCACTGAGATTGCTGTTTGTCTGCTACGAACTCACATATTGTCTTTCCTTCAGCCCCTATTATATCCGTGTCTCACTCCCTCACTGGGCTCAGACTCTGCCCCAGGGCTGCCTCTTCAGTGAGGCCGTCTCTGACTACTTTATCTGAAGGAGTGCCTCTCCCTCTCTAGTCCCTCATCCTGTTTTATTTTTCTTCAAGGCACTCAGCATTGCCTCCACTGTAGCATAGTTGGGACTCAGTGGGCGGGTTCGGCTTCTGTTTTAACAGCATCACTCTGGTTACTATGTTGAGAATGTACTGAAAGGATGTGTGAGAAGAGCAGGTAGACTAATTTACTAATAGACTGTTGTTTCTCAAGTGTTGTGATATGATATGTCACAGTTCATTGAGAAGGTCTTGTGTACATGTTAATATCATTTATTCATTTCATCATGGGCACCGTTGTTTATGGGCATACACATCCTCTGTTCTTAAACAATCCTGAGAAATACAGTGTGCCACCGGACAATTGCCCCCTGATTTTTTTTTAATCTAAATTATACAGAATAACAAGATAGAGACACCGAGAAAACATTCCCCTAAACTGAGAAATAGTACTGTGCTGAGAACAAATTTTTCGGACTGTCGTCTCTGAGGTTCGTGAAACAAAGCTGCCATCTTCCACTATAATAAATAGATGTATGCATTCTTTGAGACAAGGATGAGAGAAGATGGAATTTTTAGAGTCGATTCCTTGGTACCACTTACTTCTTCAGCCTCTGAGGCGCCTGACCCTTTTAGCCCTAAGGACCTTCCCTGGGACTTGTCTTCCTTTGGCTAAACAAAACAAAAAGAGTGGACTTGTCTTGTCAGATGCTTCAGCTCTGCGGGATCTGGAATGAAATCGCGCTTTTGCAGAGGAGCAGAAGTTGTACAGCTTTGCACCCACAAAGGTCTCACATCTACCGAACCCCATCTCGGGCAGGGCCCGTGCTACTGAGGGGAGAGTCCAGGCCAGGCAGTGTAGCGGACCGGGGCATAAGGATTTCAATTCTGCTCGGTCATTGAATGATCTCCAGTTACGGAGTACTCATTTTACCTCTCTGGTCCCTGATTTCCTCGGCTTTAATCAGGAAAGTCATGATACATTTAGTGAAAAGACATGTTGCAGAATAATGTATGATCCTATTTCCTCCTTTGTTTCAATAATATAAAAAGCAAACCCTTTCTATTTGTGTTGTGTCGCATACATAAACTGTATAGAGATAGGGAGGATGTATACACACACACAGACCCATACATATATGTCTAGATCTATATGAAGATACACGGATATGCATACACGGATAAACACAAAGCAAGCTTTGCACAGAATGCTTGGATCTTTGACCCCTGAGTATCTCTTTTTGTTACTGGCACTAAGCTGGCCAGGACAGGGATTTCTCCTCCCCCAGGGATGGCGTGGTGAATTGGCATACCAACTCAATTTCTCATAAGACTACCAGCTGCCAACAATAATGGTCCTAGAATCTTGTAAAGGAGCTGGTACCCACGCTCATCCTTTTGGTCCCCAAGCTCAAGGCTATTTCCCCCTATTTGTGAGCACATCTCAATACTTGCCCCATAAAAAGGAAGGGTCAGAGAGAGGTGGGGTCCCTCTTCTGGAGCACAGCCCCATGCTGTGTCTAGTTGTACCCACCCCAAGTTTGTCTATCCCCAGAAGAGAAGAAGGGGCCCTTATACCTGAGTTCCACCCTGCACTAAATGACACTTGCGGGTGGTCAAGAGCCCTTGACTTGACTGCCATTCAAAGTGGTGTGCAAGTGGGAGAGGGGGTGTGCTGGTTGAGGGGCCTGAAATGGAAGTGATGAGAGGAGGGATTAGTAACTTTGCTATCCTTTTATAGCATGCTTCTGTAGGCTTTTATTTGTTAAAATGAACGTACATTGTAATTTAACATCCAGTCAATAAAAGCAGACCCTAAAGATATTAACCATACTGTGCAAATGCAAAGGATGGTCATCATTTCAAGGTACGTGCTGACCTGCCCTCCTGTGACCTTTGGTGTCATTAGGAGCACTTGGCCAAGCACTCGTGTTTTGCTTATGCTGCTCATGTTGACGGTAAACTTAGGGTTATTTCCCAAGACTCATTGTGAGTAGACTTGCAAAAGAAAAAGATGTTTTGTTGCTCACACAGATCTTTTAGAGGCATTGAGTTTTTAAAGACACTTTTTTTAAACAATGAGGTAATTTTAGAAAGAAATTAAAGCTTTTGGGCACCTTAGCCGAGAGTAAATGTGAAGAATTAAAAAGGTAATTGGACTGAAACTGGGTTAATCAAACCAACTTTCAGAGCTAAAGGAATCACAGGGAGAGGAGAGCAATTTGACTGTGGAGCACCCCAGACATTGTCTAACCCTTCTGACTCTTCAGTTTCTGGTTCTTCTGCCCTGATTCTTTAGGATTACATCTTTTACAAACTAGTTCTGATCCTTCGATTCAACATTATAATTTTTGGTCCTCATTTGACTTGTACTCCTTTAGAACCAAAGTTAGTGTGGTCTTTGCTTCTTTGGGTATTCATTCTCCTACATTCAGGTCCCTACCTTACTACTTCTCTCCTAAATTGAAAATCATGGTGATGGTCTCACTTTGAAATCATAGATGTTTTATGTATGTATGTATGTATGTATGTATTTATTATTTTACTTTTTTTATTCTTGAGTTAACATATAGTGTCAACTTGCCTTCAGGGATATTGTATGTATTTAAAAACTAAATTCTCATGTGTTGTTCAGTTTCTTTCTTTTTTTTTTTTTTACATTTTTATTTTTGAGAGAGAGAGAGGAAGAGAGAGACAGACAGACAGCGTGTGAATGGGGCAGGAGCAAAGAGAGAGGGAGATGCAGAATCCAGAGCAGACTCCAGGCTCTGAGTTGTCAGCACAGAGCCCAAAGCAGGGCTCAAACTCACCAACTGCGAGATCATGACCTGAGCTGAAGTTGAACACTTAACCGACTAAGCCACCCAGGCACCTCTGTGTTTCGGTTTCTGATGTTGCTGTCCAAGGCAGTCTGTTCCTTTAATTCTATTGCCTGGGTTGCATTTCAGATTTGTAGACAGAACTGCACTGATGCCATTGAATCTAAACACGAGGGCCTGACAGCAGAAATATGTCTGCACCAAAAAGTTAAGCATTTGCATGGTTTTCATTGCTTGGGTAAAGTAAGTCAACAATTCACGCCATTTTCCATTTATTAAGTCTTCTTAACGGGAGATTTTTAAAAGACCTGGCTTGAAAAATGCACGTGTGTGTGTGTGTGTGTGTGTGTGTGTGTGTGTGTTAATTCAAATGTCAGACAAATCATCAACATGGGTTGTACAAACTCTGACTTTCTGTGGAAAAATCTGTAACTTTCAGAAATTTAAAACAATGTACTTCAATTGTTACTAAGCCTTTTTTAAAAACACCACAGTCTCTGATTTATTTCCTCATCCTCCCTCCCGTTATTTGAGAAACATATTGGTAAAAGTAATTTCTTTCATTTTTCTATCTCTTCTTGTATTTTTTTTCATGTTACCGTTTTACAGATGATTTATTTATATTGCCTATTGTAGTTCCCAAACATCACAAGGCTTATGTTTATGCATTTGAATCTTCTGGGACTCCACCAAAGTGATTGCTTTCACCGCGTTCAATATTCATCCTTTCCATATCAATGAGTTTCTAGGGGACTTTCCACAAAGCTCTTGGAGCCAGTGCATTTTCCTGCAATTTTATCTTGGAATGCTTTAGGACTTGAGAATAGTCATAACAAAGAAAAAAGAAAAGCTACCCATCTACAATATGATTAAAATCATTAAAAATTAGACTGGCTTAAAAAGATAATTTTCATCAAGCATATAATCTTAAAAAAATTCAGACTTTTGAATGTCCCCTCTCTGCAAAGAGAGCTTTCACACTGTTCTTATTTTCTGAGCTTATACTCTAATAAACTTTTGCCTGCTGCTAAAAAAAAAAAAAAATCAGAAAATATAGTGTTTGAAATTGTTTTGTTTTGAGAGAGAGAGAGTGCAAGCAGGGGAGGGGCAGAAGGGGAGGGCAGGGGCAAGAGCACAGAGAGGGGGAGGGAGAGAATATCAAGCAGGCTCCATACTCAGTAAGAACCCAGAGGCAGGGCTTGATCTCATGAACCGTGAAATTGTGACCTGGGCTTGATCTCATGAACCGTGAAATTGTGACCTGGGCTGAAATCGGTTGCTTAACCTACTGAGCTACCCAAGTGCCCCTTGTGTTTGAAGTTTTGTTATTAGTTTGGCAGGCATACAGAGGTCAGCTGTGAGACAATGACTGTTTTTTTCCAAATAACATTTCTTAGTTCATATTCCTGGCAGAGTTGTTGGGGTAATCCATCTTTGAGGGCCACACCTGAAAATAGTAGATATGAGGTCTTTTTAAAAAAAATTTTAATGTTTATTTATTTTTGAGAAAGAGAGAGACAGAGCATGAGCAGACAAGGGGCAGAGAGCAGGGGAGACACAGAATCTGAATCAGGCTTTAGGCTCCTCACTGTCAGCACAGAGCCCGAGCAGGACTCAAACTCATGAACCTCGAGATCATGACCTGAGCTGAAGTCAGACGCTTCACCAACTGAGCCACTGAGAGGCCCTGAAAAAATAGATATGAGGTCTGAAATCTTTCAAAATGGTGGGTTGCATTTTGGTATGCTAACTCCTTTCTTCAGTGTCTCATTTTAAAAATGCGTCTCTTAAAATTTATTCTCCCTTATACAGGGAGAAATTAAACCAATTAAAAGTGTACACATGGGATCCTTTATAGACTTGAAAATTCAGAGATTGCTTACAACAAAAAATAAGTAGAGTGGAATTTTAATAACCAATGCAAAGACCAAATACAGCCCTGACTTCTCTAAATAGGAAAAGATTCCTGAAAACAAAATATCCTGATTGTATTTTATGTTGAAAGACTAAAGGGAGACCCATGAGGGGCGCCTGGGTGGCTCAGTCGGTTAAGCATTCGACTTTGGTTCAGGTCATAATCTCGCAGTTTGTGAGTTCGAGCCCTGCATAGGGCCTGGGGCCTGCTTTGGATTCTGTGTCTCCTTCTCTCTCTGCGCCTCCCCCACTTGTGCTCTGCCCCTTCCTATCAAAAATAAATAAATGTAAAACAAGAATTTTTTTAATAGAATAAATAGGGGCAGCTGGGTGGCTAAGGCGGTTGAGCGCCCAACTCGGTTTCGGCTCAGATCATGATCTCACAGTCCTTGAGTTCGAGCCCTGCGTTGGGCTTTATGCTGACAGCTCAGAGCCTGGAGCCTGCTTCAGATTCTGTGTCTCCCTCTCTGTCTGCCCCTTCCCTGCTTGTGCTCTGTCTCTGTCTCTGTCTCTCTCAAAAATAAATAAACATTAAAAAAAAGGGAGACCCATGAGGCTTGGGGTGTTCCAGACATGGGTGCAAAATGTCTACCTGCTAAGTGGATGGGCTCTTCAAGTGACGTGGTCAGCTAAATGCCACAGGAAGGAGTCTCAGCAGGACTGAGGGCAGTTGATGTCTGTCGCTTGAATGAATACCCCCAACTTATTGGGTTTTAATAATAGGGTCTTGTTTAGATATTGCTACCATTTATAATTTGTGTGACTGATTTGCATAAGTATATATAGTTCTTCTTCATTATTCATGGATTCTGTATTTGCAAATTTGCTTATTTGCTGAAATTTCTTTGTAACCCCCAAGTCATTATTCACAGTGCTTTTGTGGTCATTTGCAGACAGGCATGGGGGGGGCGGCGGTGGGTGAAAACTTTTGAGTCGCCTGGGGCACATGTGCCCAGGGGAGGTTGAATTACAAAGAAAAAAAAACAAAAAACAAAAAACTCACCCAGAAAGAGAGACTACTATCACTGTTATCGCTGTGATTAGTTCCTCTGCCATTTTTCAGATACATATGCATTCACAAAATCGGGATATAATGTAAGACTATTTTGCGGCTTTTATTTATTTATTTATTTTACTAAACATTATATTATTACCATGTTGTATGCTTTCAATAGTGTTTGAAGATCCAATTTTAACAGCTGCATTCTATTCCCAGCCACACATGGCAAGCCTAGAAGCTTCTTGGGCTAACCTAAGCCTCATTTTCTTTTCTTTTTTTCTTTTTTAAAAATTTACATCCAAGTTGGGATATAGCACAATAATGATTTCAGGAGTAGAATCCAGTAATTCATCCCCTGTATATAATACCCAGCGCTCATCCCAAGAAGTGTCTTTCTTAATGCCCCTTACCCATTTAGCCCATCCCCCCACCCACAACGCCTCCAGCAACCCTCTGTTTGTTCTCTGTATTTAAGAGTGTCTTGTTGTCTATATTTAAGAGTCTCTTCTGTATTGTCCCCCTCCCTGTTCATATATTATTTTTGCTTCCCTTCCCTTATGTTCATCTGTTTTGTATCTTAAATTCTACATATGAGTGAAATCATATGATATTTGTCTTTCTTTGACTGACTGATTTCACTGAGCATAATACACTCTAGTTCCATCCCCGTTGTTGCAAATCTGAGCCTCATTTTCCACCTTCAAAGAGGCTGGGGGTTTGCAACCTAGTGCTACCTGAACAAGAGTCTCTTTAGAAAGTTTAATGTAAATGTTTTACTGTTTTCTCCCAAGTGCTCAGGGACTAAGTATAAGAGCATGAAGTACAAGCATTTTGGAAACCATTTGGGAGTTTCTGGTAAAACTCCCCAAATGTGTTCATTTCCTGGTGCAGCAATTAAATATGCTTCAAGGGGAACTCGTACACTTGTCTGCAAAAGGAGAAAAACATTCAGAGATGCTCATTCTAGCCCTCCCTAAAACTACAGTAGTAAAAATAGTGAAAGAGTAAAAAAAAAAAAAAAAAAAAAAAAATTGCAGCTAACCAAACTGACCATCAATAAGGGAATAGATAATAAGCGCTGGTATATTTGTGTGATGGAATATACTAGAGAGTCATTAAAAGAAATGGGCTATTTACATCATCATGGGTAGATCTCAAAAGCAGAGTGCTGAACAGACATAGCAAGTGGCAGGACAATACCTTCAATTCAGTTTTCTTTTTTAAGTTTATTTATTTATTTTGAGAGAGAGAGACAAGGCGTGCGGGGGACAAGCAGGCTCCACGCTGCCTGAGCAGAGTCCAGCTCGGGGCTCAAACCCATGAAAGTGTGAGATCATGACCTGAGCTGAAACCGAGAGTCGGATGCTTAGCCGACTGAGCCACCCAGGGGCCCCAATACCTTCAGTTCATTTATGACCATCTGGTTCAGGGATGCACACGTGTACGTGAATATAAAATGAAGGGGGCACAACATCATCATGTCAGGCATGCTCTCTCTGCCTCTGATCTCAGAGCTGTTCCTGGCTGCACAACAGTAGAGGGAGTTGTGAAAGTTCCCCATCTGCTGGACTGGAAAATAGTGGTTTCTAGACGGAGTCTCCAGCTGCTATTCAGTATTTGTTTCCCACTGTGAAATTTCCATTCCAGTTTCAACTCTTCAGGACCTTGTCGGTTAACTACTCCTCCAGGCACGCATCTGCTTGGGCAACACAAAACACACTAAGCCACATCTTCAGATTTCCTGGCATCTGCATACATCTGGTCAAGGAGAGGTATGGCTTCTTCAAAGATTTTGGACCATTGCTTCTCGCACCACCCTCTTTCAGCACACCTTCTTCCTGGCTGCCTCCTGCTCTCAGGCCTAATCTCAACTCGTGGGGGGGTTGGTGATAGCTGGTGGATGTTTTGTCTGCTTATCATACCTTCTCATCCTCCTTCTTCAGGTTACAGCACTCTTCCTGTTTGGTATTTGTTCCCTCTTTTCCTGGTGATTCTGGTGAGGGTCCCCTCCCCCACCGGCGAGGAGGATTCCCACCCCGTCACCCCCACAGTCCTGTGACCCAAGCAGGACCAATCAGGGCCGTATCTGAACTTCACCTAAGGGAGGTGGGAAAAAAGTCTTCTTTGTGGGTGGATCTGAGGCTATGGCTCCAGGAAGCCATCTTCCTGTGTGAGGTGGAGGGAGGCTGTGTGGAGAAACAAGCAGGATGGGTGTTGGGCGTGGGAGGAAGAGAGAGTGAATCCTGGTGTTAGGGAATTCTCTCGGAGGCCTGGTTTCTGCAGCTCACTCTTCAGGCATGTGAATAGCCCGAGTATCCTTCCCAGGTAAGTGAGCCAACACTTTTCCCTTTTTAGTTCTCCTCTTTTGTGACCTAAAGAGCCCTGGCCAATAGAGCTATCCCTTACTGAGACGCTCCACCATTGCCTGGCCTTTGTGTGAAGAGTCCAATCTTCACAGAGTTCTCTGTTTCTCTCTTTCAGTCGCTCCACATGGACCTGGTCTCTACTGGTGCCTTTTCTCATGCCCTTCTCCCCTCTTTCCAAAGGGATAGCCAGAATCACCCACACCAATATTTCAGAGCTTGGTCTTTTCCGATAACGTATTTAACGTATTTAAATACATGGACACACAAATATATATAAAATATATACACAAATATATGGACACACAAATATATATAAAATAAATATATTAAAAAGACATATTTTTACATAATATACATTTATTTTATGTATTTATATATTTATTATATGTATTTCCACATTATATATTTTTTAATTTTATTTATTTTTTATTTGAGAGAGAGAGAGAGCATGAATCAGGGGGGAGAGGCAGAGGGAGAGAGAGAGTGAATCTTAAGCAGGCTTCAAGTTCAGTGAGAAGCCCACCATGGGGCTTGATCCCACAACCTTGGGATCATGGCCTGAGCTGAAATAAAGAGTTGGACACTCAAATGACTGAGCCATCCAGGTGCCATTGTTTGTGTGTGTGTGTATTTTAATATATATTAACATATATAATATATTAACATATATAAAATATGTACTAACATATATTAACATATATATGCACTATATATTATACATAGTATATATACTATATATATAACTACCTATAACATATATAACATATATGTATATATGTATATATAACATATATGTATATATAACATATAACATATATGTTATATATGTATATATGTATATAACATATACGTATATATAACATATAACATATATGTATATATGTATATATAACACATATATAACATATATAACTATATATAACATATATATACTATATATTATACATAGTATAATACATACTATTATACATAGTATAATATATACTAACATATATAATAATATATATATAAACAAAGTTGGGAGCTACAGATGTTGTGACAGACTGGTGGAAGAAATGTTTTACAGCCCCAAAGAGGACACACCTTCCATTTGTATAATCCAGTCTTTTTTAAAAAAAAAAATTTTAATCTTTATTTATTTATTTTGAGAGAGAGAGTGAGCTCAAGTGGGGGAGGGGCAGAGACAGAGAGAGGGAGCGAGAGAATCCCAAGCAGGCTCTGCACTGTCAGCCCAGAGCCTGACATGGGGCTCTGTCTCACAGACCGTGTGATCAGGACCTGAGCCCATATCACGAGTCAGACTCTTAACCGACTGAACCACCCGGGTGCCCCTGGGTAATCCAGTCTTATACAACGGAATCACGTGGCTCAACTTCACACGGGGATACCCAGACACTCCCATCACGGAACCCTCTCGACTTTTTACAGTGAGTTGGAGGATCTCTACTTTTATAACAGCAGGTACAGGTTTCCTTATGGACTGAGATGCGCCATGGCTGGGAAGATGCTTATTTAAAGCCACGCCCGGAAAGGAGATGAGCCTCCAGGATCCAAATAAAGAACTATTCTGCTGATAACAGGGGGAGAGTGTGCCCATCACTCCAAGGCAGAGAAGCAGGGAGAACAGTGGTGGGGGTATTAAGGAATGGCCTATGCACGAAGAAGCCGGCCCGTTCATGATGCGGCCTTGCCTGTAGTTCCTGAGGCACAAAATGCTCGGGTGTGAATGACATTTGTGTGGAACTTCCAAAGGACTAGACATTCTGTAACCTGGCAACACATATGGGTGGATGCTCGTGGAGAGAATTAACTCAGGGAATCTGCAGAATGATTAGGTAGTCCTTGCATAGGGATGCAGATTTAGGATATGTTTTGTATTTTTTTTTCCCGAATATGTTTACTCCTTTTTTTTTTTTTATTATTTATTGATATAATTTATTTACTTACATCCAAGTCAGTTAACAGATAGCAAAGGATGCGAAACCCCAGACATCTGTTAAAAAAAAAAAAAAAAAAGACACTTTGTTAAACTTTACTTCAACAATCTTGTCCTGGTGTTTGCTCGAATTTGTTCCTAGGCTCAAGCTGCCTCAAAAAGTAACGGTAGCTGTTAATATGTGAAAACACGTTGCCAGGCTTAATCTTGTCAGCGGAGAAAAATGCGGTATTTACATGACTTTGTTTAAGCAAACTCTTAATGGCATCTAGAAAGCTAAGACAAGAGAAGTCACTTGATTCTTTCCAAAGTGACACGCTGTCTGGAAACCTGTGAAAAGGGAAGATAACCTAATATCTTCTGTGCCTCTGTGTTGGAGGGCACCAGAAGCTTTCTAGCTTCTGTCTTGTAAGGAAAACTAAGAAAGGGCTAAGAGACAGGCACAGGAGAAAGGGCAATGTCTTTATCCCGGCCAATCTGCTTCCAGTAAGGGAAAGAGAGACCGAGGGCTGGCTCGTTGTGAAGGCTCTGGAGAATTTGGGTCTTTACTCCCCAAAATTCCACAGACTTCAGTGATTCCACTGGGAAAATTCTGAGAATCGCGTCCAATGAGTGAGAACAACGGGTTAACTGTTTCTTGGCACATAAAAAGGAAAGTGGACCAATGCAAAATGATTTAGAACCATAAGAATTTAGTAAGAATGAGTGAAGAAAAGACAAAATATTTGTTTCTATTCTTAATCCTTTGTTGACAGACTTAGTATAGATTAGTAATACTTGATGGAGTTAGCTATTTTTATATGTAGTTCTGTTTTTATTTTATTTACGCCAAAATTTCCAACTCAAGCAAACCACGTCCATGGCAAAGGATTCCTGTTTCTCCGGGAGCTTAACCAAACCCATGACTGTTTTCCTGGTGTCTGGAGACCTTCAGTAGGCAACACAGCTCAAGAGGAAATAACCTTTCTGGCATGAAGCTAGCAACCTAAAAATATGGCATAATGGTATGTTATACTCCCACTCTCAGACATCTTTGCTCTTCCTGTTATTCTGGCAACTTCTTTTTCTTCAATTCAGGTGGATAGCAGTGCGGGAAGCTGGCGTCTGGAATCACCGTAGTGACTTTGATTTCTAGCTGTGAGGAAGAACATGCCCACATGGCCATTTCCCCAGCACCATGATATCTATGGGCACAGAAGATATCTGCAGAGATCATGGGGGCAGGATCCGGGAGCATCCACACTGACAGCTGGACACTTCCTGCCAGTGCATTCTAGGGAGAGCTGGCCTCCAGCATCCCCTGTAGTGACCAACAGAAGTGAGTTATGTCTCCTCTGAAGAACAATTACTTTTCAATTTGGAGAGGGGACAGGTTCACTGTTAAGTGAATGTGGGACTTTTAAAGACTAAAATATCATAAATAAAAGCAGCAGAGCAGAGAGAGCATGAATAGGCTTTGGAATCAGACAGCCCTGAACTTAAATCTAGGCTTCCTCAATTACTAGCAGAGTCATATATAACTTGTCACAAAACTATGAGACCCGAATTTTGAGACACAAAGTTCTCAGTGAGTTAAATCCCTAAAGATTCAGTTTTTTTTTTTTGCCAATTTCTAAAATCTTGTAGCTCTTCCTGCACACCCCAATCCATTGTAATAATATTTTCAACTTCTAAATCATTTTTGTATTTACCATCTATGCAAACCATTTGGTTATCAATATAAATTAGTGAGGATTTGCTAAGGACAGAACCAACCAGGTATATATAGGAAGAGATTTATTATAAGGAAATTGGCTGAGAAGTCCCACGATCCACAATCTGCAAGCGAGAGACCCAGGAAAGCCAGTGGTGACATTCGGTCTGAGTACCACGGGTACCAATGGCAGAACGAGATTAATATGGCAGCTCAAGCAATGGGGCGGGAGAAGCCAGATTCTTCCAGATTCTTCCTTCCTTGGCCTTTTTGTTCTATTCAGGTTCTCAGCAGATTGGGTGATGCCCTCCCACGTTGACGAAGGGGCCCACTTACTGAGTCCACTGATTCGGATACTGATTTGTTCTGGAAATACCCTCACAGACATACCCAGAAATGATGTTTAGCCAAATACTCCCGGCCTCCCTGTGATCCAATCAAATTGACCATAAAATTAATCATCACATAATATATATCCTGTTGGTACACTTCTCATATTTAGTACTTTCCCTTTTTCCAGGATTAAAAAATAAACTCCATAAGGGCAGATAGAGAAGACTGTATCTTATATCTCGTTATGTTCTCTTCAGCAAAGAAGATCCCTCCACTTTTGGGACTCTTTTGATTAGTCCTGGATGTGTAACATCTCTGAACCTCAACACTACATACTAATTGCTATTAGTCATGGTGACCACAAAAATGCTGTTACAGGGGTGCCTGGGTGGCTCAGTCAGTTAAGTGTCCAACTCTTGGTTTTGGCTCAGGTCAGAATCTCACAGTTCACGGACTGGGAACCCACATTGGGCTCTGCACTAACAGCATAGGGCCTGCTTGAGATTCTCTCTCTCCCTCTCTCTGCCCCTCCCCAGCCCACGCTCTCAGTCTCTCTTTCAAAATAATTAAAAATTATATAAAAAAAACGCTGTTACCAATTCCCAAAGCTCCTCATAAGGATGGTACAACCTTTGACTGAAAAGCACTACAGTGTCAAATATATTGTAAATGTGTGTCTGGCAAACCTAAGTTTATTTGCTCAGCATTTTGATTGTTTCATTAGTGGCAGTAGGGGGATTTCAGTCAAAAATCCATTACTTTTACAGCCAAAAAAAGAAAAAAAGAAAAAGAAAGAACCCAAGAAATCAGTTCATTCAATATTCTTTCAATTGTGGTTCTACCCACTAATCTTTGTGTATGAAGAGACCTGTGAGTCTGTGTTGCAGCTTACATTCTCTGAAACGCGGATCTGAGGAAGACACTGCATGGTGTGTGTGTGTGTGTGTGTGTGTGTGTGTTTAAATTAGGGAGTTCTTTTGGGATCGGTTGGAGAGGGAAAGGAAGAAAGTAGGATTAAGCAGAGGGAGAAGTTAGCAGATGTGATTCAGATTCAAGAAAGGCCTGAGCCAACTTCACAGGGGGCTCTGCAACTGAGATAGCTCTTCCCAGTGGTCCCAAGCTGGAGCAAGGGAGCCGGACTCTGTCTCCTATGCCAATCTGTGCTCCGGTGTAGAAGGGACACGAGCTGGGTTATGGCAGCTCTTTTCAAATTTTATTTTATTTTATTTTTTAGAAAGAGCGAGAGAGAGGGAGGGAAGGAGGGAGACAGAGACTCCTAAGCAGGCTCCGTGCTCAGCACAGTAGTATTGCTCATAGTATTGAGCCAACGTGGGGCTCATGACCTGAGCCGAAATCGAGAGTCGGACACTTAACTGACTGAGCCACCCAGGCGCCCCAAGGTAGCTCTTTTCAGCAGAAGGCTAGTCTCAAAGACTGCTGAGAGCTCAGGGCTCTTTGTGGGCCTTCATGGTGCTGGAGACCAGAAGTCCAACATCAAGGTGTCAGCAAGGCTGTTTCCTCTCAAAGCTCTAAGGTTGAAGCTTCTGATGGCTCTTCTCATTCCTTGTCTTATTGGGAGCAGAACTCCAATCTCTGCCTGTTGCTACATGGCCTTCTCTTCTTATTTGTGTCTTCTCTTCTCCTATAAGGGCATTCGTCATTGGATTTAGGGCCCCACTTTTATGATCCAGAATGGTCTCGGCTCAAATTCTTTAATTACATGTCAAGATCCTTTTTCCAAATAAGTTCACATTCACAGGTTCCAGAAGGTGGAACATTCACGTACCTTTTTGGGAGCCACCATTAACCCCTTACAAATGGTTAACCGTAAATGTTCCAGCTTTCTCATATAGGGCAAATAGACTAATTATCAAAGGGAAAGAACTTTGACGTGGAATGTAATGTCACATAGGGGGGAGTTTAGGAAATTGGGAATTAGGACGATTGGGGGCACTACTGGTACAGTGGGCGAGGGTTTGGGACGCTCATCACTTTGCCCTGTGTGGGAACCTCTTGAATGAAAAAGGGCTGACCCATGTGCTATATACAACTTTGCAAAATCCTACCCAACTTGCATATGTCCCCTAGGACATTGATGTAGGTGAAAAACCTGTTTATCATTATCTGGGGCTAGAACTTATCTCCATTTTACAAACCACCAGGAGGTTATATCATCTGTAAATTTTATTTTGGAGTAGCGAGAGGGACATTACGAAATATTTATTATATAAGGGGACTATGGGGTCCGATAAGGTGCAAAATCACTTACAGAAAAAAAAATTCCCCTAAGGTGTTTTTCTCAAATCTTTTAAGTGCATTTTCCAGCTGGTAGTATTTTATTGTCATTTCCTAAAGTAATTACCACTGTCAGCCTCTCCCTGAGTGATGTGTACTTGGATCCAACCGCTCATGCAGCTCATACTTTGAAACCATCTAGAGCTCCTGGTGTGGGAAGCAGAGTTCTCTGTATTGAGACCTCTTCCACAGTCCTGTTGGGTGACACTGGAATGGTAACCAGCCCTCCCTGAAACTTAATTTTATTATCTTTCAAATAGAAATGTCATACATCAAGTGATTGCTGTCTGAAGATTAATCTAATGAATCTGACTAATCAAATTATCCGCAAATAGTTTTTAGAACGTACCTAAAAACTAATGAGGACCTGAGAAGTAGGAACCCTCTGAACAGAAGTACAGCTCATCAAGGCTGATGTCTCTCTCTGTTCCATGAACTACCAGTGCAGGCATTTGGAGATAAGAAAGTGGGAGAGGATAATAATCCATACCTCAAAATCAAACTCTCCAGTGGCGCTCCTATAATTGACTCCGTTAATGGTAGACTATGACCTGTTTTTAACATCTGTTCTCCTGCTCTCAGATTGAAGATCAAAACAATACTTTTGAAAGAATTGGCAAAGGAATACAAGAGGCCCCGACACCTGGATGATGCAGCTCCTGGTGGACAGAGGTCTTCAGATGGAATCCCTACCATGACCTAAAAGAGTCTACAAAATCTGGCTTTGGCTCTCCACGCGTTCCCCTCTGTCCTCAGTGTCTTTGTTCTGGTTCTTGAAATGTCAGCCGTGGTTTATGGTCTGTGTCTCCCCTTGAGACTGTCTTCTCCCAGATATTTTTTCATGCTTCATGCTTTGTACACCGTGTACCCTTTTCAGATTTCTTTTTATAAAATAGCATCCCCCAACCAATAGTGTTTCTTGACCTTACTTAATTTTTCATCTTAACCTCTGACATCGTATTACATAATTATTTGATCATTTATTTCTTGCTCTTGTCTCCCACTGAAATGGAAGACCCACCAGGGCAGGGACATTACCTACTTCGTTGCTTTATCCTTCATGCCTAGAACAGAATGGCATATAGTCCTAGAATTCTAAATTGACGCTTATTCATGTGTTCCTCCTGCATGTTTTCTTTGTGATTTAAATTATGTCTTTCTGCAGGGACAAGAGCTTTGCCTTCTATTTTTGTTTTATTTCCTGAATTTCCTTTGGATAATTAATAAATAGCTTTGATCCGCCTTTATTATTTCTGTTCAACCAATTTGTTTGTCATGGCTTAAAGAACTAGTTAGAAATTTGGCTACGGAGAGGTAAGCTAGGTTTTGAAGGCCTCTAAACATGACTCAGCCGATTCATTATGTAAACTTTGCAACCATAGACCGTTGAACATGGGCAAGACTAAGAGAATTGTGTAAGGGGATTTAGAGCAGATGATGGGAGTGTGGACTCCCTGATTTGTTTATTATTTATGCTGTACTAGGAAAAACAATGGTTACTGGTTATCATAGTCTAATTACTGGTTATTAGACTATAGACTATAAGTCCATGAGGGTAGAGACCTTGCTCTCTTGCTCACCTGTATTCAGGACCTAGAATAGTGTCTAGTATATAGTTGGGGTTCAACAGATATTTTGAATGAATCACCAAATGAAAGAAGGAGTATTGCCATTGGGGGAGGGGGCAGGAGGATACTCTGAAAAGTAATACCGGTAGTATTTCTTATGCATATGCCTTTTTTTCACACTTCTGTAATCAGCAGAATAAATCAGAGTCCTATCACCACATTCTTAGAGTCACTGATGTATTTTATCCTATATTTAGTACACTTAGGTATGAGTACCAATCATTAACTAAAAACAAGGATGAACTCTTCAAGTGTTGCTTTTGAAATTCTTTCCTCACAAGATTTTGTGCTAGAACAATAAACATATTCTTTGCTGTGTCATCAAGTTTTGTAACATGATCACTGTAAGAGGTTGAATGGTGGACCCCAAGATATGTTTCTATGTCTTAATCCCTAGAACCTATTGATTTTTTTAAGTTTATGTATTTATTTTGAGACAGAGCAAGTGGGGGAGGGGCAGAGAATGAGAGAGAGAGAGAGAGAGAGAGAGAGAGACAGACAGAGAGAGAGAATCCCAAGGAGGATCCTCGATGTCAACATGGAGCTCAATGCGGGACTCAAACCCACGAACTGTGAGATCATGACCTGAGCCAAAAACAAGAGTCAGATACTCAATGGACTGAGCTACTCAGGCACCCCTGGTGCCCCCTTTCATGGCAGGGAATGGCTTACTTACTCATGAAGGGGACTTCAGATATGTCTTTTTTGCAAAAAAACCCTGAAGTATGACAGTGGCTTCGGAAAACCTATAAAGGCAGATGAGAAAACCCCTTCCTGGGGAAAAAGAATAAACATCCACAAAACACCCAGGGACCCATGAGGATGTACAGCACAGTTTCCAAGATGTAATGGCGATCCGCCTGATCTAAGTGGGAGAGGGAGAGTAACCATTTTAGACATGAAAAACCAAGACTAGAGAAAGTTACGAGTCACATATCTAGAAAATGAAATTGACCAGGACTTGACCTAGATTTTTGACTCTGGCATCCAATGCTGTGTCCAAATGTGGGGAAATCAGGTTCAGTTTGTATCAACTTAATTGACAGGCTATCCTAGGAATGCACCTACAAAATAGATGAAAGGGCTATGCTATCAATTTGTTATGTTGGGTCGGGACCCGGGTGCCTGCTTCCGGTGGCAGAGCGCAGCTGAGTTCAGTAGGTGGAGGGAACAGAACATGCCATTGAGCCTGCCTGCAGATCAAAACTGGGTTTGCCCTTGTCACTTCCTTTCTGGGAAGGCAATTAAGTGGCGCCCATCTGCCACCCTCCAGGTGCTCAGAAAGAGATGGGTAAACAGAGTGAAAATGTGGGCTGGAAGCTCCTCCCAGACCTGTTTCTTCTGCTTTTGATTCTTCCTGCATCACCAAAGCCCAAGTGAGCCTCCTACCCTTAGCCATAGCTTGATTGAGTAAGGCATTTCATGGCAACCTACCAAGTAAAGTTGGCAAGGGAAGTGGCTCAGATCTTAAACCACCTACGGCCTAGAATGCCCTTTTTCAATTCCCTCTCTCCCTAATCCAACCCCTGGCCCATCATTTAGGACACAGGCCAAGTATTTCTTTGTGGACGTTTCTGATTATTCTATGGAGCCCACATTGATCTTTCCTTACAAGATAAGTCCTCTATTCCGAGTCTCCATTTATAAGTTGGGCCAGGAGAGCAAAAGTGGTCATAATTTGGCAGTATTTACTAAAGAGTGGATCATTATATAAATATATATCGTTATATAAGATTAATCTCCACCTAATCACCCACCTCACTGATAGGAAACTGCTTACGTCATAAGCGAAAGCCCTTGGTAAACAGGATCTGGCAGGGCACCTCTGGTTTACAATGGAAAAAAAAAAGATCAACATCAATGACAGGATTAAACTGTCAAGAAATGGATCAGAATGCCAAAGGATTAGGAAAGGCCCTTAGGAAAATTGATGGCAACTCAATTACTTCTTATTTTTATTTATTTTTAAATTAAGAAAAATTTGTAAATGTTTGTTTATATTTTGAGAGAGAGAGAGAGAGACAGGGTGTGAGCAGGGGAGGGTCAGAGAGAGGGAGGTGAAGAATCCGAAGCAGGCTCCAGGCTCTGAGCTGTCAGCACAGAGCCCAACACAGGGCTCAGACTCATAAGCCATAAGATCATGACCTGAGCCGAAGTCAGAGGCTCAACCAGCTGAGCCACCCAGGCCTTCCTACAGCTGCTGTAATAAATCACCACAAGTGAGGTGGCTTAACTACAGAAATTTATTTTCCTACAGTTCTATAGGCAAAAACCCCAAATCAAGATCTCAGCAAGGCCACACTCCCTCCAGTGGCTCCAGGAGAGAATTCCTTCTTTGCCTCTTCCAGTTTTGAGTAGGCTGTTGGCATTTCTTGTCACTTGTTGCCTCCTGCTCTCCTGGATGTCTCCTGCTCTGTGTTTCTCTCTTATGAGGTATGCATGTGACTGCATTCAGGGTGCACTTGGAAAATGCAAGATAAGCTCCCCTCTTAAGGCCCTTAACTTAATCACATATTTTGCCATAAAAGATAATAATCTACATGCTCCAGGGGTGCCTGGGTGGCTCAGTGGGTTGAGCGTCCAACTCTTGATTTCAGCTCAGGTCATGACCTCACGGTTCATGAGTTTGAGCCCCGCATGGGGCTCTGTGCTGAGAGTGTGGAGTCTGCTTGGGGTTCCTCCCCTCTTGCTCTCTATCTTTCTCTTAAAATAAATAAAAATAAACTTTGAAAAAGAAAAAAAAAAAAAAAGAAAGAAAGGGAGCGCTGAATCACATTAGCTAGGTCTTAGTCCGGGCAGAAAACATTCATGTACCCTAGATAATTTGTCCCTCTGGAAAGTTGTGAAATGTACCTCTAGATGTCACGTTTTGGAGTGCTGACATTATCTCAAAGATAATCTATGAGAACAGGTGCTAATGATGAGGCAATGGGAAAAACCACTAGGCTTTTCCCCACCTATTTGTTTTGAGTGTGTCTGGTTCTTTCTCTAGTCCTCTGTTTGCCCAATCTATGAAATGGGTGTGTGAACGCCACACCTTCCCAAAGGACTATAACTTTGACGTCAGCTTCATTAAGCTGCTGTTTGCCTAACCAAAGAGAACATAGGAGAGGTGGAAAGTGTTTTTTAATTAGCTGTCTGCTCACATGCCAGGTGCCAGTCGCCCAGTGTTCAAACTGAGATTGGCATCAAATGGCCCAGCTAAGCAACGAAGCATGGAACCGGGGAAACAAAAAAGCAGGAAAGGAGCCCAAGAGAGGCTGCTGAGTAGCAGAGCTTTGGTCTGGGTCCTGTGTTTCAGGATGGTGTGATCGAGCCATCACATGCTTGGAGGTTAGGCAGGCTCAGATTGAAATCCCAGATGAGGGTCTTTCTGTAAGTTACTTAAATGATCGAGCCTTATTTCCAAGACTAAACTAGGGATCGCCATACAAACAGTCTAGAACTAGAATTAGAAACCTGTATGTAAACCAAAACTCTGTCGTACCGCTCAGTAATTACTAGCTGATACTGTTTCTGACACTCTGGGGAGAGAGCAGGTTAAGTGTGATAAGTCCTGTTGTACGTTCAGGTGGAAGAAAGTTGCCCATTTTTTCTCTTACGTGCTGGGAGAAACTATTATCCACCAGTTAAACTGGGAAATAGATTTTGAAGATGAAATTTTGCTTCAAAAATAGTCCCTTGCCTATCGGTTTCATTTGGTTTTGCTTTTCTCCTGAAACATCTTTCGTGTCGACTCACCCTTGGCTACAGTTGAGCTTACTGGAAATGCATTAAAAATGAAATGTAAGCTTGTGTCTTCCTGAGGGGTTTCTCTTCTCATGCCGTGCACATTGGTGATATTGTCTTATTCCACACGTCTCCTGCTCACATGGGCATTGATTATGGACGCAAGCCTGCAGAAGGATGTTCTAGAACCAGAATGACCACACAGGTACTTTTATTTGCCGGCCTTGAGAGCTTCTCACCTCAGCCTCCCTGAGCCTTCTGTTCAGTGGAATCCCTAGAATATTTTAGAAGAACATCTAAAGTTCCTTGGAGCAAGACTGCTGCTGCTATTAGAATCTTCTGCGAGGCAAGCTGGTCCTGGGCAGCTGGCATAGAAGTGAAGTCCACGTAAAAATAAAACTCTTACAAAGGCCAGGAATGGAGAACCCAAAATATGTATGGAGACAGTTGAGAAGTAAAGGAGAAGGAGGGGGTTTTGCCATTGGCTTAGCTAAGATACCATCCCATACATTAGCAAGCAACCTTGGGCATGTTACTTCACCAAAGTCTTATTTTCCCCAGCTTTGACGTGGGGGGATAATGAGTATCGGCCTCAAATGTTTATTGACACGATTAAGCAAGATAATGTTGGTGAAGCACCTTGGAGATGGCCCGGTATTTAGCAGGTACTAAAAAAACATCAGCTGCCACATCCTTCCCACAAATCCTCTGTCTCATATAGTGACGTGTTGGGAATCGGCCCACACTGGAGCTAGGGTGAGTTGCATGCGTCGCTTCCCCTTTATGTTGAAGGGACACACTGTTGGTGGCTTGGAATTTGCTGCGGTGGGATTATTTACACCGTGGAAACTGACAAATGCTCTCAGTCAGGGCTTTCTCATCTACTTCTCTCCCCAGAAAGTTTGTTGCTAAATAATGTGTCAGCACAACACTGGGTATTGATCAGGGAACTTGACATCTTTGAGCCTCAGTTTCTTCACCTTTAGGGGAGGGAGCATAAACACATTCTACCCATCTCACAGGGACTTTGTGTCACATAACATAATGAAAAACTGAAAGTGGCTGAGAGTAGTGATGATTAATATTAATGTTAGCCAGAGAAGGTGCTAATGGCATTTCTTCCAGGGAAGGACTCCCCAGTCCCGGTTTTCTGAGTACCCTGAGGCAGTGAAGACCACACAGGTGAAAATCTCAAGTAGAATGAGACTTGCTTTTCCTTATCACCGTCCACACCCTCTATCCTTGATTCCCTAGTTCCTTGCTCAGTTCTTTTTTTTTTTAAGTTTTTTTTCTTTTTTTTTAAAGTTTATTTTTGAAAGAGAGAGAGACACAGAAGCTCCCGCTAGAGAGGGAGACACGGAATCTGAAGCAGGTTCCAGGCTCTGAGTTGTCAGTGCATTACTTTACTTATGCTTAGGAAGCACACTTACTTTCTAACCAAATACACTCAACAAACACATAGGCTCCGTACCAAACGCCAAGGATATAACAGCCCTGAGATGGTCTCTGCCTTCAGAGGGCTATAGCCCAAGAGGGGATAGGCTAGGAGAGCAGAATAACAATCCTGCGTGATAGGTGTTATGAGGAGGGTGAGCGTGGGTTGCTCTAGAAATACGTGGTCTCATGTAGCAGCCACTAGCCGCATGTGGCTAGTGAGTGTTTGAATTGTGGTTATCCAAAGTGAGATGTGCTATGAATATAACCCACACCCAATTTTTAAAAAAAATTTTTTTTAACGTTTATTTATTTTTGAGACAGAGAGAGAGAGAGAGAGAGCATGAACGGGGGAGGGTCAGAGAGAGAGGGAGACACAGAATCTGAAACAGGCTCCAGGCTCTGAGCGGTCAGCACAGAGCCTGACGTGGGGCTCGAACTCACAGACCGTGAGATCATGACCTGAGCTGAAGTCGGACGCTTAACCGACTGAGCCACCCAGGCGCCCCAGCCCACACCCAATTTTGAAGACTTGGTAGAAAAAACAAAAAACAAAAACACAGTAAGCTAACTCATAAATAACTGTATTATATTAATTACATGTCAAAATATTAATATTTTGGACATATGGACTTAAATGAAATATATTATTAAAGTTAACCTGAAATAGTTTCTTTTTATCTTTTTTACTGTTATTTATTATTGTTGTTATTATTTCAATTTAAATCCAAGCTAGTTAACATAGTGTAATAATGGTTTCAGGAATAGAATTTAGTGATTCATCCCTTACACACCCAGAGCTCAACCCAACAAGTGCCCTCCTTAATGCCCATCACCCATCCCACCCACCCAACAGCCCCCCAGCAACCCTCAGTTTGTTCTCTGTATTTAAGAAACTCTTATGGTTTGCCTCCCTCTCTGTTTTTATCTTATTTTTCCTTCCCTTCCCCTATGTTCATCTGCTTTCTTTCTTAAGTTCCACATATGAGTGAAATCATGATGTCTGTCTTTCTCTGACTGGCTTATTTCACTTTCTTTTTACCTTTTTTTTTTTTTTTTTAACGTTTATTTATTTTTGAGACAGAGAGAGACAGAGCATGAACAGGGGAGGGGCAGAGAGAGAGGGAGACACAGAATCTGAAACAGGCTCCAGGCTCTGAGCTGTCAGCACAGAGCCTGACGCGGGGCTCGAACTCACAGACCGTGAGATCATGACCTGAGCCGAAGTCGGACGCTTAACCGACTGAGCCACCCAGGCGCCCCTCTTTTTACCTTTTTTAATGTTACTGTTAAGAAATTTAAAATTACACCTGCGTTCATATATTAAAAAAATTGTTTAATGTTTATTTTTGAGAGACAGAGAGGCACAGTGTCTCTTGGCCATTTGTATATCTTTGGAGAAATGTCTATTCAAATTGTTTGCCCATGTTTAAATTGTGTTGTCTTTCTGTTGTTAAATTATAAGTGTTCTTTATTATTCTGGATATAGACTTTTATCAGATCCAATGATTTGAAAATATTTTCTCTGTGCCTTTTCACTTTTTCAGTAGTTTCCTTTTCTTTAAAAACATTTTTTTTAATGTTTATTTTTGAGAGAGAGAGAGAGACAGAGTGTGAGTGGGGGAGGGGCAAAGGGTGAGGGAGACACAGAATCTGAAGCAGACTTCAGGCCGAGTTCTCAGCACAGAGCCCAATGTGGGGCTGGAACTCACAAACCATGAATGAGATCATGACCTGAGCCAAAGTCGGACACTTAACTGACTGAGCCACCCAGGTGCCCTGTAGTCTCCTTTTCAAGATTATTTTAGCTGTTCTGGGTCCTTTGCATTTCCATGTGAGGTTTGTGGTTTTATTTTACAATTTTTTTTAAAAGTAATCTCTACACCCAACGTGGGGCTCAAACTCACGACCCCAAGATCAAGAGTTGCATGCTCTTCTAACTGAGCCAACCAGGCACCCCTCCATGTGAATTTTAAGATCAACTTGTCCATTTCTGCAAAAAAGGCAGAATTGATCTACAGATTAGACTATTGGTCAATATTACTGTCTTAACAATAGCAAGTCTTCCAATCCATGAAGATTTATTTAGGGCCTCTTTAATTTCATTCTGCAATGTTTTGTAGCTTTCACTGTACACAAAAAGTTGGTTAAACATTTTCCTAAGAACTTTATTTTACTGATACTATTGTAAATGAAATTGTCACACCTGGGATGATAGTGATTTCATTGGGACTCACTTTGAGCCCTCCCCCTGATCTCCCTGTTAAGCTGTCTGCCTCTGGGGGGTTCACACCCAGATTTCCCACTCCTCTCATAGCTGGTTGATTGCTCTATTGCTTATACACCCTGGTTGTTAACTTGCTGTCTTTCAGAGCCAGCTAAATTTGAATCCTTCACAGAGATAGTTTTTGAGGCAATTCTTCGAGGTTTGTTTTGACCCCTGGAGGGCTCTCCTTAGCTCTATGCTTTCCTGGTTCTCTTTGATGAACTAGCTGATCTGTGGTTTAAGATGTTACTCCAATGGAATTACCAACTTCCCTCTTAACTGCTACCCCCAAAATCTCCAATGTTTTGAAGAGTGAATGTAAGCCTAAGCTTCCCCATAATCTGTTTTAAATAAAATCGGTTCCTCTGGGAGTAGCCTTGGAACTTTCTGTTCTTAGGAACTGCCTCTCTCCCTGTTCAAAATCTCTGAGCTCCTGCTTTTGATATAGAAACAGTGGCTCATGTCTCTTGTAACGATATTGCTCCCTAACAAGCAAGGCACTGGATGGAGGTAATAGCTTCTGGTCTTCTCCATTTGCTTTTCCCAGCATGGAATCTCTGCCCTATGAGTGAGGTGGGGCAAGGGTGGTCAGGGCCTCAATATTGTCCACGTGACACATCTTGGGCCAAGTCTGTGCCCTTGTAAGTGTGAGATGGATGGAGGAAGGGACTCCCCTATCTTTTGGTCACACTCACCAAGAATTTAAGTTCAGCAACTTGTAGCTGGAGGGAAATGAGAAATGATGATGTTTTGCTCCTTCTGGTAAGGTACTGTATTCCTTGATGGGAAACTGGGAGGAAAGGGAGCTTTGTTTTCTTGGCCACACCCATCCGGACTGAAGCCTCTGTCTTTGCACAGAGCTACAGCTGAGGGTAGAAAGGAGCCGGGTTGGTTCAAGTGCCACAGATCCTTGGTGTTACTACTGAGATTACTTAGTAGATTTTCTTGAATAAATGCTTCTTCATTCGTTGTATGCCATTAGGACAATTTTCAGAAACTCGAAATGGCCGTTTTTACATATTTTTCACCAAATTCTAGTTGTTTCCTGTTGAGTCTCTTCCACAGAGCTCCTCATGCTGCCATTCTGGAACTGGAAGTAGTAATGGTTTTTTTTAAAACAAAACTAAAACCATAAAGGGGGGAATTCACTGGTGTTTACTCTATTAGAATGAAAGGTTTTTTGTTCAAGAATGGATGGCGTTTAAGTAGTTAACTGGTGACTACCAGATGGCAAATTATGATAGAAAAAATTACAGAAGACATGAATAATAAAATACGGTGTATTTTTAATGGAATATACAGAATACATAGGAATTCCTGTAAATCTGCTAGAAAATGATGTGGAACCTCATAGAAAAATGGGCAATGGATGAGAATAAGTGGTTCAGAGATGGAGGAAACTCTTACAGCTAATAAGTTCAGAGCGAGAGCCTTAGCCTCATTCGCAGTCCTAAAAATGCAATTAAAATATTTACTTTAATCCAAATAATAGGGCAAATTAAGTTATTTTGTGTCAAATACTGATGAAAAATGGGGAACAGAAGCCTCACAGACTCTTGGTGAGATTAAGCTTTTGGAGAGCAATTTGGTGGTATTTAATACAAACAATTATGCATTTAGCTTACAACCCAGGAAATTTCATGCCTGGTAAATACGTTGGAAAATCTTCCCAGAGAAGCTAGAGGAAGGTGATTCATGGCAGCGTTGTTATCAATATGTGTTAGAGTGAAGATTTGAAATCTGCCAAAAGTGCATCAACAGAGAATGGATGAACCCATGTGGTATATGCATGTTATCAAATAAGTGTATCAACGAAAGAGAAGGAAGTAGATATGTCAGTAAAGATGGTTTACAGATGTGATATTGAGTATGAAAACTGAAAAGCAAAATGAAATGTTTGGCATGACATAATTGACGCAGAACATAAAAAGATACTTTATGTTGTCCATTGTTACACAGATTTGTGAAGAAAGATATGGATGGTGGAATAATACCCATGAGGCTATGTGTGGTGGAGATCAGATGGTGAATGGCAGCGGGTAAGGGAAAGGGAAGATGACAAAAAATAAATAAATAAATAAACTCATTAAAATTAAATTAAAAATGGATTAGGCAAAGGCACAGAGGAATAAAAAAAAAAAAGACTGCTGGTAGTGCTCCAAATAATATGCTCCAAACTAAGGAGTATGATTGGCCCTATGTTTTCTTATTTTTAGTTTTTTTTAATTTTGGTAGGGGAGGGGCAGAGAGCGAGAGGGAGAGAGGATCTTAAGCAGGCTCCACACTCAGGGTGGAGCCTGATGTGGGGCTTGACCTCATGACTCTGAGACAATGACCTGAGCCACCCAGGAGCCCCTGATTGGTCCTATTAGTTGGTCCTATGCAATTCTGTGTGCCCACGAGTCCCATAATATCTTTGATGATGATAAAATGAGATAATGTATGTATAAGTGATTAGATAAACATTCGAGAAACACTCGTGAAGATTCCCACGAAAACTACAGTTTGAATTACCTTTGTAAAACTTAGACATGAATTACTATTATAAAAATTACTAGTTATTCGTTTTAACTGGCCTGTGGCTTAGTCAGGTAGAGAGCAACTGGGAGGGCAGAGTTTATCTTTTTTATTTTTATTTTTTAAATATATATTTATTTTGGGGAGAACGCAAGTGGGGGAGGGGCAGAGAGATGGGGACAGAGGATATGAAGTTGGCTCTGCGCTGACAGGCTGACAGCAGCGAGTCCGATGTGGGTCTTGAACTCATGAACCGTGAGGTCATGATCTGAGCCAAAGTCGGACGCTCAACCGACTGAGCCACCCAAGTGTCCCTGGGAGGGTAGAGTTTAAAAAAAGAAAATATTTCAGTAAGGCAAGCTGTCAAGGTGCTTATGAATTACACACAGAAAATGAAACAAATTCCTGGACAAAATCTGTTAAGTCTTGGTCCAAAGGGTGCCATCTGCTCATAAAATCATGGCGAAGCTGTTGGAACTTTCCAGCACTGGGTTGAACTGTCTCCACAAAATTCTGTGGCACCAGATCATCAGGAGGATTTCTAAGGGGAGAAGGCCACTAGGGTACTTTCACTCTTCTTTTCTTGTTTCTGCACAGTAATTCCCAAAGTAGAGAAAATGAGCATTTTCCTTCATAAGACACTGGTCCAAACTAAACTTACTTCTACTGACCTAAATCCAGGAGTGCCCCTGCTTGATCAACACCACCCATCCAATTCATAATCACTCTTCAAATTTCATCTCAAGTCCAAGAGAGAGCAGAACGAGCCAGGGCATTGGATACAGAAAAACTTGGGTTCAAATCTAGATTCAACTTCTTATTGGCTGCGTGAACTTGGCCATAGTTTTAACTTTCACGGTGCTGCAATTTCCCGAGTAAAATGGCGGGGGTGTGGGGGATACCTAACTTTCAAGTTGTGGCAATGAAAGAATCAGAGCGGATGCTCAAATCAATACTTACACATTATTTCCCCTTCACAGGCCTTGACTACTCTTGTCCCCGTCCACCTCTCCCTTCTTGGAGTTTCCCCAACACAGGTAGGTGCAACTCAATAACCTCCTGTCTTGATGGTAATCTCATTTCATGGTGTAAGTCTCATCTCACCAGGAAGAGCTTGGCATGACGGTCTTTTCCTTCTTCTCACTTTGTCCCCTGGCTCTTCTCCCTGTTTCCCGCCTCCTGTGCCTAGCAGACCTGGCACTCAGTAAACCCTTGTGGGCATGATGATGAGGATGCCCCCAGCCTTCCCAGAGGCCTCCAGGAAAACATCTCAGTCAGGGGCAACATGTCTGGACAGGTGTGAAGGAAAAGTTTATTACCAGAAAGTGAAGCAAAATGTCACTGTTGGGCACACGACCTCAATGCAGCGGGTGGTGCCAAGTACTTCTGTGTGTGCCCACAGTTAGTCCTTATAATGCCAACCTCGGGCAACCAGAGGCCTTTTCCAACTGGTTCCTCTTTTCTCCTCCCTGACGATCCCTCCCAACCTTTCCTTGCTTTGCGCTTTGCTGGACTCCCAGAGAAGCACTTTCTGGGTCTCTGTGCCCTGGGAATCATTAGTGGCTCCATCCAGAGTATGTGTAGACGTTCCCTGGGTGTGGCTGAAAGAGGCTTTACATCCTTTGGATTCTTCACAAGGGGGTACTTCAGAGCCATAAACAAACCTTTCTTTTGTCAGGGTAAAATGCTGCTCAGGGGACAATTTTGTCGCCTCACTCTGCTGACAAAGCCTCCATTTCTATATTGTCTTGTAATAAAATTACCTCCCTCTTACGGACCATTTATGCTTAAGCCCATGAGATATGAACTGTCATTACCTCTATTTTACAATTGAGGAAACTGAGGCACAGAGAGCTTGCATAACTTGCATAAGGTCTATCTCCACTGCCTAATCTAATCCATTGCTCCACCACCACTCACAGTTAAATAAGGAAGAAAAAATCTTATCTCATCTCGTGAGTCTTAATGCATGGGAATGCTTCCCTTAGAAGCTTCCTTCCCTCAGACTTCTAAATGGGTAAAATGGAATCTCATTCTCCATCCAATCCTCGAAACCGGATTTGATGGGGCCAGGGATTGGCTGGCAAGGACACTTCTCCAGGGCCTGGCCCCACATGGCCTCACATGGTCAGAGGGGACCCCAGGGAATCTTAGGGGGGCGGGGTGGGGGGAGATGAGCATTTCCATAAGAGCACGTCTCAGGAAGCTTCCTAATCAGGTGAACTGGATACTACCAGCCCGTGAAGGCAGGATCACAAAACTGCAACAGGCATTAAAGAGAGACGTATCTTGTCAGGGGCGCCTGGGTGGCTCAGTCGGTCAAGCGTCTGACTTCGGCTCAGATCATGATCTTGCAGTTCGTGGGTTCAAGCCCCACGTCGGGCTCTGGGCTGACAGCTCAGGAGTCTGGAGGCTGCTTTGGATGCTGGGTCTTCCTTTCTCTCTGCCCCTCCCCTACTCACACTCTGTCTGTGTGTCTCTATCACAAAAATAAATACACATTAAAAAAGAAAAAGAAAAACCCACCTTGCCAGAAGGAAGAGGGATAGAGGAAGACTGTGTACAATCCAGCCTGTGTAAACCGCTAGGGAGTGAACCCGTTAGGATAGGAACCTGGCTGCATGTTATTATCATGAATAGATACAAACTGAGGGGCCTTTGCATTTGACTTAACATACCCCACTGGTGATCAGTGGTAGGGGAAAAAAGAAGAGAGAGAGAGAGAGGGGGGCACCAGGTGGCTCAGTTGGTTGAGCGTCTGACTCTTGATTTCAGCTCAGGTCATGATCCCAGGGTCGTGGGATCGAGCCCCCTGTCAGCCTCCTCACTGAGCGTGGAGCCTGCTTGACATTCTCTTTCCCTCTGCCCCTGTCCCACTTGTGTGCTTTCTTTCTCTCTCTAAAATAAAAAATTGCGTCTTTCTTTCACCTCCACACACATAGTGGTGACTCAACTTCTCCTTATCTGCAGCCACAAAGGAAGGTGGACAATTTATTTTTTCCATGATAAATTTAAAGTAGATAATCATTCTTTTCTCCAGATAATAAGGCAGTACTCACAGTCAAAAGGCTTGTCTTTTCCTAGTTCATTTAAACTCATAATTTCCCATGGGCCTATGATATACCAAAGCACAAAAATAGGTCACTCTCATCCTACTGCTCCCAATCAGAAAAAAATACAGTTTAACTGGTAAGGGAAGGGAGTGATAGCTAAATTTCTTATAAAATCTTTAAGCCTTATGGATGCTCTCATGGCTATATAATCGACGCATTTCCTCAAGATTCACCGGGAAAAGAGATGCTCCCCATTTTCCTGGGTGCAGAAAGCCAGGTGCCCTGGCTGGTGGGAATGCACACGGGCTGCCTTTTCGGTTTCCATGTTACAGCGGTTCCCAGGAAGCCAATCACTCGGCCAGCTCCGGGCTGTCCAATTACCCAGGCTCTCCAATCAAAGGTCTTTTCTCCTCCTCACGTAGTACAGATTTCTATGAAGCGCTTCGAACCCTCAAAGGAACTTAAAGTAATTCTATTTTGGCTTTAACATACAGGCCATTTATCCCATACATTTACATCAGTCCAGTTACATTTCAATGAACAACATTCATGTTTGCTGAGTGGGTACCATGAACAAAGCATTATGTAAACGCATATGGATAGCAGTTCTCACTCACGGAGGGACTAGAAGAAGACTGGTGAGCTTTGCTTTTCCTTGTTTCAAAACAGTTTTGTGGAGGTTTAATTCACATGCTCCTAAACGTTACCCATTTTGAGCGTACGATTCAATGGCTTGTAGTGCATTTGCAGAGTTGTGTGAACATTGTGGCAATCCTATTTTGGAACGTTTCCATCATGTCAGGAGCTTTGAAAAAAAGTATGGATGCCCAGGCCACCCAGACCCAGGTAGTCAGACTTTTCGGGGTGATTTAGGCAGCTTCCCAAGTGGTTGTGAAAGGCAGCGTGTTGAGAAGGACTATTGTGGAGGATACAAACACAAGTGGTTCCTAGCACCCGCTCGTAGGGAGCTCACGGTCTACAGCTGTCCCACCGGGGCACTACTGACATTTTGAGCTGGATAATTCTTTCTTGGGAAGGGCTGTCCTGTGCATTGTAGGGTGGTTTTTTTTTTTAAGCTTATTTATTTATTTTGAGAGAAAGA
The DNA here is from genome assembly GCF_018350195.1 of Panthera tigris. Taxonomy (NCBI): domain Eukaryota; kingdom Metazoa; phylum Chordata; class Mammalia; order Carnivora; family Felidae; genus Panthera; species Panthera tigris. The sequence continues at coordinate 44,890,472 of NC_056664.1, read as the reverse complement.
GAGAAGAGAGGGAGAGAGAAAATCCCAAGCAGGCTCTGCACCGTCAGCTCAGAGCCCGACACGGGGCTCGATGTCACGAACCGTGAGATCATGACCTGAGCCGAAATCAAGAGTCAGATGCTCAACTGACTGAGCTACCCAGGAGCTCCTTTAGGGTGTTTAGCAGCATCCTTGGCCTCTATGTATTAGAGGCGAGTAGCACTGTCTCCCCCTGCCCCCTCCCAAATATCTCCAGACGTTGCCAAATGTCCTCAGAGGGGAAATTGCCCCTGGTTGAGAACACTGGGCTACAGAGGCAACAAGACATGACCACAAATACGTTGAAAACTTAACAGAAACAGAGTAACACCATGAGAGATACAAAAATAGTGCTGTAGCAGTTTAAAGAAGAAAAGCTCTTGTGTGTGTCTCAGTGTGGTTCAGTGTCAAGGTGGTGGACTTGGAAGCAACAAATGTTTTAGACTGATATCCTGGCTCTGCCAGTGGCTAGCTTTATGATCGTGGACAAGGTAGCCAAATTGTATGAACCTATTTGCTCATAGTAACCATTCAGTATGTAGATAGGTCAGTATTACCTGCACACTGAAGATGATGATACCTCGGCAGGGACAGTAAGGTCGTGGGCCAAGAATGAGCACCCAGTAGGCACTTGATATAACCTTACATTAATAGGGAATTTACTCTGCCAGGCATTGTGGGAAATGCATTATATACTATTGCATTTCGTCTTTACTATAATCTTATTAATTATGTATAACGATCACCCCCAGTTTACGGATAAGGATAAGTGTCTAAGCCAACACTTAGAGTCTACATTGATGAACTTATGGTGGTCTTGGGGTGTGGTAAAGAGGGAGGTTCAAGAAGCAGATGGGTCTGACTTGAAAGCCAGAGTATTTGTGAGCTATGCTATATGACCATGCTTCTTAAACCTGTTCTTCAGAAGAGCCACCTGGTACATTAAAAGTGCACATCCACAGGGGCGCCTGGGTGGGTCAGTCGGTTGAGCACCCGACTCTTGACCTCAGCTCAGGGCTTTGCTGGGCTCCCTGCCGGGCATGGAACCCACTTAAAAAAAACACACATTACATTCTGGGACAGGATTGTGACTCTGTATTTTCTACAAGTGCCATAAGTGATTCTTATGATCAGCCAAGTTTGGGGATGATTTTCACGGCCCTTCTCATAAATTCCAAATAGATGTTCAATCAAAAATTAGCTAGCTAAAAGTTCTGACTTGGAAAATCAGGAAAATGTGTAGGATTTGGGGGTGCCTGGGTGGCTCAGTCGGTTAAGGGTCAACTCTTGATTTCGGCTGAGGTCGTGACCTCACGGCTCATGAGCAGGCTCTGTACCTGCTTGGGATTCTCTCTCCCTCTCTCTCTGCCCCTACCCCGCACACATGCATGCCCTCTTGCTCTCAAAATAAATAAGTAAACATTTTTCAAAGAAGAAAGTGTGTAGGATTTCAACAGAAATAGTAAGGCGGGAATAGCATAAACAAAGGTAAGAGGCTTATGTGCATGGGGTATGCTTGGGTATTGTAGTAACAAGAGCTAATGTGACTTTGCATTTCCGGGCACTTTCCCAAGCATATCACATGCATGTACATATCACAAACCACTTTGTGAGATAGGCGCCATTATATTCTCATTTTCAGGTGACGAACCTGAAACTCAAAGAAGGGAAATCACCTGTGCAAGATCTCAGAGCGGGCCAGTGGTCAAGGCAGGATTTGAAAACAGACAGCTTGCGTCCCATCCTCATAACAACCAAGTCCAAGTACCTGAGGCGTGGGGCGTGTTTGGCACTCATCCAACACAGCTATTTGGGCACAAAGATCCGATTGAAACTTGGGTTTGTCTAGCCCACGTCTTCATTTTGCCGCTGCCTCACAAAGGTCTCACTCCAAGTTGCAGGGAGCTTTGAATACTGTAGCTTCCTAATTACTTAAATGATATTTATTTCATGCCCATCCTTCCCTCAACAGGTAGTCATAGAGTGTGTGCAGTGGCCCAGAGCCACAAAGCTGCAGAGAACTGAGGCACAGTTTTGTCCTGGGGGGATCACGGTCTTGTGGGGAAGCAGACACACAAACAATTAATTCTAACAGTCGGGGAGTGTAAAAAGCACTCGGTCTAGAGAAGAGAAAGAACTAAACTCTGCCCGAGGTAGTGGAGACTTGAAGAACAAGCCCAGGAGACATGCTGAGTGCATAGTCTATTCTTAATTCTTCAGATAAGAGGGCACAGGTGAGAGCAGAATCAAGATGGCATTTTAAGATTCGTGGATGGTAGGATGGAAAGCGATGGAGAGCCGATAAATTGTTAGTCCAGTCAGGAAGCTATTGTAGCAGCCTGAGAGTAACATGGGAGACGCTGGGGTCCCAAATGAGGGCCATGAGCGTGGGGAAGGGAAGGTGGCTCAGTTGGTTATGCGACTGACTTCTGCTCAGGTCATGATCTCACAGTTCGTGAGTTCGAGCCCTGAGTCAGGCTCTGTGCTGATAGCTCAGAGCCTGGAGCCTACTTCAGATTCTGTGTCTTCCCTCTCTCTACTCCTCCCCTGCTCACGTTTTGTGTCTCTCTGTCTCTCAGTAATAAATAAACATTAAAAAAATTAAAAAAAAAGATGTGTGCCAAGTGCTGGGAGGGTATCAGGAAAGGAGAGACTTGCACCCAAGGGGACTTGTGGGGACTAAGGGAAAGCTGTATAAGTAGTCATCCATCCATCCACCCATCCATCCATCCATCCACCCATCCATCCACCCACTCATCCATCCATCCATCCATCCATCCATCCACCCATCCACCCACTCATCCATATACCCACCCACTCATCTATCTATCTACCCATCCACCCACTCATCCATCCATCCATCCATCCATCCAACACGGACTGAGAATCATCTATGTGCCAGACACTGTTCTAGCCATTTGACATACAGTCATGAATAAGACAGAAAGAGCAGTGCCCTACCAAGGTTTATATTCCAGTAGGGGAATAGACTTTTGATTCATATCTTGGAGGAAGGATAGGAGTCCACTGTGCAGGTAAGGGAGTCAAGACTTTTCCAGTAGAGAGAATAGGACATACAAAGGCACAAAGGCAAGAAATAGCACGAAATATAATTAAAGCACTCAAAATGCTTAATATGGTGGGATCATAGGATGCACGGTTGGATGGCAAAGATGGAGGGAGATGAGGCGGGGCCAGTCAGGCACACAGCTGGGAGCTTGGGTGTTATCCTGTGGTGAGGGGAAGGTTTGATTAATTGTGGCACCCCACTGCTGTGCCCTCTCTTCCTCTCTATTCCAGTCAGCATGTGTGCTTGTCAGTCCCACCAAATAAGTCAGTGGAGATGGGAGCATTAATTTATTTGAGCAGACATGTGTCAACATCATTTGGAGAAAAGGCACCAGACCCATTACACACACTCAAATAACATGATTAAGACTAGTTTGAGAGCAGCGAAACTCAGACCTTCCTAATTCAGTCCTGATTGGCTCAGCTCACTCTGCTTCTCAGCCTGTCTCCCTAGCGAATTTCTCCTTCCCTATCTCCACACCCCTCAGCCCCTTCCCCTACTACACACACACACACACACACACACACACACACACACACACTTCGTATAAGTGGGTCTCTTTCCTGTTGTCTGGTCTTGATTCTTGTTAGGGCAAGCCATAATATTCATTGGATTGCCATAACAAGGAAGGGGTAAATTCTTAGAACCTATCTCCCTTAATGTAGGGGAAGGTACTGTAATAAAAACATGGTCTGATCCTAATCTCCTCACATCTTTATTAGATTCATGAACTTGTAAGGATCTGGACAGGATCTCAGAGGCTGTGTAATGAAATCCACCTCCTTCATTTTAGAAAAAAAAAAAGTCTCAGAGAAATTTATCTAAAGTCAACAAGGCTCTGCAGTTGAAAACAACACGAGCACTTTCTGGTTCCTTAATCAGTGGGGGATATGTGTGAGCGTGTGTGTGTGAGTGATATGAGAAAGTGTGAGTGTGTGCGAGTGTGTTTGTGGGAGTGTGTGTGTGTGTGTGTGTGTGTTGTAGAGGAGTGTGGGGTAGGAAGCCCGGGGGCTATGTGGGAAAGTGGAAAAGGTAACATGCAATCCCAACAGCCATACAGGCAGGCTTATGGATGCTGGAACATTCTTTAGGCTCTGCAGAAGTTGAATCAGCACCAAATCCAGGCCATCTGGCCATGCCCTCAGCATCAGGAACTCTAAGTTCCTACTTAAGGGTATGCCTTGCCATATCCCCATTCCTCCTGATCTCTGCTTTGACTATTCCAGCTGCTTCTATCACCTCATGTTAATAACTTGAAAAAAACCTTGTTGGTTCCCTCTGTGGAACCTTCAGCTTGTCTGTTGCTAACTCTCTCTCCTTCTGTCTAGCCTTCAGTCTCCCTGAGAGGCACTGACCAGTTCATTTAGTCTCATAGTTATTCCTTGTGGACAAAATTCTTGTGGCAGCCCTTCTTGGAGACTGCCACCTGGCCTGTGGATCAGCTGTCCGTGGGCCCTTCCCTTGTGGCCAGGATGGCAGGAGTTTTCTTTCGTAAGACAGGATTGTGCAGGTGGCCGTGTTGAACCAACCTCCTCTCCAAGCGGACCCTCCATAAATATTAGTGACTAAGATAGGGCTTAAATCCAGGTTCAGACTCCTAGTTCAGCGCCCTTTCTATTATGCCACGCTCGCCTGGGTTCCCAATGGTTCGTGTATTTCTTCCTTACCACCTCCCTGTCCCTTACCTTCTCATGCTGTGCATGGCCTCCTGGTGCATTCGCTCTCCCACAGAGCAAGGCCCACGCTCAGAGCCTGGAGTTATTGAAAAGGACCCGAAAAAGTAATTATAACTAAGAGTGGCTTAGTTTACTTCCCTGGGTATTTACATTTTAACAATGCCTTAAGCTGAGCAAATTACCCTCTAATGTGGCATTTTAGACTGCTCAAGAAGGAAAGAAGAATCTGGGAGGAAGCAAATTTTCCAGGGCGCTCCAATTACCATATAAACCGCAACTTGTTTTGTATGCCGGTAAGTAGAGCTTCCAGCCTCTTCTACATCCATCATCTCCTGTCACCACCACCTTTACTTCACAGATGAAGATTAAGAAGTTAATAAAATTTCTGGGCACAACCCAGATTAGGGATGTTGAGACTGGCACATGTAACCACTTCTTACGCTCCAGAAGAAGCTCATGCAATACAAGGTGAAGGGAAAATGTTTCTAATTTAAAGAATTCTTGAACATTCTATTACCCATCGCACTCTCCTGCAAGGCAGAGGTACACTATCTTTCACAGACCTGGAATGAGTTCACTTGTATTCCTGGAGAGTTGTGAACCCACAATAATGCCTATTACGGAGTGGGTAGTGTTTAAGAAATGCCAATTAGGGGCGCCTGGGTGGCGCAGTCGGTTAAGCGTCCGACTTCAGCCAGGTCACGATCTTGCAGTCCGTGAGTTCGAGCCCCGCGTCAGGCTCTGGGCTGATGGCTCGGAGCCTGGAGCCTGTTTCCGATTCTGTGTCTCCCTCTCTCTCTGCCCCTCCCCCGTTCATGCTCTGTCTCTCTCTCTGTCCCAAAAATAAAAAAAAAAAGTTGAAAAAAAAAATTAAAAAAAAAAAAGAAATGCCAATTAGTGCACAGAACTAAGGAGCCCTCATGGAGATATCCACTGTGAGTGTTTTTATTTTTACATTTATTTCATTCATGTTTCAAATAAAATTGAGAATATGTGTGTATATGCATACATATGTATTAATATTCTATTTGTCTTAATTTCACTTTATAAGAATTTTTATGTAACTGAACATGTAGAAAGATATTATTCTCAAAAGATGTTATCCTAATAACCTACATAATATTCCACCACTTCAGTATAGCGTATAAATTAAATATTTCCCTCCTGGTGGATGTTTAAGTTGTTTTCCAGTTTTCGCTATGGCAATGATGATGTAAATATTCTTTTACGTAAATCCTTATTTACATTAATTATTATTCCCTAAGGTAGATCCCCAGATCTAGAAATAGTGAGCCAAAAAGCATGATGATGTTTCCAGCAAAGAAAGAAGTTCTCTTTGAGACGGAGTGGTAAAGAAGATGTGGGACCCTCTTCCCAAGTACGGGGTAAACTTGATGAGTCCACATTCAGTTTCCTCTCTCACAGGAAGGGAGCCCACTTGAGGGCCGACTTCCATTTTGTCCATCTTTTTTTTGGAGAAATGTGTAACCAGAGTTAGGAGGACAGGTTGGTCCTTTAATATCATCGGCCACTTCTCATTCTCTGCTTGAACCATATTCTCCTTTCAATGGACTTCTTTCTCTTAAATATTTTTTAATCTTTCATTTATTTTTGAGAGAGAGAGAGAGAGAGAGAGAGAGAGAGAGAGAGAGAGCATGAGTAGGGGAGGGGCAGAGAGAGAGGGAGACACAGAATCCAAAGCAGGCTCCAGGCTCTGAGGGGTCAGCACAGAGCCCAACACGGGGCTTGAACCCATGAACTGCAAGATCATGACCTGAGCCGAAGTCGGATGCTTAACCGACTGAGCCACCCAGGTGCCCCACGATGGACTTCTGACTACTCTTAGAATGGTATCCAGGGCCTACACTATCCACACCATCTGTCCCCAGACTGCTTTTGCAGCCATCTTGTGACACTCTTCCCTTGCTTAACGTCCTTCTGTGGCTCAACCATGCCAGACTCTCTAAAAAGTCTTAATTAGGCCTTTTCCCTATGTCTAGAATATTCCTCTCCACACTCTTTTTGAGACGGAGAGGGGGTGGTAAGAAAACATGCAGGGGAGAGGCAGAGAGAGGGAGAGAGCGAGAATCCCAAACATTCCAGGCTCTGAGAGGGCAGAGTCCAACTCAGGGCTCAACCCACGAACCTGTGAGATCATAACCTGAGCTAATCAACAGTCAGATGCTTAACTGACTGAGCCATCCCAGTGCCCCTTCTCCACACTCTTTCCGTGACCTAGCTCTTTCTTTTCCCTTAGGATTCAGTTTTAAACGTTCCTCAGAGATTTCTTACCTGACCATGTCACAAAATGTTGCTACTTTTTAGAACTTGCTAAAATTTGCAAACTTTTTTTGTGTTTTTTTTTACTTATTGCTCTGTTACTGTTACTTGTTTTTTTCCTCTGCTTCTCATCCATGACGGGAGAGCAGGTTCTGGGTGTACCACATGTGATCTGGCATTCCTGGAGCTTAACGCAGTGACTGGCTCGTGTTAGGGCATTGCGTAACTACTTATTGTTGAATTTCTCGTGAATTTGGCCAATTGCAGCGGTGGTACAGGGTGGATAGTGAGACAAGATGTGGAATCTAAAGCCAGATTTGAGGGAGGGACTCGGGCTATCGGTCTAAGGTTGGGTTGATCTGCATTTCCCGATGTGGTGGCTGAATAATGGCCCCCAAACACGTGCCTGTCTTCATCTCTGGAAACTGAATGTCTCAGAATGAAATACCTTAGTTTGCTTGGCTAAACAGCCGACAAAACCATCCCAAGGTTGGGGTAGCTGTGATCCAGGTTCAAGGTCAGGGTTCTATTTATTAAGTTCCCAGCTCAGCAGAAATCCAAACTGCAATAGTCACAGCCTCCAATGAAGCCCAAATAAAATTAAGGGTGAGTAAGGTACCTTCCATATAGGGCTATCATAAATATGGCATTAGATAATGCATGTAAAATAGTTATCGAAGAACCTGGTATAAGGTCAGTTGCTCAGTAAACCTGAGCATGTTGCCATGGAGGGTAGCAATGTTGAGCCCAAAGACGCTAATGATATGGATGGTGATGGAGATTCAAGAAGACTGGCTTCCTGACTGAACTCAGGGAACACCCTGGGAGTTATCAGTGCTCAAGCAGCCCGAAGGCAGAATTCTCTTTCTTTTCCTTTTTTTTTTCTTTCTTTCTTTCTTTCTTTCTTTCTTTCTTTCTTTCTTTTCTTTCTTTCTTTCTTTCTTTCTTTCTTTCTTTCTTTCTTTCTTTCTTTCTTTCTTTTCCTTTCTTCCTTTCTTCCTTCCGGAGGTGGGGTTCAAACAACGCACATTTATTCTCTTACACTTCTGAAGTCAGAATGTTGCAATCAAATGTCAACAGGACTGGTTCCTCATGGAGGCTGTGGTGGGGCGGGGACAATCTGTTCCCCTGGCTTTTTCAGCTTCTAGAAGCAATCTTCGTTCCTGGGCTCATGGCCTTGCTCCATCTTCCGAGTGCATCACTCCAATCTCTGCTTCTGTCATCACATTGCCTGCTTGTTTCTTTGACCTCTTGCTTCCCTCTTATAAGAATGCTAGTGATTACGTTTATGACCCACTGGATAACCCAGGATAATATCCCCATCTAAAGATGCCTAACTTCTGTCTGCAGAGTCTCTTTTGCAATATAAGGCAATATTCACAGGTCCTGGGACTTAGGATGTGGATATTTTGGTGGGGGGGGGGAGGGGGAGATTATTCGGCCCACCACAACCATCCGTCATCTGTCCCCATCTCCCCACTTCCCCAGTGTAGATTCCTGGATGGTCTGTGAGGCTCCATTGTATACTCTCTCAACACCCTTGCTCTCATTTCTGTTGTAAGCCTCATCCCCGGTTAACTCAACTTCTCCAAGCAGCAAAATGAGTCTGGAGAAAAATGCAATTTTGCCAGCAGGTCCTGCCTAATATTTTCTACCCCAAATCTGAAGTGGGCCCTCAGCATTATGGCAGAGCTCTTGACATACCCCGGGGCATAGACTGGGGTAGAGGGAGAGGTAGAATGATTCAGTTTGAGATAATTAGTAAAGGAGAGGGGAAAAAAGGTAGATGATGTTAAATAGAGATAAGACAATGCAACTGGATTAAAAAGTGAATTGTGAGGAACATTTGCCCTGACAGTGAAGAGTTTTTATGTGACGCCCTCTCGGTGATGGAATTCTACAGCAGAGGGAAAGTTGTGTGGCTAACTCAAAATAAGGGAATCTTTCCAGGTCTGCTAAGAAGCTTGGGGAAAAGGTCATGTAAGTACAGGGCTTACATTCTTATGGGGGAGACAGGAAATGAGATAGAGATAAGGATACAAATAAAGATACACATAAAGATAAAAAATAATGCCAGTTGGAGAAAAATGCTGATAAAAATAAAACAGGGAAGAGGATGGGGAATAACAGGGCTTGCTATTTTAAGTTCTTTTTTAAATTATTATTTGAGAGAGAGAGAGAGAGAGACAGCATGAGCAGGAGAGGAGCAGAGGGAGAGAGAGGATCCCAAGCAAGCTCTGCACTCAGCACAGAGTACCACGTGGGGCTTGATCCCAAGACCCTGGGGTCATGACCTGAGCCCAAGCCAAAAGTCAGACGCTCAACTGACTGAGCCACCCAGGCACTCCAAGGATTGCTATTTCAGAAAGAGGAATTAGAACTTCTCTGAGGAGGTGGCCTGTGAGCCCAGGATGCAGCCAGGGAGTTCACAAAGAGATGGGCAGGCAAGGAGAACAGCAAGTGTAAAACCCCTGAGGCAGGATTTGCTTGGTGAGTTTGAGGAACAGCAGGAAAGTGAGTGTGGCATGGACAGGAGTGGTGGATGAAGCTGGGACGGTCTCCAGGGAGGGTCTTCTCGGAGGATTTTATGTCTTCAGCCTCTCCTCTGGTCAGGGAGACAGGTGCCCCTCTCCTCCTCTCAACCGAAGAGCTGTGCTGCCTTCAGCAGAGCCCTGTTCTCTGTCACTTCTGCTGGGAAGTCCTCTTGGATGCCCTGGAGGCATACCTGATCACAGCCTCCGGTATTCGCCCTTGACTCTTGCGTACCTCCCCTTGGGCAAGTCACTGCTTCTCAAGATCTCCGCCTCTGCATTGGACCAGCTCTACCTTTCTGTGAGAGTCGAAATGACACATCTCTTCCCAAACTCCAATATATGAGTCACCACCACATGTCAAGATTTTTTAGAGGATTTTCTTCTTTCTGCTATATTTGAAAAGAAATGTTGCTTTCTCCTCCATTGTCTAGTTTTGTTGACCTCTCCTATGATTTCCTTTGTTACGTGATTTGCACGTTTGGCCTACGGGGTGAAGAGGGTCCCAAAAGCATAGAAGGTGCCAGGGGGAGGTCAGAGAGGAGGTGGGAGCTTAGAAGGACAAGTTGAGAGCATACTGAAGCAAGGGTAAAGAAACAAAATAGAGCAAGGGAGAGAAGTCTGATCCCCCTGAGAAATCGACTTCCACACCATTGCTGTTAATGCTTTCTTCCCAATCCAGGGGCTAGAGTGGATGTCCTTGACTGTCCCCACCAGCGGTGGCACAGTCCTGTCTGCCTCCTGCAGCTGAAACGTCCGAGGGCTGGGGAGCTCACCTTTGAGGATGTGGAGGAGGAAAAATGGGCGTTAGGCTTTTGCTTTTTGCTTGTTTGCTTGAAGAATCATCAAGGTTTTATTGATTTTATGTCGTTCCATAGGTTATCGTAGGAACTAGGACCATAGCTACGTAAAGACAGACATTCTGAACAGTGTTGCTGTAAGAAATTAAAAAAAGGAGAACAGCCAAAGGAACATTCATTTTAAATCCTTGATCTAATCCCAAATCTCTTCCAATGTTAAAACAATCTGCAAATGATATGGGAGCAAAGAGTTAGACACCATGACCTTGTCCCTTATGTTTTCTTAGCACCTTTGGTACCTTGTGACATAAGTCTATTCTCAATATTTTGAGGAGCTCCGTATTGGCTTTTCCACAGCGGCTGCATCAACTTACATTCCCACCAACAGTGCATGACGGTTCCCTTTTTTCCACATCCTGACCAACACTTGTTCCCTCTTGTCTTTTTTTTTTTATATATAATTTTTAATGTTTATTTATTTTTGAGAGAGAGAGAGAGAGAGAGAGAGAGAGAGACTGTGTGAGTGAGGGAGGGGCAGGGATAGAGGGAGACACAGAATCCAAAGCAGGCTCCAGGCTCCGGGCTGTCAGCACAGAGCCTGAAGTGGGGCTTGAACCCACAAACCGTGAGATCACGATCACGACCTGAGTTGAAGTTGGACAGTTAACCAACTGAGCCACCCAGGAGCCCTTCTCTGCCCATCTTCTAATTGGATTGTTTTTTGTTTTTGTTACTGAGTTGTAGGAGTTCTTTATGTATTTTTGGATGTTAGCCCCTTATCAGATATATCATTTGCAAATATTTTCCATTTGGTAGGTCGCCTTTGTGTTGGTGTCACATCGAAAAAGTCATCACCAAAAGCAACATCGAGGAGCTTCGTGCCTGTTTGGTTCAAGATGTTTTCTGGTTTCACGTCTTGCATTCGAGTCTTCGATCCACTTTTATGGAGCTAATTTTTGCGTATGTGTAAGGTAGGGGTCCAGTTTCATTCTTTTGCCTGTGGCTATTCAGTTTTCCGAAACCCATTTACTGAAGAGACTGTCTTTTCCCCATTGTACGTTCTTGCCTTCTCTATCGTAAATTAGTTGACCATACATGCATGGGTGTATTTCTGACCATCTATTCTGTTCCATTGATCTATGTATCTGTTTTTGTTTCAATCACTAGAGTTTTGTAATAGCGTTTGCAATCAGGGAGTGTAATGCTTCCAGCTTTGTTCCTGTCTTCAAAGACTGCTTTGGCTATTCAGGGTCTTTCGTGATTCCATACAAACTTTAGGATAGTTCTATTTTTGTGATAATGTTGTTGGAATTTTGAGAGCAATTGCATTGAATTTGTAGATTGCTTTCAGTAGTGTAGATATTTTAACAACATTAATTCTTCTAATCCATGAGCATGAATATCTTCCTATTTATTTGTGTCTTCAGTTTCTTTCATCAATGTCTTACAGTTTCCAGTATTTCTAAGTATTTTATTCTTTTTGATGCCATTAAAATGGAATTTTTTTCCTTAATTTCTCTCTCTGATAGTTTGTTACAGAAATGCAATAGATGTCTGTATATATTTGTGCCCCAGGTTTTAAAATTGTAATTTAAAATTACACTGGTCAAAATTGAGGACTGAAAAGGTGAAACCAAATATTCATAATAACAATTATAACAAAAACAAAATGTAACTTTTTTGTTTTTGACAGATCTCATGACTCTGGTACATATATATTTTTAAGTTTCTTTTTGAAAGAGAGAGAGAGAGAGAGAGAGAGAGACAGAGTGTGAGCAGGGGAGGGGCAGAGAGAGAGGGAGACACAGAATCTGAAACAGGCTTCAGGCTCTGAGCTGTTAGCACAGAGCCTAATGCAGGGCTTGAACTCTGAACGGTGAGATGATGATCTGAGCCAAAGTCGGATGCTTAACCGACTGAGCCATCCAGGCACCTGGACTCTGATATATTTCTAAAAAGAGTTCAAAGAGTAGGTTTGCAGGCCTGGGTTCAAGTCTTAATTCTGGAACTTAACAACTGTATAACTTTAGGTACATAGTTACATTTCTGCCTACAGGAGTTCTTCTTGGGTGTAAACGTGGATAAGAATATGTGGCTTACAAATGCACGGATTAACTAATAGCATATGTCTAGCAAGTTGCCTAACGTGTAGGTAAGGCCCACTCTCACTTCTTTTTAACTTCCCTTCCTCCCTTCCTCTCTCCACCTTTTCTTTCTGATTCTTTAAGGAGCCGTATGACATTCCAAAGATACTTAGAAAGTACAAACATACCAAAAGAATTTAATAAAAATGCTGACATTTTTCTAAGGAAATGTGTCAGCGTTTATAATGGGTGTCATACCAAACTCAAAGCAATAACAAGGAGAGGGAGGAGGAGAAGAAGAAAAGGAAGGAAGAAAAAAAAGAAAGGAAGGAAGAAAACAAGGCAGGAAAAGCCTACATAATTTTTCCTCTTTCCTTCCCCACCGCTTTCTTTCTCTCTCCTCCCCTCTCCCCCTTTCAGAATATAAATTCCTGAAGGGCAACTTTTGCAAACATATTTTTATATCAAGTCAAGTAATGTAGTCCAGAAAAAGATTAGATATATTGCTAATCTTGAGTTGGTTAAATAAGCACAAGTTTTTCAAGCTTCTGTACAGAAAGCATTGTTCCAGGTGCCATGAGATGATACGAAGATGAGCAAGGAAAGTCTCTACTTTCAAGTGGTTCGCACTCTAGCTACATTCACATATAATCTTACAGAAATACAATGACCATAATGCAGTGCAGACATCCATGCATAAAAAGAGACTGAGTTAGAACCAAATCACCTAACTGTCCTTTCTCCCTGTGCTTGATGTTTTTATAGCTACAGAAGATATGAGGATGTGGGACACAGTTGGCACTTTTGATGCCAGCCTGGGTCCGAGCTACTGCCCTTTCTAGTCTGGTTATTTCAGTAACCTCCTAACTGGTATTCCAGCTCCCCCACGGTCTGTCCTCAACACAACAGCCAGGCTGATTTGGACAAACACACATCAGATCATGAAACTCTGCTCATGGCTTCTTGATTCACTGGGAAAAAGCCAATGTTTTATCACGGTCCTGTCCCTCTTTTCTCTCTGAGCTCTCTCTAGCAGCTCTGTAACACTTGGCTTTCTTGGGATTCCTCCAGAACAATGGGGACATTCCTGCCAGAGCTACCGCGGGTGTTGCTTCTCCCAGACACCTGCTTGGCTCCCTCCTTCCCTCCCTTTGTGTCAGATCTTTATGCAAGTATGGTCTTCCTTGATCACCTCGTTTAGAGATTGCAATCTTTCTCCGCTCTGCCTTGTCACTATCATACCGTGTAACCATATCAGTATGCTGGAGCTGCCGTAACAAAGTACCACAGACTGACTTAACAACAGAAATTTATTTTCTCACAGTTCTGGAGGCCGGAAGTAAGAAGTCAGGGTGTCCACAGGGTCGGTCGATTCTGAGCTCTTTCTCTCTTTGGCTTTAAATGGCGGCCGTCTCCCTGCATTTACACACAGTCTTCCCTCTGTACGTGTCGTGCCCTCATCTCCTTTTCTTATGAAGACATTAGTCATGTGGGGCTCACTCCAATGCTTTCATTTTACCTTACATGCCTCTTAAAATACCCCATCTCCAAATATAGCCATGTTCTGAGATACTGGGGATTAGGACTTTAACATATAAGTTGGGGGGAGGGTGGGAGGGACACAATTCAGCCCCTAAAAATAACTTAAGTATTTATTTTTATCTGCTTCTTGGTAAGTTCCAAGAAGGCAGGGGTAGGTGTCTGTTTTGTTTGCTGTCGGTTACCCAGAACTTAGAAAAATGGCTGGCCCATAGTGGACGATTAATCAATGTTTGAAATGAATAGATAGTAAAGGTATCGACGAGAAAGTAAAAATCTGAATACTTTGGATATATATTGGCTGGGGGCAATGTACATTGTGAATTTGGAGACCTGTCTTCAGCAAGGGGTCAACCAGTCAGGGAGAGACAGAGCTCAGATTCTTCTCTGATCTCAGCTGATCCTTAGCTGGCTAGCACTGCATTTCTCAAACTGTGTCTTTGTCCCTGCCACCAACAGGTGTCCTCCCCAAGGGGCTGGGAAGGACTCTAGCGTCATCACTTGGCTATGTGGGCTTGGACCAGTTGCTTGTCTCTCTGGTAATTTGTTTCTTCACCTGTAAAATATGGTTAAGGATTTTTACCTCATAGGATTAATACGAGATGATATCTGCGAAAATATCTGGCATATAGTATTCCCTCAAGCTAAAGTTGCTGACCCATGACATTTCAAGTTATAACCTTCTCAGAGCTCTACAGAGATAACACTCCATCCCTGAACCCTGCCTCTCCATCTTTCAGTTCTGTCCTCTGCCTTCCATATCCTTCCGTCACAGCTCACTGACAGAAGAATTTGAAAAAGAAGCAAGAGAAATGAGGGTGTGGTTATTTTTTTCATGGCTCATAAACAGATAAATTATTTTTTTTTTAGGGAAACAATAATTTAATGCCTTAACGTGAAACTCATTTTTACAATCACTTCAAAAAGAAAAATTGTGTAAGACAGCAACTTAGCAACCAATACAGTCATTTGCAACCCCTTTATTTTTTTTGTTTATTTTTGAGAGAGACAGAGAGAGAGAGAGAGAGACAGAGAGCATGAGTGGGGAAGGGGCAGACAGAGAGAGAGGGAGACACAGAATCCGAAGCAGGCTCCAGGCTCTGGAGCTGTCAGCACAGAGCCCGACTCGGGGCTGGAATCCACAAACCATGAGATCATGACCTGAGCCAAAGTCCGACGCTGCACCAACTGAGCCACCCAGGCGCCCCTACAACCCTTCACTTTTTAAAATAGTAAACAGCTCCGTGTTAAAGACAGAGTTTAACTGATTCGTGGACGTGTAAGGAGGATGGGTTTTCAAGTAACACTGTTCATAAATCATTTCTAGAAATAAACTACTTTACAATACAAATGTCCCTTGTGCTCATCATTATGAATTCTTTATGTAGCATTAGTTTTAGTGCTGTGCAGATGGATGGCTGAAAACTGTGCAGTGACAACATTTTTGGTTAAACTAAGCTCTTTAAGTACTTTAGATATTTCAGTGAAATGATTATTTTTCCAAGCTCATTCTGGTTGTCCACATTGCTTGGGAAATGATTTCAGATTCAAGCAAGTGACTTCAACTGAGCCTAAGGCATAATATGTATAGGATGTCCCCATACCTTACTGTGGTTTTAAGATTTAATTGCTGGAAAAGCGTATGTGTTACAAACAATAACGAATTGGTTGAAAGTGTTATCATTTCAATTATTTTACCTTTATGCAATTTGGTGAATTCTGAATAATCACTGCTTTATTTTAATTTTTGTGTGTGTGTTCTGATCAATGTTTGCCATTTTCAGTTAGGTCCAAAATTCAAATTAAATGTGTATTATTCCAAAGACTAAAAAATGTAGTCACAGTACAAAGTTTAAAATTGAAACCTTGGAATGTTTTTTTGATTAAGTTTGCAACATAGACTTCTGCAAGCGTTGAAGTTTGAAACTGCACTAAGACCTGTGGGGGCACTCTCTGTAAGAACCTTCTACCTAGTAAGTGCTGTGAGGAATAAAAGCAAAAAAAGATTTAATCAGAAGGGGAAGTTTCCTCTCAAGAAAAAAAAAAAAAATCCCTTTCCCTGAGATCAGTTGCTGCATGCAGGGCAGCAAAGACCGATCATCCAGAAAACCCCAAAGGCCTTTGAAGGGGTGAGGCAGGGTGTGTGGGGTGGTGAATTGGATTATGAGATCATATTACCTAAATTTCCATTGCTTAAATGACCCTGGATCCAGTTTTCTCTTGCTGATGAAGTTGTCTGTCCATTTGTCAGAGACTTTTAATGCTGCCTTTACCATTTATAAAAGCTGAGAAAATGGCTTAAGAGAGGTGCTGCAGTATCTCCTTTTCCAAGGGATCGTCTACAACCAACAACCTACCGTTGTGAGAGAATCTGTGTATTGGCTGAGCAGGTGAGCTAGGAAGCCACAAGACTTGGGTTCAAATCCCGTCTCCGCCAATGACTGGGTGTGTGACCACAGGCAAATTACAAAACCTCGGGAAGACTCCGTTTGCCCACCTGTGCAAGGGAGATGATGATTCTAATAATACGTACCCCGTTGTATGGATCAAACAAAATAATATACGTGAACGGCTTATATGGTGCCTGGTATATGGTAAATGTTCAATTCATGCTGCTGACGGTTAGTGTTACTCTGATTATGGTGCCCCAAACCCTCTCCTTGCTCTCATCATAAATGGAATCAGGTTTCTTCATTTGAAGTTGGCAAAAGGGGAAAGCTGCTGTTTGCTTTGCAAAATGCCTAATTGCAAGGCAAGGTTCTCCGTGTCAAGACACAGGAAGCCAAAGGGCTGGATGTGAAAAGCAAAATATTTCTTCCCTACGATGTGTAGGTTTTTCCATGCAAAATAAAGTGGGGTTCTCTTGGGAGAGACCTTAGAAAGGTTTGGGAGAAGGGCAGGGAAGCTGAGAAAAGATGCTGGAAAGGACTCTGTAGAGAGGGCCGGCCCAGAAGCAAGGTGGGAATCTTCAGGACAGAGAAGGCTGCTGGCCTCCTTCTGACTCCCTTGGCTCCCTTTGACAAGCAAGTAGACTTCAGAACAACAGCATCGAATCCAACTTTGTGTGGTGCCGATGATCTTAACCACTACACTGCAGGGCCTCCCTCTCCTGGAAATCTCACTCTTGAGGTCTTCTCAGATGTGCTCCCAGTTGAAATGAATCTTTGCTTCCTATACTCTACTACTGCACTATGTTTGCATCTCACAGAACGCTTAATCATTTAGTCATTCAGCAAACACGCATCACATCATCTGGGTGCCAGGCCCTAGCTAGGCATTTAAGACAGAGTGTGAAAATCTGAATGCCATTTGTATGTTTCCAACATCATGTCTCTCAATAATATTGCCAGCCCCTAAAGGCAGAAGTCACCTTCATTCACCATTGTATGACTTACATTGCCTAGCCTAGCGCATTGAACATAGTCCTCAGTAAATGTTTGCTGAATTGAACTAAATAAGAGAGGTGAAATATTAAGGTGAGTCTTGACTGAGATTTCAACTGGTAGAGATCGCATGCAGAGAAAACGGACGACACAAAATCACTTAGGAAAATGCACGGTGTGTGCTAGGAATGATGAAAAGTTTTTATTCTCTATAGCTAAGGGAGTGGCAGAAGATGATGCAGAAAAGGGAGGATGAAGCCATACTGTAGAGACTTTGAAGTCCAAAACGAAATTTTCATGCTTAACTTTTCAATCAATGGGGAACCATTGAGTGTTCGTCGGCAGGAATGATCAAACCTGTGATTTAGGAAGCAAATTTGGCCTTGCTGTGTCAGAGTGTTAGGGGAGATGAGCTAAAGACCAGGAGCCCAGTCATCAAACTGATGAATTCAGCTAAGCAGAGATGTTAACAACTTCAATGAGATTGATTATAGAGAGAAATGGAAAGACATACAAAGACACGCGAGACTTTGCTAAATCTTAGCAGCAACGTAGACGCAAGGGTTGGGAGGTGGGAGAGAGAAGGCAAAGAAAAGGAGGACTCAGGGATGGTTTGGGAATCCAGAGCTGTGGATGAGAAAAATGTGGTGCCACTGAAACGAAACAAACCAACAAAAAACAGCCCCCCACCCCCTGCCCAGTCCTTGCAAAAAAGAGGTGTTGGTTGATTTAGAAATGGAGAAGTGTATGGGTTTTCTTTATTTGTGTATTTGCTTATTTACTTGTTGGTTTATATATTTAAGGACGAAGGTCTCTGGATATTATAGGGATGGGAAAACCAGAAAAGAGAGACTTTCTAGAGGCAGGGCGAGAAGGAGTTGTGATTTTAGAGGCAGAAGCAGTGAAGTCAAGATCCTAAAAGGAAGCGTCAGCCTAGCCAAGGACAGGCGCTTCAAGCACTGAAATGGAAGTAAAGAAAGAAAAGGAAGGGAGGGTAGAGAATGATGCAGGCTTGGGAAGAAGGGAGCAGAGGAAGCTCACATTACATCAAGGTGATCTGACGAGGGCCAAGGGGCCCAGGAGGTGGGAAAGAGAAGATTGGAGGGAAACAGAAGTAAAAGAAAAAAGGCTGATTGCCACCGAGTGGTGAGGACCAAGCCAGACAATGTCCACCGTAACTACTGAGTCACTGAGCGGATGAAAGGTCCATCAGAGGGAGCAAGTGAGGAAAGGGGAGAAGCCAATGACTTGAAAATTGCCAACTTGGACGAGCATGTTGAACGTGAACCCTGAACAGAAGCTAGTTGGGCTCTATGCTTCTCGCACCCCTCCCTGCATCTGCTTCGACTTCCTCCTCCCCCAATCCTCTCTTCGTCAATCTTCTCTGCCTTCTGATTTTAAAGAACTTGAACCCCTCTCGGCCAGGAGAAAGTATGCTACGGGAGCCAATTAGAATCCTAGTAGTAGAAAGAATCATAAATGATTACTTAGTTCATATTTACCATTTTGCACACCAGGAAGCTTAAACAAACCCAAACAGATGCAGAGGAATGCAGTGAATTGTCCAAATTCGCACAGCTGGCTGCTGCCAGAGCCAAGATCAGAAATCAGATGTCCCGTTGCACCTTTCTTTTTTTTCTTTTTTTAATTTTTTTTTAACGTTTTATTTATTTTTGAGACAGAGAGAGACAGAGCATGAACAGGGGCAGGGTGGGAGAGAGAGGGAGACACAGAATCGGAAGCAGGCTCCAGGCTCTGAGCTGTCAGCACAGAGCCCAATGTGGGGCTTGAACTCACGGACCGCGAGATCGTGACCTGAGCTGAAGTCGGCCACTTAACCGACTGAGCCACCCAGGCGTCCCCCGTTGCACCTTTCTTGACACCACTTTGCATCCTAACAGAGTAAGCAATTTTTCTATTTGTCCCAACGCCAAATTCTTATGTGTCTAGGAAGAAATATTACACTTTCCAGCTTTTCTGTAGTTAGAGTAGTTTATAAAATACTGTCCTCTCAAAAGGGAACTGGAGAAAAGGAGTGGATTTATTGAGTACAAACGAAAGGACAGGCACTGTGCTGGGAATTTTACATATTTTATTCCATTTATTCCTCATATCACCACTGTGAGATAGTTCTCACGTCTTACACATGGAGAAGCTCACACAGGTTAAGGGACTTTCTCATACCCACCCAGTTAGTAAGTGGTGTAACAGAGATTTGATCCCATATCTGGTCACTCCTCAAACCCACTGTCTTTCAATTAAACTATTAAATGTTAAACATAAAAATATAAATATATCATACATGAAATTATTATATAAAATTACATAATGATATATTTATAAATACATAAATTAAAAAATGAAGTATTATATATAAAATTATTAAACTTTCTCATCAACTCTCACATGAAGTGAAAAATTATTTAGGGCCCTGAGTGAAAAAGCTTATGGCAAAATGAAAACATTACGGGTGGGGAACCCTAAAGTGCATGGATGATGGGCATTTCGAGGTGAGCCCCACTATTCCCAGCCCTATAGATTCTCTCCTTCGGGGAAGGGAACTAATTTAGTCACCTCCCTGCTCTTCGGAGTGAGACAAAGGTGCCGTCCCTTCAAAGGGCTGTCTATTTTATTTTCCAAATCATCCCTCTCTTATCCTCCAAGAGACAAGGAAGCTTCTGGAACTGTGCCTGCTTTGCAATTCTATTCCCATTTGATCTTATCCAAGAGTGCCTTCTTTGTAGAATGTCACCATGGAGACTTGATCAAACTCATGCTCATGCACTTAATCTTGCAATCTGTTGCTGAATGGCTGATATTCCTTCTTAGGCCAAAGCACAGCAAGTTGGTAAATGAATTTTTGAAGGAAACAGAGCCTGCGGACAATATGTTTAACCCAAGTGTGGGACGCGGCCCTTTAGTAATATACAAGATTAAACCTGTTGTTGAATAACACAACTCAAGATGTTTAAATTAAGGCTTGGAAAAAGGAAACGTACAATCTGGTATGTTAACTCCTCTGCTGCTTGTCAAATTTTTCCAAGTTTGTTTCGCTCAACACATATTTACTGAGGCAGGTAAATATCTTGAACCTTGACTATGGAGATATGAAGATGATTAAGATATCAACTTTGGCCCCAAAGAGCTCAATATCTGGCTGGGGACACAGAGAAGTAAGCTAACTATATAATGTCATACATGCTATAACAAAGCTGCCTGGGAAAAAAAAAATGAAAGGAAGGAATAACTAAATCTTTCAAATGAGGGTGGAGAAGGTGAAAAGAGGACATTACAGAAGGCTTCCTAGATGAAGTACCGTTTGAGGTTGGTCTTAAAGAGTGGATTCACAGGAATTCAAAAGCGGAAGAGGGGAAATGAAAACACCACCTAACAAAGGTCTGGAAGAATCACAGGGACAAAGTAGTCAGGAAACACAATGATCTAATGGGATTAGTATGTAGACCTTGGGATTTGCGGGACTGGTAGCATCGGGGATGGAAATCTGAGCTGGATATAGGACGTAAAGGCTCTGTGTGCCATATTTGTGCCTGTTTACTCAATCTTGTATCAGTGGTGACAGTTGAATCATAAACAGAGTTCAGAATATGAATGGTTTTATTAGGACTCTGAACTTCAAATTGAGCCTAATGAGGGTTCTTTGTTGGGCTTTCGGCAAGGGAAGGGCATGATCAGATTTGGGTTCTACCAAGCTCCTTTTCCTTAGGGTGTGAAGAAGAGATTTATTGCAGAACCGAGGGGGTCCAGGAAAACTAGAGGCAGAGATGCAATCAGGAGGTTTGCATAACCCCCTAGGCAAGAGGCAGAAGGTTTACAGAGGAGGAGCAAGGGGGAAATTTTCGATGTGGAACCAGATCAGACTTGACTGAGATAGGATTAGCAGGTTTTAGTGACGTTTGAATGGGAGGGGTGATGAATAAGTTCTAGCCAATGGGAATGTTTTTCAGAAGACACACGGGACAATTCTGCTTCACTGATATGTGAGACACGTGCACGCTTAGGAGTGCTGTAGGCTGGGAAAGGTCGACTCTTACTGTGGGCAGCCGCGTGACCCCTGCAGTAGGTGTGCATCTGTAATGGGGGTACAAAGCAATCTTTACCACCCACGCCTGCTATACTATTATTTCTCCTGGAGACTGTGAACGCCTCAGACAGGATCACTTAGTATTGTTTTTGCAGTACCCAACAGCGCCTGACACAGAATAGATACTTGATACGTGTTGCAATGAAACAATCTTGCTGTTGCTTAGACAAGTTTCCTGCTCTTTCTCTGAGCCTGGCTTCCTTTGATTCTTGTACCTTCTGCGTGCTCACACCTATTCCTGTCAATTCCTGCCATTCCTTCACCGAGGATCAGCTCAGGATATTGGCCATACACTACTCAGGATGCGGCCCACTTCTATTTTCATTATAAAAACTGGGTGCT
Source organism: Panthera tigris (assembly GCF_018350195.1). Classification (NCBI taxonomy): domain Eukaryota; kingdom Metazoa; phylum Chordata; class Mammalia; order Carnivora; family Felidae; genus Panthera; species Panthera tigris. Next base: position 44,868,647 of record NC_056664.1, on the reverse strand, counting down.
CGCATTTTTGGGCATGCTCACCTTTTTGAAAACTGGAATTTTATTAGAACCGCCCCAGGTGTGCAGGATAAATAATAGTATAAGGCAAAACTCAAGGCAAGATGGTAGTTTTGGTGATTTCTCCAGCGTCCAAATATATAATCCGGGTTTAGCCAGCAAGACAAAGAAAATGGAAAAAATATATATAGGAGGATAGAAGAAGCAGATTGACTGGAAATGTGCTAACAGAGGGAAAAGAATCAACAATGATTTTGAAACTGGAAGCCTAGAAGAAATGTGTAGCAATGGCAGAAATGTGAAAAAAAGCCCAAAGCTGGGATGTGTATGAGGAGATGGGAGTTGGAGGGTGATGTGGCAGAAATATGACAAAGCTAATCCTTATGGGTTACTGGATTTCCATCCTTTCCCAGAAAATAAACATATCTGAGTGACCATACTGAAAATGTGGCAATGAGTTAATAGTTGAAGAATTTTTACGAAGTGAAATAAGATCATTCATATATTTTAATTCAAAGTAACAGTTTCACACCCCATTTAGATTCAAATTATCCATAATCCACTTATGACTCCTATAGAGGGACATTTACTTAAATGTTAGTAGTAAACAGGATTGAGTGAATTTTTCATCCCTCAAAATGGATATTTAATTTCAACTTGATGTGATCAATACCACACCGGGAAATGATAAAATTTGTGAGTGGTGAAATCACAATTCAAACTTCTTTTAAGAAGAGAGACAGTTAAGACAGGACTCCTTACACCTGCATAGTAACCCAAAACCTAAACCCGAAATTTGCCCAAGTTCATGAAGCAAATCAATCAGCTCTAGCTTTGAGTAAGGTAGGTTTAGTTGTGAGGAGTTACATGAACTAGCTAACAAACAAGGGCTGTCACTCTCACCCACCCACCCCCATTTTTTTACACCCATGTAACTTTTTAAAAAAAACATGATGATATTGACCAGTCCTTTGAGTTTTTAAAGAAATAGTTGAAACCCTTATATATGGAGACACAATAAATAACCCTCACTCTCTTGAACTTCTGGAAATAGCTAGAGACATTCAAATCCAAACATTACCCTCTCCCCAAACTACATATTGAGTGGTAATATTTTCTACACGTTCTTTTAATTTCACCGGAGGTTACACATTATGGTCCCCCCCTTTAATATTTATGGATAATCCTTTTCTTTACCAACAGATGTCTGAAATAAGAGATTGGAATGAATCTATCTATCTATCTATCTATCTATCTATCTATCTATCTATCTTTTTATCATCTTCCAAGAGAGCACAGAACAATGGCCAAAGCACAAATATGTCAATCAAAAAATGAATAGTTCACACCTCTGTTTTAATAGGTTATCTTCAGGGGTACTGGGAGTCTTGAAGCAGGCGACTGAGAAAGTGTGTACCTTGAACTAGAAGGGGTCAAGGAAAGCTAGAACAAGCCCAGCACCACAGGGCTCACAAATGAGGACGACAGAGTGAAAGTGGAAGGTTCAATACAGTATTCTATGAGCAGTCAGTATCTAGACGATGGGCACCATCGTACCAGACAAGGTGGTCACAGTCAGGGGACGAACTCCCTCCTAAGAAAGGAATGCTGGGTCGTATCTCACATTCAGAAATGTAGATGTTAACTATCCAAGATAACGTTCTGGCTGTTCCTACTTCTGAAGCACTGTGCTAACTAACTTCCTTTCTACCCGCCCACAACGGCATTTGAAACTCAACTACAAAATGTTAACACTTTTTTTTTGGGGGGGGGGGGGGGAGAAATGTTTTTCATCTCGGTGATAATCTGATTCAAAACACTGGATCCTTTAATTAGAAAGATACACCTGCCCACACATCTCAAGGATTTCCAAGGCCTCACAAAGACCACCCACGGACCCAACTCCACAGACTCTGAGTCTGGAACCCTTAGTCTGGGTTTCCTTAACTGTGCTCATCAGCCCAGAGGTTTTCGGAGTTTGCTCCAGAGTAAAATGACCTGGCGAACCTTTAAAAATCCCAATGCTCGGGCCACACCCCATTTTCGATTAAATCAGAATCTCTGGGGTGGGATCAGGCATGCATACGTGTGTTTTCAACTCTTCAGGTGATTCGAAAACGCAGCCAGGTTTGAGAACCAACTCACTGGTATATTTTTGGCACGCAGTTCATCTACGTGTTCTAGGGTGCTTGGCTGTTGTTGATCACTGCGTCAAAAACCACAGATGGGCGCCTGTCGCAGAAATAATTTACTTAGAATCGTCTTAGAAAAAACAAGTAAATTTGGGCCAGGGGTGGGCACACCTTCGCCGCGGTTTCCCCGGGTCAAAAAGCAGCTGCAATTCCTTCAGCCAACGCCAAGGGGCACCCTCTCCCTCCCCGCTCGACCTGGAACGCCTTCCCGGTGCTGATCGCACAAAGAGCCCGGCCTCCTCCCGGGTGACATCACAAAGGGCCGATCCCCCGCCCCTTCGGCGCCACCACGTGTGTCCCCGCGCCCGGCGGCCACCCGACTCAGTCCCTCACCGGCCGGTCTGGGCAGCGGTGGAGGGTGGTTGGCAGTGGCTGGAGGCTTCGCTATGGGAAGTTGTTCCTTTGCTCTCTCGCGCCCAGCCCTCCTCCCTGGTTCTCCGCAGCCGCTGTCGGAGGAGAGCACGGGGAGGCGCGGGCTGCAGCCGCCGCTGCCTCTCCCCGCCCGGGCGGCCGCGCGGCTGGGCAGGTGCTGAGCGCCCCCGGAGCCTCCCTCGCCGCCTCCCTCCTCTGCCCGGCTGCCCGGCTGCCGCAGTGCACATGGGGTGTTGGAGGTAGATGGGCTCCCGGCCCGGGAGGCGGCGGTGGATGCGGCGCTGGGCAGAAGCAGCCGCCGACTCCAGCTGCCAGGGGGCCACGCGCCCCGGGCGCCTCTGCGAGCCCCGGGCTCAGCCATGGGGACCTCCGCGAACAGCAGCACCGCCCTCGCCTCCTGCAGCCGCGTCGCTAGAGCTACGATGATCGCGGGCTCCATTCTCCTGGTGAGCGCGCGGGGGGACCGGGGGCGGCGGGCGCGCGGGAGCCCAAGGCGCCGCGCTCCGGGAGCGGGGCGGGTCCCCGGGCCGGGGCTGCGGGGGGCGCGGGGTCCGCCCGGCTGGGTGGGGGTGGGGGTGGGGGTGGCGGAGCGTGCAGGCCGAGGGGAAGGTACCCGGGTCGTCTGGGGGAGCCACCGGGCTCAGCCGGGACTCTGGAATGAAGGCGAACTGTTTTCCTCGCGGTCTGGCTGCGCTGGAGGAGGCGCTAGAGGTGGCCCCCCGGCTTCCTGCGCATTTCGGGGCTTTTCCCGCACCTCGGGCCCCCTGTGCCCCCACCCCCTCCACACACCTGCACAGGCACCGGCCGCTGCGCCCTCCGCGTGGCGTGGGGCGGGGGCTGCGGGGCGGGGCGCCGGGGGCGGCGGCCGCCGCTGTGCTGCAGCTGCAGTGTCGTGTCGGGATGCTACCGCAGTGGGAGAGCGGTTCCGGTGCGCCCCGGCCGCCGGAGACCTAGGTGCGTCCGCGCTGTGCCTTCCCGAGCGGCGCGCCGGCCGCCCCTCCCCCACCTCTCCTCCGCGCCTCGGGTGGGTCGCAGTTTCTGCGTGCCCAAAAAAGGACCCCTAGACCCGCTGTCGGGCGCCTCCGAAGCGCCGGCTCCCAGCCAGCCAGCGCGCTGCCACTTGAGTGGGGGGAGGGGGAGAGACCCACATAAAGGAAGATGAATTGCTCCAGCCTTTCCTATCGCTCGCTTACCTGAGGCCAGGCAGGTGACCCTCCCTGCAAAGGGGAGCAGGTTCGTTCTTCACCCGAGCCGCATTCAGCCTCCAGGGCGTGTCCTGGACCTAGTCCTCCTTCGCTTACCTGGTCAAAGCCTGAAACCACCCTTGACCTAAAACTTATCCTCAACTTCCCCAGATCCCTTCCCCTTTCCAAATGTTAGAAGGGAGGGGGCGAGTCAGGTGGACGAAAAATTGAGATCAAGCCCTTGAGCCACCATAAGCTTCCCATGCCTGTCTTTTTGTCTCTGGAGGGAGGACAGAGATTCTTAGCTGAAACCCAAACAAAAACAAAAGACAAGAGCCTATTTTCATGGCTGGGCTGTGTACGGGAAAGGCAGGCTCGCTGTCTCCTTCCCGAAAAGGGCTTAATGGCTGGTTAGCCAAGATCTCTTAGATCCCAGGGCATTGCAGTTGCTATGGCCTGGGAATTCATCCTACAGACGCTCTGGTTCCCTGTGTGAGTGTAGGTTTTAAGGGGAAAAGAGAGGCTAAAGAAAAGTTTGGTGCTGTTAGCATTTATAATGAGGCAAGTCCCAGTCTCCTTTCAGCGTCTTTTCTGCCCATTAATAGTAATGGCAAAGTCAAGATCTGTATCCTTGAAACAAGTGGGAGGGATGCTGAGCATAAGGGGGTGGGGATGGGCGGCTCTTCAAGCAATGGACCTGGGTTGACAGTGTTGGTGAGGAGAGAAACCCATCTCGGCCCATGGGAACACTGACCCTAACATCAGTGGAGTTACATCAGTCCTTGAATTTCTCCATGCTCCTCTACCCACCACATGCCTGTTGGTCCCTCTGACATATCTGATTATTACATGCCCCACACAGTCCATGCCTAGGTTAAATCCTAAGTCCGTGTGATGTTTCATTCATTTTACATTTGAGCATGAGATAGGTGTTTAAAGGAAGGTCTCCACATAATGAAAGTGTCTCCACTGCTTTAACCGTCAGAGAAAGAACCATGCTCCTTTTCTGAAATCGTTAAACTCAGTTTATCTAAAAATTGTGCCCTGGATTTGCAACGAAAGACCTGAGAATTTAAGTGTAGCTGTTTTTTTTAAAAATGAGATTTATAGGGGGGCTTAGAGGCTATCTCAGGCTGTTAACTCAAGTGAGAGTCCTTATTCTCCTGGCAACTAATTTCAGTCCATGAAATGGCTTGGGGTTGACCCAGTTGTCCTGAGGGTGACCGAGAGGGTGTACCAGGGGTCACCAGGGATTTTGCTCTAACACCCAACGAGGTGATGTCTTTTATTTTTTTCCCATCCCCACTCTGCAAGCCCCAGCCCTCAGGATAGGCATTACTAATGTGTAAAATGATGATCTCATGATATTGGTATAGGATTATTTATCCCTTTGGAGTTCTTAGCCATGTGAAAATGGCAGACACCAGGCACTGGAGCCCAGCGAACCATGGCAGGTGCTCAGAACACTCGTGGGGGAAGTGGGGAAGTTAGTGTTCTACCCACATATTGCAGTTAGATTAAAAAAGAGTGCACTCAATAAAATATTCTTTTTATTATGGCTTTCAGTTACTCTAGTTTTTCAAATATCTTCTTTTTATGACTATAATTGTTATTGTCATCATTTAAAAAATTTTTTTCTAATGTTTATTTTTGAGAGAGAGACAGAGTGTGAGTGTGGGAGGGGTAGAGAGAGAGGGAGACAGAATTCTGAAGCAGGCTCCAGGCTCTGAGCTGTCAGCACAGAGCCCGACGCGGGGCTCGAACTCACGAGCTGTGAGATCATGACCTGAGCTGAAGTCAGCAGCCCAAATGACTGAGCCACCCAGGCACCCCATTATTGTCATCATTTTTGACACTGTTTTTTCGGGATGACAGGCTAACTGTATGAAAATCTCATATCTCTTTAATAAGCTTTAAAAAAAACTTATGATACCTACATAACCTACAATATCACATATATATATAAATCACTGTGTCAGGAGCTTTATATACCGTATCTCATTTACTCCCAACATCTCTGCAAAGCAGGTGGTGTTATGCCCATTTTACAGATGAGGAAACCTAGGGCTGCAAAAACTTCATTGGTTTGTGCTGGGCCACACAGCTCACTAGTGATGGCACTTGGGCCGGGACCCAGCAGCGCCTGACTCCTCGGCTCGTACTCTTGCTCACTCCTGTGCCACTTTACCCATTTCACAACTCCAAATTGCTAGACGATGAAGTGTAGCAACCGAAGGCTCACCGGAGGAAAGTTGAGACTGGTGGTTTGGTTTGTTGCAGAGTATTAATGAGAGTTACACGAGTGCCTTTGGAAGAAAGTGTTCCTGCTCCTTGCAGTTCTGTTTCTGATGGGTTGAGGAGTCGGCGTGATATTGGAAAGTAAACCAGAAACTGAGAGATGAAATGTTATGTGTTCCAGGCCAAAAGTCTGGAGAGAAGTGAGGCCTTGAAGTTTGTGCCGTTGTTAAGGAATGCCCTACAAGGGCATGCCCAGGAGGAAGGACACACTCACAGGGGTCTCCTGCTCTCAGGGAGCTTGCTTTGACCGGACAGATAGAATGTTGGCAGGGAGGCAGTCAGAAAACAAGGGAACCGTAATGGATAAGGAAATGAGGTCTGAAGTTTTGGAAACTGCTATTCTGCATGTATTACAAATTCCAGATAGAGGGGCGTTCGTTCTAGGAGCCTGTTCAGCCGTGTGCCGGCCTAGAAAGTACCAAGTATTAATTAATGCCAGGGTCATTGAGACTGGATGTCTAGCTTCGTGTCACCTCTTGCCCTTCGCTTCTTGAAGTTAATCATCTAGCTTCTTGGCACTTGACTTTGGCTATTGGGCTAGGCATGCCTGGAGTGGTCTGGTGGGGCCTGAAGTCCTGAAGCACTTGATGGCAAGTTCAAGTAGAACTCTGAATCAGAGCTGATATTATATCCAAAAGATTTCCTCCTTTCTTTAATATAACTTCCAAATCATAGAGTGGGAAAGTGGCAAGGGAAAGCTGGAGGGAAGACAAGAGCCTAGATTAGGGAAATTGATTTACTTTCCATGTTAGCAAACCTACTCTGAGCACCTGCTCTGAGAGAGGCACTGTACTAGGCAGTGGGAACCCAGGGGTGAGTTAGGATTTGGATCTTGATCCTCAGGCACGGTTTCTGTGGTATGTAAAATGCACATGGCTATCAGTAGGGCTGATATGGAGTCCGTGGATGAATGTACTCAAAGTAATACACAACGTGTGGTTGATGTTAAAATCTTTAGACTACTTTAAGTGACTTTGGCTTGTTTAGTTTGAAAGCCAGCAGAAGAGAAACCTTCCCAGGTCTCAGAATAACCTACATTAGCACTGGTAGGGGAAGTGACTTATAATCAGAAGAATAGGGAGGGCCGACTTGTACTGGAATGCAGGATTTCTGACTTACCCCGTGAATCTCCCATCCCCCTTGTCAAAATGTGTAGAATAGGATCAAGCTTTCTCAATCTGCACTGTTTCCAAAGGCATATGGCTGAATCTGCCTGAGGTTCAGTCCAAGACAAACAGACAAAAATCTACTGTAAAATAAAATACACAGGCAAACCAGATCAGCAAGAAAAAAATTCCTTGTGGAAAGTACACTACCTTAAATTAAAGGAAAAAAACCTGAGACTAAATAGACATAGATCACCAACTGGCGAAATTATACGTGTTTTAGTGTGGCTAAATTTGCACAAAGGCTCCCAAGCTGGATGTGGTCCAAACAGTTAATGCCCTCTTTTCCAGGACAGGTTGAAGAAGGTGACTTTCTCCAGGTATGCCTTATTGGATAGAGGCAAGTAGGCGTGGCTTAAGGGGCTCTCTAACAGGTGGTCTGTGTACTTTCTGCACTGTAGATCAGAATGTGGAGACATCACACTTCAACTCTGCCTTTGAGTCCATCTGTGAAAGTGAGGGGTGAAAGTGAGTCGTTGGTGACTCCATTGACAAGCTGCAAATTGGTTTTGTACTCCACCCGCTCTTTATAACACATAATTGGCTTGGGTAAACCTGATCGATCGATCGATTGATTGATGGATGCCGGGAAATAGTCAGATCGCCAGACTATTTAGGAGCCAGTATGAATTGAGTGACTTATCACTGCATAAATGGCAACGTCTGTTTTCCAGTAAACACTAAACACTGTTGACCCTCTTCCCCCCCAAACAGGCCTGGCAAATTCTGCTGAGGCCAAGTCACTGGCAACTTCCTGGAAAACTCAGATGCTTCTGCTCTGTGACTGGAGGAGCCTAGGGTATGTCATCGCCTTTGGGCATATGCCCGATGACCATTTGAAGCAGGTTCAGTCCGGGCCATCAGGCGCGGATATATGTGTTTGATGGAATGAAAACAGAAGCCTTAATAGGAGTCAACTTGTTCCCCCAAATTGGATTCGTGTTTAGCATTAGCAGGACACTGGGCTTTGTTGCTGCCGGGGTAGCAGCTGCTGAGCTTTGATTCTTTAGGAATTGGGGAGGGGTGCTAGATCATGAATAAATACTGGCTTTGTCCGAGTGTTTGTATTTGTCAAGTACCAAAAAATAAACAAGAGTCTGAAATTGGCTTCTCTGCTGCCACCTGGCTTTCCTACCACCTCCCGTTTCCTGGCCTGAGTCCAGGGGAGAGGAGCCCGGGCAGAGGTATAACCAGGGAGGAGCTTGGCAGGTGTCAGTGAGTGTGTCCTAACCTTGGGGCTGCAGACAGGTGAGGCTCACTGATACTCAGGCTGTTGATTCAAAGCCGTGGTTTCACGGATATTTACGCTTTTGACCTCACTCTTCCTGAGGGGTGGAGAGTCCTCCTGGAATGGTCCATTCTCCTTGGATTCTGGCTGTCCCCACCCCGGTCAGCATCCCGGCCTTGTAGAGACCGATGCTTGCAGTGGAGGGAAAGTTTGCTCCAAGGGAGCTCAAGCAGGGTGAGAGTGGGCCGGGTATAGGTGGGTGGTCAGGACACTGACCTCTATAGCCCCATCTCCTCTTTAGAAGATTTGGAAATTATGGGGGCGCCTCTGTGGCTCAGTCAGTTAAGCATCCAGCTTCGGCTTAGTTCATGATCTCACGTGGTTTGTGAGTTTGGGCCCCACGTCGGGCTCTGTGCTGACAGCTCAGAGCCTGAAGCCTTCTTTGGATTCTGTATCTCCTTCTCCCTCTGTCCCACCCCCATTCATTCCCTTTCTCTCTCTCTCAAAAATAAACATTAAACAAAATTTAGGAGATTTGGAAATTCTGTCTAAGGCTTTGTTGCAAAGTAAAGAACAAAAGGAAAACAACAGAGAAGTAAGGGGGCTTTGTAAGCTACGTCATAGCAGGGGCTCTTTCCCCGATCTTATATCATTTTCCATTTGCCTTTTCACCACCAGAACTGCTTGGTGGGTCATCCTCTTGGAGCTGTATGCAGATCGGTTTTGGGAGAAGGAACCTGAGTTTAATGGATTTAGGAGGCAGGAGAGGCTTGCGTCCGTGAGTCCCGGAATCAAATGAGAGTAGCTGTGGATTCAAGAAGGCTTCTGCACCGAGAGCCCAGAGAGGAGGAATATTAATGGCTGTGCATATTAATCATTGATGTGGATATTAGTAAGCTCCTGTTTATTGACATTACCATTGACATCGTGTTGAATACCTTCTACAAATGATCTCAGTATATCTTACAAGTCCGTGATGTAGTAGCATTAGCCCCATATTATAAGTAAGGGATTGAGGTGTGAGAGAAGTTATGGTCAAGCAATTGGCAAGTGGCAGAGAGAGGATTCCCATCTAGGCCATTGTGGCTTCGTACACACTGCTTTCTCGGCCAAGTTGTGGGTAGGGAACAAGTAACCTTCATTTATTGGAATTTTGTTTCTCGTTAAGGGAATGATTTTACCTGAGAGTCGAACATTTCCCTTTCTCCCTGGCAAGCCATTCTGCCCTGTGATGGCACTAGGAAGTTTAGCCAGAACAGCTGATTATAAAGTAAGAGCAACCTGTGTGTGTATGTGTGTGTGTGTGTGTGTGTGGACTGAAAGTGGACGGTCGATGGTGCCATGGTTAGGATGGAAAGATATTCTTGCAAATTGAAATGTTATAACTAGGGAATGGATGCCTTGCTTTCCTGCGCCTTGGGTCATTTTGACAAATATTTGCTTAGTGAGTAACGGTGTGACATAGGTTCTGCTTAGCAAGTAGTTTTAACTCACTTTTCCCGAGAACTTGAGGACCTGGTAGGGTTTTCTTCGCTGCCAGCCTGGTTATTTGTGTAGGATTAGTGCATGGGTTTGCCTCATCTGTTAGTAGTATTTACTTCAGTAACTTTGCAGTTCTCTTAGAAACTGGTTGAACTCCATGGTCTGCATGGTCCCGTAAGTCATGTGTTTGTGTGTGGTTTCTGACACTCACTTTTAGCATTCTCTTAAGCGGGCTTTTAAACATAGCTCTTCCTAGATTGTAGATGCTGAGTAGACTAGAGAAAGGCCAAGGATGAGGAGAAGTTTAACCATTGGTTCTGGGAAAGAGGTTGGAATTCTGGTTTCTCAAAGAACTCTTGAGACAAGACCATTATTTGATTTCATCCTAGGTACGGCCAAGTTGGCTTCACCAGGATTAAGAGAAATGGGCCGGGGAGGGAGGAAAAGATTCAAAGGCAAATGGTAACAGGTTTCCAGAATAATTTAACTGGTTATCATTCACTTTTTGCTCTTCCTTTACTTCTAGGAGTCCAGGATCTCGCTCTAAACTAACCATTCATTCTAGACAGGCTGGAGGGTAGTTGGGTCTTGAGCTGCATCTCAACACTTTGAGCTACAACTGAAGGGTATTTGAGTTATTAACAAAGGACATTTTAAACTTAAGCAAATTGGCAGACTTGAGGAACCAAGTGGGTATGGATTTCTCTTCCCAATTCATTTTTCTTCTTTGATATACACACAATTACGAATAGTTAAAACTAATGTATACATACTTGCTTGTATCCTGCTTTCCTTTATGCATCTATCTTATCTGATAGAGACATTTTCCTTCATTTAATAAATATTTACGACACATTGCTAAATTGCACTGCAAAATGTCAGGCATTGCTAGACTTTGGGTGTGATAGTAAAAGGCCTTTCGTGGCCTTTTACTCCTTCCCTTTTGGAGTTCATAGTTTATTAGGGAAGACAGGAAGGGCGATGTTCTGAAAGAGCACAAGGAAGAGGATGCCAGTGAGAGGGAACAGCATGTAGAAGGGTCCAGAGGTAGGAAAGAGTCTACATGTTCAGAGTGTAGGCGAACGCCATTGCAGCTGGTGCTCGGCGAGTAGGGGCAAAGGGAGTGTGGGCTGAGGTTGAAGAGGCAGGCAGGGGTCAGGTTGGACAAGCCCTTTAAAGATGTGAACGTGTCAGGATGTCGCTGGGCATACAGTTGTAAGCAACCTTGTAATATGATTTTAATGAGATTTCTTCAAAAATTTTTTAATGTTTATTTTTGAGAGAGAGAGAGAGAGAGAAAGAGAGAGAGAGAGAATAAGTGGAGGAGGGGCAGAGAGAGAGGGAGACACAGAATCTGAAGCAGGCTCCAGGCTCTGTGCTGGCAGCGCAGAGCCCGATGAGAGGCTTGAACTCACGAGCCATGAGATCATGACCTGAGCTGAAGTCAATTGCTAAACCAACTGAGCCACCCAGGCGCCCCTTAATGAGATTTCTTTTAAAGATCACTCTGGCGGTTCTGTGGAGTAAGGCTTAGAAAGGGGACCTGTAGGGGCGCCTGGGTGGCTCAGTTGGTTGGGTGTCCGACTTCGGCTCAGGTCATGATCTCACAGCTCGTGGGTTCAAGCCCCCTGTCGGGCTCTGTGCTGACAGCTCGGAGCCTGGAGCCTGGAGCCTGCTTTGGATTCTGTGTCTCCCTCTTTCTCTGCCCCTCCCCTGCTCATGCTCTGTGTGTTTCTCTCTCTCTCTCTCTCTCAAAAATAAATAAACATGAAAGAAAGAAAGGAAGGAAGGAAGGAAGGACCTGGAGATACAGGAGGGCCAGTTGGATTCTTTTGCAGTTAGTTCAGGGGAAAGACTGTGGTTCTGGGGTCGGGGCAGGGAAGATGGGGATTACTAGATAGATTTGAAAGATTTTGGAGAGGGTTTACTGACCATGAGATGTGAGGGGGCAGGAGCTGAAGGAAAGCATGACAGCTTTCACTCGGTCATCAAGCCGGACTCCCTGGTTCCTGAGTGGAGTCTTTGGTGGTCTGACTACTTTGAAGGGGAAAGCTGGGAGAGGGGTGGGTGGGCTCGGGAACCCAAAGTTTGGATGTGTGTTGGTAAGTTGGAGGTGCCTGTGGTTCATGCAGTTCAAGCCTTCCCGCCTGCCATTTTTAAATAGCCGTCTCTCCGGTTGGCCATGTGTTGAGCCACCCTGCCGTTGGTGGACGCTCGGGTTATTGGCATTGTTCTGCAAGCGAGCAGCACTGATGAAGTTGTCTCTGTACAGACCAACCGCTCTTTTTCCTTTTGGGTTGTTCCCAAAAGTGAGGTATATTTGGGGTGTATTCCCCAAAGTGGATTGCTGGGTCACGGGAAATGAATGAACCGTTTTATGGCTCTAGCTGCATACTGCCAGATTTGTCTTTAGAAAGACTGAATTAATTTAAAGTGCCACCAGGAACTATAAATGTGCCTTCTATCCCACAAGGCTGCCAACATTGGAGTTTATCATTTTAATTTATTTATGCGGCTTTAATATAGATATGTAAGGGTCCTTGGTTGCCCACGTTTACATTTCGGTAATTGCTAGGGTGTCATAAGTTTGTCCATGTGATAATTACCTTTGTAATTAATTACTCATGTTGTCCTCTGTCTCAGCTGTTGGGTGGAATTTATGTTAACCTCGTTTGCATTCATTCATTACATTTTTGGTTATAAGCTTTTGTTAGCTGTGTACGGCACACATTTTTATGTTCTACTTTTAACATTATATTTAATAACAAAAACTTAGGTGAGTAAATTCTTAAACCTCCTCTTTTTTGTGTCCGAGAGTGTCTTTGGTTGTCATTGGTTTTGTTTTAATAGTCAGAAATGGATCTCTTTACAGTCGGGCTCAACCGACTATTCTGACGGCTTTGAATTTTATGCTTGATCTTTTTAACGTCAGGTTAGCTGACTTTTCTGGTCTCGAGCAGCACGTTGGTGGTGGAAACTGCATCAGTGTGTTCTGCGGGGTGTTCATCCATCTTTTGTGAGTGAAGGATTGTATGGCCAGTTCCCAAAAAAGTTTGGGAAATGCCGGATTCAGCGAAGTCACTATTTTCTGCAGCCCTCCTGCGGAGCCTCCTGGAGCCACAGCAGGCTAATATGAATTGTGCCTCTGGGAGGGCTGCCATCAGGAGTATTTCCTAAACTTTTAGGCCAGGGGTTGGTACACTTTATCTGTAAAGAGCTAGATAGTGTTTTTTTTGGCTTTGAGGGGCATGTGGTCTCTGTGGAAACCGCTCAACTCTGCTTTTGTGCTTTGAAAGCAGCTCTGGGCAATACCTAAAAGAATGGGCGTGGCTGTGTTCCAGTAAACCTGGATTTGTGGACACTGAAATTTGAATTTCAAATTTTCATGTGTCACAAAATTTTATTCGTCTTTTGATTCTCACCCCAGCCACCCACCCCCACCCCCTCCCCCCTACGCCCGCAACTATTTAAAATGTAAAAATCATTCTTAGCTCGTGGGCTATAAAAAAGCAGGGGACTGGCGGGAGTTTCCTCCCCCGAGTTTCAGACCCGAGAGCATGAGCATCCTGTTGGACCAGGTCAGGGAAACTCATTCTGGAACATGCTTGCTGAAATTCTGCTGCTCCGTTTGTCTGAAGTACACTTTATTGAAAGTAAATCCTTTCTCCTCTCTTGTGTTTTCTCGTTTGCTATGTATTGTTTACACGTTAAACCTTTTTTGAAGTGTCAGTTGGCCCTTGTTTGTCTCTTAACTCCTCACCGTGCACTCTGTATTTTGTTTTCTGTTTTTTGTTTTTTGTAGCATGCTCCAAGGCTAGTAGGGAATGTTTTAGGATTACAGCTTTCTAAAATCTGGTGTCTTTTTAAAATTAAAAAAAATTTTTTTTGTTACGTTTTATTTATTTTGAGAGAGAGAGAGAGAGAGAGAGCATGAGCAGGGCAGGGGCAAAGAGAGGGAAAGAGAGAATCCCAAGGAGGCTCCATGCTGTCAGTGTGGAGCCCACTGTGGGATTCAAACTCCCGAACCTTGAGATCTTGACTTGAGCCGAAATCAAGAGTCGGACGCTTAACCGACTGAGCCACCCAGACGCCTCTAAAATCTGGTGTCTTTAATGCACTTCTCAGGAACTGGACATTTGCATTTTAATTGGGGTGTTTTAGGAGACTGTCTAATCCCAAGGGAATGAAGCTACCATGTAGTAATGTGATAAGTAGAAGGAGTGATGATTAAAATAACTAAAATATCCGGGGGGCTGACTTGTGTCTCGCGTGTTACACCCGCTTTATCTGTATTAACAATGAATCCTGAAAACAGTCTTGGGAGAGTAGTTCTCGCCATTATACCGATGGGGACATGGAGACGCAGGTTGGGTCACTCGCCAAGATCCTACAGCCGGGACCTGGTGGAGCCAGCCTGCAGGGCACACGCCAGGCTAAAATAGGTCTTGTTTATGCTCTCCTGCCGGGACCGTTGCCCTGGCTGGTGTTGTTAGTGTTGCCTTGGTTTATATGAGGATTCTATAAATGCTCAGGGAGCGCAGAAAAGTGTTTCCCCTAAACCTTGACCACTGTCTTGTTTATAATGTGGCTTCCCCATGTAGGCGGGGGTCCTGGCCCACGGAATTAGCCACTGGCCTAGATGGAAGGAGCTGAAATCTGTGGTCCAAGGACTCAGTGCTGGGTGCGGGCACTCCTCTGCATTGCAGGTTCCAGGCCAGACAGCATCTGGGTTAAGTTGTGCCTGTGTTTTTCCTTTTCCCAGTATGCCCTGAGCTCGCCTCCTTCCAGCCCTGGAGTCAGCACATTCTAGCCTCCGTGTTTCTTTATATTCGCCGACGTTAACAGCAGTCCCTGCTTTTGCCCTAGCAACAGAAGACCTTTTTAAGGCAGCGTAGATAATAGGGAATGCAAGAAGCTGACCAAATTTATATAACATACCTGGGAACAGATCTGTGTTTTGTGGAAGCTTTGTCCTTGCAGCTTTCCTCTTCATACCGTTCTTTTTCCCCTTCAAATTTGGAGAATTCCCAGCAATGTCTGCTTCTTATAAATTTGATGTGACTCTCATAATAAAATGGTCAGAAATTCTGGGGGTGCCTAGCTCTGCCTGGCTTTTGCCTTTTGAGCATCAGTTGGCAGGCTTTATGGTCACCATCTCAGGAATAACTTGCTTGCCTTGTCTTTGTTAGAATATCACAGTAACTGAGATCCCTCTTAAAATAATAGTTTGACGTGCCATTAAACATTTTCTCTAGCAAACTCAAAAGCAGTCTTCCTGCTTGCCCATTGTGAATAGGCAGAAGTCTGTCACTGCCTTGAGCTTACTCATTTTCCATGAAAAATTACTGGAATTTCATCCAGAGCAAGAATGGCATAAATACATTGTACAGGTAAACCGCAGGGGATTTTCTTTCCCGTTGGTTTGAAGGATGAGGTCATGGGATAAGACTTGTTCAAGATTTATAAACATCAGCAATCTGACCTATGTTTGCACATCTGGGTGCTTCTGGTCCTCAATCTCATCCCAGTGCCCTAGAGGAGAAGTGACAACAGGACCGGTGTGATGTGGGCCACCAAGGTGAGTGTGGCAGCCTTGGGGGCCTTTACAGCTGGTCATTTTGGAGCTGCCTCTTTCCTCTTTTGCAATTTGGTTTATCCTGGGGTTTGCCTTTTGGCTACTCATTAAGCATTTATAGCACTCCCACATCCTGTACGGTGAGGGTTGGTACACTGACATTTGGTTATTTATCCATTATGGCCGGTGAAATCAGCATCCCGGATAAATGAAAATTTCCCAAGAACTGAAGTTTCGACTAGGATGGAACATAAATAGTTTCTGAAGAATAATCTCATTATACCTCTCACAAATCCAAGTCTCACATTACTGTGATTTTTTTTTTTTTTTTATAAAAGGAAGAGGGATGTTTTAAATTCTTCATGACATCCGGTTGTCATCGCAAGCGCCCCACCCAACGTAATTCTTGTACATCAGGCATGGTTCTGTTAAAACGGTCATGTGTCCTTAGTGTCTTTGGAGGTGAAACAGACTGTGTGCCCGCCCACCGAAGGCTGCCAGACTTGGATTCTGATGGCTACTTTGTGGAGGCCTTTTGGTTTTCTCACGTTGGCTCTCATACCTGTGCTCCAGCAGCCGCTTCTGTACCATCACACTGTAATTTGTTGCTTCTAATTGTTTATGGTCTGCACATCCACTCATTGAGTCAATAAACACTCGTCAGGTATGTCATGAATCGGGTACAGGCCTTGAGGGCTTGCGTTAGCATCGGTATGTGAAACAGACTCTATCCTTGTCCTCATGGAGCTTGTCCAGGTGGGAAGGCACACCTAAACTTGACAGATGTACCACTGCAAAATTATGGGTTTCATAGGAAAAAAGGGGAGGGGACAACGTGAAACCTGATTTAAGTTAGGAAGAGAAGGGCAGGGATGATATTGCAGAGGAAGTCCGATCTCTGTGAAAGATTTTGCATTTCATCCTAAGTCGTATGTGAAGCCACTGAGGTTTTGTTTTGTTTTTTTTTTTTTTTAGTTTATATATATCTGACAGAGAGAGAGAGAGAGAGAGAGCATGAGCAGGGGAGGGGCAGAGAGAGAGAGGGAGAGAGAGAATCCCAAGCAGGCTCTGCACTGTCATCGCAGAGCCTGATGCGGGGCTCGATCTCACGAACTGTGAGATCGTGACCTGAGCCAAAACCAAGAGTTGGCTGCTTAACTGACTGAGCTACCAGGCGTCCCTCGAAACTATTGTTTTAAGCAGGGGATAAATGGATCAGATTTGGTGTGTGTCAACAAAGGAAGCCAAGAACTCAATACTGATTGTTAGACTGAGAGAAGGTCTGAGGGTTCCGATGAGTGGGCTCCTGGTCCCTGCGTTTTTTGACATTTCTTTTGACTTCTCAGACCAGGTATTAGTTGGCTTTTTTCCTGTAAAAGGCCAGATAGTAAATATTTTTAAGTTTGTGGGCCATCTGGTCTCTTTTGGAATTAGCCGGCTCTGCCCTTGTAGTTGAAAGCTGCTATAGGCAATACCTAAATGAATGGCTGCATTGCAGTAAAACTTATTTACAAGAATAAGTAGCATGTGCGATTTAGTTCGCTGACCCCTGGCTCAGAGGTTGCTTTGTTTATGATTTCCATGGTCGTCATTATTGAAGTGGTTCAGCAAGGAAGGAAATGCAATCCATGTGGTTGTCCCTGGCCTTGAGCTGCTTATAATCATTATGGGAAGATAAATATATACACTTATGAGGCCATCAACAAACATTACCAGCAAGATGTAATTAGTCACCGAAATGAAGACTAGAAACAGGAAATGTGATGAAGAGCTTGCTCATCTGCTTGGAATCCTAGACATAGGAGTAATTGTAAAGCCTTCGTGGAGGAGGTGGAACTTGACCTATAGCCGCAGACAGAGTTGAATATGATCTTGAAGGTTAGAGTTGAATAGGATCTAGTACAACGTACCTAATTTGACACACACGTGAGGCAAGGTGCAACTGATCTTAAGGCAGAACCCGGACAAAAACACGTCTTCTGTTTTCTAAACCTTAGTGCACATATCCTTTCTTATTCAGGTCTGGTCTTCCCACAGGCTGACAATACTTATATAGTAGATTCATTTTAATAGGGAGTGTGAGTGGGGGGAGGGGCAGGGGAGAGACAGAGAGGGAAAGAGAATCTCAAGCAGGTTCCACACCTGCTTGGCTCCGGGCTCGATCTCACGACCCTGATATCATGACCCCCGCCAAAATCAGGAGTCGGACACTCAACGGACTGTCCTCCAGCTTTGTAGCTCAGATGGGTTTTTGCCATTGACTTTGGAATTGGAGGAGATCTTAGAGGTCCCTCAAGTGCAGTGATTTGCAAACTTGTTTTAGGAGTAATCCTTCCTTCAAATGAGTTCTTACTCGGAGCCCCAGCCCCCTTAGCAAATTGGTAAATCAGAGCTGCTGTGTTTGGGGCAGAAATGGGGAGCTCAGAGCCCTACCTCCTGACCTTGCCATGGCCCACAGGTGCACCCTCCTGGCTTCAGGGGCAGCCTCGAGAACGGTGCTCTCAAGTCTGATATGAAGATGATTTTTTTTTCTCTCTCCTTCCATAGGTAATTGTTCACCAAATGTAGCTGCTCTGACCTCTCGAATCCATTGCCTTCTTCTTTCCATGGCCACCCCCTTAATCCCAGCCACCCCTGACTTTCACTTTGGCTTTCACCTTTTTTCATCCATTCTCCCCCCAGCCACTTTCCCCCTCTACTCTGCTGCCAGTTAACTTTTTTATTCACAAATGTGATTATATGTCGCCCCCCCCCCATATAAATGCAGAGTGACTTCTAATTGCGTTTTGAATTACGATCAAAATTCAGAGCCTCTCCAAATTTAACTATGGCCACTGTGTTGCATTTGACGTAGAGCCACCTAAACTTTTTTCGTTCTTGAGCTAAGCTTTATTCTGCTTCAGTTTTTTTTTTTTAAGTTTATTTATTTATTTTGAGAGAGAGAGAGAAAGCATGCAAGCAGGGGAAGGGCAGAGAGGGAGGGAGAGAGAATCCCAAGGAGGCTCTGCACTGTCAGTGCAGAGCCCGATGTAGGGCTCTATCCCACAAACCGTGAGATCATGACCTGAGCCGAAACCAAGAGTCAGACGCTTAACCGACGGAGCCACCCAGGCGCCCCTCTGCTTCAGAATTTTGCTGTGGGGCTCCCTCTGCCTAATCCGCCCTCCCTTCCCCCTGTGCAGAATTAAATTCTGCTTCTCTGTCCTTCGGAACGACTCCAAACACTTCCATAACATCCCTGAGCTAGGAAGCATGTGCTAACCTCCCCCTCACGGGACTCTGTGTTTCTCCTTAGCAGTAATCTCAATTGGAATTAAGTAATACCTGATGTAATTCGTTGTTTCTGTCCACCTTGCTTTAGAAGGTGCACTGCATGGGGCTGGAATGGAGTTCACAGGGCTCCGTTGTCAGCCGGTGACATGGTGCCTCGTATACACGTAGTAGGTCTTCACTGCACGTTTGTCCAGTGCGTTCAAGATGCCTAGTTCTGCACAAATCTCATTTCTAGCGTTCAGTCCGGGTGAGATGCTGAGGCCTCATTGTTAACTCCGTGTGTAGGAGGCAGAATTGCCTCCTGTAACATGAGGTAATTGAAAGGTCCGTTTTTAGAGCCCCATTGTCTATAAAGTGGGTTACTTAGTATAATGCAGTTAAAGAGCCCCGAGCTTTGCTTCAGTTAGAAATCTGACAAATTATTCTAAAGGAACAGAGAACTGAAACATCTACTTAATGAGTGGCGAAGAGCGGGGGTGCAGTGGGATCTGGAAATGGGTTTTGTGTGCCACCGGAGGGGTGGGGACCTCTGGTAGTTCGGTAGTCAGGGGCTGATGCATCCCTGAGAAGGGTGCACCCTGGGGAGTGAAGTGAAGCTATAGAAGACAAGCTCCAACCCCACGCCTGGACACACACACACACACACACACACACACACACACACTGCTATTCACCACTATGCTTGTTCTGCAGAGCCACCCTGGAGTAGATGCCTGGCTGACTGTCTAGCCTTGCACAGGTAGGGGCCAGACTCAGAGCCCATACGTTGCACAGCAAGGTGGTGGTTGTCCTGACCACCACTCTCTGGCCAGATCTCCCGTACATTCTCCGATTTATCTCCTTTACACAAGTGTAATAACCTGCCATTTGGGTTGTTTATACATCTTTCAAACTTCCAGAACATTGTGTCCATCTAGAAGTGCTTTTGCACTTAGAAGCTACATATAAAGGAACTTGGAGCAACACAGAGCAGGGCCACTTTTGCGACCTCTTGGGTCGGTCCTTAGTGTCAAGGAGATGGGGACGAGATTTGTCCTCATGTGCTTGACAAATGGAACTTGGGCTCCACACGCTGGTGATGGGCTTTCTTCCCTCAATCTAATACGTCTGCAATGCTCAGAAGAGTGTGGCTGGGCTGATTTTGCAAACAGAATGACCAAGAAAAGGAAAGAAAGCCAGAAGCAAAAAAGGGGATGATAGTAGAGAATTTATCCTTATTAAGCAGGAGATTCTTTTTCTTCACAGTCCAACCTGCAGTTAAGTTTCTTACCAAGAAAAATCAACCACTAGCTCTTTTTTGTGTGTCTCAGATTAAAGAAACGATGACTAGATTCTCACAAGCTAAAAATTTGTTTTCAGTATGGTTGTTTAACTGGAGGTGGCCCTGGGCGAGAGTAAGGGATGATACTTTTGATTCAATTAGTTAAATTTTGCAGTGGAGGGGAACTGAATCTTGGGTTAAGTTGCAGGGTGCTAAGGAGACAGGAATTCTGATCAATTTTTGAAAAAATTCTGCTTTCATTCTCCTAGTTACTGGTTTTAATTTAGAAGGAAATTGCCCTGATGGGTATCTGGTAGTTTGAGGCAGCCATTATCTTCTTGACGCTTGACCTTTCTTCATTTTGAGGAGGGCAGTGGGAACGTTCTTGTTGGACCCTCTCAACCTTCATTCATGCAGAAAAGCTCTCTCTTAATATTCATTCTTAAATATTTTTCTCCCCTCTCAGAAGGACCTCAAGATTTAGTACCACAAATATAATTTACTTTCTCTGAAGGTTTCAGTTTGGAAGCTAGTGTAAAATCTAGCTGGGTGAAGTTTCCGTCCTATGAATTAAATTTACATCTGTTGAGTCCCTGCTGGACCCAGCTTTGTGTTTGGACCCCCTAGGTGTCTGTAGGTCCATGCTCCTGCAACCATGGTCTTCAGAGGCTGAGCAGAACAGGATGTACATCTAAAAGCATCGACTCTATTGTTGAAAGCAAATTAAGAATGCCAAGGGCCTGCCTCTGTTTTGCAAATAAAACAAAACCAAAGAACGTTTGGCGTTGCATAGAGAAAAGCTTTGAAAAAATCATGCATTATCAGTTAACCCCATGTGGGTAATCTGGTACCATAAGCAGAAGTAGCTTAAATAGACGCCGTCATACTTCTCAGTTGCTTTGTCCTGGTACCAAGCAATGGCAACTTAACATTTGGGCCACGAGAAGGAAGACAACTATTCAGGAAGTTAGTTTCTTCTTGCATTAGGACTTTTCACTTCTACACAGCATTTAAAAACAATTTTTTTTTTTTAATTTGAAAAAAAAAAAAAATTAGGTAAGCTCTATGCCCACCATGGGGGTTGAACTCACGACCTTGAGGTGAAGGGTTGCAAGCTCCACCAACTGAGCCAGCCAAGCGCCCCTATACAGCATTTTGAATATGAACTACAAAGTGTTTTCATGTTCATATTCTCAGTTGATTTTTTGTAATCGATTTGAGCGGTATTATCAACTTCATGTCACTACAGACAGAAAAAGAAGGAAGTTGAGGCACAGGTCACGCAACAAAACCAAATCAGGCCTCAGGATGGAATCAGAGTCTTGGTCTCTTCCTACTGTGTTGCTGCCGTAGTGTTAAGAGGCTATGGGACTGGTTGGATCTCTAATGGGAGCGATGGTGGTTGTGGTGTTCTTTTCTTTCTTCTCCTCTGTTCCCATCTAACACCTTCTTGGTTTTTATCCCTTCTCCCTCCCCTTTTATTTCTTTCAGCTTGGATTCCTTAGCACCACCACAGCTCAGCCAGAACAGAAGGCCCCAAATCTCATTGGCAAATACCACCATGTGGACCGTGCCACTGGCCAGGTGCTAACCTGTGACAAATGTCCGGCAGGAACATATGTGTCCGAGCACTGTACCAACACAAGCCTGCGTGTCTGTAGTAGCTGCCCTGTGGGGACCTTTACCAGGCATGAGAATGGCATAGAGAAATGCCATGACTGTAGTCAGCCATGCCCATGGCCGATGGTTGAGAAATTACCCTGTGCTGCCTTGACTGACCGAGAATGCACTTGCCCACCTGGCATGTTCCAGTTTAATGGTACCTGCACCCCCCATACGGTGTGTCCTGTGGGTTGGGGTGTGCGGAAGAAAGGGACAGAGACCGAGGACGTGCGGTGTAAGCAGTGTGCTCGGGGTACCTTCTCTGATGTGCCTTCTAGTGTGATGAAATGCAAAGCATACACAGACTGTCTGAGTCAGAACCTGGTGGTGATCAAGCCGGGGACCAAGGAAGCAGACAACGTCTGTGGCACACTTTCGTCCTCCAGCACGACCTCACCTTCCCCTGGCACAGCCATCTTTTCATACCCGGAGCACATGGAATCCCATGAAGTCCCTTCCTCCACCTATATTCCCAAAGGTAACTTAACCTCATGAGTTACTTATTTGAAAAAGGTTTTGAACCCAGTGGAACTACCGAAAATGGGCTTGTACGGAGGATGTTTTCTCCGTTTTGTATATTCCAAAGTCACCCTTTGAGGAAGGGCCTCCATTTCGTGGCTAATTTAATCTGGCTTCTTTGCATGCATTAGAAACATTTAGACTCAGGTTTTCTGTTAGGGGGGGAATCAAATATCTAAAAACTAGGTCACATCAAGTTTAAAAATAAGAACGAGAGAAATAAAGATAGTGTGTGGCCTTATGTAAGTCACTTCTTCAGGCCTTGGTTTCAAACTTGTTAAATACATGATGTTCAAGGTTCCATCCAGACTCAGTTTTCCAACATGGAATCAATCCTGGATAGACACAGCCAGAAGGAAAGAAGGAGGGATAAGGGGAGAAAATACCATGATGCCTGGAAGGGAAGGATGAATATTAGAAACAAGTTGGGGCATAGAAGGAGAAAGAAAGAAGTTTCAGGAAACAAGCACATTTGTAGCATGTTGAACATAACTGGCATTCACATTTGGAAAATAATAAGTTTAATTTTTTTTCTTTAAAAAAAGTTTTTTAATGTTTATTTTTGAGAGAGAGCCACTGGGGGAGGGGCAGAGAGAGAGGGAGACAGAGAATCTGAAGCAGGCTCCACACCATCAGCACAAAGCCCGACATGGGGCTTGAACCCACAAACTGTGAGGTCATGACCTGAGCCAAAGTCAGATGCTCAACCGACTGAGCCACCCAGGTGCACCTATAAGTTTAATTTTTCCAATTATTTTAACTTTATGCCCTTCATCAAGTATCCTAGTTGTTAGGATTTGGACGTCAGGCAGAATATAAAATTTATTATTTATTTCCAAGTCCTTTTTGATTAATTTTCATGAGATGATAGCCAACTTGAGTTGTGCTTTCTAGCATACTCTTTGTGTGTGATTACACTGGACCTTCATGATAACTCTGTAAGGAGGGCCTTCTCACAACCGCCATTTTGAAATGAAGAAATGGGCTCAAAGAGCTCAAATGAACTGTCCAGGTTTTCTCAGTGAAGGATGCAGGCTAGGTCCTGTCTCTTGGGACTCGAAATCCCTGGCTCTCACACCAGGAGTATGTGCAAGCTTCTCTGAAAGAAGTCCACTAAGCTGCCCAAAATTTACTAATCTATTAATAGCAGATGCTAAGTCCTGCTTTGTTTTACTCACTGACTTTTCTCACCAAAGCTTTCCCTGGTTGGATTTGGAACTGAGTTTGAGCTCTTTTTCCCTACCTTAGTTATAGTCTCAATTTTACCATTGTATCCTGAAATGGTCAAAAGGAGGAGGAGTAAAGGAATTAGATTAGTTTTGTGAATAATCAGCACAATTAAGAGTTGACTAGAACCCTGAACATTCATGGCTCTGCTCTGAACGTGAAGCATAGGAGAAGCTGCCCTGAAGCTCAGATGTTGGGTCCCTGAGGATGCTGTTGGTTTTGCCATGAGGAAGTGAGTTTAGCTGTTAGGTTTAGTTTTTACCTTCCACGTAAAAGTGCCGTTAGAGTCCTTACGAAAACGTGCAGTATAAATTACTCTTAAGCTCCAACAGTTCACATCTTGCGTTATCTGGCCTGGTTTGAAGATGAACAGGAAGAGGAGGAATATACAGATCCCCAAATATAGAAAAGCTCTCCCCCCCTCCTTTTTTCTAGGCATGAACTCAACAGAATCCAGCTCTTCTGCCTCTGTTAGACCAAAGGTACCGAGTGGCATCCAGGAAGGGACAGTCCCCAACAACACAAGCTCAGCGAGGGGTGAGGAAGGCGTGAACCAGACCTTCCCAAACTTCCAGGTAGTCAACCACCAGCAAGGCCCCCACCACAGACACATCCTGAAGCTGCTGCCATCCATGGAGGCCACTGGGGGGGAGAAGTCCAGCACGCCCATCAAAGGCCTCAAGAGGGGTCACCCCAGACAGAATTTACACAAGCATTTTGACATCAATGAACATTTGCCCTGGATGATTGTGCTTTTCCTGCTGCTGGTGCTTGTGGTGATAGTGGTATGCAGTATCCGGAAAAGCTCAAGGACTCTGAAAAAGGGGCCCCGGCAGGATCCGAGCGCCATTGTGGAAAAGGCAGGGCTGAAGAAATCCATGACCCCAACCCAGAACCGGGAGAAGTGGATCTACTACTGCAATGGCCATGGTGAGCCTTCTTTTCTCCTTGCTCACAGATCCCCATGCCTGTCCTTTCTTAGTCCTTGCTGCCTGAAGGAGTGGGAAATGCAAAGTTTCTGGAAGCTACTGTATACCATGTGCTGTTGGCTCTAGTTGTGCTATGAAAAATGAGGTGGTCCGCATTTGACGTAATACATTCACAGACAATAACCACTCTGCCCTTTTCTCCCCGGCACATTTAAAGGAGAATGTTGACAAATCAGAGACCTGAGAATGACCCTTAGGGACTTTGTTCAACCGTGTCATTTAACAAGCGGGGAGATAGAGTTCAGGGAAGTTTGGCTGTGTCCTTGACCCAGGCTGGTTGTTTGTTCAGCCCAGATGGGACTGACTCCATATCTCCTGACTGTTAGGTCCCTTGCTTCTACAATACGAGGCTGCTGGAAAAATAGAGGGCGAAAAACCCATCTTGTCTTCGTTAAGTTTGCCTTTTTGAATCTGAACCTTGCTTTTAGATTCCTGTCACTTTCTCACAAGTGCTTTTCCCCTCCTTGTGTTTTGAGGATCCCATTTCTATCAGGAGGATAGGAAAGTCTTTTAGATTATAGACACCCAAAGCTTACTCTACTGGTTATCATCCGAAGCTGGACCCTGTGTCTTCTACCGAGTGGTCAGTGTGTGCTGATACAGGGTAGAATATTTCAGTTTTTCCTTTTTTCGAAGGCTAAAAACAGCTAACAGGACGTGTCCCAGCAGCTAAGTTTGATGTGACGAGTGCAGTTTTTAACTTGTGGTAGTAACTTCCCTTTCTTTGAATCCTCGGGGGCTCAATCCAGTGGGATCACAACCTGAGCCGAAATCAAGAGTCAGACGCTCGACCGACTGAGCCACCCGGGAACCCCTGTGTTGAGTC